>NC_064221.1:1229266-2458533 GCF_023101765.2 Spodoptera frugiperda | reverse complement strand
TCGAAAATCGCGATCACCAAATCAACAAGAGAAATCGCGTTCCAATGGTAATGTGTCTACAGTTTGTAGTACAAAGTTTACGGTCATACGAAGCTCGATGTTTATCTTAACAACAAATAAAACAGACTAAGTTCCCGAAGGTCCCCTATACTTAACTATGAACCCCGGCCTTTTGTTAAACCGCTATTCTCCCATGGGAGGGTTCTGACAAAGATCACGTGCTTACGAGTAAGTGTAGATATTTATTGTAATGAATATGTGCATTGAAATATATGTATAGGAGATATTACTTGGTATTCCTTCATCATAAAATACCATATTATATGGAATACTTCATCATACAATACAACTTGGGTGTCTTCAAGACCCGAGTGAATAGGTTGCTCATAGGTAGGTGTGCTCCATCGTCGGCCACATCATCGCTTACCACCAGGCCACCAGGAGATGGTGACTAAATGCCATCCTATTAAGTATATAAAAAAACATAAATGATGAATAATAATATTTGAAAAACATACAGAGTGCGCAAATTTATTCCCGCTACTGCATCAAAATCTGACCATGTCATATCGTTCGTGCTCCAAATTATAAATAATTTCTCCGAATTAACAATCTAAAAAGTATAAATAAAAGTAATTATAAGATTAGCGAAGCAATTACTGCAAAGATTACAAGAAAAATATTTTCGTAACAGCAACATTTGGATTCCTTTGTAATTTTATCTAGCACCTTATCTGTTTGATAAAGTAGACTGCAAACAGAGTTAGGAAAGGTATAGACTGTGCAGCCAAATTGGGAATCACAACATGGGAATCGGAATTACTTAACATTAATTTCCTTTACATTTTTAAGATATCTTCATATAATATTGCTTCTTCAAATTACATAGCAACATAATTATAAAAACCAGCTCAGTATCAGCATCAATGTAACCGTAATTATTCCTAAGCATGACGAAAGTAGCAAAGTAGCATTAAAAAATAAATCAAATAGTTTTACAAAGATACTAGCGAGACTGTTATCTGAATAATGTCAGTTGGTACTCGGTATTTAGACCTATGAAGTTGTTAAGTTAATGACACACAATTAGTGCTGAGTACAGTGATTAAGAGAGAGATAGCAGTACATGTTTAATTGGGAGTAAATGAGAGGGCTATTAGAGAATAAGATAAAAAAATAGGACCTGTACAATACCAGTCATTTTGTTTATTGTATTTTTTATGGTATAAGCCGTTATACGAGCCGTTATACGATTCACCTGGTGGTAAGCAGTCGTCGCCGCTCAAGGACACTTGAAACATCTTTTGGGGGTTAAAAATGTAAGGGTTTTTGGGGACTTGGGAAGATTGGTAATTGGGCCTCCAGTAGCCTCACTCACACAACGAAACACAACGCAAGCGTTGTTTCACGTCGGTTTTCTGTGAGGCCGTGGTATCACTCCGGTTGAGCCGGTCCATTCGTGCCGAAGCATGGCTCTCTCGCACACGAAAATATTACACGAATACTCTGAATTTGTCAGCGTTCTAAAATGCATCTTAGTTTAAAGTAATTTTTGATTTATAGAATAGAATCAGGCGTTACTTTACGGAAATCCATGCTACACTAACAATACAATATTTTTTTACTTTTTATTCCGTTTGTAATACATTTATTGTATTGTTAGTGTGTTTTTGATTTATTAAAACATGTTTCTCTTGTTGCTGAAGCGGTTAAATGTGTGATTTAGGGCTTGTCTCCGTGTGGAGTAATTCATTACGGTTCATAATAATTCATTATAGATTATCACGGTATTGTTATTAGTACTGTAAGTACATTATTTGATAAAAATTAAGTAATAATTATGAAAATATGTAATAATACCTGCTTACCATTTCAAAGATTGTTGAATCGCTTGTCTTTATAAGTATCTAATATTTTAATAATATACCTAACTAACTCTATCTCATGGGATAAAGTGTCCTATATGTTATCCCAGACCATAACCTACTCCTGTTCTAAATTTCATCCTGACCCCTTCAGTCATTTTGACGTGATTGAGTAACAAACAAACACATGAACACACACTCATAAACATTATCATTTATAATATTAGTTAGACATATAATATTTAATTTTATTCTTTTGTTTATTTTAACAATAGAGAGTGGTGTATGCTATCGTTACGTCTTCGTAATTTTTCTTATGTCATGAAGACGTAAGTATGTGGACTTCCCCCACGTCACCACATCTTGATGAGTCAGATGATAAGTAAACTCGTGTTTCCTTATTTGTTAATGACTTAGGAGTTTAGTTTTACGTAAAACTGTGTAGTACCAGGTTCACTTTCTAAGATATTTGTTAGGTACTACTTTGGTAGGTTATTTTAAATACTATGAAGGAAAATTTTAATGATATTTATTAATATATATGCAACGAAAATTGTGTGATATGAGTTTTTGAAATGATAAAATGTTTTGGATCTAATTTTTTTAGATGAATAATCTAGATAAAATCTTTATCTTTACATAATATTAAAGAAATAAAATATTATTCAAATTCGATTTATTATATATTGTTTCTCACAGGGAATAACCGTATAGGAAATACTGATTTTAGGTTCTTAGTGACATTTTTTTTATATAATATATAAGAAATAATGTATAAATAACATTTATCATTTATTTATACCAAAATATCTCGACCGTCTTGTCTTCTCTACGCATGAATGAGTCTACGTGTCGATATTTAACAAGGAAACTGATAAGCTGCAACAATCGTCTGTGGATTTAGTGTAGTGTACGAGTGTGTACTGTGTAGTGCCAGTGTTGTGCCTAAAATGTGATTGGATTTATTATAAACATGCCGATTGTTAGAGGTACGAGTATTATACGAGTTTATTGGTAATATTTCCTCTCTAGACTGCATTAATTTTGTTATCCTCAAGGTTATTTTCTTTTGCTATCTCTTTGACTGAATATTATATTAGTGTTACATTGTTCTCACATATTTGAACCTGATTGAAAAAAAAGAGTAACCTATGGAGTGTCTTGCTCGTTCTTCTCCATAGGAATCTATATTTTGGTACGAACAAATAGACATACAGATATTTTTAATATTACATATTTATATTTGCTTTGAAGTTCAAAAGTCCTGTGTTGGGTATTTGAAATAAATAAATGTTGTTTTTTGTCTTTCTAGTGTATTTGATTTAAACCTTTATTTTTGGTAAATTTATTAATTAGCTTTTGTTAAATATGCGCCATTTTACGAATAATCTTCATTGTTTTGTAATTGTAGATATAATTATAATTGTAGATAAAACCTTGAGATAATTTGATATGTAACGGTCTGTATATTATATACTGCACATGGATTTGATGCTACAATAATCTCTACCAAAATTATACCAGTCTTCTGTTTTAGTTGAGATTACGGATTAGGTACCATAGCTTTATTAAGATACTCCATTACCTACATATCTGCCAACCCTTTCCAGAATAATATAAGCTGTTTGTTAGAAAGGGTTTTTTACTCAAATTCCCTTTGACAACACTTTTCTACTTCCATGTAGCGATGTCACTCTGTTTCAGTTTGGACGATATGTTTCAAATCAAAGCCGACGCAGGGAATATATTCAAATTGAACCACTCACTGTCACCTTTTACATTCCCATAACTTCACGCTTTTTATTCCCCGTGGAGTAGTCAGAGGTACAAATGTGTAGTACACTGACTTTTTACCATTTTCATGTCTATCTATAGTAGGTTTAACCCACTATCTATAGATAGTTACTAGCCTATCTACATCCTACCGTGTCTACCTGGTTCTCTGGTACCGTACCTCTGGTTTGTATAGGGTCCTTTTTTAAGGGGGACAATCTCTCTCACCCTGGGTTAGACACTTACTGACTAAAAACCGTTCCTACTCTTACTTCGAGCTGGGCTCGCGTTAAATTAATCTGTTTTATCCGCCACCCTGGCTTTATTTGCTGTCCATGGGCGGCGCTGATCGCTTACCATCAGGTGACCCGGCTGCTCGTCTGCCAATATTCCATAAAAAAATATATAGTCCCAGAAATAGAATTGAAATAATAGAAATTGTGTCGAGTCTTAGTTTTATAAATACACTGTTTACCTGTGACAATATTATAGCTGATTAAAAGTACATTTCTTACTTAGAAAGAAATAATAACAGGCATTATGTTACACTGTTTATCAGGTGGATTGCTTGCTAGTTTGCAAATACAAATTATAGTTTTTTCCCAGTAACTTAGGGCGCATTTTTATTATTTGCTAGATTGCAAATATATTTTTTTCCATTAACTCAGGGTCAGTGAACATGACATTAATGTGATCGGTAAACTAATTCATAAAAAAACGTGTTGACATACACCTAAGTACGTGACTGCTTATTATTACATATCGCGATATTTACCTCGAAACTACCGTTATCTTATTTATTTAACCGGGTTCAACTTATAAAAAAGAGTTTCTTTGCATTTTTTTTTGTGATAGCAAATATTTCAGTTTATCTACATATATGTGTATATTTAACAATTTTCTCAGATCATTATCGATTAGTATTTTTTTCTCGGAATGATAATCCGTTGCTTAACTTATTAACTTGGAATTTTAGCGTCATTAAAAGTGTAACAAAAAGCAACCTAGAATTACCGGTTGTGTCGTATAATTGCGAATCTGAGTTGAAAATGATATAACTCAATCTCTGTCTAAAATGTAACAGTTCACTAACCCTTTAAGCTTAAAAGTAAATAAACTATTTGATCTTAAACTTTGCTATTGGTTTAGGACTCGACCTAGAGCCCACTGGGGTCTTAGGGGTCTCACAACTGTGTATTGTACATAGGGGACCGTTATTGTGATATGCATATAAAATGGCTTTTGCTGTTACTCTTTTTATGTTGGTTCACTTACCCTTATACGCACATATATGTATGAGATATAGTGTTTGGTAAATAAATAGTATGTAAATATAGTTATTGAATCAAACTGCTGGGCTATAACACTTTGCTTTTAATACCTTGCAAACTAGACGCCAACCAGGGCCACGCTGGTGTTGCCAGACTAGGTGTTTTAAATCGTTTAAATATTAATGGACATCCTGTTATGTTCTATACTAGACATTATATTGATTAGAACATGTCTTTCGATACTTACTATTTGTCTAGGTATACTACGACCAGAAAAATGTTTTTAATATTATTTCTTGCTATGCAAAATACTACCTTAAATACGCTACTACATTCGATAGATCAAAACTCTTTATTACAACTTATGTTCCTCACTTTGTAAAACCAACAGTTTGGTTACATGAGCGTCTAAAAATTTATTCTAGCATTTCCATCGCTATTTTCGGAAAAAAGCCTCGATTTAAAACTAGCAAACGATGGTTACGATGTGTCTGAATGAAAACTTTTATCTAAAATTTTATCGGCTGACTCATATATTGCCTTTTTAGGCTATTGGTGGCAATCGTCTTTTGCCTTTATTTCGATTCTTGTCTGGGCTGATAAAACAAATTCGTTCTTTGTTATACGTATGTATGAGACTAGCACTTATCCCTGGTTTTATTATATGTTCCGTTTTTATTTTAGTGCTGTGTTTATAGAGCCTATTCGTTTCAATAACAATAGTATTATGATAATAGAAGGTGTTACAGTAGTAGATGTCTTTTTTTAAAGAGGGAAAATCATCCAATGACTTCTCCCGCCTTGAGCGAAGCGTGAGGTAGTATCAGACTCTTACTGACTAAAAACCACCCCGTTCCTACGTGAAGTAGTAGCTGGCTAAGATATGTTATACAATTAAATTGACAAACTAATTGAAATTTTAAGTATTGACATTTCACACTACAACTAAAACAATACAAACAAACATGAATACATCACTACCTTTTGCGCAAGACCTAGTACCTGGCCGGCAACGCACCTATGACTCCTTTGGTGTTGCGGGTGTCCATGGACGGCGGTGATCGCTTACCATCAGGTGACACGTTTGCTCGTTTGCCACCTATTCCATAAAAAAACCTATACAATAATGTGTAATGTTTATGTAATGCGAATCAATCAAAGTCAATAACTACTTCTCTTTTTGTTTCAACTAACTGTTATTTTAGACGACAATTCGTTCCTAATTATCAGTTAAATTAGGATTGATAAAAAACAACGGTACATACACAATAATCTGTTTGTAATTGAGGAAACAAGTTTAAATTTTGTTTTTGTTAACTGTAGGCAATCGTTGTCGTGTTTTGTGAACGTTTGTGTGAGATATTTCACACCTGCGTTATTTACTTACATATTATTATGTACCTCACATAGCACATCTGTTCCCATTAATAGGTATAAATCAAAGATTAAGTAAATATTTTTAAGGTTAAAGAACTTCTCGTGTTTGTAACTTTTATGTAATGGAAAACGCACTTTCGAAGTATCTCTAAGGTATTTGGTTTTTCGAAAATTTCTCAGTAGTAGCACGGAGTCTGGAATTGTGCCCAGTATATGCAATAGGCTCATCCCCTATTACATGGAACTTATAACACAAATGGTGAAAAGTGGGTGTACAATGTATAGCCGCATTATGCGCCTCTCCTTTCTGGAATAAAAGGAGTGACGTTGCGTTTTCTCTAAGCTATTTGCTACAAAGAGTTATGTTAGCATTAAATAACTCTTTTGTGTAAAACATTCAATAATTCCAAATAGAAATAGAATAATATTTTTTTATGCTTTTGACTGTACGGTTGGCGCGGTGGCAGGGCAACTGGTTGCCGTGCAACGTGTAGCGGGTTCGGTTCCCGCACGGAGCAACTCTTTGTGTGATCCATAAATTGTTGTTTCGGGTCTGGGTGTGATGTGTATGTGAACTTGTATGTTTGTAAACGCACCCACGACAGGAGAAGATACTAGTATGGTCCAAAACGTCCAACGCCCCAACACGTTTAAAAAAGGAGGTAGTGTTAACTGTTATCAATCAATGTTCTGATAGCGAATATTTCGTAGAAGAGATCTTTACATGCTTATTATGACTAAGATGACGTACCTATTTTTAAAGATAACGTGTTACAACGTAGTCTAAAAAAATATGCTATCATCGAATCGCTTTGTCCATTTTAATAGGTTCCTGTTAGTTCGTATATTCAAAATACTTAGTATTTTATATCCAAAATTCTTGGGTTTACTTACCTATATCAAAGACAGTACCTGTCCTGAGTATCGACAGTGCCCTCTGGATATTTAAGTCAAAATAAATATGATTAATATTCTAAGTTCCATTCATACATCTGTTTTCATTTTCTTTAAAATCTGTTCAGGCGTATCGGAGTACGCATGTAACAAAAATACTTTTCACTTTAACAATCAACATAAATTTAATATTCTAAGAAAGTACATATGAGTAATTTTAAAGTAAAAGATAAGGTATATAATACTCGTAAATAACAGTTTACTCACCTATTGTTTCCGTCCGGACTTCCGTCTCTTGATTTATCACGGTGATGTACCTAAATAAATCTAGATAAATTCATGGCCTCGTTGATTGAGTGGTTGCAATTGCGACTGCCGAGCAAGGGGTCGCCTGTTCGATTCCCGTGTCAGGCAAAGTATGACTGGGCTTTCTTCGGTTTTTCAAAAATTTCTCATTAGCAGCACGGAGTCTGAAATTGTGTCCAGTATATGACAATAGACTTACCCCCCATTACATGAGGCTTATAACACAAATGGTGAAAAGTCACCTCTGTCTAACCCTTCGAGGATAAAAGGCGTGATTCATGTTTTTTTTACTGAAGAACAAGATTTAATTGAAGTAAGAATAATGTTTACTTTTATTAGGTAGTTTTCGGCAGTTATCGGTCTGGAATTTTTGTAGGTTTAGCACGTGAGGTGCGTACATAAAGCAAATACAAAGAGGAGATGTCATAAGTATTTGTTTCCATGAGAAAATAAAAAATACATGTCTAAAGTTTTAAAATAATGTATAAGAGGGACATTAAATTAAAAACAAGTCACTTACTCTAGTAGTATTAGGTAACAGTTACTATTAATGACTAACAAGCACTTAACTGATTTCGGTTATACGGCAACCTTCAAGAAAATAATAATAACTTTATCTGCGATCGGCGATTATCGATCTTACAGCTATAGAATAGAGACTAAAATATTTCAAGGGCTTTCTAATCTAGTTTGTTCATATACATACGTACGTACATGATCTAATCTTTACTATGTAATATGATAAGTGGTAACGGTTTATTTGTTTGAACGCACTAATCTTCGAAACTGCTGGTCGGATTTGAATTGCGTTCGGAAGTAATAATAGCTTCGTTAGAGGACTGCCTCTTTAATTTCTTAGAATGGTTACAAGCGTAGTTGGATAATCTTTAGTTCCATTCCCTAGTCGACTTGTTTGGTATTGGATCTTCCGATTTCAAACCCCTAATCGAAGTATGGAACTCATAAACATGTCAGACTTACAGGGTGTAAACGGAACGCTCCCGAAAAATGTACATAAGTCTTTTGTTTTTATAATTTTAACCGTTTTTGTTTTTGTATTATTCTTGAACATCAAGTGTTAACACAATCAAACGCCATGGGGGACACTATGTGTTAGCCCGTAAGCGTAGGATTTGCTTCTTTCTCTTTTCTATTGGCAGTCAAAGACTTAGGCTAGCTATTTAGATTATATAAGTACATAAAAAAATCATTGAATTTCTTAATTTAAAAAAAATACCATTACCTGTTTGTGGCGTTCCGTTTAAACTATGTAAACTTGTTCTAAAAGATATAAATAAAACTAGATGTAAAAGGATAATAAAAACACTTTATGAATGGCAGGTCTTGGAACAAAATCTCAAAACAAAGATGGCGATAACATCCCACTATTTTTATCGCATATTTCCGTAACGTCACCCACACGTCCGTACTTGCATAATAATATGTAATTTTTTTACACTGATTTTATAACAATGCTCCTCTTGTCTCCGAAGTAATTCGTCATTGGACGGCCTTGGAGTAGTTTGCCGAGATGGTTTACACAAATTGTTTATACTGCCACCGGTTCGATGCCAGTCACGCGAGATTTGACCATGTGAGGACACCGAAATCTTTTTTGGAAATAGCAGACTGTATTAAAAATAGTGTGTGCAATCGAATTTTATCGAGCAGTGTCTGTGTTTTGGTTTGGGTTGTGTATATTGTGGTGTTTTGCGATCTTGTTTTAATATTGGTTTAACATTAATTAGTACGTAACTTTACGTCAAGATAAGAAAAATAAAAAATGAGAATAAAAAGGTGAATAGTCACCAGAAAGCCAATTTCAAGGTGCGTGTAGAAATATTATAAAAATTAAGTATGATGCTGAACTTATATTTCGGTTAAATCAATTGTTTATCAAGATTTTACTAAAGATTTGTTATAAATATTTCTTATTTTAAATGATTATTATTAAATAGGTTTGACGTCAAGAGTTTAAAAACCTTCATTTGTGAATCCAATTTAAATGTCAATTTTCCCGAGAGTTAAGCCATAATATTTGTGACATTTAGTTATGTCGGGGCAAAAATTTCAAATACATAGTTAAATTGACATGTTTAAAATTTAATTTGTTTGATTGTTTTCAATAGTGAATGGTGATCTTATTCACTAGTTATGTTTTTAGTCTCGTTTGAATAATGAGTGAGATATTCATTATGCAATCAAAACAGTGTTAAGTTTTAAGTTTACACATAATAGGTAAAGACTACAAAAATATGACATCACTTACCTATTTTAAATTGAAGCATTTTATGAGCGACATTACTTCTGCCTGATAATGAATTAATGTGTATGTTTTACAATATTTCTGTAGCGTGATTCTTTTATCACATTGATTCGTAATCTTGTGGATATTTAGGGTTTTGTGTTACCTAAATCAACTAAAGATATCTGGCAATTTTAATAACCGATCTTAATCCAAAATCTTTGAATCGAAGGAAACTCTATAGAACTAATGTCAAAAATCGATCTTAATCTAAAGATTTTAGATTGAGATCGGTTATTGAAATCGGCAGTAACAAATACCGTGTTACCAACATGCATTCCAGTGGGTCACCTACCTAGCGGATTACTGGGGCTCCGGCTCGAAGAGCAGGAGTAGAGTGGGTCACCTTACCTATCCTTAACTGGCGATATTTATTTAATGTTCTAGATGCTGTCACATACGTATAGTTTAGTATACATAATATACAGTAAGGACTATAACATCCTGTAAGATAAACAGTTATTATATTACGTTAGTCTAAACACACAGAATTATCTCGAGTCAAATTAGGTCGGTACTTACCTACCTATACTACTGAATGAATCATTGCGGTCTTATATTTATTGTTTAAAGATAAGATAGTAACTTGATCCTTGTAAAAATAGATGTGCATTTATATTAGGCATATTTAGCACCTAAGTAATAATATTACATTCGCTATTTTTGAATAGAATCAAAATAGTTACGTAAATTTGAGGGTGATAGTGAGTTCTCGATGTACTATTTTTTTTAAGCGTGGAAAATCACCCCGTTCCTACTCTACTACTACTACTCTACTCTACTCTACTTTTCGGGCTGAAACCCCGGTTAACCCGCTAGGTAGTCCGAAGCTCCGTTCCCGATGCCGTAAAATGTTCAGGAAGATATTTTCTTTGAGAAGATATTTTCTTTGAAAATATCTCTGTAAAAAATATGTAGGTGCAACAAGGTAAAGTCTCATTGGTTCGCGGTGCTGCTCATGTTATGTAATAATGGACTTTATGGAAGAAAGAGGGTTTCAACACCACGGAACCCCCTTTTTATATACTTTTAAAAATGCAAAACTACCACAATAACACAATCCAACCGTTTAACTTATAGATATTACTTTTACCTATTTTACCTTAATAAAAATACTCCACATAACATAAATATGTAAAAAGCACATGAATATTAATCCCTACCTAAGCAAAGATACCAAAATTCGCTGTACATTGCTCGGTATATTCCCGTAAGAACGGTGAAAACTCAGAATGCCTGACGTAATGGATTGGAAAATTGACTGTAAAAGTTGTAAAAGAATAGCTTCATTATTCTCTGAAGGCAAGTATAACGCTATAACTCATAGTGGGGTAGGCAGAGGTATATGAGCGTAATTTATGTATCTCTGATATATGGAGATAGGTTTCAGAGTAGAAATTTTGATAGAATTAACATTTCTTTTCTGTTTCTAAGTGTTATTTTTATTATGCCAGCGGCTTAACGTTTAATTCATGTTACTGGGTTAAAAAATAATGATTTGTGTTCTTTTTGACTATAATCTATCTCTATACCAGATTTAATTCAAGAGAAGGTGTGACAGAGTAACAAACATTTATACATCCTCACAATTTTTTGCATAATTATATTATTAGTAAGACAGTTTTTTTTAAGCGTTGCAAACAGTCGCAAACAGTATGTCGAATATCTGTTTGTGATTTATTCAACGAAGTAACGTTGAAATAAGTAATTTACCTAGATAAATTAAATTTGGCTTGTGTTTTCTTTATGTAGACATAAATATACATTGTGGTTATAATTGTGACACACACATCGATAAGTAGACGGCACCTAATGGTGTTGGAATGAAGAGGAATTAAGTTAGATTTTTGTTCACAGATATAGAGCGAGGACCAGACCAAGATGAAGCCGCCCATCCACTGCTTAACCCCGCCGAGTCTGGCGACCTTCGCATCAGGATGGCCAGACCTAGGCACCTGGGACTGTGAGTAAACTTTTTCATATAACTATAATTTACGTTTAAAATGGACAACTCTTTGGTGTTGCCTATAGATCTATTGATTAGGACTGTTAGCCAAGTTATTAAGCAGATAAGAAAGTAAAGATTGGTTCAGTATGGAGGCTGTAGTCATTATTATGACCGGAGCTGTAGACACGGGTTTACCGGGCTCCAGCTCGAAAAGCAGGAGTATTAACGGGATGGTTTTTAGTTAGTAAGAGTCTGACACTCCCTCTTGTCTCGCCCAAGGCGAAAGAAGTCATTGGATGAATTTCCCCCATAATATGTAATGTTTATGTGAAATCATACGTTCAGTAACCAATGGTAGGTTACTGTAGTGCTTCTTGATTTAGTACAAAGTATTGAATGAGTATTTATTTTCTTAGATGTACCAAATAAGTTGGCTGACTGTACAGTGTGTATAGGTATGTAAAGGTCAGGCTGAGTACTTTACATGTTCGTAGATAAAAACTAATGACCCAGTTATGGTATAGTAGCGTTTTAGTCAATACCATTAAAAGGTTTTCGCATGTAATTGCCTTTATCACGCAGTAATAGATGTTTAATGATAAAACAAATCTACCGTTAGAACGTTATGATAAAATGACCAGTCGCTCACAGACATACCTGAAACATAGCCTGACGGATTGAGATACAACTTTATTTCTATTTAATACTTGATCTTACTGGGAACACAACTTTTCTAACTTATTAAAAACGACTCTTGTGCGTTTTTTAGCCAAAAAATAGTCAGAGAGGCAAATTAAACCTGCTCTATAATAAAAATGATGTGGGAAGGGGTGAACCTTTCATCTTATATCGGGTATATTGTCATCAATTTCCAGAATGTAGCAAAACGAATAATTCATACGTAGTTTGTCCGATCTGGTGATTGAACATCCAATTTACATTTACTTTAACTCCGTGAACATCGGTTCATACGCTCAACCTGCTAGGTAACTACTGATTATAGATAAACAAACCCTTCTTTTGTTTCAGTGAGGGCCGCCCACCTCTTCCCAAGCTGATAATGCCGGACCTGACACCGTCATCAGTAGGATCTACTGTAAACAGTACTCCAATGATGGAGTCAGGTGCCATCGGGCCGAAACCCTGGAGGAGAGGGGACAGGAGACTGCAGAGGCTGAACACAGAGTTATTGGAGGCTATTGAGTCACATGATCTGGAAGAAGTTGAGAGGTAAGGACATGTTTTTCTTTCGTCTCTCCTTTTAAAAATCTTTATCGGATACTAGCATACCCGGCGAACTTCGTTTTGCTACTAATGACTTTCCCTGCTTTTCTCTTATTTTTTCCTGAATTTTCCTAGCTATAAGGCCTCGGCCTCGAATTTTGCGGGCAGCGAGGCGGCGGCGGCGGCGGCGCGGGAGCGGGGCGGCGGCGGCGGACCCGTTCTCGAAACTAGCGGGCAGATCGCGCGGCACTACAGCGGTGTAGTGTTGTGTTCGTGGTTGTGTTGTCGAGATATTTGTTTTTATTAGCGAACGAAATCTTTTTGATTTAAATTTATTCCTAACGCTCGATTTACTGTGGGCAAAAGAAGAAGACCTACTATAGGGCAAGGAAAATAAATGGCGAGTTTTATCGAAATTATGAAGAACAGAGACAAAATCCCGACAAATTCTACGACTACACTAGAATGAGTGTAGAAACTTTTGACTATATTGTTGAAACTATCATGAGTGATTTCAGTTTTTGCTTTAGTCTTCAATATTCAGTTCGTTTTTTATTTCTTCCCATAATTGGTTAATTTTTCTTCTATTTTTATGGTTCACATCTTTGCTGTTCCGTATGGGTGTCCTCTCAAAGATTGCCGAAATCATTTGCTCTTGCACGTCCGAGGACATTTTGATACGTCACAAAAAAAATGTAGGTACACAACACTATACTACAATGCAGACGCGCAACGCGGGCGGTCACCGCTTGACTGGAGTGCACCGCTCGTTGCCCGCTCCCGCGCCGCTCCGCCGCCGCTGTGTTCGAAAACCGGTCCATTTGATTATACGCATAAGATCCTGCCGCTCCCGCGCCGCCGCCGCTGCCGCCCCGCTGCCCGCAAAATTCGAGGCCGAGGCCTAAACGTCACGGAGCGCGAGACATTGCCTACGAATGCAAAACCGTGGAAATCGGTTCGTGCGTTCTGGTGTTATAGCGTCAGGAAGGAAAATTTGACTTATTTTTATAAAATAGAAGACTAGAAGTTTCTCCTATATTGTAATAGCTTTTTCAAACAATATTTTAAATGCTATAGTGTGAACCATGCAGTTAACTTTGTTGTAATTGAGAGTTTTAAATATAAGTTAACTAAGTGTAGTTCGAACGCTTTAAAAACCAATAATGTTTCTAGTTACAACCTAAATATTTCCCAACAGGTTAGTCTAACATTAATTAATCCAGATAGCTGTGGAGCAGATATGTATTCATCTATAATTATGTACGCACTAGGCACGTACATAATGATTATGTAAATTAATAATTAATATCCTGCTCATTACTAGCGCCTGAACAAACATTCGGGAATGCTAAAATTATTCTGTTTGCGTCTAGTTTATATTCAGGTGTCGCTTGATTATACCAATTACATATTACAAGCTTTTCATATTTAATGTTAGGTACACATTTTTGGCACTTTTCGCCAGTTATCCATTATATGACGATTGGTAAATTCTTCAAAAAATGAGAATGTTATTTTCATTCGTTGGATAAACAATTTTTATTTAGTTATAATACATGTACAATATAATATGTAGGACAATTATTTTCTGTTTTGCGCCAAAAATCCATACCATAGTTATATTTTTTAAACTCTATGCTACTAAAAAGTTATTGAACCAATGACTGCTTAAAATTCTATGTGATATATACTGCGATAACTTTACTAAATGATTACTTTTAAGAGAATTATGAGCACAAAATTATTATCTATTAATTTTGTGCTCATCTATATCTATTAATTATTATGGAATGAATTGTAGTTCTTTGAGTAAATTATTGCCTACCTACAGCTACCTATCCTTTTTTTTCATGGAACACGTATCAACCTAATGGTAAGCAATCGCCGCCGCCCATGGATACTTAAAACACCAGAGGCGTTACAAGTGCGTTGCCGGCTTTTTGAGGGGATTAGGAATTTATGGGTTGTTGTTTGGGAATCGCGAAGTGGTGTGCATAGGCCCTTAAATGGATTAATTTAAACATATTATGGTTTAAATTCGACATCATCCAGTTTTATGTAACTAATAGATTCTACTAAAAAGTAATCAAACATAAAATAACATGTGAAAAACAGTATGTCATGGTTTCCCATAACGCCTCCTCCTACAAGGAACAACAAGGGTGATGTAATGTGTTGTGTTTACAACATGTTTATTCGTACACAGCAATTCTTTTATATGAGTAGTAACTGGACATTTTGATTACTAACAATGAGTCAGCGATATAAGACTACGTGCTAAGGCTGCCCAAGAGCGTCAAGCAGAGCGATTTTGAGGTCACGTTTTTGGACGTACTAAATAATAAGCGTTCATAGGCCACGGTAACCACTTACGATCAGGTGGACCGTGTGCTTTCTTGCCAATTGGGGTAAATCCAACATTTTGATAACTGTAGCCTCATAAACACAATATGTGACTCGGGTCTCTATATCTAATTGCTTTTAGTCAGTAAGACTCAGATAATTTTCGTGGTATAAAAAAATAGGGTCATGTAATAGTAGACGACTGTAGCTGAGCACAATTTTAGACTTAATCTTTGCCCCATTTGAGAATCGAACTGGACAAGCCCTGTTAATTTTGCAGATTGAAATAACAACGCAGTCAACATTATGGATTTAAATGCATAGAATCACTACACTACACCTATCTACTGCATTTTCTTTACGAAAATTTGTGCGTTCCACAGGTTGCTGAACGTTGGAGCAAGTCCAAACGCCACATGTCGTCTTGGCTTCGTCTCAGCCTGTCACACGGCTGCCCTCATCGGAGGAGACGCCCTGAGCCTCCTCATCAAGTTCGGAGCTGAAAAACTGAGGATTGACAAGCTTGGGAGAACTCCACTACACTTGGCAGCATGGGCGGGGAACGCGAGGCAGGTTGCTATACTGCTGGACTTTCCCGAAGGTAAATTATGTTTTAAATGCTTCTTCCTTAATCCTTTCTCTTGTGATAATGTGTTTTCTCAGCAGTTGAATAGTTTGCTAAGGTTTTTTTCTAAACCTTAAGTAACGTATCTGATTAAAATTTACTGGTAATCTCATTCGCAAGTTTTATTCGTTGATCTATACTAATATTATAAAGCTGAAGAGTTTGTTTGTGTTGGGTAGTGCATTTATCAAGGAAGGTTATAGGCTATAAAACCTCACGTTAGGGCCAATAGCAGCCAAGCAGAGCGGGTGAAACCGCGCGGAAGTAGCTAGTTAGTAATTTGTATTTATTTGGTTGAGCACATGTTGAGCATGATATTTGGTAAAAACCTCACAACTTAGAAACATTCCGAGTTCCACATATTAAATTAAACACCTCGCTTAATACATTAACCGCTTTAATAAACATTTAAACAATACTCGTAACTACAAAATATATCACTGAAATAAACGTAACAGAAAAACCTCCTCTTTCGAGAAGAACAAGAACAATGAACAAAAGAAAAGAAAAGAAAAATGAACGACTAAAATCTATTCTTCCTCAATCTATTTCTGGAACATTCTATACTCCGTTCTAAATAGCATTAGACATTTAAAACACCTTTTCTACTGTTCATTCAACCGATTTTGACCCTTATTACGTTGTTGAAACAACAAATGGTGGTTGCAGTAAATGGTCGATTTTGTTACCATCTTTTTTGCATCCTTTAGCTACGGTATAGAAGTGAAAATCGGTTGAACTGATAGTCAAAAAGTTTCTTTAAATGTGCCCAAATAGAGTATAGAAGTTTTAATGTTTCCTCATGACGACAATGAGGTGGAATTCTTCATCAGGCGCCACCACTGCCTCGGTTTTTTTCGAGACCAGTCTTAGAACCACCAGCTCATCTGTCACATCCTGGAATGATGAAAATAGTCTGATCTATCTTTTGTAACTAACTGATTGAACTTTAATAAGCTTCAAAGTATTTTAGAAAGGGTAAAAGTAAAATTTTATTGGCATCGTGATTTATTTCGTCTATCCTACGTATATATCAGCAGCCCATGTGAGTCCACCTTTTTGTTTTGAGGAGGAAAAGTCATCCAATGACTTCTCCCGTCTTGGATGAGGCGAAAGGGAGTGTCAGACTTTGAGTGACTAAAAACCACCCCATTTCTTCTCCTGCTTTGAGCCGGAGCTCCGGTAACCTGTTACGTTGTCCGCAGCTCCGGATCGGGATGTGAGTCCACCTCTGGACTATGGATTTTCTTTAAGAGTATTTGCCCCGCGGGAAGAGTAAGGGTGATAACAAATGTATTTTATTCTGTTCATGACAAGGTCCTTTTTTCAACAATTAAACTGATTCCTTAAGAGTATCCTAAAGAGTTAGTTTAGACACTACTACTTACAATTTCTTTGAGAGCATTTGATGCATGGAGCGACAAGGTTCTCAAGTGGTTCGAGTACGTAGCAGCCGTCAAGCTGTCCAGTGTTGTAGTCTCGGGGAAACCTGAGGAAAAGTCATGTTATTTATTTAGGGAACAGAGAGTAGATAATGTTGCCTAGCAAAAGGAGGATCCTCCGACCAGGCTAGGTGATCGTGGCTGGTGGGCTTTCTGCCCAACTGTTGTTCGTTGGGCATTTTCTATCCGTGTTAATTCACATGTGTGATGTTGGATTTATGACGTCATCCGTTGATTTGCTCGTTGATAGTCTATGTGCGACTTCTGTTATCTGTCACTTGTCTGTGTCGCCACACTTATAATGGAATTGTATGCCACATTGAGCTCCTTCACATATCAGTTAGAGGTTGACCGCTTAAGCGGTTCGTATCACATAACGTGGTTGCACATTAAATTGAAAAAGCGGCCAACCGCGGCAGGCGACTAGCCGCGCGGTTGATCGGTAGTAATTATAGTAGGTTTAAATTTTTTTAAGAACTCAATCCACTAGATATTTTTAGGTTACATACCTTCACAGTTAACGATAATAGTTCCCACAACGTTTCCATTTTCATTGATACGCGTCATAGTGTTGGTGGCACCAGGGCCCTGAAATTGTATCAACTCATTTAATAAAGCTTTGACTTCTTGTCGTGACCTTCAAAATAATCATCATTATCATCAGCCAGGATACGTCCTCCCTCATAAGATGAGGTTTACCGTAATCTCTGCGCTTGAGATGGCTGGGTGATCCTCCAGCCACCTTAAACGTAGATATTGAACTGTGATCAGACTTCCGTAGTTGTATCACCGAAATTTAAGGATGACTTAAAGGATCTACTACTTCTCCTAGGTAGTTGCTAAATGATAGTTACCATGAAATTATGAGCGATCTCCATGATTATAATAAAATCGAGTTTTCTTTTCGTGTCACCTGTAAAGTTCTTTCCAAATATCTTTTACAAAAACGAATGACATTTGACAGCGGATACTAAAGAAGAAAACAAATTGTGGACAGTTCGATAGCCAGAATTATTCTTTTGCATATCAACGAACTCTTTTACAATTTTGATTTGTGTTCAGTTGGCAAATTGATTGATGGGTTTGCACTTTTTCATCTGAACAATGGCTATTTAGTTTTGATAGTCGCAACATGAATTGAATACACGATTTACTACTATCGATACATCGCTACTACTATGGTAGCTGCGCATCTTCTTCGCACAGCTATTTTGCGGCGGCGTAGCACAGCTACATAGCTTAGTATCAGTGGAAACGGTCACATAGTTTCAAAGCTGGTGGAAAAGACTAAAAGACCCTTATTGTTTCTTTTCCCCCCAGACATTCAGGAAAGGGTTGGAACAGATAGCATGTCGTCAGAGACAGAGGAAGACGTCAGGAAGCTGTGTCCTCTCATCAAGGAGATGACGAACGTTCGCTGCGACCTTGGCGAGGTGGACGTCACGCTGCCCAAACCGTGGAAAGACAATATCGATCATAATTGTCGGGATATTAAAGGGAGTGTGAGTATTGCTTTTGTTTTTTTTTAATATGCAACGTCACGCCTTCTATCCCGAAGAGGTAGGCAGAGGTGGACCTGCACAATGTACATCCACTTTTCACCATTTGTGTTATAAGTCCCATAGAATAGGTGATCCTATTCTACTGTGCACAATTCCAGACTCTGTGCTACTACTGAGAAATTTTCAAAATACCGAAAATAAACCAGTATTATTTTGCTCGACCCGGGAATCGAAGTACTGTACTATGACGTCAGAGAACAACATAAATTTTGTAGTTTGGAAAGATTTGGGAGGGGGATAAAGGAGCCTCCGGTCATCTCACTCACACAACACAAGAGTTATTTCACGTCGGTTTTCTGTGAGGCCGTAGTATCACTCCGGTCAAGCCGGCCCTTTCGTGCCGAAGCATGGCTCTCCCACGCTTAATAATTCGTTACATCGAGAGCTTTATAGTTACACACATATCTAAAAACGTGAACATTCTTCATTATCTAACAACAAATTGTTTTACTGAAAATCCCTAGAATATGAAGCGAAATATTTAGGCAACCTGCGCAGCCTAATGATACAATGATTGTCGTGTCGATAAATATGCATGGTACGCAACGTTCTGTGTATAATTTCGCCTGTACCTCATTTTGCGAACACACGTTCCGCCGAAATTTCATCAAGGAATAATATTCTGATGGCTTCATAAATTCAACCATTTTGGTCAGGAAACTTAATTATGTTCTCAATAATTTTATGCGTAACGTCGTACTTGTTTTGTGTACCTAACAAGTGGATATAATTGTATGATAATCATAGTACTCTTTTACTACTATACTGACCTAATGTCTGCTACATTATTATTAGACATAGACAATTATTGCGTCTCGTATTTGCGACTTAGAATATTTGTACACCAAAAAATTTATGAATATATTTTTCTACTCTCTATGCCAAGTTACAAATAAAAAACTATAATTTATCACTCCTCATGGCTAATCCCCAAAAGTCCGGCATCACACTTATGACTCCTTTGGTGTTGCGTGTCAATAAGCAGCGCTGATTACTTGCCATCAGGTGATCCGTCAGCTCAATCTAAAAAAAACATCATCATCAATCGTAAATCGATAAAATATTTCGCTTTTCGATACCCACTAAGTCCTAACTCCCTCAGTGAAATAATTTCGTCCGTAAGCTAGTTAGCCTTAAGATGTTTGATGTATGGCTGCCCTACGTGCCCCCAATGTCTCAGATACGGCCCCGGTAATGAAGCCGCGGGTATTACACTACACCGCTCTACAAACGATGATTGAGTTAGTTTCGCGTTGATTTCAATGGGGAAAAATGTTGGCATTGGTCAGATAGATGGTACCTTGTAGCTATATGAAATAAGGTTGCAAATTGGAAAGCTAATAAGGTGATGAGTGTTAAGTTATATTAACCGACATTTCTCAAACTTAAAATCCAAGCAAACAACCCAACTCATATTTGCTTTGGTAATCGTGCAAAGAAAGGAGGGACTCTCTTAAAGTTTAAAAATTCTAAAGTCAAAGTTATTTATTTTTAAGAAACTGGAAGAGGTACTTTTGAACGTTACAATAAATAATTTAAAAAATATTGCCTGTCGGCCATTCCTCTAGTAAAACCATTTGCTCTTTGCAACATGTTGATTCCTATAGAAAGAAACTCTATAGCAAAAAACTAGAGGAGTAAAATTTATCCTGGTGTTTATTTCGCTCAGTGTTTTACTTTTAGGTACAATAGGATCAACAACATAACTTATGGTTGTGAGTTGTATGACAAAAAATTACCGCCTTTCCTTTATGAAGACAGAAGGCATACCATCTTACTTTTAGATATCAGCCTGGATGCCAGCATATAGACCAAGTAGGAGCAGAAGAACAGGGGCCTTAGTCTGCTATTACAATTGTGTCAGAATGGTCGATCATTGAGCAGTGCGAGAGGGACGGAGCTACGTAGGTTGTATAGCTCCATCCCTCTTGCACTGCTCAGTGATCGACCATTCTGACACAATTGTAATAGCAGACTAAGGCCCCAGGTAGAGGTCAAAGACCAGTTAATCTCATTTTTAATTTATCTTACCCATTTCTTCTACCCAGATGCCTCTATTCCAACCTGGTTGGACGCCGCTGCACGTGGCCAGTTCTTGTGCTCGCAAGCACTGCACCCGTCTCCTGCTGGCCGCTGGAGCAGACCCCAACATTACTGACGTGGAGGGTCGCACTCCCCTCGATGTGGCTGGCTACGCCTACTATTACGAACAGGACGTCAATGAGAAGCAGTAAGTCAAATGTATCATTTTTTTTTTTGAGGGGCGAAAATCATCCAATGACTTTTCTCGCCTTGGGCGAGAGGGAGTGTCAGACTCTTACTGACTAAAAACCACGCCGTTCCTACTCTTGCTTTTCGAGCCGGAGCCCCGGTAAACCTGTTAGGTAGTCTGCAGCTCCGATCATATTTTTTTTAGAGAGCTAATATGTATAAATAGTAAATATTTAATTCCTAGACTGCCTCGTTGGTCGAGTGGTCGCAAGTGCGACTGCCGGACGAGGGATTTCGGGTTCAATTCCCGGGTCGGGCAAAGTATTATTGGGCTTTTTTCGGTTTTTGGAAAATTTCTCAGTAGTAGCACGGAGTCTGGAATTGTGCCCAGTATTTGGCAATAGGCTCACCCCCTATTACATTGGACTTATAACACAAATGGTGAAAAGTGGGTGTACATTGTATAGCGGTACTACGTGCTGTAATGTGCACCTCTGCCTACCCCATCGGGGATAAAAGGCGTGACGTTGCAACAACTAAATATTTAATATAATTAATACATCAAAATTATTATTACACAAATTTTCCTTCGATTTGATTCCAAGAGCAGCTTTGCTCCAATTAGTCTTTACCACTAATATATAAACCCTTAAAACCTAATGAAGCCTAGGTCTCGCGCTATTTACTAATTATTTAATTAATTCTCGTCAGGTATTGCCAAATCCAAGTAAATATTACTAGAGGAACAGTCTAGGTACATTATGTATGTAAATTCACTGATTTGATCCCGTATTCAAGGCAAGCTGTGAAATGAAAGCGATTACTGTTTCGTTGGTAGGTTTACTGTATATGTGTATGTGGGGCTCTTCGACTTAGGACCAATTTCTCCAATGTCAGATAAATCTTATCCTAAGAAAAACGTTGTTCCGGACAAAATAACAGGTTACCAGGGCTCCGGCTAAAAGCTGGAGTAGGAACGGAGTGGTTTTTAATCAGTTAGACTCTGACACTCCCTCTCGCCTCGCCCAAGGTGGGAAATGTCACTGGATAAGTTGCCCGCTCAAAAAAAAATACGTTGTTAAGTGATGGTTAAAACTACGGTTTAAATATTGTCGAGTCGAAATGTTCTCCATAGAATGATGTGTGAAGTCAATATCGCAAAAAAATGTCGCTATCCTTATTTTGGCCGGAAGACATCAATATGGTTGTACAATCTATAAGAATTAAAAGCTTATAAAATGCGTAAAAACAATTACTCATCAATAGAAAATCACTTATCTGCTAGGTAACACATGACAGTACCCAGAACCACCCACACAGCCCAACCTAACACCCGTTTAACGAACCAATTCATCCCTTAATCACCCCCTAATTAGGTACATATTCGCTTAATTACAACGATATTTCAGTTTTACTAGAATTTATTCCACAATTCATTTCCGTGGGTAACGTAGTATGAAATCGCCTATGAGAGCCGCCGTCTATTCTAATTACTGAGATATTATTGCCCGAGAAAAGATTCATTAGAGCTTCAGTGTGCCAGTTATTTCTCCATTACGTCTTATGATTGGTTAGTTTTGTGTTATTATGACTAAGACCATTATTTATTTATGGCCATAGTATACTCGTATAATGGTTTTAAATTTCAAAAATAAATAAAACATAAAATAAGGGGCCCCCTTTAATGCGGAGGCGTAGGTGGTAATTTCTTTACAGCTTCTATGTTTATTAAGTCAGATAATATCCTTAAAACCTGCAAAATACTATGCGGAAAACCGCATCAACATCGTTTCAGCCAAACGCGAGATAATCGCGCACAAACATACATAGGTATAGGTCAAACTGAGAACCTCCTTTTTTGAAGTCGGTTAAAGAATGGGGTTTATAGTTATTCATAATAGGCTCGCCCTCTATAATATTAGGACAAACCATTTTCCTTGCATATTCTAATCGGCCATCTGTTAATTGTTATGTTATCGGCTTACTCACGTAGTGTTTCGACACACGACGCGGCGATTGTCGCGCTGCTACTCTATCAATTCGCCGCGCCGTGTGTCGCGGAATGCTGCTCATGAATATGAGCCTCTAGCATGGCTTGAAACTAGTCGAGTTCCTCGTCAAAACATTACGTGAGTAAGCCGATAACATAATAATTAATTTAGTATGTCTCACGAAAGTTACAATAAAATAACGGCCATCTGTTTTCCATAACCTGCCCAGAAATGATCTCAGTCATGAAGTTCATTATTTTGATGATGATTAATGGCTAGTCATATTTATTATATTTTTCGGATGCGAAATAAGCTTAAACAAACCACACAGCGTTCATAATATACCAACAAATACATTTTCAATTCCAGCTTTGTAGAAGTAATAACGATGCTCCTCAAAGCTGGTGGGACCTTCAACACAATGAAGAACAGGAGCCTGGACAACCTGGACACTCCACTACACACTGCAGTGGAGATCGAGAGCCTGGACGGCATTCAGGAGCTCTTGGATGCTGGGGCAGTCGTCACCTGCCTGAACAGAGCTGGTCAGACACCACTGCATGTGTGTGTCAAGAAGAACCTGGAAGAACATTTACAGGTATTTATAGAAATTCGATTATTTAGTTAGATTAGACAGAAGTAAACTTAATTTATACTAGACACTAGACAGGGTCGTTCTTTGGAGTCCCGGAGCCCCCGGTTTTCGCGGCTCCAGCTCGAAAAGCAGGAGTAGGAACGGGGTGGTTTTTAGTCAGTAAGAGTCTGACACACCCTCTCACCCTAGGTGGGAGAAGACATTGCATAATGGCATTTTTAGCTCAAAAAAGGTCTTTCAAGACTAAAACGGCATAACACTGTGTCAAATTTGGTTCCGATTTTAAAGAAGTCTTTAGGTATATTATAACTTTCGTGAGAAATACTAAATTAATTATTATGTTATTCAATTAACATCAATCGCGTAAAATTATGTTTTATATATCATTTAATTAAAATATGTAGGCCAATCAAAAGGTAGTCAATTTCATTAAAATCCTAATATACTTTTTTTATTGCTAGAACCTACTACTTAGATATATAATAATTAAGCCTTAATTGCTACGACCTTTAGATAAAAATAGGAAACACCTCAGTTTATTTTGACACTTAACATTTGAATTTACTTTCGTAATAAAAATATTATGATTATTTTTTTAAAGATAAATGTCCACCTGACTCTCTGGCTTGAGACTCCCTGAAAGCAAAAAAAAAAAATATTAAATTAAATCTCTAAATATAAAAGTCAATTGTTGTTCGTTAATCTCGCTAAAACTTAAGAACAGCTGAACCGATTTGGCTAATTTTGGTCTTAAATGATTTGTGGAAGTCCGGGTCAGGTCTAAAAGGTTAGAAAAAAAAGTTTTGAGGTGATACGAAGTTAGCCGGGTCAGCTAGTTTTTAATATATTTTTTTAAGAATAAAATAAAATTATCGAGTTTTTTTTCAGCTCTTAGCAAACTACGACTATATGAACGCGAATCCATTGCTGGCTATAGTAGACGTGAAGGACAAGGAAGGTCACTCAGTGCTGCAGGCGGCGGTGGAAGCTGCCTGGGTGCCGGGAGTCTGCATCGCGCTGGAGGCAGGGGCTGATGTCACTTCAAAGGTAACATATTGTGATGTATATTTTGGAGACCCTGCCATTTTAGTCATAGTCTCAGGAAACATCTAAAGCTTGATGGTTTTCTGATTTAAGCTTTTTCTCGTATGATTAAAAATTTATTTATATAGCTGTTTTAGTTGAACCAGACTCTTCTATCATATTTGTATGATAAAGTAAAGATAACAAATTTACATAATTACGTAATTACAAAGTCTACATACCCATTTCAACAATACAATTGTGACAGATAACATAATTTTCCAGGCTAATGACGGAGAAACACCAATCCACTCAGCAGCTGCACTAGGCAACTTAGATGTACTAAACGAAATACTCAGTATCGCGAAACAGAGAGACGCAATAGACTATCAGAATGAAGAAGGAGAAACTGCCTTATACAAAGCTATAATCAACGGCCATGTAAACTGTGTCAAACAAATATTAAACGAAGGAGCTAATTTAAAGATAACTCTACCAGGAGACGTGAATATTTTACACGTTGCGGCTGATTATGGACACTTAGAAGTATTAAGAGTACTCTTAGAGTTTAATGAAACAGTAACTGATGCTTTAATAAATACTCTAACAGCAGGAGACAGAAGAGGCTTCGGTCCAATACACTTCGCAGTTTTCAACAACCACGTCGAATGTGTAGAACTACTTTTATCCAAAGGAGCTGATATTAGACTACGAACCACTAGTAACCCATACAAATCCTCAACTCCTTTACACTTGGCTGCTATCAAAAACCATTTAGATATAGCTAAAATTCTACTCAAATTTGATAAAACGACTGTACATGAAGTTAATAGTATGGGCTGGTTTCCTTTACACGCAGCTAGTCACCATGGCAGCAGAGATGTTATAACCATCTTACTTCGTGAAGGAGCAGACCTATCAGGATACACGGACGGTCCAAAGAAATACAGAAGAACAGCTATAGATATGATAATAAACAACTTGTCGAAACCAACAGAGTTTATGGAGGATGTATTTGATTCGTACATTTCAAGTAATGGTACAGATTTGCAGGATCATAATTGTGAAGTGACAGTAGATTATGGGATTTTGATGCCAACTGTTTGTGAAATGGAACAGATGAAAGTCATAGAAGCCCTGTTAAAGACTGGGAATAGATACGGACAGAGACGATTATTGGTTCACCCTTTAGTCGAAAGCTTCTTGTTTTTAAAATGGAAGGCGTTGTTGCCATTTTTCTACACAATCATAGGTTTATATGCAATTTTCTTGCTGTCTCTCACTGTGTTTGTGGTGTCAGTGTTTTTGTTCAGAGATACTCATGAGAATAGGCCTCAGTGGTTGGATCCGGCGCTTTGGAGTTATATCGTCTATGCCACGATAGCTATGATATTAATGCAGGTTAGTGTGTTTTATTTACTTACGTTATTTTACATCATATCCGGCAATAGGCTGTGCAGCCTATTGCTTATTGTCGTGCCCTCATGGTCGTGAGCTCAGTTTAAGAATTGGACAAATAATTATTTGAAAATCAGTTTTCTTTTCTAGTTTGGGAGTACGGCTAATAATGGGACTAGAAAAGTAGTAATTATAGGATTACCTGTATCTACTTACTTGCAAGATTGAAGTAATATTGGAAACTTTACTGTGCATATTCAATACATAACATATCTGATTTTTTTTACAAGTAGGACGTGCGTTCATGAACATCGTGTCCCATATTTCCCAAACACGTGGAAGTATAAAATCCAGTGTAAAGTTTGTTGGTTTAAGATTGAATTTAGATAATACCTTCTATTATAACAAGAAGTATCAATTTTTGTAGCGCCGTTTTTCTTATATTGAGTAAATTCGGGCTATCTTCGTATCTCTTGCTTGTAAATTTTCTTTTTTGTAAAGTATTTTGTATAGAGGAGTATAATATATAAGATATGCGCTGCGTATATCTTTTTGAGGCGTGAGTGATACTTGAGTGAACTCTTGAGTACAACCTCTAGGCTTATTTTATAAGTATTTCAATTTTGATTTATGCCCACCGCCATTAGCGTCCCCGAATCCATCTACGTATACTTTAATTAACAACTCATCTTTAAGCAAAACCTTTTGTCCACAGGAACTCCTCTACATGAACGTGAAAAGCAGTAGATATTTCCTGCAGTTAGAGACTTGGGTCAAATTCGGGTCTCTAGGTTTCGCAGTGATACTCCCATACACTATAGTGGTGGTGAACTTGAACGATGACGAGTGGCCCCGCCACGTGGCCACCGTAGCCTTATTGCTGTCCTGGCTCGAGATGATGTTCCTACTGTCCCGGTTTCCAAATTGGGGCTACTACGTGTTAATGTTTGGAAAAGTCGCCTCTAATGTTGTGAAGGTAAGGTTTGAAATTGTTTTTTTTTATTATTGTGGCGTGGTGTTAATAGATGTTATGTGTAGTTTGTTTAGAGTTTAGAGCTTTTATTTTAAAACTGTATGTGTGGGTTGTGACATATGTATATTTCCATTTGTCATAAATTGTGTTGACCGAGTTCGATTTTTGAGGCCGCTCGAGCTGTGAGAGTTACATGTATGATAACAGACTCGTCGAGACTTATAAACGAACTGGAAACTAGTACTTATCATCATTTGCTACTACGAATAAAGTAATTGACAACATTATCTTTACATAAGTTTATTTTTTGTTACAGATCCTCCTAACCTTCATGTTCCTGGTAGTAGGGTTCTCTCTCAGCTTCATGATACAGTTCCGCTCTCAAATCCCATTCGACGGGCCCTGGGCAGCGCTCGTCAAAACAATCGTCATGATGACGTCAGAGTTCGACTACGGAGCCCTATTCGACGAGGCACACTCCAAAGAACTGGCCACTTCCCTCATCATAGTCAGAATCATCTTCTTAATCTTCCTTATATTAGCAGCTATAGTACTTATGAACTTGCTAGTAGGTGTTGCCGTCAACGACATCAATGATTTAGAAGTACTAGGTAATATTAGAAGGCTAGTCAAACAGGTAGAGTTCTTAGGAACACTAGACACTTTAGTGTACAATAGATTATTCAGTGCTATTTTACCAAAAAGAGTGAACAACAGCTTGAAGAATAAACGCAATGTCCTATGCGTGATGATCCTAAAGCCTGGTAAGCCAAGATGGAAGCACTCTAGGAGTCTCCCTTCAAGGATAAAAGATGCTATTTTCACTAAAGCCCAAGCACAACAGAAGCAGATAGAAGATGAATTAGGTCTGCAAACCTTCAAGACGAAACTAAGTGAAATGCACGATGCTATAATGGCTTTGAACAAAAAGAATGAAGTGAAAGAAAAGCCTGATATATTAAAGCTACCTGCTGATACTAAAGCCAGGGTCAAGTTTGATGAAGTAGCTCATCATTTGCATGACCTTGATGATGCAGTTGTGGAGATGAAGACGCAAAACCAGGAGTATGTGGAGGAATCCAAGTGTGCAATGGAAGAACTGAATTCTAAGATAGATAGGGTGTCTATGGAGTTGGATACTATCAAGCAGTTCTTGACGAGGTTAGAACTTACCCTTAGTAGATGATTGTTAGTTTTAAGAGCTTTTGTTTGTAATAAAATTGTTTTATTTATGTTTTTGAGTAGTTTTATTGGTTTATTGGTGGTCATGAGTGGAATCGAGGATAGCCTTTACTCTTCAGGTGGTGCTATGTTAAAAAAAAGAAAGAATGGAAAGCGGATAATATGTGATACCATGGCCTCACTGAAAACCGACGTGAAATAACGCTTGCGTTGTGTTTCGTTGTGTAAGTGAGGTTACCGGAGGCCCAATTAACTCCCATTTCAATTTTCCCTTTCCCTGATTCCACAACGACCCTTAAATTCCTAACCCACAAAAGGCTGGCAACGCACTTGTAACGCCTGGTATTTCGGGTGTCCATAGACGGCGATGATTGCTTACCATCAGGTGATCCATCAGCTCATTTACCAGCTTATACCATTAACAAAATAAAAATGCACTGTTTATGAATTTATTGGTAAAGCCTATTGCCCCACTATCAGAAATTGGGTCAAAGTTTCCAAAGACTCTCTATTACTGTAAGATCCCTCGACTTCACCCCAGAAACCTTTCTAAGCCCAATAATACGTAATTATAACCGAGTATACGTATCACGTAACAAAAATAAGAACTAGCACAGCGCTAAATACTCCGTTATAACAAACTAAATGATTTACTTCAAACCTTGTTACTCATATCCAGTGTAGTATGATCTCTGGCCTTTGATACTGGTTCCTCTCTATCTTCTACTTTAGTTGTCAGTGGGAGGGGAGTGGGAGGTCCATGTATAGTGGATATGAGGTGCTACGTGTGCAGAATAATGATGCATGGTATTGTTGGCATCAAGGAGAAAATATGGCTTATTTTGATACCCGCTGCCTTGATTGGCTATTGTTAGTATGTTTACTGTTTGTAGAATGTGATATTTTTTTTCGTCCTTCGTAGTCATGTATGTCACAATAATTAAACCAGAGATTTCTTTGAAAAACGTATCCATGAAACATTATTTTTAACATGACTGTTAAGATTTGTTTTGTAATATGTACCTACCGCTAATTTTATTACATCTTTGTAACATAGCTACATAGCACATCTCTGGTGGAAAAGCATCCTCATTTTCATGTTCATACATGCAAGGCCATAGATACTTTTTAAGGTAATGATATACTTTAACGATAGCCTTAACGCCATTATTATATCATTAAACATAATTTCCAAATATTATAGAGCAGTAATCTATTTCAGAAGTCAATCAATCACGTTACATCTGTCAAAGCTTTTGACATTAGGAAATAAAGCATGTAGCTATAGTAATTAGGTCCCTATTTGATTAACGGGGGTAATGATCGGCACTAATGCGTTAGTAATGAGCTTCTTAATGGAAGGGCTGTGTTAGGCGATATTAAGGTAAGGTAGGGAAGCCCTAAGAAGGTGAGGTGTGGTGCCAGTGACGGCGGGAAGAAACACTATAGAATGATAAATGATGATAAATGATATTTATTTCTGTAAATAGATTATAAAATAACACTTTTACACGTCAATATTTCAAATAGCTAGATGAGGCCGGCATTTCCTATCCGACTACTCTGAGAAGAAATGCCGAAACAAACTCAGAGGTCATAGTCTCTTTTAAAGTCCAGACAAAATCAATTAGAGATGTCGGAGAACCGTGCAAGTTTATTCTGTAGTGGTCTTTTGAGGAAAGAACCACAGCAGTTTGAGCGGACCTGTTCAGATGGCAGCACGCATGTGTCAGTTTACAATTAGCTCAGCTGACGGCTGTTGCTGAATGATCCGACGAACAATACCAACCAAAAGAACATTTGGGTAGGCCACACAAATGCTCACACTGTCAGAATATAATTAACTAAAAGTGAAATGACTAGTTGCAAACTCTCGCACGGTCCTCAAACTAACAATTTTAAAAATAATGTGTTAAAAAAAAATATTGAATAATATTAATGTATATCATGTCAAATTGTATAAAAATGTAACTTGTGTTACAAACATGTCAACATGACCTGTGTGGACATTATAGCGGCTCACTCCCAAGCCTGACTATCATCTAAGTAGTCTTTAATTTTATAAAAAGCTTTACTATACAGTTTTTCTTTAATAACATTTTTAAATTTATTCAGGCTCAAACTTTGAATATCGCTGGGAATTTTATTGTAAAAGCGTATGCATTGACATCTGAACGAACCACTTATTTTCTTAAGTCTAGTAGTGGAACAATATATTTGTTTTTACTTCTAGTGTTTATATTATGTATATCACAATACTTTTTGAATAAATTAATGTTTTTGTGAGCATACACTACATTTTCATAAATGTATTGAGAAGGAACAGTCAATATATTAATTTCTTTAAATAGTTCCCTAAGAGAGCGCCTCGGAGCAAGATTATAAATTGATCGAATGGCTCTTTTCTGCAGCACAAAGACAGACTGAATGTCAGCAGCATTTCCCCACAGGAGGATACCATATGACATGATACTATGAAAATAACTAAAGTACACTAATTGCGCTGTATTTACATCGGTCAAATTTCTAATTTTTTTAACGGCATATGCTGCAGAGCTGAGCCTTTTCGACAACTTATCTACGTGTGGAGCCCACTGTAGCTTAGCGTCCAGAGTTATACCTAAAAAGACAGTTGAATCCACAGGGTCCAACTCCTCGCCCTTGATTAGGAAGAATGGATTGTGAGCATGGGTACTTTACACAAGGACTATACATTATTTTTATCAAACCTACTTAAACTCTCACTAGGACTGCATTATGACTAGTAACAGAGACAAAATAAGGTTCGTGTTCAATCTACGATGATTCAGAATTGATCAGATCTACAAATTTTTGTTTCGGGTCTGGGTGTCATGCGTATGTGAAATTGTATGTTTGTGAACGCACCCACGACACAGGAGAAAAACCTAGTGTCCTCCTTGTGTACATCATAATTTATTGATTCCCAACTCGTTAAAAGATGGAGCTAAAAAATCTAATCTTCGACATGGTAGTTTCGATTTCGGAGCGATAAATAAATAGTTTAACAAAATCGCTACCGCTCATACTCGGGTCACACCTCAAACACAACTGAATCGTGTAATTTGTATAAAACGGCTTATGTTTGGAACGAACGCGTTTAATTAAGGTTTGGTTCCAATAATTAAAGGTTGCTACTGGTATATTACATAACGTTACAATTATATTCTACTTACAGGGTAAATAAGGGTAGGTTTTCGCTTACCACCATTTTGTTTCCTGAGCGGTTGGGCAGAGGTGAAAACATTAAATACTAGCTTCTGCCAGCGGCTTTGCCCGTGCTCCCGTGGGTTGAAAAGTATCTTATAACTTAAGTCAGCTGATTGACGGACAAACATCTAAACAAACAAACTTTCTTAATAAAAATCATTTTCAGTTGTGTTATGAGTCCCATGTAGTAGAGGATGAGCTCATTGCTAGACTTTATACGGATCATATTCGATATCATTTATCGTACTGAAACGTAAACTTCCCAACACTAGTATCTACTTATGCGCAGGTGCCATATGTGGAATAAAATATAAAATTATAAATTATTCCACAAATGGGACCCACGAAAAATAGGTGCTGTAAGTGGAACGTCTCAGGTGCCAATAGCTTGGGTGCCATTTAAACGGGTGCCCAATGGGGAATACCTCGTTTATTTCGTATAAATCCATTGTTGTTGTTGTTAAAGCGATACGATACAAAAACATTTTGTATTAATACAAGTGTTGCAATTATTTATGTTACTGCCTAAAAGCAAATTAATTTTGGTTCGGCTGTTTGCTGTGTGGTTCATGTCATATGATTTTTGAGGTTTGCAACACTGGATTGTAAAATGTCATAGAGAGCTGAAAGCCTTGTAACTCTTGTATTAACTTTTGGGTCATTTTAGGGGCAGTGACTAATGTTTTCTAAAACTGTTTAGCTTTTTAGCTAGATAAGGTCGGCTGCCTAATTGACTACTCTGAGAACAAACGCCGCACCAAAACAAAATCAGAGGTTAAAATCTCCGGAGCTGCGGACTAGCTAGCGGGTTACCGGAGCTCCGGCTCGAAAAGCAGGAGTAGGAACGGGGTGGTTTTTAGTCAGTAAGAGTCTGACACTCACTCTTGCCTCGCCCAAGGCGGGAGAAGTTTTTTTTTGGGCCAAGGTTTTGCACTCTCAAAAAAATAAAATTCTCAAACCGCCTAAGTCTGTATCTTGACACCAAAACAGCAACGGATTTTAATCAAACCTGTACCAATTTACAAATGCTGGTCGTTTTGCTTACTGGCTTACTATTATTTTTTATTGGTTTCGCATCGATTTCCTATAATATACTACACGCTGTGTTTTATTAATATTAGGGTCGGATCGGTGGAACAATTCCGTGTGGTCGATTATCAGGAACTGATAGGATGATGTTTTTAGGCCGGATTTTAATACAGGCGATTTGATTAAAGTTTTTTTACTGTTGTTTGTGTGTTTTGTGTGTTGTAATTTGTGATTTAAATATTGCTTAGTGGTGGACCTTTCTATTTTGTAGGACCAATCACAGAGTCGGCGTAATTTAATTAAGATGAAACCAGCAATGAGAAAATTTACCAACAACACAACACAAAAGAGGTGCACATTACGGCAAGTAATGCCGCTATACAATGTACACCCGCTTTTCACTATTTGCGTTATCAGTCCTATGGAATAGGGGGGCCATATTACCATATACTGGGCACAATTCCAAACACCGTGCTACTACTGAGAAATTTTCGAAAAACCGAAAAAGCCTAGTAATACTTTGCCCAACCTGGAATCGAACCCGTAGTCGCATTTGCGCCCACTCGAACAACGAGGCAGTCAGACAATTAACCACTACATAGTACACTTTTATGAAAATACTGATGTCTGTTGATGAAGCGAAAGAAATGTGTAAGAGCCGTGACAAGGCAGATACCTACAATAGATCGCCAATTACCTCCATGGGAGACAGGCGTGAGATTATGTATGTATGTAGTAAACGTACAACTTAACCATCCAACCTCACTTTCCGATTTCAATAATCATACATTCAATTACTAGTAGTAATTGAATTTTACTAGCAATGCCAATGTACGTCTGTAATCGCACTCAGCATTAATAACTCGTTTAATGAACGTACAACGTATTACGGTAATCCATTGAGCCTGTCAATAAGATTACACTGATCACGTACAATTGGTTAATTCGATTACCTCGCTCATATTTAATCAAAGACCAGTCGAGTGTCTTTGTAATTAATATATGCGGTTTGTATGTGGGGATTGTGTTGTCCACTGCTGGTAATATAAGCTTAATATTACAAAGTCCTAGGTGCAGTCTATGTTACATAAGTAGGTCTAAGTCCAACATAGGTAGTGATGATGAAGGCATTTTTAAAGGGGGTAAATCATCCTATGACTTCTCCCGTCTTGGGCGAGGCGAGATGGGAGTGTCAGACTTTTACTGAGTAAAAATCACCACGATCCTACTCCTGCTTTCCAGCTGGAGCCTCGGTAAACTCGCTAGGTAGTCCGCAGCTCTGGGTCAGGCATTAGCTCTCCTGGGGCCTATTTGTGGTGGTCTGATGGTTCTTTGAGGCGTATGGAACGCGGCGCGCCGTACGCACGGGACTGGTTCTAAACGGGCGACGAGCAACGCTAGGCCCTTTGCAATAAATAAAAAAACACATACTCAAATATACATACAGCAACACATAACATTCAAAATGAAATATCCAACGTGTCACGTATCACGTATAAAATAAAACTATCAAAATGACAAATATTACACATTGCAAGTCCACAAAATACTATCTAGCAAGTCCTAGAAAATTCTAGACTTTATAACAAGTTTGTAGTCTAGTTATATGGGTCAGGTTGATATGAAATTCATTCGCTCGCCGTAGCGATGGACGGAGGTAAGCAGAATTGAGAAGCATTGTAAAATATTCAATGTTTTCGCTGACCTAGTGTAGATAGTACGCGCAACTACGGCTGGCTTCAAGTGTTCAAGTGGTACGGAGGAGTTATCATTGACTTATTTCAGACTGTATTAACTACCCGGCAAGAGTCTTGCTAGTCCCACAAATACCTATTAATGATATTTTTTATATGTTAGGCTTTTTTGATCTTACAATGACGAAACAGAGTAGCTAGTATACTATATTTTGAGGTTGTTTAATAGCGGCCACACCTTACAATATAACTGTATAGTTAAATCTGCACAATACAGTTAAATCATAATCGTATAAAAAAATAAAGTTGGCTAATTGGTAAATGCGAGACTTGCAAGACTCTTGCTGGGCAATACTAGTTGTTAGGTTTTCCAGTAAGTCCATGGACTCAGATCTCCAAGTCGTTTATAGTATCACTAGCGACCCGCCTCAGCTATCCATGGGTGCAATGGTGATATATTATGCACGTATTATACATATAAACCTTCCTCTTGAATAACTCTATCTATTAAAAAAAAACCGCATCAAAATTCGTTGCGTAATTTTAAAGATAAACAAACAGACAAAAACAGTAACTTTGTTTTATACTATGTAGTGATTAAGGTTTTCTACTCCGAAATTCTCAATAGTCGCTTACAGCAAACTTAAAACTCTTAGCACTACTTTAGTATTGGCAGTTACCTATCAACCAATACCTATTCCCTGAATATCAAATCGATACTTCACTATAATCTAACTATACGTATACGTACCAGCTATCATCCATTAGTTCCACGTAGTACATTTTATCTCCGGTAACGAGTGCCAGCGCAGGTCAGGTCGCAGCTCAGGAACTGATATCCACCGTCAGTTCCGCTGTTAGCGCAGCACTAGCGGAACTACCCCGTATTAGGTCACATCACTAGCTGTGTCATGTCGATACTTTGTACAAGTTTAGTTCGATAGTTTAGTTTTATGTGTTAAGGGTATAGGTAGTTTCATTGTATTTACGACAGATGTAATGCTTTATTTTTTGCTAATGAACCTTGTGATTCCTGAGTAGTAAGAAGGCAAGCCTATTGCCATCAATATATGTATTAATATACCCTTGATCTTATTAGGGTACCTATAGGTAGTTTCATAGTATTTACGGCATACGACTAATGTAGTAGCGTAATGTTTGCTATTGAATGCTGTGATTCCTATGTGGTAAGAGGGCAGGCCTACTGCTATCAATATAAGAGACACTTTTTTTGACACCCAGACCCGAAACAATAATTTGTGGATTACACAAAGAGTTGCTCCGTGCGGGAATCGAACCCGCTACACGTTGCGAGGCAGCCAATTGCCCAGCCACCGCACTAACCGTGCAGTCGAACACTTGATCTTATTTATTAAAATACCATACTTAAAGCTATAAACAATAAATTGCGCAACGCAGTTTGGCAATTTCAAACGTAAAGGTAATTAGAAATTGTAAGCACAGGTTTCCTCACGATGTTTTCCTTCACCGTTTGTCAATGGTGTCTAAATAATCTTAGAAAGTACATATAACTCGGAAAACGTTACACATTGGTACTTCTTCCTTGTCGTTGGCTCGAAAGCAGGTGAACATAACCATGACATAAAATTCTCATTGTTTTTATTTTGGGACAAGCTCGCCACAACCTCCCCTACCGCTGCAATTCCTGTAAGCCAGGATCTACAGTAGATACAAACATAAAAACACCGGAAATGAATCCTCATTGTTTCTAAACAAAAACTAATAATAAGAATTTTCTTTAGCATAATTATGTAAGTAGGTACTTATAGTACATACTATACCTGTGGATTTCCCGGGGGAGTAGGCAGAGTAGTCGATTTATTTCACCTGCCAATAGTCACTTCGGAAATTACCTCTTAACTCTTCAGTCTCAGCTGGCGAGCCTTTGAATATTAATCTAATGGGTGTAGGTACAATAGATTACGAAATTCTACTTAGATCGTGTAAATAATTAAATATTATGTAGAATTCTTCATATTATTATATTTATTTACTTTAGTATTAGAATTGAGGATGGTATGTTTAAAAGTAAAGTTCAAACCTTCAAGAAAAGTGCCTCTTTAAAAGGCCGGTAACGCACCTGTGACTCCTCTGGTGTTGCGAGTGTCCATGGGCGGCGCTGATGGCTTACCATCAGGTGACACGTCTGCTCGTTTGCCCCCTATTCCATAAAAAAGTAAAAGTTTTATGCCTGATATGATATTGAATTTATAGCTGCCTCGTTTTCGAAGGATCGTCCACTATAAATCAAGAGGATTTCAGGGCTAAGTCTTGGGTTGGCAAACGTATTATTGGATTTCAAAAATTCTCTTTACCGTGAGTGACAAAGTACTACTTATTTGTATAATTCCTACTATACATAACTATTAATTATGATATGTGACTGCTTATTTAGTCGAGTGGTCGCAAGTGCAACTCGGCAAGGGATCTCGGGCACGATTCCATTCTGGTAAGGTCATTCATTACTGGGCTTTTTTCGGGTTTTCGAACATTTCTCAGTAGTAGCACGGAGTCTGAAACTGCGCTCAGTATAATTATGGGACTTATAACATAAATGGTAAAAAACTGGATGTTTATTGTTGGCATTATGTGCCGTAATATACAGGTGCACCTCTTGCCTACTCCTTCAGGAATAAAGGCTGTGAAGTTGACGTTTCTTTATTTTAGTTTTAAGTTAGTTTTTATTCCTTTTTTTATGTATTTTTAAGTTGTAAATAATGTGTTCGTTATAATAACTGGTATGTCATTAAAATGCAGCATGTCATTTCATTAGTAAATCAATAAAGAATACGTTAACTACTTATTAATTATTTAGTTACAAAAACTCCAATAACTTTAAAACTAAACCAAAAGACACATCCTAACTTAACCGATACGTTACCAATATCGCTTTAACAAAGGCTACACTTAAACTCTGTGCCCATTAGAGCAAGCACAGACTTTGTGATGGTGAAGTGAATCGGTTACGGATTCCGAAAGCCGAAACGTGCTCTGGTCGAGTTGTTGAGCGCTGTCTTTGATTCCTGTGTGACATTAGTACTGTATCTAGACTTTAGTTTTAGGAAGATTTTAGTTTACTTGGTCATTCAAGTTTCGTAATCTCATTATCACTTTTGTGAGACATACTAAATTGATTATAATGTTGTCGGTTTACTCATATGAGCCAGCATGGCTTGAAACTAGTCGAGTTCCTCGTCAAACAGTTTCGTGAATAACCCGATAGCAATAATAATTAATTTCGTACTCTCGTTTATAATCGAATCATTCATTCTTTATTTATTTATTTATGCTTTATTGTACACATTTAAGCAGTCTAGGTTACTCTGACTGATTGGTTGGTTTCTTCGAGCCGGCCAATCAGAACGCGCTCTCGTTTCGTTTTCGTTCAACGTAAAGCAAATTCGTACTAAGGTTACAGATGTATAGTCCTTTAATTTACTTTATTTTTAGCTAAATAGAGCGATTTTTTTTTTCTGCCATTACTTAATATCTGAAAAGGAAACTATCCATACTATCCACAATTACAAACCCATTCAGTAATTTTTGAGTTCATCACAAACAAACCAACAAACAATTTCGAAACTTTTATAACACGTAAAGGAAGACATGAATTAACTCTTTTGATGACGTCACGCTATATTATCTCGCTCGCACATTAATAAGGGCTGTCACCATATGAAATATTAGTCGTGGCTAGGGGTGTCCGGAGCCTATAAATCGAGGCATTGTCTACCAATGATAGGACAATATTAACAGCTTATGATGCGTATGTGTGCGTATTGTTTGCGCGTGAGTTATTATGTAATATGTTGAATTATTGGGGCCTTTCTTGCGTTTGGGGTAGGTTTGGACTATAAATTATTAGTACGTTGTCTTGTGATAATGTTATTTGTGTCATTGCTTCGTTATATTTATGTCGGTCGTAATTCGTTCTTGGTTTTTTTCTCAAGTAATTAATGTTCTTGGAAATCGCACGGGACTAAGTGCTTTTCCACCAGAGATGGGCTATGTAGCTATGCTACGAAGATCTACCGCCGCAAAGTAGCTGTGGCAGGACGATGCGCAACTCCAGTATGCGATGTATCGATAGCTGTAGGGCAACCATCCATAGCACACATCTACAGCACGCATATCTTTATATATATAATTCTTCTGTAAGTGTGTATGTCACTGAACTTCTCTTAAACGACTGGACTGATTTTGATAAATTTTTTTGTGTGTGTTCAAGGGGATCTGAGAATGGTTTAGATTCACAATTTTTAATTTATTAGTAGTTTTTGATTTTGGAATGCTTTACATTGGATCCGACAAATTTTCAAATTAAAGATATGTAGACAGGACAACGTCTGTCGGGTCCGCTAGTTTCCATAAAAAAATATAGCTTAGCTGAGTCCGTTTCCACCAGTGCTAAGCTATGTGTAAATGTGTACCAATGAATATGATTAGGGGAAGCCAAATGCGTCCACAGCAACGTAGCATAGCATATTTCTGGTGGAAAAGCACCCAAAGATTATTGATAGGTTCCTCTACCTACCCCTTTGAAGACAAAAAGGGTAAACTTATGTACATTACGAAAACAGCGTGCACACTATACACCACAGCCTGACACAAAATAGGCGCGATCATTCAGTATGATAAACAACATTTTGTGTCGGTGACATGTTCGATAAGAGTCGTGATAATACCAGTATGTCATAAAGTTTGGGTCGAACGTACCTCATAAAGCCATATCTTCAACCCTTCAACAGGAAGAGGGGGTAATCAGTACTGTATTGTGACAGATTGCGGCCTTGTGATGAGTTTTTGTGAAATATTTTGTTACGTTTTTAGGCCTTAAATGTAGATGGAGATTTTTTCTTTGTTGATTTTTAATGTTATTTTGGTGGTAGCTGAGTTAAAATGTTAAGTCGATAGTGTAGTGTTTGTGTGTAGATGATATTAGGAAAAAGTAGGTTTTAGGGTGCTTTTCTACCACAGATTTTTGCTATCATGTTTACATAATTTCATCGTCATATCAATAGTTGTGAAACTATGTGACCGTTTCCACTGATACTAAGCTATGTGATTGTACGAGTAAGATTAGATATGAAGATGCACCGCTGCAAACTAGGTGCGCGAAGAAGATACGCAGCTCCAGTATGCGATGTATCGATAGTAGGGAAGCCATCCATACCACGCATCTTTCCATATAAAAAACATAGCTTAGCTGAGTGCGTTTCTACCAATTTATAATTGAAATTATTCTCCTTTCCTGAAAGAAGATTTGTAAAAAGGTATCATTCATGCCGCCATCTTGTCGAATGGTAATACAATAAAACACAATAGTCTATGATCATATATTTATTTCTACGCAATCATGTTCTGTGCACACTGGTAAACAAACGTATTGTATTGGAAGCGGACTTTTATGACAAAACTAAACCATTTAATATTAAATCATAAGATTAGAATCAATTTAACATGATCGCGGCTGCAGAGAATCGCAAGGGTCATCGTCCGGAGCTACGGACTACCTACTACGGGTTTACCGGGGTTCCGGATCGAAAAGCAGGAGTAGGAACGGGGTGGTTTTTAGTCAGTAAGAGTCTGACACTCCCTCTTGCCTCACCCAAGGCGGGAGAAATCATTCGATGATTTTTTCTACTCAAAAAAATAGTTAATTTAACATGGCCATATCTTTTCTACATTCAGGAATTATTGGCCAAAAGAAATAAACATTATTTACTTTATCCTCAGAAATAAATAAACAATACTAATTGCTAAGAATTAATTGGTGTTCCTATTGTTCCGTCATAAAAGCCGCGCTCCAACACAAAATTAACTTAAACAATCACGACAATCATAAACACTTTAATTGAAAACAAATAAACATCGCATCGATTAAAAAGAAAACATTACTTTTTTAAATATAAACAGTTTTGTGATATTCATATTTCGTATTAAATTAAAGATTTAAGTTTCATAGTGTTATGTTAGAATTGAATGCAATGCGATAATAGGGTAGATGACAAATTTTTATTTTAATGTCCGTCTGGTAGGTTATTTTAAAATATTAGACACGTATTTTATATTTTTTAGAGAAACAAATATTGATTTAAAATATCGCGTGACGTCATCTGTAAGTAGGTTTTATACGTAGAAATGACGTATAAAACGCTTGCTTCCACTCCTAAACTTTGATTCGTTTCATCTAAGTATAATATCTTACATGAACAAATAACAAATACGTGTCTAATATTTTTTCATTACGTATCTGACGGACTAAATAGATTTTTAAATTTCATACGCCGTCATCATCCCTATTAAAAAAATTAATCAAACAAATATTTTTTTCTTCAAACAAAATGGATAATAATCTACTTTACTCGGTACATAATATATTTTCACTTACCTATTAATTCAATACCTACATTCGTTTTCATAATTTGTTAAAATGGAAACACAGTTTTACAATGAAATCGGTAGCATTTTTCTTTTCTAACAAATCGTAGCAAATAGCGCAATAGGGTAGATGACAAATTTTCATTTTAATGTCCGTCTTGTAGATTATTAATTTTAAAACATTAGACACGTATTTCTTTTCTGACGTGTTTAATATTTTCTCATTACCTAACTGACGGACTAAATAGATTTTTAATATTCATATAACGGGGGTCATCAATCCCTATTTAAAATATATTATAATAAATATATCCAAACAATGCCATTTCGTAGAGATGTGAATTCGCTAACTAGGTACCTATATATCACAAAACACAGACGAGATAATTATTTAAGCGATTAAACATTATTATAAATATTTACATTTAATTTATAATACTCATTTATTTTATTAATTATTCTTACTTATAATTTAAGCTTAGGTACGTTAAGTTTTAGCTTAGTTTCTAAATATTATTTGACACTCATTTAAAATATTAATTTTACACAAATTACTTTCTTTTTTTATATTTGAAAATGACATTTTTGTAAACATCTTGCCTTGAATGAAACTCTGTTTGTAAATTATTTTCAGGAACTATGCAAAGTTATCAAATCGTAAATGTTGTTAGCCATTTTCAAATATATATTTCGTTTCGGAACTTATAATAGTCGTTACACTTTGAACTGCACGTGGACGTCGCTTTTATCGTTCGTTTTTAAATCTCTAATTAATTTTACAGACTCACTTTGTAGACAATTCACTGATTTTTTATTATAGAAAAACTTATTTCTTAAATATTTAGTAATATATCGCTCAAAATAAATAATAAATCATGAAATATTTCACACTGCGCATGTAGGTATAATGAATTGTCATACAAGTGGCCTTTTAATTTCTTAAAAATACATTAATATTTATTTAATTATCATTTCTACAAATTTAACATTTAATTTAAATTTTCCACTAAATATCATTTAGTATTCGCATTTCACGAGCTATTTTACAGTAATTCCCAAAGCATTTTTTTATTGTTATTTAATAATAGCTATTCTCTTAATAGTAATATAATAATAATAATCTTTTAATAATACAATTATTAATCTCAATATTTTCTATTGGTAAAAATATGTGCCTTAAGAATGGTATTTATTGTGTGCCCGACATATTTTTTGAAATTTTAAAACTGTATTTTGATGAAAGAATTTTCAAACCATGTGCAATGTGCTGAATCAGTTTTTCTATTATTCGATATTGTGACATATTAACTATGTATTATTAATAATATAAAATATCATATTATTTATATAAATCGGTTTTATTTCGAATTACATTTTTGTCAAGAATAATTTACAAAATATTTTGTAGAGAATTTTGTTTAAAATGAGTGGTAAAATCTCGTTCAGTTTTATATTTTTCTAACGTCCATTTTTCTGATTTATGTTTTCATTTCACGCCTTTTTAGTGATTTATTTGACACTCCTAGACACTCATGAGTCGAGTTCAATCACTGACAGATCCAACAATTTATGACATTAAGATGAGTGTGTATTTATGTATTATTTATTGTGTATGAGTGTGTATATTTGACAAAATGTAATTCGACCTAAAACTGACATTGAAAGGTTTTAAAACGTTTCATAATTTCTGAAATATATTTTATTAATATATTATCGTCTGCTAAGATTTGGCTTACGGCTAAATATAGTGATATATCTTCTATATACAATACTCCCCTACAAGGCATAGGATATTAAATACACAGTGGTCCGTTAATTAATATCTAAAAGCCCTACGTTACGGGGTTTTTTTAAGTTGCGATTTCTGATCAAAAAAAGACTCTAAATACTTTTTCTTATGATTCCTTTTCAATTGAGATTAGTCTCAAGGTTATGTCAAGTGGTCACAGATAGTGACTGACACTTAGCAGAGCCTTCAACAGTTTTCTTTCAGCAGTTAATGCTTTAATATACTCAAACGCTACACAATTTTAAGACGCTCTCAAGACTAGTTCTGTCACTATCAACTCTTTATAAAATGACAGAGATAGCACGATTTTTAAGTACAACCTAAAATTGACTAGTATTTCAGTATTAGTGCGTATGTAATTTAAAGTACTTTTTTGATCAGTGTAATAGGCCTACAAAGGAAAATATCGCAGGGAATGGAAATTCTTGCTTTTTAAAATATTATTTCTAAATTTTTATAGTATTTTGAAGGTTTTGTTTTGATTGCCAGGTTCAAAATTGCTGTCACATTATTTCAGCTAAGCTGATTAATGCCAATTGAAATTGTCTTATAATCTTTTTTTCAAAAAATTTAGTTTTTCCAAAATGATACACAAAGTACTATTTGGAATAAATACAATATTTCACAGAAGTTAATAAATTAAAATAGCGACATTTGTATTTCGTAATGTTCTGAAATAACTTACATGGAGCATAAATCCTAATATTTAGTTGCGAATTTCTGTACAGCAACATATTGGCTTAAAGTAATTTAATAAACTAAAATCTAATACAAATAATTTATATTAAATTCATACTAAATAGAATAAAACATAACTATATTGAAACCAACACACATCGGAATTATAATAAAATTCTATTTTCAAATCCCCGAGTTATAACTGTCAAATATTGGCGGTATTTTATTCCGCCATTTTGTAAACAGATAACAAATACAGCAATGAAAATTCATAAAGTAAAAATAACATTCGTTCGTATTTATCGACCAAGTAGGTTTTATTACACAGTATACTTAGGAAAATTAAAATAATCACACCCATATATCCTTGTTCAGTGAGCGAATTTACTATAATGAGTGTCGAAATATTCTGTATTTAAATATATGTAACTCAAAGGTGACTGACTGGCTGTCTGACAGTGATCTATTAACGCACAGCACAAACCACTGGACGGGTCTGGATTAATCCAGACTCCGTACTAATACTGAGTTTCTATAAACTTGTAGCGACATAGGAGAAGTGACAGATGACAGAAGTCGCACATAGACTACCGACGAGCAAATCAACGGATGACGTCATAAAAATCCTACATAGCACATGTGAAGTTTATATACAAATAAACATGGATAGAAAATCTTAACGAACAACAGTTAATGCGTGATCACCTCGCCTGGTCGGAGGGTCCTCCTTTTCTTAGGGAACTTTACTCTCTGTTTCCTAAAACTCATAAACAATTGATATACATAAATATCAAAACATTCGACACTCATTTTAGTATTCGACTTTTCTTTCCATTTGTCTTTCCATCTTATAATCCATATTATACATAATTATAATTATAATATATAAGTAATTGTATATATATCTCACAAAGCAGGTACAAATTAAGAGTTACAATAATTAAAAACTAATTTACTAAAATTAATTCGATTTATTGATTGTGACTAGAGTAATCTAGGTTCGTCGTTTGACTAGGTATTGTATAATTATGCTAGGTTGATATTGACACCTACGCCGGTGACGAACTCGTCCCTTATAAGTGGTAGAAGGGCTGTGTGCCTGAAACAAAACAAAATATTATTTATAAATTACATATACATATATAAGTGTGGGAGAGCCATGCTTCGACACGAATGGACCGGCTCGACCAGAGTGATACCACGGCCTCACAGAAAACCGACGTGAAATAACGCTTGCGTTGTGTTTCGTTGTGTGAGTGCGGTTACCAGAGGGCCAAATACCCCCCCAATTCCCGATCCCCGCTTCCCCAATAACCTTTAAATGCCTAATGCCCAAAAACCCGGCAACGCACTTGTAAGGCTTTAGTGTTTCAAATGTCCATGGGCGGCGGCAATTGCTTACCATCAGGTGATCCGTAAGCACGTTTACAGGCTTGTTTCATCAAAAAAAAACAGGGTTAGAATTGGAACATTAGCGCCACCCCTCGATGCATGACGGAGTCAAATCTATCAAGGATCAAGGATTTATCGACTGAGTGGCGTGTTGATCACTTCTCGTGCAGCAGCCGACCAGTGCGGTCGAATATTGAACCGTCGCGTGTTTCAAATGTATACCTATTCTGTAACCTGTTAATTTAATATTGAGTTTGATATTGTAACCGCTCCATCAGTAGCTTAATTAAAGCAGAAATAAACAATAGTTTCATATCGAAGACTTTATTATTTTACTGGTATCTACGTCATATCGCCCACATGTATTCCTGACATCAGAAGTGAGATTCTCCTTTCAACGACATATTATGTCACTACATAGTATATAAAACAAAACGCTTTTTCTAACCCTATTTCCCTTTGTATGCTTAAATCTTTGAAATTACGCAACAGATTTTGATGCGGTTCTTTTTAATAGACAGAGTGATTCAAGAGGAGTGTTTATATGTACATATAATACATGCATAATATATCACCATTGCACCCATGCGAATCTGGGGCGGGTCGCTAGTTAGTAGTATAAGTGAAAAGGTATTTTTGTCTATTTGTCCAAAATGTAGGAAAGGTATCGCTTGAAATGAAACATTATGTATTTAATCAAATGAAACATGTAACACGTGTCATTTATTTATAAACTATAAGACAGACTCTTCACAGTTTACTGTTCAATGAAGTTTTACACGACGATAGCTATTTACTATACCATGTACACTTGGGTGAACTTACGTTTGTAATCATCCTACTAGAAACAATGCTTATCTATTAATATAAACCAACGGTATTTAAATACGTTATGTGTGTTAAATTTGTAGTTGTGCTAAAGTAAATATTCTTTTCAGACTTAGTAAAAGGTTTAGGTACTAGTATTTCATAAATCCCGTTTTATTTTTGATGAAAGAGGCAACCTTTCATAATTGCCAAGCTTTTTGTAACTTTACTGTAACTTACTGTACGTTTGATGCGGTGGCTATCGTTCAACCGGTGGCGGGTTCGATTCCCGAACGAATTACTCTTTGCGTGATCCATAAATTGTTGAAATCATATGTTTGTAAACTCACAGTTGTTCAGGGTCTGAGTGTCATGTGTTTGTAAAATTATATGTTTGTAAAACACCCACGACACAAAAGAAAATCCTAGCGTGAGACAAATTTTATGAATAAAAAGAAACTTAGCTAAAATAAATATTATACACAACAGAAGCTCCGATATAAATCTTTACCTCCACAAACATGTTTATACAAACAAACACGTATGAGGCACGTGTGAGGGCGCCACGTGTAGACTTCCATAAGGTAATACTACTCAAGTACTAGTAGAGACTTGGTTCCCTACACGTTTGCTTCAGACAGCGGCTTCCAACATGTGGTTATGATAACACTGTGTGACAAAAATGACCTCAATGAAAGTTAAATTAATTTGAATGGGATATTTTGTATCTACAATTAGCCTATTAATAATCTGCATTTTTGAAAAGTTTCAGTCACCCTCAGTTTTCTTGCAACTGCAATACACTTTTTTTAAGTAAATATGGTTGAAAATTGTATTTAATTAAGAAAAACAACTAACATTTGACTTTTATTCAGGATTTTCGGGAATATTTAGCACACATTACATCTCTTTTGAGTGTCCAACAGTAATCAGCCAACATGTTCGGACTCCACTTGCCTTGGTACCGTTTTTTCATGTTGGTTATATCCTGATGGAATCGCTCGCCGTGTTCATCGCTAACGGCTCCCAAATTTTGAGGAAAAAAATCTAAATGAGAGTGTAAGAAGTGTATCTTGAGCGACATATTGCATCCCATATTGATACTGGGCTCAAAATTTGGATCGGAATCAGAATTCTCAGATACATTTTCTTCATCAATCACGTCATCCGTGTTTACTGGAGGCTGAGGAACAGGCAGATCATCACTGTGTGGGATAGGTCTTTGAGCAGATTGTAAATTCGGATAGTTCACGGTGTGTCTAGATTTGTGATTAATACCTTTGATAGAAGTTTGGCAGAAATAACAATCTGATACATGGTCTTTCTGTTCAGACCATATCATTGGAACTGCAAACGGCATATGACGAGATCCTTTAGCCCATGATGTTAATAAACTAACACATTGTGCACAACAAACACTAGGAGTCCCGGTTTTGTCCAAATTTCGCACCGGAAAGCCAAAATAATTAAAATAACAGTTTTTAACTAATGGTGTCAAATTACGACGTTGACTTTTAATAGTAAGTTGACCGCAAATGTAACAAAATTATCAGGATGGTTTACACACACTCTGGGCATCTTATTACGATGTACAGAAACGACAATCACAAAAAAAAACCGTTTTAATTTCAATAATTCAATATTAATTTATCGGGAACATACGTCGGTAAGCAAAATTCGCGTAATCAATTTAGTTTATATTTAACGGAAACTGAGGGTGATCGAACAAAACTAAGTATGAGGTTTATATGCGGGTAGGTAGTAGTGTTTAAAAAACCGACTCGATTTTGTTTAACAAAAATACTGTTTACCAGTGTAATTAGGGGTGGAGAAATGATAATTAAGTGTCTGAATACTGCGTTAGTTATGTGTAGGGGTGTGATGTTGTTTTTTCTGTCTACGTAAAGCCTGCGTTTGGCCACCAACCCGCTTTCTGCCAGAACGGTGAAGCTATAATTATTTCATTTCTGTTGGTCTGTAGTTTTTCAGTACCAACTATTTGTGGATAATATATGTAGTTACTTGGTAATGGAATCGATCTCGTGATACTAGTGGGTTACAGGTGGTTTGATTCGTAGAGCAGCAGTAGGAACGGGGTGGTTTTTAGTAAGAGTCTGACACTACCTTTCGCATCATCCAAGGTGAGAGATGACGTTGTATGATTTTCCCCCTCAAAAAAAGTTCATCGGTAGTATTATATCGATAAGATTTCGTATCGATACACTAACTATTTACGGTAGAGTTTTATATACAACTGTAAATAGCTACTATATGATATAGGTCAGAGTAAATAGGTACTATCTAAGTCTGTGTGCTCCATCTTCGGCCACATCTTCGCTTCGCCGTTCTGGCAAAAAGCGGGTTGGTGGTCAAACGCACATTTATAAAAGCTAAGAATGTATGTACTACTGTAACATCAAAAGCTCGCATGTCGAAACATGTTGGCTACCACTGATTCACGTCAATGCCGTAGGATTCCTAGAAGCCGTCAATAGACAGCCTTGGTAGGGACTTATGTTCTGTGCACACGGTTTCAGATTGAGATATACATAACCAGTATAACATGGTCTCGCTTCGTATGATATTACCGCACATTCGACGGTCAATTTATACTGGTAGTAATAGCTTTATGTGTATATCTACATACAAGCGTGGTTCTTATTTATTTAATGGAAATTATGATTCAGCCAAGGATTTGATTCGAAAAGGAATAGCTTTTCCTTTTCAAAATTTATTATTGGGCCATCCTGCAATGAGTGTGGTGATTAATGCTCAAACCTTCTTCGTGTGAGAAGAGGCTTTTTGTCAGTAGTCGCTGCTTATAGGCTGTTGAAGTAATGTGGTGAAGCTACGTATATTTTAGAACGAGCACCTAGCTTTACTAACACACAGACTAACGGAGAATTTAATTTAACGTTTCCGAAGTACCTACATAATTTACCTAAAATAAATGCTGACTTTGATGTGTGTGATGTCCTTCGGGAATAAGAGGTGTTAGTATTCTTTAACTGGTTCGATTTTCGGTTTTGTTTTTGTGACAGCTTCATTTTAAGTTCTGAAGTATATTCAAGTATATTCAATGTATAATGATACTACCAGCCAAACATTAGAATGCTGAAGGTTGGCTAACATAACGTCTGTCAATAAACTAAATAAACTGGGCAGTCACGTGTAAAATAAATGTTATGTAAAGTATGCTGACGATATACGAAAAATGAGCGAAATAGGCCCAGTAATATACAAATAAATAATATTCATTCATTCATATTTGGCGAGGTAGATAATTCTATAAAAGATTACCAGACGGAGACCGTATTAGAAAACGTATGAATAAATGAATAAAAAGAAATAGTCAGTCGTTGTCACAGTACCTATCGCTTTTATACATATGTTCGTACTTAGGTACTGAAGTTGGGTCATACTAAAATGTAGAACAAACATTAATTTAATTTTTAACTTTTAACTCTGATTTTCTCTTGTGTCGTGGATGCGTTTACAAACATACAAGTTCACATACACATGCCTCCCGTAACCTCACTCACACAACGAAACACAATGCAAGCGTTGTTTCGCGTCGGTTTTCTGTGAGGCCGTGTTATCACTCCGGTCGAGCCGGCCCATTCGTATCGAAGCATGGCTCTCAAGTGTTTATTCAAATGTATGTACCTATGTATGCATGATAACTACAACAGATTGTTTAAAAAATCTAAGTTTCTAGTTTTTTATTATTAGTTATTTTTTATATTATATTTTACCGCATCTCAACAAACAGACAATCCAACTCTTTTTATATTAGCATGGAAAACAATAAATATGTAAAACACTACATTGTTTGTAATTTGACTAGCTCGGGACTCAAAGCGGGGTATGTCACGTTCTATGATGTCGATCATGCTCGTTGAGCCGCCGGCCGCGCGGCGGGGCACGTATGTGTTGTTTGTTGACAACCCTGGCGTTATAGGGTTGTCACATTCATGTTAACTTTGGCATTTTAATAATTAATTTAATGTTTGAAATGTTACTAGTATATATCCTGAGTTGTGGTCGCGTTTACAAACACATATTCACGTACAAATCCCAACCGTTTGTGGATAGCAAAATAGTTATTTAGTACTGGAATCGCGACATTGGGCGTGGCATAGCTTAGTATTCGGTTGTTCAGATAATGTGCCAATTAATTACTTTTTCATGTTGACTGTAACATATTTTATTAGTAAAGTTTAATCATATTTTTCCGACTTGATTATTGAAGTGAGCATCTCACGCTTCTGACTACTCGTCTACTCTTCTTACATACAAGTTCACATACACATGACACCCAGACCTGAAACAATAATTTGTGGATCACATAAAGAGTTGCTCCGTGCGGGAATCGAACCCGCTACACGATGCACGGCAGCTGTGCCCAGCCATCACACCAACCATACAAGGTAACCTTCCTCACCAAAGATTTCTAAAATATCATCAACACCTCTTTATTTTCCTTCGCGACATCCCTAGCGAGCATATACATACGAAGGTAAACGAAACGAGTTTACCAAATACACCGGTATCTACTCCCTATTGTACTTGCTAATTTTGGTCCGTCGGTATTTGGGGGACACCGGATTCCGACCAGCTGGACTTAGGAGCTTCTGAATGAGTACATGGTCTTGATTAACCGATATTATTGGTTTATTAGAAAGTGCGATTTGACAAACTAGAACCCGTAATATTAGTTTTTAACCTGACATGGTCACTTACACTATCATTAGACATTGCGAATATTCATGATACTGATACGGAATATCTACTATGTTTATTTATGTCATCATCAGTTCAACCGTGATCATGGCGCTTGCAACAGTGCCGAAATATCAACTCATCTCACTCAATGTTATGGCCAGGGTAATGAAGTATAATTATACCAAGTTTCAGATTAATAGGACCGGTAGTTTTTGCGTGATTCGTGATCATACAGACAGACAGACAATTAAAAAAAACACATTTTTGGGTTTGATATCTACCTAGTTAAACTATACTTTTTTATATTTTCAATGTACAGAATTAACAGTTTTAATATAATTTTGTATAGATTTAATGTGTCAAGAAAACATATATTGAAACTCTTCACTCGTCTAATAAACAAACTGTATTACTTTAAAGATTTATTTCCACAATACAAAGCTGCAATGTATCTTCATTTCGACACTGCTTTCCTTTGAAATTACTAAACTCGGATTCCACTGTCGTCGGCATTGTCGTCTCTTTGGCATTACCTAAGTGATTTACTGTTTTAAAATATTGATACTACTGTATTATCTCTGAATCTTATGAACCAGACCTGCGCGAAAGCGACGCGCCTAATAGAGCCATCAGACCACCACAGATGGGGCCCAGTAGGGCTGATGCCTGATCCGGAGCTGCGGACTACCTAGCGGGTTCGCCGGGGCTCCGGCTCGAAAAGCAGGAGTAGCAACGAGGTGGTTTTTAGTCAGTAAGAGTCTGACACTCCCTTTCGCCTCGAGAGAAGCCATTGGATGGTTAATTGTTGATGATTACTTCATAGTTGGATAGCCTTGTTCGACCTATGCGTAGTCAAACTGGACTTTGTTCTTCTCTACATAACATAATATTTTGAATTCTCCAGGTTTGGGCTAGCCAAACTGGATCAGAGAGTATTATAATAAGTTCAGGTTTATCAGAGAGTACTGTTGACTGATCTCTTCCTTTTAAGGACTGTCTGCTTTTACGGCACTCGGCAGATCGATTTTACCCGGGAGGAGTAGCAATTAATGTAATCTATTCTGTCATTAAGTGGTTTAGTTTTAGTTTGTGGAAGTTTTGGTCTTCAGGTGCGTTTTATTACTAGAGTAAGGTAGGTAGTAGGTGAATAGAAATACCCTTTTCTTTGGTACACGACCATATATGCAGTTTGCTCATTATACATACAATTGTACTTTTGTTTACACTGTAATCGTAATCTTTACTGTACATTGTACAGCGTACACACTGTCCACCATCAAACCGCCTAAACATTGAAATAACTATAAAATACTCACATTATGTCTACATCCCTTTCTGGAAGAGGCTCATATCCAGAAGTGGACTGGGATAGGTCGAGTAGTATGTCAGCTGCGGTCTATATAGAAAGGGAAACTGTTAATTTGTCACACCATGCTGGCAGCCCTATGTAGGTGTATACTCACTCGTGGGGCGCAGGCCACGTGGGCGCGTGTTTGTGGGTGGCAGCCCTAGCGCGAGCCAGTAGGGTCATCACGGCGCGTTTAGTCGGCGACATAGCGGCCCGAGTGCCTCCCAGCAGTGGTCGCTTGCGCGCCGTACTTGCAGCCCCCGGCCCAGCCGCACCTGACACATAATAAGTTGGTTTGACAACCCTATTGCAACGTCACTGTTTGGGCATTTGACATCGACACGTTTTACAAACTTTTCGTGACAGAGATGGAGCTATAGTATCATATGTCTATCTCTTTCTTCAATGAGATAATTTTAAGGTGGTAGGTACAAGATGGTAATCTTTTTCAAGTTTGTAAAATGTGTCGTTGTCTTCGGGGGCTGGGAGTAAAGATCTTAAGTACAACAACGCGAGAATATTCTTATGATCATTCTACATATTTTCAAATTCTTAAGACAATACAGAAACATGTTTTAGAAACAAACATTAACGTATCTTGAAAAAGTATACATAATAATTAGTACCTACTGGCCTTTTTGCACCGTGAATACTTTTATATTAATTATTTATGTTTATAATTTTTTAATTGGTGCAAATTAACTGTTTTTCTTTCTTTCTTTCTAAGGTTTTGCTTTTCCACACTTCACTCGTTATGAATATTCTTTTACTACTAATATTAGAAGATATTTTAGTTTTGAAAACCGTGTATTATTCGGAAAACGAAAACGTCTCATCCATATTTCTCAACCCAAATTATCTGACAACAATTACTAAACAGCCTAAGACAATATAAGCTAATTCAATTCCAATAGGCTAACTAACTAGCCAATCACAGTCGTCCGTATGACGTCACGGCTTATGAGTAATTACCCTGCGGTGGATCCAATACGTGCAGTCAGTCAGTCAGTCAGTCAGTGTCTTGTTTGTCTTAATATGGGTAAATTTAATTAGTATTATTGTACAATACCTGCATGTTGTATTGTATTGATAATGAGATTGACTGACGTTAATTAATTTATAGGTATATTATGAAGTAATATTATTGTAATCTGTTTTGATTTGGCGACGTACTCAGAGACATTTAATCATTTGGTAACGTCACGCCTTTTATCCGCCTAGGCAGAGGTGCACATTACGGTATGCAATACCACAGTACAATATACACCAACTTTTCACCATTTGTGGTATAAGTCCCATGTAATAGGGGATCAGCCTATTGCTATATGCGTTCTACTACTGAGGATTCCGTTTACTACTGACAAAAGCCCAGTAATACTTTGCCCGGTCCGGGAATCAAACCCGAGCCCCTTCTCCGGCCACTCGACCAACGAGGTAGTCACAAATGCAGTCAGTAAACAAGACTTCATTAAAAAAAACAATTGCCAATCCACGTCATCCAAAAACAAAGGCCAATTCCAACAAATCCGTAGTTAAAACCTTTATCTTCATGAAAACAAACAATTAAGTTTAATGTTAGTCATAAAGTGCAACTGAGCATTGTTATAAAACGCAACTAAATGACGTCTAGACGAATCGTTCAAGTTCGCTCAATTTACGAGGCCCCTGCGTGCCGTGCAAGTCTTGAGAAATGAGCGATTTCGAGAGATATAATATGTAAGTTGTCTACCTATCTATGTTTGATTAGTAATAACCGCATTTGACTTATTGATTGCACGGTAGACGCGTTGGTTGGGCAACAGGCTGTCATACAACCTGCAGCAGGTTCACAAATTGTTGTTTCGGGTTTGGGTGTCATGTGTATGTGAACTTGTATGTTTGTTAACGCAGCCACGACACAGGAGAAAATCCTAATGTAGGGCATTTTTTAAAAAGAGATGAATGAATGGAAAAATGCTTAACTAGAGCTAAAAGCTTTTGAGTCACAGCGCACTTCATCATGAGCAGCATGCGCAGGCGTCGCCGCGTACGTACGCGTATATACGTGAGTAAACCATGATTTTTAGTTAATTTAGTATATCTCACGAAACTTATATCAAAATAAAAATTCTATTAAAATCTCCATCACACTAGACTTGCACCAGTCACCAACCCTTCCGATGTCGTTTAAACTTTACAATATTCAACGGTATATTCCGAAACGGTATTCAATTAAGGGATGCTGGTCTCAGACGTTTCAATTAAATCCCTGTCTTTGTACCAAGTGGTCTTAAGCAATTAGCTTAGTTTTTAGATGAAAACAAATACGGAAACTGAGCTTTGTTGTGGCTATCTCTGTATTCCGAGCTGAGCTTAATTGGTTTTCGGAAATTTGAGCTTTAATTTGGATACGTTGTGTGTGGTTTTTGCGAATCAAAGTGATTTTCGCGTTTGGGTGAGCTAACGTCGACGTTTTGAATGTTTTGTTAGACGTATGAATGGGTGGGTTGTTATGTCAAGGATTTGCGCTGTTTTCGTACGAGGGGAACTTCAGATGATCTTGAGGTTAAGTAGCGTATGAATTTGAGGATTACGGTTTTAATATCTTCGGTTTATAAGGGTTTTTCCTCCATATTTGTTGCTGATCACAAACAATCGTTTTCTCCTTTTGTTATAAAGAAAATAAAAGGGCGCTTAAGAACTTTCTCCAGCTTTTGAATTCAACAATAACATCTCAGAATATCAACCCAAATAAATTATTCAAACGAGTAACTAACGAGATGAAATTTGAAATTCATACTAAGCATTGTTATTTTATTAATTAGAAACAAAGGCGTTTAAGTTTCAAAGCAAAGATGCTTAAATTATAGTCAACTCGTAGATCTTAGCATTTCTCTTTACAATGGAAATTCTGGAATAATATTTGGCAATTCATAAATACTAAGATTTTTAAATCTAACCGTGCTTGAGACTTGGTTAAGTGCTTTGAAATTAGTTAAGTTTTTAATCAAAAAACTTTATTCGATTTCTGCTAAGATTTGTAGTCACAAATGTGCTTAGTTTGTTTATTGGAAGTCGTAAATCGTAAGCTCGATAGCGCATAGTTTCAAAGGACCCTCGAGAAAATTATTTTAGAAACAAAAAACAACATTTAAACTAACGTAAATAATAAATCGACTAGCATTCTTTATGAAGCTCTCAGTTTTAAAGCCCTCTAACAAAATGGGCTTAATTTTGGATATGAATTACCAAAATATGCTTAGTATTTATTTTTGTCGAAATTAAATTTAAGAATCAATATTTATGTTTTAGGTTTAGGTTTTTTTTTTTGGTGCTTGCTTAGTCTGGGAGCTGGATAAAGTGCGACGTACCGACCTTGAGTCGCCAGCGCATGCACGGCGGCCGGCTTGACGCCGCGCAGCGCCGGGTGGGCGTGCAGCACGCCGCCCAGCACCGGGCTGCTCAGCCCCAGGATATCGCCTCCACCTGGTTAGTTTACGTTAGTGAGCTTAGTTTTTACTGAACTTGCTTTTCGTAAGTAACTCGCGCACTCAGAGTCATTTAATTATTACTTAACCCAGTCCTTAGCAATTGTTTTCCATACAAAATCGTTACTAAAGAATAGTTTAAGTAAGGATTAAATGACTCTGAGTGTGGCAGTTAGTGGTTTAGTTTTTGTTATAGTTAAAATGCCTCTGAATGACGATAAACAAATTAGTTGCTTTTTTAAAACGTTGCTCCACTCTAGGATTTTCTCCTGTGTCGTGGGTGCGTTTACAAACATACAAGTTCACACATGACACCCGGACCCGAAACAACAATTTGTGGATCACACAAAGAGTTGCTCCGTGCGGGAATCGAACCCGCTATACGTTGCGCGGCAGTCGGTTACCCAGCCACCGCGCCAACCGTGCAGTCAAGTTAGATTGAAGTTTATACCTAGATGTCATTATCGTTTATCTTTACATCAATACCTACATAGGTGACTGTTTATAGTCTACTTTAAAGAGATGTGAAATACGAACAAAATTATGCTATGCCCTAAAAGGTCCATATTGTTCCTAATATAATGTTTTAACTTTACATCACCTGTTTAATATATGGAATGCAAATAAACAATTGAGTATTGAGTATTCATTAGCTTACATGAATGTAGTTTACCCAAGCGTGTAATATTTTTTGCATGAACAAATTAAATGATACGATAAGCTCATTAATTCGTTTTCCTGTAAATTAACAGATACCAATTGTTCTCTGATAAATTAAAAAGTATGAGTTTCGAATGCAGCCCATACAGAATAATAAAATACAGAAACATTTCGAAAGCACGTTTTTTTTTTAAAATATGCATAATTAAATGCATATTTTTCATGTTTTAACTTAATATTCTCACTTCCGCACGAAGCTTTCTTGTGATCGGACGTTTTACTAATATTTGCTATATTTAACTAAGCGCTTATCGCGTATTTTGTTCACGCGCGGGCCAACCGGTTTCTCCGGTCGGGCCTGCAGCTGTTGCTTTGTGCATATGAGTGAATTGAATTTCACCCACACATTGTCGAGTGCTGATGAGTTAGAAGACGGTACAAATATGGAACTTGAGGACAATACACAACAAGGTGAATCGGAGTTGATAAGAAGGAAAAGGACAAGAGATGAAAACTCTTCAGAAGAAGGATGGAACGTAGTTAATAGAGGACGAAGCAAACTCATATGTAATAGGGAACAACAAGTTGAGAATAGAAGAGAAGAAATGATACAAGTATATGTGACGTGTAAAGAACCTTTGCCGAAACAATTCGCTTTAGCACGACTATTTAAGACACACAACATTGCTAGTGACAAGATCTATAAGATTAAATACGTACATCGGAATAAAATGTTAGTTACCTTTGATAATGATATCGGCGCAGAGGAATTCATAAACTGTTCGGTGTTTACCGACATGGGTTGGTCTTGTCAAAAAACATCGGAAGTAGGTGTATCGTATGGACTTATTAGAGGAATGGAACTGGATATCTCTGATGAGGATCTTAAAAGTAATTTATCAAGCAGTGCTGAAATTATATCGGTCAAGAGGTTAAATAAACGTTGCTCGGATGACCCTGAGGGTAACGGCTGGACTCCGAGTGAAACCATTCGGCTAGGATTCAAAGGTCCTTCTTTGCCACCTTATGTCTATATTTACAGCTTGAGGATCCCAGTGGAGCGGTTTGTATTCCCAGTTACCCAATGTGCTAACTGCTGGAAATTCGGCCATTTAAAGATAAGTTGCCCATCCAAACAACCTGTTTGTCCCAAGTGCTCACAAAAACACCATAACTGTACAGCCACATCATTCACGTGTGTGAATTGCTCGGGTGATCATATGGCGCTTGATAAAGCATGCCCAATATTTAAGAAGGAAAAGAAGATACGAGATATTATGTCACAGTTTAACTGCACCTATAGGAAGGCGCTGACCATGTACGTTCCTCCTTCCCCTGTCCAAGCTCCTAGAGTGGTTGCTAATCCTATCTCCGAAGATGGGCCGACTTATGCAGAGATTACAAAAACCACTCCACTTCCAGTGCATGGAAATGACGACACAGCTTATGAAATGGACTGCCCAGACACAGCGACAACAAATATACTACCTAAGCCCAAACGGAATTTGAAGAAGCCGCGCCGACCAATGACTCCCACGCCTACAAAGGACATACCATGGCATCATAACCCCGAATCTTCAGATTCCTCAGAAAACCCGGACGTACCATTAGTAACTAGGAACAAACATTCAGATTAATCTTTAAATCATCTAAGTTTTTGGCATTTGATTAGTAAAATAAGAAATATTATAAAAAGCAAAGAATCACTTCAGATTAAAATCCAGCAATCAATTTCCATATTCACAGAGTGGCTGAAACAAAAAATTGTAAGTAGCTTTTCTATTGACTCGATATTTAATTTAATCGTAGGAAATGGCTAATGATAATAATTTTACGAACTTAAATATAATACAATGGAATTGCCAAAGTATACGGCCCAAATACCATTCACTTGAATTGTACCTAAGTCAAGAAAAAATACACATTGCCGTGTTGAGCGAGACCTGGTTGGAACCCGAGAGTTCTTTTAGAATCAGCAAATATAATACGTACAGGTTAGACAGAGAAGATGGTTACGGCGGTGTCGCCATTATGACCCATCGCTCTGTTAAGTCTATTGTTTGTACAACACAAAGTCGTAATCCTGGTATAGAATTATTACATATTAAGATTCTAAATTGTCAGCATATTGAGAACATAATTTCCATTTATTGCCCGTCGACGGTACACACCACGCAATGCGATTGGGACACAATCTTTTCTATTGGTAATAGTAAAACTCTTATCTTAGGGGATTTTAACGCTCACCACTCTAATTGGTCTCGAAGAACTGATCGACGCGGCTCAGAAATATTTGACTCCATGTTGGATTATAATTTCATTCATTTAAACGATGGTAGCTTCACGAGAATCAGGATGGTTGATGGTGTTCTCCAGCAATCTAGTCCTGATATCTCATTTGTTTCTGTAGATTTGTCCTTGTTATTTACGTGGAAATCAACAAACGAATCACTCGGCAGTGATCACTTAATAATTAAATTGAACTGCTTGCTTAATACAAGCCGTGATTATCAAACGAAAAGAAATTTTAAAAAATCTGATTGGACTTCGTATACTACATTTATAGATAATGAATTACAAAACTACATAATTTCCCAAGATCCTCAGAGTTCATATGACCAATTATATAATTTAATACAAAAAGCCGCGGACAAGTATATTCCAAATATAAGAATCCCTCAAAACATAAGTAACTCATTCAAGCCAAAACCATATTGGTCTTCAGAATTGTCCAGGGCTGTTGCGGAGCGGCGTTTGGCTCTTGTGAATCTGAGAAGGTGTCCCTCTTCAAATAATTTAGATATTCTAAAAGAGAAAATAAGCACTGCTCAAAGGCTTATTCGTATAGCTCGGTGCAAATCTTTTCAGCAGTTTTGTACATCTATAGACGAGACCTCTTCAGCATCCGAAATGTGGCGTAAGATGAGGTGGCTAAAAGGCCGGCAAGTCCCTAACACCAGTGTAGATAAAGAAAAAGCCGAGCGTCTGCTTAAAGATCTCACTCCAGATTTTGTTGTCCTTCGCAGCCTGCCTTTTATTCCAATAATGCCCTGTTAGAGTCTCCAATCTCAATGCCAGAATTAGTCAACTGCATTAAGACTACTGACACAGCCCCTGGGTCAGATCAAATTTCCTTCTCCATGATTAAACACCTCCCGCCTTCCGGCAAACAAATGTTACTTCAAATATATAATCAATGTTTTTCTGTAGGTTTTGTTCCCCAACAATGGCGTCAAATTAAAGTAGTCCCAATACCAAAACATAGTTCATCTTCATCTTTTCGCCCTATCTCCTTGATATCATGTATCTGTAAAATTCTTCACGCCATTTTGGCTAAGCGTATAGAATGGTTCTTTGAAAAGCAGTGTCTTTTCCCTGAGGACATGGTAGGTTTTCGTAAAGCACGATCTTGTCTCGATAATCTTTCGCGATTGGTTTCTGAAATTCAACTAGGGTTCTCAAAAAATTGCGTGACAGCGGCATGCTTTATAGACATTGAAAGCGCTTATAATAATGTTGATATTCCTTGCCTGTTACGCATATTAGATCAGTTTGGGGTTGGATCAAAAGTCTGTAGTTACTTGTGGTCCTTCTTATCAAATAGGCATCTGCAAGTGGTTACGTATAATTGTGAGATTGTTAGATCTACTGGCCGCGGGTTAGCCCAAGGAGATCCGTTGGCTCCACTTCTATTTAATATTCTTACATTACATATATGTCAAAATATTACCCAGGTTAATATCTCTCAATATGCTGATGATTTTGTGTTGTATTCAACCAAAAGTAATTTAGATTTAGCATTTGAAGAGCTCAGGTCTGCTTTACGATACACTAAAATGTTAATTGAAAAATTAGGTTTAACGATGTCTTCAAGTAAAACTAAGATTTGTGTTTTTAAAAAAGGATGCTTTAGAAGATTAATTAATTTCGATTTTGACGGCACTTCGATTGATGTTGTCAATAATGTAAAATATCTAGGTCTCTGGCTGGATAGCTCATTAAGATGGGGTAAGCATATTAATGAAACCTCACAGAAAGTCATAAAGTACATTAATTTACTTAAAATTTTATCAGGTCCGGGATGGGGAGTCCATCAAAAACATTTAAGACGTTTGTATATTTCCATAATTCGTAGTAGAATTGATTATGCCAGTTTTTTATTTGATAACAGCTGCAATTCTAAATTAATTAAATTAGACCGAATACAAAATCAGGCGCTACGCGTTATCTCGGATTTATACGGAGCACCCCAATACATGTAATGGAAAACGAGTTATGTCTACCACCACTTCATATTCGTCGTAGATACCTAGCCAGCAAATTCATTTTAAAATCAAAATCTCTTGTTAACAATAAAACCTTACAATCACTAGAAAATCTTTCACTATTCACAGGTTCCAACTATTGGCAACACAAAAAGTTGCCGTTACTTATTGACATTCTTTCACAGTATAACTCTACTCCTATACACTCTAGTACTCAACTTGGAATGTTTTCCCTCGATAAGTGGATTAGTAGCATAGATTTGTCCCATATAATCAGTGATAAAATTCCTAGTATATCTAAAGCTAAACGTCATTACAGTATTATACAGCTAAAACAATTATGTACTTCATATATACAAGAACAGTATCCAGATTATCATACAATTTTTACTGACGGTTCCAAAGATAAAGATTTGGGAGGCGCAGCCTTTTTGGATCCGATTCTAATAAGTCATATGAAGATTAAGATTGATTCAGATATTTCTATTATGCATATTGAACTGATTGCTATATTGGAAGCCTTATCCTATATTCTATCAGTCAGCGGTGATAAATTTGTGATTCTGACAGACTCCAAAAGTTCGCTGCAACATTTGGCTCGAAACACTTCTCACGTGCGAGGTATTCCGACAGCCTACGCCATATATGAATTAATCTTAAAACTTCAATCTAATTCCAAAATGGTACGTCTCCAATGGATTCCGTCACATGTTCAATATGAAGAAAATGATGTGGTAGATATGCTCGCCAAACAAGCGTGTGTTGATGGTGTTCCCATGAATATTACCCCACTGTTTTCGGACTATTTTGGAAGAGCAAAAAATAAGTGTTTCGATCTTTGGCAGGAGTATTTTGATGAAAGATCAAAAGAAAAGGGGATCTGGTATCGAACTATACAGCCAGAGATTTCTCGGGTTCCGTGGATTGACTGCGACCTTAATAAAAATTTAATGACTATCGCCTTAAGACTCCGTTCCGGACATATTCCATCAAATAAGTTTAATTATTTAATGAAAAAAGTTCCGTCACCATGCTGTGATTCATGTGGAGTGGTTGATGATGTCCTTCATATTTTGATGGAATGTGCCCGGAATGAAAATACTAGGGTTAGTATTTTTGGTCCGCAAAGAGTGAATGACATTGGCCTTTGTAACTCCATGCTTGCTTTTCCAGTGTCCGATAAAGCACAACACTTGTACAAATTAGTGATAAGTAGATCGTAAGTTAGTAATAAGTAACCAAACTTTGTTTTTCCTGCACTGGGCGATATGGTCGCCAAGCGACAAAGCCCTTTAAATAAATAAAAAAAAAAAAAAAAAAAATTTCGAAAGCATTACATACGTTACTCTGTTACTGTTAAAAACAAAAGACAAAAGAAAAGAGAACGAAACAACAGCTTTAAAATAACGTTGTTTATTTTTTACAGCGAGAAAAGTTTCAGAATAAAATATCGGAAACCCCTTATTTAACCTTTCTTGTGTTCGAATATACGCTATATTTTCCGAGCTTAGTTCTGGAGCGGTACTTTGTGCTTAGTTTTTGAACTGTGCTTAAGTTTGGAAAGTATCGTTGCAACTAATGATCAGTAGTTGAAAAGTTTCTTGTGAATTGTTTAAAAGTTAATGGACCGTTGTTTAGTAAGTATACCGTCGAGTTTGGTAGACCGTGGAGAACTTCACTAGTCTTCGCGTTGAATCTTGGCTAACTACACTTGAAGTCATTAGGATACTGTGAAAATTAATTCTAATTTGTTAAGCTCAGACTTTCCTCAGAGACTTTTTGTCGAAATAACTTTGAAAAGAATTTATTTAATGGCTTTTGTAAATAATCTTGGTAAGTGTCAAGGGAATTTTCTTACAAGTATTTTTGCTGAGAAACTGTCAGAGTCAATATAGATTTAGGGACACTAATGGCTTTTTTCAACACAATGATGAGGACTTGATATCCTCGCGTTGCTGTTGAAACGTATATAGGTTTAGCTCTAAAAGATTACTAATATATTGAAAGATTTTATTACTTAACTTACGTAAGCATAATATTGCACATATGGTTAGAATCAGTACTAACGTAATAAACCGTTGTGAAACACAAATCTCAAATCGAATATTTTCTTTAAAGTAAACGTGATTTCTATTTGTTTGGTCTCAATCAATTAAAATTTTCTGTAAAAAAATATAAATTTGAGTGTGACATACTAAATTAATTATTATGTTATTGCTCCAGTAGCATAGTTATTGCTACAATAGCGCGATAATCGCGGCGTCGTCGTGTGCCGCGGAATGCGTTTTCAGTATTTTGCGTAATTCAGCATGACTTGAAACTAGTCGAGGTCCTCGTCAAACAGTTACGTAAGTAAGCCGATAACATAATAATTAATGCGAGTGTGTTTAATTTGTTTTTCTTCCATGACACATTTAAAGAATGTTAGGAAGTTGGACAGTAAGTCAACTCGTTTTCCTTTGATCAGTAACAGCTACTAGTTTTATTATTGTATCAAGTTTCTATGACGGATTATAAATCGAAGTCAAGATCTTGATTCGTGAATCTAATTCCGATCGATCGACATTGATATTGTGAAATTTTGTACTCTTGAGTTGCAACACTAGCGCCCATTGCATCCGTATTGCGTGAATATTAAATGCACTGAATGGTATTGACTATATATTTGGTTTAATATACCGTACTCTGAATGTTATTTTAACAGCTACAATTAGGGTCGTATAATATTGACAATGAATAATTAATTATTGAGATTTCATTGGATTAAAATTGCACTGACATTGAGATTGGTTTTAAGAATAGTCTGGTATTACATATTTTGTTTTTGTAAAATCCTCTTTTGAAACTAAAGAACTGATCCCTTGCGAGGTTCAATAGCGTGAACTAGAACTAAAATACAATTGTACATTTGAACTTACCAAGTATAGAGTTTTGTGTGAGCAGGTGATGAGTGGGGGCTTGTTGCAGCACCCCCCCTCCCACCAGCACGCCGTGTCCCGTGTGCCCGGCTGCCAGCTGTGGACAAATTTATCAGGATTAATGTGGAAACTACAATTGTTAGTATTTGTTCTAATTGTACCTAAGTGGCTAGGTAATTAAGTCATTATAATTATCTGTTTTCTAATCACACTAATATTGTAAATGTGAATGTTTGTGTGTTTGGATGTTTGGAAGTTTGTCTGTCAATCACGTTGAAACTACTGAACGGATTTCAATGAAATTTGGTATACAAACAGGGTAAGACTGGGGTGATAAAATACTTTTTATTCTATGGGAACGAGGCGATGCCTCTGGCAGAAACTAGTTGTATTTAATTTTATAGCTATTTATCATAACTTCGATTGTCGGATTGAAACAATTTGATTATAATATAAGTAATATAATACATAATTGAGTTATCTGTAGATGAATATTCATTAGTTCGTATGCCAAAATATGTTGGGTGTCATGTGCATGTGAACTTTTATGTTTGTAAACGTACCCACAACACAGGAAATAATCCTAGTGTGAGGCAAAGTTTATTAAAAAAACTGTATACTAACGTGGAAATATCGGATAAAACAACGTAAAACTAAAAACTCAATATAGCCTAATAGCCCGGTCAAATTAGACATTCGGTGCTACATAAATTCGCAACAAGCTGAATTTCGGTACAATTGTTCAAAACACGATTATAAACAATAGCTGAAAGTTCCCCATCATTCCCGTGTGTGGAAAAAAATTTATTCACGGTCAAATGTCAAAAAAATGAGTTTTTCGCGATTTTGAGCAAAACGGTAAGTTTTATCAGAAAAATACCTGACTATAAAAATTGTAGATCATTAAATTATCTAAAAAAAATATACCAATACTTTTTTTCTCACGAGACACCGTTTCGGAGATATCGCAGTGTAAAAAGTTGTAACAGTTGCAATTGTCATAAAATGCACACGTTTCCACGCCACCTATGAGGTAGTATACTTAGCGCGTTTTTTAGGGTTCCGTAGCCAAATGGCAAAAAACGGTACCCTTATAGATTCATCATGTCTGTCTGACCGTCCGTCCGTCCGTATGTCACAGCCATTTATTTCCGAAACTGTTGGGTGTACATAGTTGAAACTCTGTAGGTTGATGTATTTCGATAACCGCTATTCGAATTTTGAATAAAAATTCATAAATTTAAAAATTAAAGGGGGCACTCCATACATGGAACTGATTCAAAAAAAAATTTTTTCAGCTAACATATCCGTTATCGGTGTCTATGGATAAGTCTTCAAAAAGACATTAAGGTTCCTAAAACCATTTTTCGTCGAAATCAACCGTTTGAAAGTTAGACGCTTCCAAAGTGGAAAAATTAGTGTCGGGGTGACACTCATTTTTCCACTTTGGAACAATGAAGAAAAAAGTATTGATATATTTTTTATAGATAATTTAATGATCTACAATTTTAGTCTGAGGTATTTTTCTGATAAAACTTACCGTTTTGCTGAAAATCGCGAAAAACTCATTTTTTTGACATTTGACCTTGACTAATTTTTTTTCCACACACGGGAATGATGGGGAACTTTCAGCTATTATTTATAATCGTGTTTTGAACAATTGTACCAAAATTCAGCTTGTTGCGAATTTATGTAATTTCACCTAATTTTTGGTCTAATTTGACCGGACTATAACACACGCCACCCAATATTTAACCAAACCGTCCAAATTATACGTAACAGAATAGAAGAGTCCAATTTTTTCACACACACTTTTGTGCCCTGAAAAAAGTGACTAAAAAGGCCTTTTATTCAGCCAAAAATCCGATTCCACTGAAACAGTAGTCGCCCAATACAGCTTTGGCCTCTATGACATCCCGCTCTGAATAAATACGGTGACCACTACTGAATTTCAGGTCCGTGACTGTCTTTCAGCCACGTAAAAATTCATCGTGAAAATTGGGACTGAATTTTTTTTTTTGGATACGGAATCTGAAAAAGGTTTCAGGTATTCAGGCGACAGCTCTTGTTGAGTCTGTTTGAGTGGACGACAAGTAATTGCGTATTGGTCAAAGAATTTTGGGATTTTTTCAAAAATTGTAGTTTCGGTTATCGGTGCTTTGGTAAATTGCTTAGCAGGTTTTGCATAGTGACTGGAAACTGTTTGTCGAGATGAATGTTCGTCTGTTTGTTTATTTAAAGGTATATAGAATTTAGTTTATCATTTTGCTAAACGATTAATAATAATTATACGATTATACGCCATTAATAGGATGTTAAAAATATTTGTTTCATTATTATAGCTACTGATCATTAATTGGGTTTCAAAAATACATTTTTATAAAATATCAAAATTAAAATCACTAAATCAATGAACAAGTCAAAATAAAATAGTGTACGTTGACGCTACGACGTAGCATGCTTACTGCTACGCCGTAGCAAACCGCTACGAAGACGTAGTCAGCGCCTCGACGACTTTTGTCTTCATCATGGTTATCAATACTTTTGAAATTTTGAGCGTTATTATGTTCAAATATTAGAGTGCTTTTCCACCAGAGATGTGCTATGTAGCTTTGCTAAGAAGATGTAATAGCTAAGCTGTGAAACTTTGTGGCCGTTTCCACAGATACTAAGCTATGTGCAGCTTGAGTTGGTAATGTAACCTTATATAGCTGAGTCCGTTTCCACCAGTCCTAAGCTATGTGTACTAATATATGATTGGTGGAAGCCAAACGCATCCACAGCAACGTAGCATAGCACATCTATGGCGGAAAAGCACCCTAACACTCCCACCCACAAACTGACCGTGGCAAGTATACTTTAACCGAATTTAATCAACACCAGTCTACCAGGCAGTAACTTACACGCGAGTTCAAAAACACCATAAATGTCCGTATACATGCATATACCATAAAAACTTTTGTTATGCTGTGTTTCCCCATGTATTCTCGCCATAAAACTTGATCAAATATTGTTCAGTACTGTAATGAAGCAAAGTTTTAATGATACGATCTTTGAAGACTTATTTTGTTTTGGTAAACCGCAAATTAGAAGATGAGTTTATTGCGAAAATGGACTCTAAAGCTATGACGATAAGGCGCTTGATTGTATTGTTATGTCAAAGGGTTGTGGAGTTTATTTTAGGGAGGTTATTATGTAATAATTTAATGATTATGATATAATATCACCATTTCATGTGTATGAGGGATATAAGGTCTATTATCCCCAGAAAAGTGCCTCGTTGGTCGAGTGGTCGCAAACATGACTGCTGGACAAGGGATCTTGGGTTCGATTCCCGTATCAGGCTAAGTATAACTGGGCTTATTTCGGTTTTTCGAAAATTTCTCAGTAGTAAGTAGCACGAAGTCTGGATTTATGCCCAATATAATATAGGCTTATCTCCTATTATATTCTCCAGCTCGAAAAACAGGAATAGGAACGGGGTGGTTTTTAGTTAGTAAGAGATTGACACTCCCTCTCGCCTCACCCAAGGCGTGAGAAGTAACCAGAAGATAAAAAAAAACTGATGCAAAACACCCCATTATAATAACATTATACCCATCTTTCCATAACAATGCAACTTATAATTTTACATCAAAGTCCGAATCTATCTACTCCCCCAGGAATAACAAGCGCAAAGTTGCTCCATTCTATCGCTACGTGCATAAGTGACGGACTTAACTTAGTTAGTGAGAGATTTGCTTCGAACTTGGAACTTTCTAGCACTCTAGTTGACCGATAAACTATAGAGCATTACGGACTATGTGCCTAGGAATTTGGACCTTAAAGACTTAGTGGGAATTGCGAAAGTGTACCTATATATTATGGGGTTAGAGTTTAGAATGTGTTTTAGGTAATATGTGTCTTGAGTTTCGTTTAGTTTAGTTAATTAATTTTCGAAGGAAGCTAGTGATTTTAGATTTTTTAATGGTTTTGTGTAAACCTAGAGTTTTGTTGATTAGGAATTCACCGTTCGTTATCGGAGTCGTACTAGCTCCAAGATCTGTTATCAAAAAAGACCTTACGGGGACTTAAAACAGTTCATATTGTCTTCAACTCTTCAATATGATAATCAATGTCTTATATTTAATATAATTTCCTCATTCGAAAGATGCCTGTTAGTTCGCATTGTATACGGTAAATATGTTTCGAACTTTTTTTTCGCTGTTACCAGATATCTTGCACACATATTGTGTTTGAGTAAAAAATATGTATTTGATTTGATTTGAACTAAATAATCCGATCTGTCTTTAATGAATAACCATTTTTACTGTTAATTTAATTTAATTTCCCCTCACCTGATGATGTGCAGCAGACAGATGATCAGGAGCTGGTGTCGGTGCTGGCGGCGAGAAGTCCCGAGTGTTGGTGCCGTGGTTGATGGCAATGCCACCAGGCAGAGACGCCGGCGCTGGAGATGGTGGCACTCCGGAGAGCTGGTGGTGGAAAAATGGGTAAAGTGATTTTGAAGCAATATTTTTTATATTAATGAGTTACATAACATTACGCCTTTTAACGTCAAATCTGTTACACTGTTAAGTTGTATTTTGGGGATTTTTATTTATTTATTCCACTGCCACACAGGTAAGATTATTATAAACTAAGCCCCGCAAAACCGATGCAGTAGTTTGACTGTGGGGTCGCTGAGTCTCTAAACAAATATATTTAGGTACCATATCCTAAGGTGTTGTAACTTACACTTTTATGTATATTTAACATTTCTAAATAACTCGTGACAAGTGGGTGTTACTGTGACAACTACAATATTTATGGCGTTTTTCCATCTTCACTTAATAATATTGTTCACTATAAAACCATAAAATAATAATGCAGAAAAGTCAGTCTCTTATAATAACATCTTACTTTATTTAAAAGAGGACAAGTTAAAAGCTAAAAGCCAAACGGTAAGTGGTTTAAAGTCAAAAACATTTGGTAATCATTACGCATAATTAGAGGGCCCTTAAGTACCTTGACGAGACGGCAGCCACTTCAAGCATTCAGGTTTGAATCAGCTGTTTGTCAGCGGTCTGCCTTCAAAGTATATTTTCTTTAGCTCTTTTTGAAAAGGAAACTACGTTTGTAAGCGAAACTTATTTCTTTTAATTTATTTTAGTAATGAGTGTTTAGTTTCATCTGCATAAACAAAAATGAAACACCGAACGTTTGAAATAATTCCTATTTTGTCGTGTTTGTGTTTGTAAGATTTGTATGAACGAAAACTATCGATTTGTTTACCAAGAAGATCATATAACACACCTCTTTCGCTTCATCAACAGTCATCAGTCTTTTCATGCATACTCGTCGGTTCAGGGTACTTTTAATTTGGCCCTTGTTTAATATATCACCAATCTGGTTACTATATGTAATTAATATATTTGACGTAGTATAGATACTTAACATTATCGAGTATTTCTATTTTGGGAAGTTCTGTAAAAGCATGAAGTTTCACACTTTGACAAGATCAACTCCTAATATTAAGAGGAGTAAGTTAAAAGGCTAAATCTGGATACAAAACACTTCGAGGAAACGCCTACGCATTCTAAGAAGTGTAATTCAAGTAAATATATCAAAATAGGCTTTTGTAAACAAATATTTCTATTGAAATATGGGATTTGTAACTTTGAAGGTGAAAATGACACGTGTAAAGAACAAAAGTACACGATTTCTAGTATGAAGTATATAATGAAAAGTATCCAATTGTAGTTCCGTTATGAAGTACGGTTGCTAGCAGGTCACCCTATCCTTTTCTGCCTTCCCTTATTATCCCTTAATTTTCTTTATTACATTTTCAACTTTATTGTATTAATATAAAGTGGAAAATCTAATGAATTGAATAAACAGTTTGGAGTAGGTTGTATATAAATACGCTTAAGCTGCACCACTCTTTTTTTAGGGGAGAAAATCATCCAATATCTTCTCCCATCTTGGGTGAGTGTCAGACTCTTACTGACTAAAAACCACCCCGTTCCTACTCCTGCTTTGAGCTGGAACACCCGTAACTCCATAGCACTACCCTCAGCACGCTTTTACTGCATGTCTCTAACCTTCTCCAATGTACTTCTTAGCGCAATTACCTACAACTAGTTATTTTTCTCATAGTACAAGTTTAGTATGGATTTCCGCAAAGTAACACCTGAGTCTGATTTTGTACATTGTGTTGTTATGTTAACAACAATAACATCAAAACGAAAAGGAAATGATTTTATAAGGCAGCTATTCAAATAAATCACAATTGTACCCATACATCAATTCAAAACGACAATATAACACCATCCCATGACATTTGCAGATCCGTAGCAAATTTTTACATAACTTTATGGATCTCAATATAATTTTTATTCGTCAGCTCTGAATGGCCTAATAACGGATCACTGGACCCTTATCCGTCAATAGGAGGCGTCCAATCTACGGCCTATTGTGAAGTGCGTGGGTGCCGTAACAATTTTGATTTCGTTCGCCCGTAGGCGGTACGCATATGGGGACGTTTTGTGAACATGAAATAGTTTCGGAGTAAAATTGTCTGTTATTTTGCTTCTTGAAATGATGATTTTGATTGTAAGAAATATAATTTGGTTTGGATATAAGTAAAAATATTAGATAACAGAAAACTGGTCATATTTTTTTAAATCTGTCGTTCTTTCGTTTACGGTATGAATATAACGTACTCTAAAAACGGTAATAATTTAATTTTATTTCTAGAATTTTATATCTACATATCAACAGCAGTTGTACTGAAAGACGTAAAACGTGCAATTTGTTTCATAACATTGTAATCCTAAGTATATATTAAGAATGTCCCAAACGTAAGATTTTTCTTACGAGAATGGCAAAGGATATAAGAATATTTTTTTTTTTGCAAGCATGACAAAGATCATAGAAATTCTTCTTTTTGAAAAAGCAACTCACTCTCTGTTTATGCGTAGTGTCCCTGAGAGGGAGTGCCTCCTCGCTGCCGCTCCGGGAGGACTCGGGAGGAGTGAGCCGGCGCTGCTCAGTCTGCGAGGACAGGATCTGCATCTCCAACATCTGCTCCTGTCTGATGTCATCGTTGTAGTCCTGTGAAATATAGTTTACATAAGGATAAGTAATAGTATTGATAAAATCATGTATTTGGTTACATTATATTATGAGGGTTATTTTCCTCAAGTATTTGACATCATCATCATATCGTGGTGGCCCAAAGGTTTAAGACACCCACTTCTCATGCATGAGGATGCGGGTTCGAAACCTACTAACGGCAAGTACCAATATGACTTATTTCAAATTATATGTAGGTACATATAACTGACGGCGGAGTAACATAGTGAAGAAACCTGGGTTTGTAATTTCTAATTATCAGTTTGAAATCGCCAACCCGCATTGAGCAAGCGTGGTGGTTAATGCTCAAACCTGCTCCGTATAAGAGGAGGCCTTTGGTCAGCAGTGCCCATCACAATATGTTCTATTGTCTCATATACCGACAGACAAGAGGTTAAGTCCGCCATTGTACACAGAGAGTATTTTAAATAAATAATTTTGGATATTACAGTGTCTTAATACTAGCTCTCTTCTGCTCACCCCTTCAGTAACACTCATAACAGTAGGCTCTATGCATCTTTACTAGTAATATAAGCATGAAAGATTATTTATAATTTCACTCTTGATTCAAAACTAATAGACCGAATCAATTTACATTTCAGAGGGCCTCATAGAATAATTTCCACCCCAATACATTCCAATAAAATCGGGACATATTAAAGAGATATCAAAATTCCAAGCACGCGAAGCCACGGCCTGGAAGCTAGCATAATACATATATTAGAGGAACAAATCATTAATTTGAAAATGATCTATCATTTACGAGTATTTAACGATAGCAGAACATTTTACGATATTTTCACGACAGAATTTGATAGCTTCGTCGTAATGTTATATGTTTTATGGGGGAATATATAGGTATATTCCTCGTGGTTGCAATCCTTTTGTTCCGTATCTAAGATTTAATATAAGATTCTCTGAACGTGTAGGAAGAAGTGCAATACAATGTAACGTTCGCTTTTCGCCACCTATGTTAGGAGTTGCATTTATGAGGTGGGGGGTAAGAGGAGAGGTGAATAAAATAAATGTGTTTTCTCTCTTTCTTTCTTCATTATTTTAATTCTTTAAAAAAAAACGTTGCCCCACACTAGGATTTCCTCTTGTATCGTGGGTGGGTTTACAAATAAAATTTCACATACACATAAAACCCAGACTCGGAACAACAATCTGTGGGTGACACAAAGAGTTGTTTCGTGCGAGAATCGAACACGCGACGCGGTGCACAGCAGCCAGTTACCCAGCTACCGCGCCAACCGTGCTGTCGGTATCGGTCGTAATTATTAGATGCTTAAGGTCGAGTTTGGAAACATAATATTCAGTAATTATTTTTCAAAGCTAGGCTATTCTGTGACGTTCAATTCCAAAGATTGAAGTGAACGCGATCGCAGTCCATTATCATTGGTTGTGACAATAATCTTGACCAATGATGGGCGAGAATGCGATTGAGCTCACTTTGAACGTTCGAATCGAGAAAACTGTAATATTAAAACCCTACTACCATAAACTAAGTAACATATTAACCTATAAGGTTTACCTCACGGAACAAACCCTGGGGTTTACAACCACGATTATACTTACAATGTATTATTAACAACCAAAGCGCACCTTTCCAAAAATATTGCCTCAAAAATACGCGAGTACGAGTGAAAATACGCAAGTAGCGTGCGCTTGTCACTCTAGCATACATTTTGTACTACGTAATGCTACGCGCGTATCGTATGGCGTATTAAAATTCAGTAGTTAATATCTCAGGGGCGTTTTGCCTCTCTGTATGTGCCAAAAACATTGGTAGCGTGATCTTTTATGTAGTGAGCGCATATTGGTCCGTACAAACAGAAATATGAGTGGGGAAATTGGAATGGTACTGTTTTTTCTACTTTATGCTTCAAATAACAGGCTTCATTTTTCAATGTCAGAGGTGTAAATCTTTTGTTATGTTGCTGAGTGTAAAAAGGACTAAATTTTTTCTACGGTTTTTGGTTGTATTCATATTTGTATAGACTGCCTCGTATCAATAGAGTGGTCGCAAGTGTGACTGCTGGACAAGGGGTCTTTTGGGTCCGATTCTCGGGACGGGCACAGTTTTACTCGGTTTTTTGAAAATTTTTCAGTAGTAGCATGGAGTTTGATATTATATATTTCTATAGTATCACCCACTATTACTCGAGAATTTTAACACAATTGTGAAATATGTGTGTACATTTTACAGTGGCAATAACGTGCCGTAATGTACACCTCTGCCTACCCTTTCGGATATAAAAGGCGTGACGATACGAGGAACGAGTAATATTTGTATAATCGGCTTATATATTTTTTGATTAATCAGCATGTAGTCCAGAAATATAAACCAATACATGCAATACTGCCATTAATACCTCTTTTTTAAAGATTTAAAGTATCAAAGTTGTTTTCTGGAGTACATATAGATACTTACCGGTACTAGGAATCTCCTAAGTTCAGCCAGTGCGTACGCGATCCTGGCGTGTGCTTCAGCTGGTGTTGCGAAGGCGCTGATCTCCACGTGGAGCTCGTCTGACAGGTGGGCGAACTTCGGATCTCCTGACACACGGAGCTCTTCCTCCTGAGAGAAGAAAACTGAATTAACATGGAGAAAATTTCTTACTGCTTAAATTTATTTACTGCTTAAAGTGAAGGTAATTTTATGCTCTTTATATTGTATGAAAGAAAGAAAGAAAATCTGTTTATTTGCACCAATATATAATATTGCACGCCAAACATAATTTATAACATATTTAAAAGTAAATAAATCAGCAATACAGCACAAAAAGGCCAGAGCTCAGCTAAAATGCCGTAAGCACGACGGCTCGAGTTACGGTGCTGATTTTCAGCACTGGCTTGATGGTAAACGAAGAGACGTGATCTGATCGTTTACCATCAGGTGTTAAGTCTGCTTGTTTGCTCCCTATTACATAAAAATAAGCTAGACTACATCAGAGGAGTTACAAGTGCGTTGCCGGTGTTTTAAAAAAGATATGCAAGAAGTTGAAAGTATATTCTTTTTTTAAAAATAAGAAATAGAAAAAAATAATACCTCCATTATAGTCTATTAATCTTTGCAATAATGAGACTCGATAATACGCAAAGATGTTTTCATCCTTTAGAAACATTTTCTGATCTCACTTTTTATATAAAATGAACGTTGTATTTCTTATTTGTACAGTATTTTTTATTTTGTTCATAGTTGTCGAGAAAAGACTAAGTATGAGATAAATAATCTGACTGCAGAGCATATATAACTTCAGAACGGCAGACAACAGCTTACTGTTGATAACATATTGAATGATAAAAAAGTTAGCTTTAATGAGAAAGTTTTTTAAGGGGCGAAAATCATTTTATGACTTCTTTCGCCTTGAGCGAGGCGAGAGGGAGTGTCAGACTCTTACAAACACCCCGTTCCTACTCCTGTCCTTCGAGCCGGATCCCCGGTAGTCCGCAGATCCGGTTATTGAGAAACGGTATTGTGTACGGATTTCGTACCCAGCCGATTTTTTTTATTGTAATTACTTATTTCTAAACATACTATAATCTATACTAATATTATAAAGCTGAAGAGTTTGTTTGATTGTTTGAACGCGCTAATCTCAGGAACTACTGGTCTGATTTGAATAATTCTTTTTGTGTTGGATAGCGCATTTATCGAGGAAGGCATTTATAGGCTATAAATCATCACGCCACGATCAATAGGAACCCAGCAGTGCGGGTGAAATCGCGCGGAAGTTGCTAGTACCAAATATAGCCCACCTTCTGCCTATCCTTCATGGACCCTCGTCCTAACACCGCCATCTTGCACATGGTGTCCTCCTGTAGCCGCTTCAAGGAGTTGCCTTTGGGTCCCAGCAGTTTGCCCACAAAGTTGAACTGTAACAAACAGAGGTACAATTAATTTATGATATGAATTTCTATGTTATTTATTTTTGTTAAGAGAGTGGTCACAAGGGCAAAGCATTACTGGGTTATTTTCAGTTTTTCGAAAATTTGTCAGTGGTAGTACGGAGTCTAGCATTGTGCTCATTATAATATGGCTACATGGCAATAGGCTCACCCGTTATTACATGGGACTCTACAACATAAATGGTGGAAAGTGGGTGTAAATTGTTGTGTGCGTGTGTTTTTTATTTATTTTCAGGGAAAGGGACATAAAGTGGGATGCAGTATTAATTTTAGTATCTTTTTGTCAATCTTGTTATGACTAAAGTCATTTTGCAAGCGGAATTATTAAGTGTGTGTGGTTTTTGATATTTGGGATTATGAATTATGTCATTGTGATTGCACTGCTGAACAAAAGTCTTTATTTCCTAACTTCCTGAAGATACCAACTATCAATATTACCAAACAACATGATTGCTGCTACGAATCGAACTCAAGACATTTCTTTAATACAACAACGCAATAACTAGACCAAAGTAGCACAGAGTATCATTAAAAGAATTCCTTCAGCAACAGTATCTCTACTTAAATATTATTTCTTCGCTTTTTATTAACTTAGAAATAACTGGAAAACGAAATGGCGCCCGTATTAATATTCTTTGAAACAGGGAAAGTTTTCCATTCTCTTCTGTATCATGCTAACTTTGTAAGGTCTCGTGTTCACTTGGCAACTATTTGTGAGCAACTTGTTGCTCTACATGTTGTAAGTAAGTAGGGAACTGTGGCGACACTCTGACAAGTGACAGATGACAGTAGTCGTACATAGACTATCGACGAGCAAATCAATGGATGACGTCACAAATATCCTGCATCGCACATATTAAGTTTACATGCGAATTTACACGGATAGAAAATCCCAACGAACAACAGTTGGGCAGAAAGCCCGCCAGGCATGATCACCTCGCCTGGTCGGAGGATCCTCCTTTTCTCAGGGAACTTTACCCTCTGTTCCCTAAAAAACTTTTTGTGTTTAGTAACGTTGTCTGTCTTCACACATGGATTTTTTTTAAATGGTTGCCTATCTTCATGATTCACTTGCATTTTTTTTAAATGGAAACAATCAAGTTTCTTGCTCCTTCTTTTTTATTTGAAACTACGCTTTGGAACAAGTACCCAGGTTTACTAAAAGATAGACTGATTGACAATTTTTTTTGACGTTTCAAAAGTGCCTAATTAAGGATTAATTTCTATTTTTCACTTTTTTTTTACAAAATGCTACCCCGCACTTGGATTTTATCCTGTATCGTGGGTGCGTTCACAAACATACAAGTTCACATACACATGACATACAGACTTGAAACAACAATTTGTATATCACATAAAGAGTTGCTGCGTGCGGGAATTAACCCGCTATTTATTTTTTATTTTATTTTCAGCCATGGTCGTCCTACTGCAGGGTAAAGGCCTCTCTACCCTCCTTCCAGTCCTCTCTTTGTAGAGCTTTCTGTGGCCAACCCGCTATTTGCTGTAAAAATAAATGTTGTCAAGTGCAGGCGTGATAAGCAACCCTAGTTTTTCCATTCTCCGGCAACATGTTGCCGACATTGCGCGGGAAATCATGTGGCAGGCAACGTTTGTCGACTTATTTTGCGAAAGAAATCATGTGACAGACAACGTTGTCATATAAAAATTCCACGCTACCGTTCAACAAGTTGGGCAACTTATCGCCCATGACTGTTGCCTAGTGTATACGAGACTTAAATTCTAACATTATAATTTTGTACTTATCTCTCTTTGATATTGCTATCTTTCTGTTTTTATTGCGACGGTAATGGACCCTGCTATTGGAATAATGTGTTCTTTACAAGTTTGGAATAATTGGAATTGGACGACACGTGTATTGCTGATTATGACAGTTTGTTTTATAACTTTATACTTGTTTTTTACATTTTCAGGGTACTTTTCCACCAAAGATGTGCTATGTAGCTATGCTGCGAGGATGTAATAGCTAAGCTGTGAAACAATGTGGCCGTTGTCACTGATACTTAGCTATATTGCTGTGCGAGTAAGATGTGCCGTCGCAAAGTAGCTGCACGAGGAAGATGCGCAGCTCGAGTATACGATGTAAACTATCTATAGCACATATCCATATCTGTAGCACACATCCGTAGCACGCATCTTTCCAAATCTTAGTCAAACTCATTTCCATAGTGCTAAGCCATGTGTACCAATGAATATGATTGGTAGACATCAAATGCATCCACAGCAACGTATCATAGCACATCTTTGGTGGCAAAGCACCTTAACAAACATGCACCCACTCTCACAAATTCGCATTCATAGTCCAGTGGTTAGCCATAGGATCGATATTATCACCTCGGGAGTGTTTGCATGTTCCCTCATCTCCCTCTGTCCCTCTGTCCTCTTTACCCGCTTTTTGTTGAACTCTTGATGTCCAACGACCGTGAGATTTTTTGATTGTTGGAAAAATGAATCGCAAACACTCTTGAGGATAGGAACATGGAGTATAGGCGACTGTGGAGTTGACTTTGTACATTAAATTGCATTCCTAATAATATTATCGAGAGATTTGTGTGTTATTATATTCACAAAAATGTTGTAATCAATTTTGTTTACCACATGTGAGATGCAGTTTTTTTTTGAGGAAGTAATGTCATCGGATGGCTTCTCCTGCCTTGGGCGAGGCGAGAGGGAGTGTCAGACTGACTAAAAACCACCCCGTTCCTACTCCTGCTTTTCGAGCCAGAGCCCCGGTAAACCCACTAAATAGTCCGCAGCTCCGGGTCAGGTATCAGCCCTACTGAGCCCCATCTGATGTGAGCTACAGTTACTAAATGATTGACAGACTGAAGGATTCGAACTGCCTCGTTTTTTTTCGAAACTGCAAAGAAGTCTTGAATACAAATCCTTTGATAGGAATAGGAACGTAACGAACTGAACTACTCACATATTTGAATCTTCAATAATATTATCATAACCACCATTGAGGGAGGCCTATGTTCAGCAGTGGACGTCTTGTGGCTGATATGATGTTGATGATGACTACGAACCAACTACCAATTCAAAACTCCGTATTTACCAATAACTATCAACAAAATCTAAAATCTTAAAAACCGAACCGATCAATCCGTTATCCGATTTTCTTTAAATTCACATTAGAGATCCGATTCCTTCGAATACTCCATTTTAAATGCGAGATAGATACCACATTGAGTCTGTGAGAGATATAAATGGGAGCCATTTATTCGTCCATCACCGGCCACCGAGCAAGGAGGTTGTACTGCACTGTATAATTGGTACAGAGATTGGAATAAGATGAGGTGCTTTAAGATGCTGTTTGTAACTGAGCTGATTGCTCAGCAAATAGCAAATGATTTCTACTTTGAAAATAACAATTTAATAATATGTTATAACAATTTCGCAATTTTTTCGATTTTTTTACAGATTGCTGTAGGTACCTATGTTATTTAAAAAATAATTTATTAGACTGCACAGTTGGTGCAGTGGCTGAGCAACTGGCTGCCACACGCAGTTTTCCCCCACGGATCAACTCTTTGTGTGATTCAAAAATTGTTGTTCCGGGTCTGGGTGTGATGTGTATGTGAAATTGTATGTTTGTAAACGCACCCACGACACAGGATAAAATCCTGGTGAGGAGCAATGTTTTATAAAACAAATCATGACGTCCCAATTCACTATTTCATACAAAATTCTTAAAACATTAATAAAATTATCGTTATTGACAGATAGAAAATAATACTTATTTTATGTGAAATTTGACTAGTTGGAAACTTGTCTATTGCAACAGAGATTGAAACAAGATGAGCCACTTTGGGATGCTGTTTCAAACTGCAGCATGAATAATATTAGGGGATGGTGTTGATTGCAGTTTAACTTGCCCTGTGAATTTGCCTGATGGTCGAGAGCACGAGAGCTAAGAGAATTGCAAATAGACGTGTATACTATTACATATTTATTTTAATTTAAGTGCGGGAGAGCCGTGCTTCGGCTCAAATGGGCCGGCTCGACCGGAGTGATACCACGGCCTCACCGAAAACCGACGTTGTATTATAACTTTCGTGCGACATACTAAATTAATTATTATTGTGTTAGTGACGGCTTACTCGGACGTAACTGTTTGACGAGGAACTCGCCTTCGTCGTCTGTCCCGGAATGATGTTCATAATCTCCAACGTACGGTTTGAAATTAGCCAAGCTTCTCGTCACACAGTTAGTAAGGCCGATAATATAATAATGTAACGAGGAGGTAAGTTATTTCTGGAAGTAAGTCCATTTTTGTTAGAAATGAATTTGACTTACAATATCGTCTGATCGTAAAAGCAAACGCTCGTTGAATTTTCGCATCGAGAAAGTAAAATAGTCGTATTTTAAGGAGGAGGTATAATATTCAAAGTATGTAATTGTGATACATACCTAACACCGTCAAACAAAGATATACCTTACCCACTACGACATAAAGCTCATAATTAACAAGAAACAAAATAAAATTTTCAAATATCCTCTCCACACTACTCTATTCCCTATCCATTGTGGTACAGAGTCGCCAACTGACGACCAGCCAGTATACATAGACCCACAGGCTAGTGCACTTTGTACTGGTAGATCGATCAATTAATTGTTCACAAGTTTTCTACCGACCTTAATTGGATGGGACCTTAGCGTGTCTAGTAATTGGTTTGGGAAAGCTAGACTGAATGGTTGTGACGTCATTTTATTGCACCTGCAGTTCTGTTACGTGATTGGCTGGTGAAATATTTGCAGGTAAGAGTTTGTTGGCTCGGTGATTTTTTTTTTAGTGGTGGAATTGTTATTGATATTTTTTAAAATGATTTTATTTAGCTTGACCCTTTTGTTTTTTTATGCCAAATTTAATAACAGCAACTTCACCTCCTATTATTGTTTAATATAAACAATACTGTCATGTATTACTTGTTAACTTCTTAGTGCAAAATGCATTTCCACCTAAAGAAAACCACAGATGGGGCCCAGTAGGGCTGATGCCTGATCCGGAGCTGCGGACAACTTAGCGGGTTTACGATAAGCAGTAATAGAAACAGGGTAGTTTTAAGTCAGTAGGAGCCCGACACTCACTCTCACCTCGCTCAAGGCGACAAAAGTCATTGGATGATGAAAAACATAAACAAAACCATTTTTATTCACGATGACGACATTTTATAGTTTAATTTCAATTTATTACGAAATCTCATACAAACACTGCTCGCAACGAGGCATTCACGACCAATAAAGGAGACAAGACAATGTTTTATCTATACAACCTTTTCCTTTTTCTCTGTAATCTCTAGTCCATTAACCCAGCACTCAGTAAACAGCAGATCAACAAGGATCGTCGATAATGGTGTAAAGTGTCTCACAAACAACTTGCTTGGTTATATTTACCGAGCTGGTAATTATTGCAGTAATTAGGACTACTGGGACATTAGATGTTAATGTGGATGTTTTTGTAACATTTGTCTGTAGGTATTTGTATTGAGTTGCAGTGTATTTTTAATCAATTTTAATGGGGAATTATGTTACATTTTTATCATAATAAATTGTTATGTTTACAGCCCGCGTTGGTCCATATATAGATTATGGGTATTTTTTAATGGTATAAGCCGGTATTAACAGCAGGCAATCACTGATCATAATTCCGTTAGTACCGCAATGCATTCCGACCAAATCACTTTTTTTCTCCTCTAATTATTTCTTCTGATTTATTTCATTGCAGAATCCAAGCAGTTATTCACCCTGGGTTGCGCCGGACTTAATTTTTCCGGGTTTTCATGGTTTAATCTACTGTAGATCCTGACGTACACTTTGCAACGGTTTGGGGTGTAGCGGTCTTGTCCCATTAAATAAAAAACCACAAACCATTTGACCGGCTCCCCTTTACCATTTACCAACGAATCATTGTAAACATAAATTTTCGATTCAACAATCCCTAGGCTATAATCAAAGCCAGTCAGACAATTACAAAGCACAATGTTTTAATTTTTACAAGCATTTTAGTTATGTCTCCGTTCCTATCGTCGGATTTACCCAGCACGGTAATTAATAACAATTAGCAGATAAAGGAATCCCAATAATGGCTGATAATAACAATTTATTATCGTGTTTTTTTTTTCCTGTTCAAACGTTTAAGTTGCGGAGGATGGCGCCACTGGCGTAATGGTAGACGTCAACGAATTTTACCTATGTAGTTTAAGTTTTGTAAAAGTTGAATTGCATGTTATAATTGCAGAGTTTATGAAATTATTGGGTGGGTCTTATTTTTTACCCGAAAATGCCAAGGAAGGGTTATGTTTTTCGCGCGTATCTTGTATGTATGAGCCTAATATTCTTTATTACCTCATTTCTTCGAAACGGCTTGATGGATTTCACAATCAGGGTATCGTTGGATTCGTCTTATTTACCCAAGTGTTCTTAGATATGTGACGTAAAACAAAAACCAACATTGCGGCCGTGAGGCGCCCTAGATAGGAGTAAAAAAAATTTTTTTTTATTTGCTACAATATGGGTATCAAATTAAAGAGCTCATCATGAGGATTCCAAAATGGTATATCACTGACATATAGAAAAAAATACTATGTGCAACTATGTTCTTTATTATCCAAACTAAATACTCGTATAGGTACTAGCGACGCGATTGACTAGCGGTGTCTGAACTTAAAAGTGAAAAGTGATAATAACAGTATTTTTTTCAAAGAAAATTGATGATCCACACAAAGCTTTTTCAAACATTTTTCTCCTGTGTTGTTTGTTTGTACAAACATACAAGTTCACATGCACATGACACCCAGACCCGAAACAACAACGTTAAAACTGTTCTTTCTTTACTTCTCTTCTATATTTTTTCTGATTTATTTCATGGTTGTATCTACTTTAGATCCTGGCTTACAAGAGTTGCAGCGGTTTGGAAGGTTGTAGCGGAATTGTCCTATTAAATAAAAAACCACAAACCGACCGACTCCCCTTTTACCATTTACCAACGAATCATTGTAAACATAAATTTTCGATTCAACAATCCCTAGGCTATAATCAAAGCCAGTCAGACAATTACAAAGCACAATGTTTTAATTTTTACGAGCATTAATTAGTTATGTCGGGTCCGTTCCTATCGTCGGATTTATTGCAAGGGGACGGTAATTGGAATAACAATTAGGGAGATAAAGGAATCCCAATGATTTCGGCTGATAATAACAATTTATTATCGTGTTTTTTTTTTCCTGTTCAAACGTTTAAGTTGCGGTCGGATGGCGCCACTGGCGTTTTTGGTAGACATCAACAAAGCAGTGCAGTGCAGTGTACAAGATATTATTGGGTGGGTCTTATTTTTAGATTTTTTTTTGAAGAGGTATAATCGTCCAGTGACTTCTCCCGCCTTGGGTGAGAGGGAGTGTCAGTCTCTTACTGACTAAAAACCACATCGTTCCTACTCCTGTTCTTTGAACTGACCCGGTAACCCGCTAGGTAGTCCGCAGCCCCGGATCTTATTCTAGACTTCTAACCCCAGTGATACAAATAGTTGTTTTGGTAAGTTGGTAGATTTAAAATTTAAGATTATTTTAACAATTATTGGTGACTAATTACTAGTTATAGTTATAGTTATATTACTAGTTAGTTTATTAGTTACTTTAAAGTCCGTCTTGTAGATTATTTTAAAATATAAGACACGTATTTTTTATTTACGGAAACAAATACTTTCGACGACATATGCGATTTGAAATATAGTGTAACGTCACTTCTTGGTACGTTTTATACTGCTCCCACTCCTATACATTTCTAATATTTTTTCATTACCTAACTGACGGACTAAAAAGATTTTTAATTTTAATACCCCGTCATCATCCCTATTGCTATTATTACAGTTTACAAAAAGTTCAATACAGTAAACTCCTCAATCATCAATTCAACCACGATTCTATTAATACATCCCGGTACAACAGGAGTCCGCGAGTTAATCAATGCGGTCCTCACAATACAGGGTTGTGTGATAAGGGTCTACCCGTATGTTGATAGCGGTTGGTTCCCACACACGAGTGGCCGTGGCCGCTGTACGTATATCGCGTCACACTCATTATCCCTGAAATGAGATGATTCGTCTCGTGGTTTGGCCCTATTTTGGTAGAATTCGGTTGGGTTTATAATGAAGTTCTGTGCGGATAAAGTGTAATATTTTAGGCGGTTGCCCAAAAGAAGGGTTGTGTTTTGTAGTTGTTTTTATGTTCTGGAAGTTAGTTAGAAGCATTATTTTTAATAAAAATGATTAAGTATAAATTCCTTGTTTGCAGGAATTGCAGTATTAATTACTTTGTGCATGGTTGTCATGTTTTTACCTTTTTAGTACCGGTTTGACTACTATATAATAAGACGAAAATGTCTCTTTTAGCTATTATTCGTCAAAGCCATTTTCCATGGCTGGTGTATTCATACTAAAAATGTTTACTTAATACCGAAAATAATATTGCACTAAAACCACTTTGCTGAACCGAAATAACGACCAAAAGCAAAAGCAAATAAGTCCGCAGAAGACAAAAAATAATCCTCGAAATAAAAAAATACACAAGACTAAACCTCTGTCCAATACTACCGTTAAAGCTCGAAATAAACTTATACCAAAGGACTACTGAGAGGACCAACTTATTTCAATAAACCTAATGAATTTCAATAAACCAAATATCACTATATTTATGAATCAATAAGAAAATCTGAGTGTAACATAAAAATAATTATAAAAGTGCTCCTTGACCAGAAAAAGTTTGGAAACCACTGCAATACAGCAAAATCAATAAATAAACTGAACAGCAGTACTACATACTGAGCTCAGAATGAAAGCGTACAGCAAATATCTAGATTTCAGTTAGAGGGGGGATAATCAGTCTGATAGCAGCGAGGACACGAGTGGAGTCTGGCGGAGAGGTGAGCAAACATGGCGCCGCGGGCGAGTGAGTGGGACCAGGTGTAAGGGAGAGGATTGTGGCGATTTTGTATCGTTGTTAAAATGATTATTTTTACCGTTTTTAGTCTAACTAATTACATTTATCTATAGTATTTCTGACTACACGGTTGATGCGGTGGCTGGGCAACTGGCTGCCGCGCAACGTATAACGGGTTCGATTCCCGCACGGAACAAATCTTTTTGTGATCCACAAATTGTTGTTTCGGGTCTGGGTGTCATGTGTATGTAAACTTGTATGTTTGTGAACGCACCCACGACACAGGAGAAAATCCTAATGTGAGGTAACGTTTTTAAAAGAGAAAAAAAAAACTATTTTTATTATGGTTTAAGACGGTATACGAGCAGACGGATCACCTGATGGTAAGCAATCGCCGCCGCCCATAGACACCCGAAACACCAGAAGCGTTACAAGTGCAATGCCGGGCTTTTGGGGAATTATTAGGACCTTAAGGGAATCGCGAATTGGGATGATTGGGAAGGGGGGTTATTGGGCCTCCGATAAACTCACTCACACAACGCAAGCGTTAATCTTTTTTGCATGCATTTATCTATAGTTTTTCCCCAAAGAATTTAATACATTTTTAGTAGGCAACTTAGCGAAACTTGAATGATTTAAGTACGTAATTTTATTATAACTTTCGTGAGACATACTAATTAATTATTATGTCAAACAGTTACGTGAGTAAGCCGATAACATAATAATTGATTTAAGTTTTACAAAGGCTAACATAAGCTACCTATATTTCTAAACTTTTCAAATATTAAATTTCAATTAATTGTAATCTGTTTCGTTATTTTATTTTCTTTTGATTTGCATGGTTGTCGTTTTTTTTCCGTTTACACATAGCTAATTGTTGTTATTTATGTTTTGGTTTCTGTACTAAAGGAAAGGGACTTCGATCGAATCCGCATAGCATCGTATTTATTGTAATGTAACAATGATGGAAATTGATTAACGTGATGTGTATGTCATGTCATGTGATATGTATTGTGTAGCACAGCAGTAAATGCATTCCTACATGTAGAGTGATTCTCGGATCTCAATGAGATACCTACGTATGAGGAAATTGAGTTTCTAACACAATTGAAAAATTTCCCAGTAAGCCAAATAAAATCCAAAAGTTGAAATAGGGACCTTCCTCGCACTCTCATTTCAAAAACATTAGCTTTTAATCGAAAACGACACACGATCGCTCAAAGTTCATAAGTTACGCCAAAATCGACCTTAACTACGATGATATAAAGTGGTCTCCTAATTGTCATTTACGGCCTTATATCAGGCCATTATAGTTACAATAAAGTACGTAATGTGATTGGTTAGAAGCAGTATTCTGAACGACTAGTGACGTCCCGACGTTCGGCGGAATCCCGGGATTGTGTCATAAATAATCCGGGATGAGTCCGTAAATATTCTGTTATGAGGGTGTTTTCTGGTTAACGTTATGTGTGTCGTTGCTTTGATATATGGGTGAGCAGGGGTGTGAATGATTTTGACTTGTATTGATCGGTCGGATCGGATTTTATTATATTTTGTCGTGGTGTTTTGTAAATTGTGATTGGTACATCTACTTGGTAATGGAGCTGTTTTCGTTTTAGCTTAAAATGAGTAGTTGCTCGAGTGAATTCAAGCTAGTGTTGAATTCTACATGAGTTGGATTCTATACATGCCACAATGATAAGAAATAGAAAAACTTTGAAAAATATACCTTCATGTTCTTTTGACAGGTCATTCTATAAATACATTTTTAACTTTTGAAAAAAGGGTATAAATTATAGTTCAATAGACGGACTAAATAACACAATATTCACCTACTATTTTACCAAAATCACATTAAAGATTTCCCCCTAACTAAAAACACGTCACAAAATCCCGGGATTAGTTCCAAAGTCCCGTCCTCGGTACATCACTAGTAACGACTCCACAGTGGCCTATTAGCTCTCTATTTGTAGCTACGGGGTATCGTCTGTGTATACGTGATGGAGATTTTATGTTAGCTTAGGTTGTAGAGTGCTAGCTAGGTAGATAATGATAGAGCTCGTGTAGGGTTACTGTGGGCAGATAACTGGCTGGGTTAGGATTGATTTAAATGTGCTATGTGAGTGGAATATGGCCAGTTGTGTATGTATAGAGTGAAAATGGTTTTGTGTCTGTGCATAAAGAGGGGATTTAATTTTTGTTATAGGTAAAGGCTTATGCGGCGTTTCTTAAAAAATCTAAGTAAAATCAGGGGTTTGGCATGGCAAGAGACTAACTCAAAATAAAGCTATATAACTGTACAAATTTCGAACGAGAGTCTAGCTTCACTGACAGACAACCTGACGGATAATTAAATTTGACGTACTTTCAAAAGTGCCTAATTAAGGCTTTTTGTAATAAATGCTTTGGTTTTGAATAATTCATTAACAAAGTAAAATAAAAAAAAAAACCATTTTGTACAATCATTATGTTTTGTTTATTTTACATTAATAAGTTTGGGTTATTTTTCTATCACTGTCTAGATATTATATTCCTAAGAAAAGTCAATTAACTCACATTTTGTTGATTTACCAAACTCTTCCTTTTCCTTTAAAATAATCTTTTGATTGGTAACATAAGCTCATATTCTAACAACTCTTGTTAGCTCTTGATTCAAAAACTGTTGGCAGATTCTTTGTATTTGTTTGATATGCGACCCGCAAGAGGGCGCTGTGGTGTGCGACAGTAATGTGACATATAACACCATTGTTAGCAAACCGACACCTCACATAGGGAAATAGAAGGGAAATGTGTTGATTTGTCAAAAGATTTAAGGGATATCTACATTACTTTGTTTTTTGTTCTCTTCAAAAACAAATAAGAATTCTGTGTTCCTAATTTGTGTTTGATGGTGTGAATTCACTTTAATCAGTGAGCCTTTTGGGAAGGTAATTTGAGTGAATTACTAAAGAGGTACCTATGTATGATTCGTAGCAATTGGAGTTCCTTTGTCTCTGCCTACCCCCATTTTTTTTTTGAGGCGGGATAATCATCTAATGACTTCTCTTGCATTGGGCGAAGCGAAAGGGAGTGTCAGACTCTTACTGACTAACAATCACCCTGTCCCTACTCCTGCCTTTCGAACCGGATCCTTGTTAAACCCGCCAGCTGCCTAAACCCCATGGGAGACAGGTGTGTGGTGTGTATGTATGTTTACATTACTAAGATTCTTTTTGCCTAAAACCGAAATAATCTCAATAAAACGCCTTGTGCGTTCTGGGTATTGAATCGGAGAATCTGTTGGTCAGCAGTTAAATTAAATTGCAAACAACTTGGCAATCTTCACATTCTATTTCATGCTAATCTAAACTTGAGAAAGACCACTTAGCTAGTTTCACTGACGGACTATTCTATTATGTTTTTGAGGTAGGTTATCTGTGTGTGGTGTAAATGAAATAAATGAATTAACTTTGATTTTGTCTTTTTCTAAATTCTTATTTCAGTATGTGGTCCTTAATGATCTTTTTTTAGACTTTCATTCCACACAGGGATTTGATTTGTCTTTTGAGAATTTTATGTCCATTGGGCATTTTAATCCTTATTGATGGCCATAGAATCATGGATTTTAGAAATAATAATGCTCTAAGATATCTCATATGCCTTGTTCGGACTACGCTAATATTTTAGTATCTCTCTAATAGTTTCAGTTCCAGAACTGAATCAAAAGATGTGATTAAATTACTCGCTACTCGACTAAACTATTATTTATTTAAAAAAAATTAAGTGTCAGCGTAGTGAACCCTGCTGCACGGTTTCTTTGAAATGTAATCCATTAGTTGGCTCTTAAGGTACATAAGGAAAGAGTAGAAGAAGGAATATATTTATTTTGTACTGTCGTCATAACACGGCTTGCTAATAAATGACAAAAATGAGAAGTATCATTTGATTTATTTACGAAAATTTCGGGGATGAATCGTACGTATGTGTGTTAATTAAATTACCTAAATTATCTTGGGAAAAACAGACACGCGATAAAACATTTTATGTGATGAAAAACAAAACATTTGTTTTATCTGACAAAGTATCAGCAGATGTGTGTACATTCGTAGCTTACAAAGCGAAATTCGTGTAATTTTTCAACGTAATATGGTGGAAATACTAGATAGCCACATTCGTATGTATGTGTCGCGGAGTATGCAGTTAATGGAGTGTTTACAAAGTGATTGAAGAAAAATGTCGTTTTGTTTGTTATATGTTTGAGGATAATGAGCAATTCGAATGGTTTCATTTTTAACAGTCATTCGGAAATGGAGAAATGGTAATAAAGACTTAGTTTAGGTATTTGACGTTTGAGAAATCTTCAATATCTGGCTATAAAATAACCAAATATCACCCTGGTTTTTCTTGATAGTAGAAAAAATAGTATATACCCTAAATTACGTAGACAAACATATCCAAAATAGCTTTACTAGAGGACTAACCGACAGACAGACATTTTTAATATTATTATATTTGCTTTGACGTTCAAAAGTGCCTTCCTTGTCTATTTGAAATACCTAAATAATTTTGTTTTTTACTTTGAAAATACAGAATTCCACAACTTAATACCATCTATAGGCGCTAGCTACTAAACCCCACCTGTGTTAAAAAAGTCAACAAACGCCGTCACGTGCGCACTCCATTCCGCACATACTCCATATGCAAGCGTGATGCCTTATTTATCACACGCAGGCGATGGAATGACGGCGGTACTCATTCATTCGAGAAAATTGAGCAGCCAAGCAAACCGGGTCCCGCACATCTTAATATGGTTTTCTTCACTCTCATTTATTTTTTTATTTTATGTATCACGCCGGTAAACGAGCAGACGTATCACCTGATGGTTAGCAATCGCCGTCGCCCATTGACACTTAAAACACCAGAGGCGTTACAAGTGCGTGGCCTTTTGGGGTTTAGGAATTTAAGGGTTGTTGGGGAATCGGGGATTGGGAAGATTAGAAAGGGGGGAATTGGGCCTCCGGTAACCTCACTCACACAACGCAAGCGTTGTGTCACGTCGGTTTTCGGTGAGGCCGTGGTATCACTCCGGTCGAGCCGAAGCATGGCTCTCCCACACTTACGGATCTCTTGCGGATTGCTAAAAAAACATGGCGTCCCGTCGTCAAACAATGTTTTGTTCGAAGATAAAACTTTGGAACTTGATATTGTTTACTTAATTAAGTGGCTTTTGTCTTGTTTCTCTGTTAAACGGACTGGGGCTGTTTTACTTTTTAAAATTTTGTGTTGTTTTGTTATGATTGTTTCGACTGTTTCTATTTCAATTACTTTTCGCTTGAGAAAAATTAAAATAAGTGTCTAGTTTTTCTAAATTGTTTGTCAATCTTGTTATTACGGGTAGACACCTCTTACTAGGTGTATTATATGGACATTTATTGATTACTTAAACTATTCCTTAGTAACGATTTTGATCAAAAAACAATTGCTAAGGACTGGGTTAAGTAACTATTAAATGACTCTGAGTGCGGCGGTTAGTTTTATTATTACCTTTGTTTAGTATTGGACAAGAATGCCGAAGATGGTGATGTTACTGAACCAAAGACCTCGCGCTCGGTGTTCGCACTTGAAAATCATCATAGCCATCCTTTAAGAGGAACTAAACAAAAATGATTTTTAAAGCAAACAAAATATAACACACATTTCCTTGACACAAAATTCTAATACAAATCTAAAAATATGCCAACCAACGTCACCATCCCCTCGATTACACTAATCCAAATTACCAATTACGGAACCCTAAACGTTTTGCGTTCTATCGGTTCCGTATATTCGTATTTACGCACGTGCAAGCCTAACAAAACGATATTTTTACGTCGAAACGATTTCAATTCGTCTAGGAAACGTGACTGTGGTTTGCCTCAGGGACTCTACAGACGAGGTACTATTGACGTGTAACTTGGCTCAATAGGAATGATGACGGGGTGCGAAAATTAAAAATCTATTTAGTCCGTCTGTCAGGTAATGAAAACATATTAGACACAATTTTATTGTAACTTTCGTAAGACATACTAAATTAATTATTATGTTATCTGTCGTGTCGTGTGTCGCGGAATGCTGCTCATGAATATGAGCCTCTGGCATGGCTTGAAACTAGTTGAGTTTCTCGTCAAAACATTACGTGAGTAAGCCGATAACATAATAATTAAAATATTGGGTACGTATTTTTGTACTTTGTCGTATAAGATAACAATTACTTAGATAAAATGAATCAAAGTTTAGGAAATTAAATTGGACTCTGCCACCAACATACTCCGTATCCTTATAAAATACAGGTATTAAATAAAAGAGAAGGTAGTTGTCTCAAATAACTTTACAAGAGACCAAGAGTGGCTCATGATGCAATAGGGTAGATGAGTAATTTTTATTTTAATGTCTGTCTTGTAGATTATTTTAAAATATTAGACACGTACTTTCATTTCCTTATGGAAACAAATGCTTTCGAAGATTTGAAATATCGCGTGACGTCACTTCTAGATACATTTTATACGTAGAAATGAAGTATTTGCTCCTAAAGTTTGATTCGTTTTATCTAAGTATTGCTATCTTTTTTTTTCAATATTTTTTCGTTACCTAACTGACGGACTAAATAGATTTTTGATTTTCATACCCCGTCATCATCCCATCAGTCCACAAATCACAAAAGTCCCCCGTCTACATCTCCCCTTATTTATACAAACGAAAATAACGCTATTTATTATATTCAGAAACAAACAATTTGTGGTGAAAGAATAAAAGAAAGTGAATTTATTTGTAGACGCAACAAAGGAGTTTGGAAACGGACCGAGTGTCCGCTTGTTTGCAAGCATTTTTGATCTCTGTGCGATAGGAATTAGAAATCATAATTGGGTGAGATTATGTTTATGTATCGATTTTTAAATAGGCTGATTATTTTGTTGTCGAAATGTTTTAATCATTTGATACAATGTAAGTGTGTGTGCTAGGTAGGTACCTACTTAGTAAGAACGTTTTGGACGTAATTTAATTTCGAAAAATAAGACCTAATATTGACTGTCTCGTTAGTTGAACGGTCGCAAGTACGCGACAATGAGTCTTGGGTTCGATTTCCTATTCGAGCAAAGTATTGCTAGACTTTTTTCGATTTTGCGAATATTGGTTCGCCCAGTATATAAGTATAGCAATAAGCTCACCCCTCTTACATGGCATTTATAATATAAATGGTGAAAAGTGGGTGTACAGTGTATAGCGGCATGGCGTAATGTGCACTTCTTCCCACCTCTTCGGGGATAAAAGGCGTGACGAGACCTCGTGTAACATCGTACCACTCAAAAAAGATTAAAGACTAGTTGGTGTTTCCTATCACTTGACCATAAATATGAGAAAATGACTACTAAAAACAATAATACTTTATCAAAGTTCTTCTTAACAATATAAATATATAACGTACCTTAGGATGATCCCGGACGGGCACGACGACTCGTACGCACACCTTGACAGGCTTGTCTCGGGTGATGTCCAGCATCCTTCGCTCGCCTCGCCATTCACCTGCGGACAAACAGACAGACAATTATAATGGGAAAGTTAATAAAACAAACTATTTCAATGATGGTCTTGATAAAATTCAATAATTAAGAGGCTAAACTTTGAATCGAGCACCTAGCTTAACTGACGGAGAGACTGACAGACTATTATTTATTTATTTATTACTGACAGTTACTGACAGACTTTATTTATTTGTTGATGTTTTAAAAGTAACTATTTGTAGAATAAATGATTTGATAAGAAATTATTTAATTCCAAGTACGAGTAATGCGGACGAGTACTTCGACGCCTAAAGGTCAAAATTGTTATTTCATTTTTTATTTTATTGGTCTCTATTTTAGTGTTAAGTTACAGTAAGTTGTACATATTTATTTATTACTTATTTAAAGCTTATATTCCCTGTAATAAAAAATAAATAATTAAGATATCAAATAAAAAAAATCCAAGTAAAAAATGCAATCACAATTAAAAACTAATTTAGTACGTACTTAGTACATTCACAAAATAACACAAAACACACTCTTATACGAAAATATACCAAAAGTCCAAGCCCACAAGGATTAACTTAACTTCAAAAACTTTTCAAATTGCATACCCATGGAAGCACAATAATAGGGAACATACTTGATGTTTTCTATTAACCAGTTTGTTTCAACTCCGACTGCGGGTAGTTGGAAATTAGTTTGGATAAACAAACAAAGTCACTTTTGTTAGTATTTAGTTCTGTACCAACTCGGTCAATTTTAAAGCCGTTATGGGCAAAAATTATCACGATTTTATTTAAATGAAATAGGCTGAGATTTGTGGTAATACTGCACTGACGGGTTTGATTCTTGCACGGAGAAGCAAAGAAATTCTTTGTGCGATCCACAAATTTTTGTTTTGGGTCTGGGTGTGATGTGTATGTGAATTTGTTAGTTGTAAACGCATCCACGACAGGAGAAAATATTAGTGTATTTGGGTGTGCATATAATTATACAATTTAACACCCACCTTTTATCAGTAATGTTATAAGTTCCATATAATAATAATAATTGCCCTTGATTATAATGCTTGCCCGATCCGGAAATCTAACATGAAACTTTGTAGTCGTACTCGCTCTATAAAAAAATCTGTGTTGCCAACACTAGTTACTGTGTAAATAAAGTTGCCACCATTATAACAACAAATAAAAAAATAATACATTATTAATTAATCTCAAACCTTTCAATATAAAATTAATAGATTTTGAACCTTATTTTACATCGTAATAAAGTCTGAATTCAGTTTAATTAATGAATGGAGTAAAGTAATTCTACCAATATTAATTATTATAATTAATTTCCTGGGAAATCGGACAGCCAGTGATTGTATAAACATTAAGAGATTATCATAATACTGAAATAAATTTTAATCGGAAATAATTTTAATTATAATTTTAAGCTTATCTTTTTAATACGGATTCGTTTCCCTGTATACAAATAATTGCTGTAAAGTATGTATGTTCATTGAATCTTTAATTGCCATTATACCCACTCGATAAATATTCGATTTTAATTTTTATGACCAGCTTAGTTTTTGAACTTTCCCTGGACTTACTAATGATATTGTGTATTTACTCCCTAAAAACTAGACTTTCCAATGTTGAATTTTTTTGGCTCCTATCTCGCCTGTTGGTAAGTGATGATGCGACCTACGATGGAGCACGTCTGCCTATAAGCAATCTATTAATTATATATTTTTTTAAATCGCTCTTAATACATAGAATAGTTTTTTTGGAGCTTCTTGACTACCTCTCTCAGCAATAACTATCAATAGACCAGTCTTTTTTTATACTGATATCGACGTAACAAACATGTTAAATCATAAACTGTCAAAATTCATACAATAAAAAATTTAAAAGGACGAAACTAATTTTTGAACCAATCCGTTTATCGTATCGTTCCGCCATATTTAAATCCGTTGAAACGCCGATGACAGCTGTCATTTCTGCCGCCAATTTCATCAGCGATTTAATCTGATGGCTAACAATGGATGGTTGTAGTTTTTAATAGATTTTTTACAGTGATTTACTTAACACTTAAAACTTACATATCCATATCTTTTTTTCGATCTTTTTAATACAATCCAACTCTTAGTTACTCGTGTTTTGCGCCTATATTTTACATGAACATGTTTACATCACTATATCACGCGAATAATTGAATAAAAACAGTACTAAGTCGCATAAATCAAAACACGCGACGCACAACGATTGTCCTATTCAACCCATATCGGCCATATTTAATTCACATTTGACACCTGTCATTTTTCCCGCCAATTCGACCTTTCGACGTTATTTTTCACAACACGGCAAAATAATCCCGTGTCAAAACTAGAAACATGGATGTGTGAAAGCATAAATTATTTATTTGACGTACATGGGATTACCTGGACATGGACAATGGAATAATTTGTTTTGGATCATATCGGGCTTAGCTTTCATCGCGATTTGTGTAAACAAAGTTTATAATCTTTACCTTTTATTATTTTCATTTATTAACATTAACTGTTTAGTTTGTTATTTTGTCTATGAGACATAAGAAAAAGAATATCATCGCAATGTCTGTCAATTTGACGTTTTGTCAAATACGATAGGGGAAGGTGGGGGAATTAGGAACACTTAACTTAAAAGGCAAAAAACAGTATTTTCTCTTAAAAAAGGAATCAACTTTTATTAAAACTTAAAAACATTATTTATCTGTCTGCTTATAACGGAAAAAATATTTTTTCATTTCATGACACATTCACACACGTAACTTTTGTGGTCTCTCGAGAAGTGCATTGCACATGGCCCAAAGCTTTATTGGTTGTGAATCTGATATTTGAACTGGTGGTGTCTGGTTCAAAGGCATCAACGTCTCAGCAATCATCGTCGTCTTATCAACGTGTTTCCAATTAACCGCCTTTCTCAAAACCTTCCCCTACTATGCATGGTAGAATGTTTTATTTATTGATTTATTTATTTATTGATTATGAATGTACTTTATAAGCATTATTTATGAAAAATATTTTTTTTTCCTACACATAAACTATAAGTGTTTTTATGCTCCTACGTCCGCGCAATTTTCGTCATAAGATGTTTGTGATTCTTCGCTAGGATTGCCGAAGATCAGCTAGGCCTTCCTTAGGTATTTCCATATCATGCTCGGGGAATAGGTGTTCAATAGATGTATATACCTTGTTTTTAATGGGTAAATGCTAAAGAAGTTTAAAATTAAATTATTTTTAAGAATAAATAAAACGATTTATCTTTTTTAAATTAAGTAATTTATTGCTTATATATTTATTTTACTATTACCAAGCCACCGTCACATGGGGGTAATTCGTACTTGGTCAATATTATATTCTTTTTAATTCTTTGCTTAAAAAGTTAGTAAAGGGGCGTGCATTTTTGTTGCATCAGATACCATAATGAATAATTGAAATTTTTTCGGAAAACTCGAGACGAGTCCAATTCTCAATCAATCACTGTAACAAACACCTGGAAGCCACGTTAAATCTTCTCTCTTACAAACGGTTACGTACCAATGAAAGATAATTCAACACCACATTAAAGCAATATAATTTTTTATCGTTAGGATTTTTCCTAAATACAGAGATGACAGAAACGTCATGATGACATTATTGACAACTCTGGTCAATTTATCTAGGATTTTATTCCCGCGAACCAAAAAGGTTATACCTATTGAAATCGGAACACATAATTGAATCGGTTCAAATTTGAAGAAAATTAGATATTTATATGTATTCCATTTAAGACACTACAAAATACATTTAGGTAGCTAATTAAAATAACAATATGCCTAATCTATTAAATATAGAGCTATTTAATTACAAAATATAGATTTTTACGTATTGATTAGCTCTGGAAAAACTCATACGTCTTAGTTTACAAGTAACTATCTAGTAACAAATGGTATGGTTTTATAGTGTCCTTTAACTACATGAAATAAATCCAAACACGATGATAAATCGACATTTTAAAAGTCGGTTTTTTCGAAGCGGGATTCGCATTTTTTTAATGAAATTTACATTCAATCAGTTCCACAGTGTATACTAAAACTATAATCAGTTCATTCAAAATATTGTTTTAACTTGCAACACTTTTTAATGTCGAAAAGTCCCATTAAAGCACCCGCAAAGTTTTGTGCAACGTCTAAATTTAATTTTAGCGATAATGACGGATTAACTAATGTCGATTTTAAAGACATTTTCTGCAACTGACTGTATATCACGCGAATAATTGAATAAAAACAGTACTATCGCATAAATCAAAACACGCGACGCACATTTTATTCAGAATATTTAATTCACATTTGACACCTGTGGACTTTTCCCGCCAATTAGACCTTTCGACGTTATTTGACAACACGGCAAAATAATCGTCGTGTCAAAACTAGAGTAGGATGTGTGGAAGCATAAATTTATTTATTTGACGTACATAGGATTACCTGGACATGGAAAGAAATAATTTGTTTTGGATATATCGGGTTTAGCTTTCAGGTCGCGATTTCTGTAAACAAGGTTTATATAATCGCTAACTTTTATTTTTACATTTTCATTTATTAACATTAACTGTTTAGTTTGTTATTATGTCTTTTAAGATAAGGTTGAACAGGTAGGTAATTTAATATTGTATTAAAAATAAGATTCCTCATTTTTGCCAAAAATTAAAGCGTGCAAACGTTAAACAGTTCAGTACCCTTAATACGAGTTTCCTCTACGTTTAAATTAATGGAAACGAGAACGCGTTCGGCTCTCTGATTGGTTGGTTTATTCGAGCCGGCCAATTTGAAATCCGAACGCGCTCTCTTTTCGATTACTTTAAACGTAGGGTACTGAGCATTTAAAAAACGAACATTGCATAAATTATTATTTACTTTTTTTAATTTTAAGCGGTGAAACGATGGCTCGATCAGGCTAAATCTAGGTACTTAATTTAATATTATGACAGAACAAAGGCTTCTACGTATAATCAATAATTTATATTATTATTAACACAGGTAGGTAATTTGCACAAAATAAGAATAGTTTCTTTTTTTTTTTTTTTTTGCGGACATTAATGTACCTATTACTTTTTCTAGTTGGTCATAAAATATTTATTTTCTGTGCAGAGATTGCGTGCTTTTTATAATAATATATTTTTCGCAAGCACTTCATACACGTATGCATAGGCTGCACGGTGTATTACCATAAATAAATTTATGTTTCCGCCATGTTGGTTTTATTTCTTAATTTAAAATTTAACATTAAATTGAAGGCAATATCCGTTTTATTGAAGCCAAAGTCAATCTTATTGCTGCATAATTAAGGTTTTTAATTGGAAAACGACGGTATATATTATATGTACGTATGGTCTTTTATATTTTTAATGGTTTTTAAAGTGGAAAGCGTGTCAGTATTATTTTTTGTTTAAAAGTGTAATTATCGGAACTGTAAATTGGTGTTAAAGGTTGATTCAGTTTTGAAAAGGAAGACTTACGCCCGAACACTCAAACGTTACTCAATTTTAAGTTGTATTTAAATATCGTGCTATCTCTGTCATTTTATAAAGAATTGATAGTGACAGAACTACATTTGAGAGCGTCTTAAAATTGAGTAGCGTTTGAGTATTCGGGCAATAGGTACCTAATTAGTACTAATTACTAATACACGCTTCTTATTATTTTTTTACATTTGATGGGTCGAAGTTTGGCCGCTATCTCGCCTGATGGTAAGTAATGCTTCAAAATAAATAAATCTCCTGCATTTTTTTAAGTCTGTTCTATTCATTTCTTTAACAAGAAAACGGAGTTTGGAATTTAACTATATCTCTTCATTTTTATACCTACCAAAAGTCAAAGAATCAAGATAGGAGTTAAACAATTTCAGGCGAGGTACGTGGGTTCCATTCCCGGCGATATGAATGAGTAATGAAGTCAGTATATCATTCGTTGACATTTCCAAAAATCCTTTCCCTTGGACTTTGGCATTTAGTTTTCATATGACAAGTCGGAACATAGGTCGTCAGGTGTCAGTGGTCGTTGGTACCATATCTAATATTAACTGTGCTTGCTTGTTTAAAATTTGATCAGTTTCGTAGCAATCGTATTAGTGAGATATAAGGTTATGTAGGTATGTTTATCTTATCGGATTCGATGTGAATATTGTATGTTATATTCTTGTTGCATGTATATGATTTGTATGTACAGTTCAATAGTTTGCTCTACGTTCCTACGATTTAACTGTGCAGTTTAAACTGTACAGTCCGTTTGGACTAAACTGTACAGTCTGGCCTTGGTCAGCAGTGCCATTTATAGGCTGTTGATGCGTGTGATGTGATGTATGATAATCTTTGCTTAGCAGGCCAGTTAGAGATACGGCAGTTTAAAAGAGTCAAGTTTATCAGAGAGCAACAGAAGCCTGTCACTGTCTGTCTAATGCCCCTTAGTTCTATGTAGGTACGAAACCTATGGGAAGAGTAGAGATAACTATGACAAATGTATGTATATAATAAACAGCTGTCAAACCAATAAAAATCCTAAATATATACCAAAATAAAGTCCAATTCAGAATCATTGCAAAGCTGTATGAAAAAACCGATCTAAAGGCGGGGGCACACAAGGTACCAGGTCCACTAATGAACAAACCGCTTAGCGTTAATGCTGCAGATAGTCGCTTAATGACCGTGTGTATACCGGCTTTATATGATTCCCCGCTATTTGTACGGGTATCGATTTTGCAATGAATGTTAATGCAGTTTATAGGTATTGGTTGACGGTTGAGCAATTTTTTATGTAGGATTATGTTTAATGCGTCGTTGATCGAGTGGTCGTAATTGCGACTGCCGGGCAAGGGGCTCATTTACTTTAAATTTTTTGAATTAGGTTTGTCTTTACAATTCTTGGTTACATTGCTTCGTTGGAATTGTATGTAAGGTTGTAACACCAATATTAAATACTGTAAACGATATGTGCAAAGAAATAATCTTAAGGATTACTAATACAGTCTGGAGCTGACCAGTCCTAGTTGACAGTACCCGTTTACGAATATGACACGTAACATCAGCACTGCCGGAGCTGCGGACTACCTAGCGGGTTCATTCCGGCTCGACCAAATCTATCAACGGAGTGGTTTTTAGTCAGTAAGGGTCTGAGACTCCCTCTCGCCTTGCCCTGGCGAGAGAAGAATCCCCTGAAAAAAAAGTACCGCCCAAACATGTTAATTCCTACTCCAATATTTGATCTACATATAGTGTAGGTAGATGAAAATTCACCCGCGTCGAATGCAGGCCGCCTCCTGAAGGGAATTTTAAAAAACTATGTCAAGAATTGACTTTTAGATGTAGTGAATATTATACATTTATTTAAATTAATTTTGAATTATGTATTGCCTTTGTAATATTGGCTTGCTTTTTGGAATTGTATGAGTGGTTGTTTTAAATACTGTAGACGTTTCTGGGACGAGGATTTTAAATTACTATAGCTTCTACCAGCGGCTTCGCTCACGGTCCTATGGGATAAAAAGTAACCTGTGTGCCTGTGTTATTTCAGACCATACTCTATCCCTATTCCAAATTTCTTCCCGATCCCTACAGCCGTTACTATCAGGGTGTCCATGGGCGGCGACGATTGTTTCCCATCAGGTGATCCGTCTGCTCGTGTACCGGCTTATAGTATAAAAAAAAGTCGCACTCAAAAATCCCAATTACAGTACTCGATTATGGATCTCCTTGTAACCCCCTCTTATCAATTAGAGGTAAGTCCACCTCTTAATATTGAGAAATATTATAAAATTTGCCCCACTACTTAGAATTTTGAAATCTAAAATCTCTATCATGATCCTCAACATTAACTCGAGAATCAAACCTCACTCTGCAACCATACTAAAACTACCTCAACATAATGTAGAAACGTCTAACCTCAACTTAAATAGACAAACAAAAATAACCCTTATAAATAGCTAACTTAAATTCTAATATCCAATTAACCTAATAAACAAAACATTTGGTAGTCACCAATCAAAATCCTTACCTCACAGATAATGTAAAACTGTCTAATCTCAACTTAAATAGCCACACAATAATGAGCCTTATAAACAGGTCACTTAAATCTAAAATCCAATTAACCAAATGAACAAAACATATGCAACCAATCAGAAACACGAACCATTATGAAAGCGCTTTCTTGAAGCTTGAATCTCTAATTTTGTTCGTTTCATACTAATCTGACGGGCAAAGGCTGTCAAACTTCAGTTTAAGGGAAAACTATCGGTGTTATTTCGTCCATAGAGTCTAATTTGGCGTGAAAAATTAGTTGGAAACTGGAACAAGCTGGTTGTTAGTTGCAGCGGTTTGTTTATGTATTCGCGGGAATATTTGATGCAAACTGTGGTCAGGGAATTGGGATTTTTGTGTAGAGGTTACCTATCACAAAGTTTTGGCAAACATCACTTATGTGAAAGCCCCAGTACACTATGACCTGATTTTTTTTTATAAGGGTGGAAAATAATCCAATGGCTAACTCCCACCTTGGGCGAGGCGAGAGGGAGTGTCAGACTCTTACTGACTAAAAACCACCCTGTTCCTACTCCTGCCCTTCGAGCCGGAGCCCCGGTAAACCCGCTAGGTAGTCCGCAGCTCCGGATAACACTATGGCGTGATGGGCCACGCTTTGCAATGCACAACTGTAGGCCACGATCACTTGTTGTTCACACAATGGCGTATGGTTCATTGCTATTTGGCAAAACACTTGCAATTACTTTTGCGACTGCACGGTTGGCGCGTTGGCTGGGCAACAGGCTGCCGGCAACGTGTAGCGGGTTCGATTCCCGCACGGAGCAACTCTTTGTGTGATCCAGAAATTGTTGTTTCGGGTCTGGGTGTCATGTGCATGTGAAATTGTATGTTTGTAAACGCACCCACGACACAGGAGAAAATCCTAATGTTGGGCAACGCTTTTTTAACAAAAAAGAAAAAAAAACTTTTGAACTGAAGTGTGCCCAAAAAGCTGACAACATTCTGATTGCGCACCACGAATGACAATTGTCCGCCACTACATACCATTACCCCTTACAGAATGTTATGGCATCGCCTGAAGTGGACCAACATAGGTCATTCTGTACCGGGGACCTAACGGAGGCTTATAGTTTAGTAGTGCACTACAACTGACTGTTGATAACTGATCACACTAATATTATAAATATGAAAGTTATTTTCTTTGGATTTTGGATGTCTGTCCGTCAATCACGTTGAAACTACTGAACATTTGAAATTTGGTATACAGACTGGGTATGACCTGACTTGGGTGATAGGATTTTTTTCTCTCACGGGAATACGGGCGAAGCCACTGGGAGACGCTAGTTTAACCTAGAGACACATAGGACATTTTAAGAAGAATATTCATAGTTGCCGTCATGCATCAATCCCATTTTTGTTCACAATTTTGATTCGTCGTTAAGATTTATTTGTCATTTTTACCTCTAATGCATTATTAGCATAAACAAACTACACAAAAAACATTATAAGTATTTAAAACTAGTTTAAGCTATAAAGCTAATTCAACTTGACAATTCCTTGAATCTTAATCAAAACCCACTGAGAAAGGATTAAGAAATCCTCCAAACAAGACAATTCCCTAAGAAAGGTCTAGGAAACAACCTAGAAACTAGACAGACAAGACCACACGACCCAAGTCTTGGCCCAACATCTAATTCCAATGTCCAGTTACTAACTCAAACACTGACGCGCGAGGTTAACCCCCTACCGCGCTAACTACGGCCCCGCCGAACAAACAAACTCCCGGTCTATATTACCCCGTAGTTGTTTGACTTGACAACTTCAACGATTGGGTCAATCTACAAACCTAGGGTTAACTATGTAGCAACACCAGTTGGTTTGAGTGGCCGTAATTGATTTTAACGCTGTCGTGTCGGTGAGTGGTAGTTTTTGAAAAGTTTCCCTTTTGTGTTACTTTTTCGAGTGTTTTCGGAGCTTAATTGAGTGAAAAGTGTTAGTTTTTTTTTAATGATAGTTGCTTTTTATTATAAATTTCGTGGGATATACTATATTAATTATTATGTTATCGGCTTACTTAGGTAACTGTTTGAGTTTCAACCTAGAGGCTTATATTCATGAGGAGGATTGCGCGACACACGATCGCGCGATTGTCGCGCTGCTACTGAAACTAGTCGAGTTCCTCGTCAAACTGTTACGTGAGTAAGCCGATAACATAATAATTAATTGAGAGTTTCTGGTTATCGATTATTGTTTTAATAAGTTGTCTGTACTGTCTTGTAACCTATGACAATTAGTTATAATGCTACAGGTCCTATACATGATTTATATATATTTATATTTGTATAAGTTATTTTGGCTTATTATACAAAATCAAGTAAAATGTAGATCTCCGTCCGTTTACGCAATTTAAAATTGATGTCTCATTCTTAAAAATACATAAATAGTTGCTACTACTACCAATCTTATTCCCAAATACTACTGCGGATTTTTTTAACCAATTATGTTAAGGGATTTAAGATAAAAAAATAAGTTCCATTCCCAATAATCTTAACTTAGAAGACTTAAAAGCAAAACTATTTCGGTACAACCAAAATAAAGTTTTTGGACGTCGAAATAAATCTGACGCCGGACTCCACCGGCCATATTTTCGAAATGGTTTAGATAACGGGAAACGTGACAAATCCCCAGCGTCACATCAACGGCGGACTTATCCGGTGCGCGCCGCCGTAAACCGCTTCAATCCGGTTCGAGGGAGTTCAGTGAATGTGGGAATTTTAGCGGTAGTGCTCTAGTTTTTGTGTAATAGGTGAGGGAATTTAGTTGCTTCCATTTTAGACGATGGTCGGAGTTAACGAAGGTATTCGTTTGACCAGAAACTTAAAAGTCAGTTCATATCTGACGGAACATGCGTCGCGTATTATCGGTCGCGTAACGCCAGAACAGATAAATGTATAGAAAAACAATTGACTGTTCACACTCAACCGATGATACGTCAGTACGACCGATGATACGCTCGACGTATTTTACGTCAGATATGAACGGACCCTAAGCAATATCTATAGTCTCTTTGATACCACGATTTTACGAATTTGGTGCAACGAAAAGTATTTTGTTTTAATTATGAACAACTGAGATAGTTGTAGTTGCTTTAAAAAAAACTAGTAAATTTTTTTCTAGAACTGAGAATCAAATTGTCATGTTGGTCGAGTGGTTGCTGCCTGCCAGGCAAGGCATCTCGGGTTCGAATCCCGGGTCGGGTAAAATATTGCTAGGCTTTTTTTCGCTTTTCGCAAATTTCTCAATGGTAACACGGAGTCTGGAATTGGAACTGTATTGTGTATTGTGAAAACACAAATGCATTCATGCACTACGTACCGTACGTACGAAATAAATCTTACTAAGTATTAACTGCTGCTAGTTAGAAAACATAATTAGATTGCTTTACAACCATAATTAAGTATAGAAAGCACCTTGGTTTTACCACCTTTATTAAGTAGAACTCACAAAGCACCTAAACACAAAAATTACAAATCATAAACAATAAACTAAAGACACACAAAAACCAAAAAAAGAAGTAATCCAGATATCCAATAAAAAACATAGAAGGCAAGTCGAAATTGTCGGGATTGGTGGGCGAAATGGTGTCGAACTGGAGGAAGCTGTGTTTCGGGCAGCTGCGGGCGTTGGGCCCTCGCCAAGAGATAAGGACGGCCGGAACTTGCAGATGAGCCACGGAGTAGATACGTGAGGAGCGCTAATGTACAAACGAGGTTTGCTAATGTTTCGGGGTTAGATGCTTTTAATGATACTTTGCTATGGGGCTTTTTTTAATGTTGTTTTAATTTTGTTTCTTCTGTGGTTTTTTGGTGTTAGGTTAGAGTAGGGTTTTTTTTATTGAAATGTGTAATAAAAGTCTGCATTTGATTTTGCCAAAGAGTTCCTTTATAATTGCATTGTTTTTATTATGCGGAAGGTCTTTAAAAGACTTGGAGAATAACACTATATTTTATTTTAATCCACGATGTCAAGTCGTGCTGCTACTGTCAAGTCAATCGCCACGTCGTGAGTCGTGGAATGCTGCTCGTGAGTATGAGGCTCTAGCGTGGCTTGAAACTAGTCGAGTTCCTCGTCAAATAGCTACGTAACTAAGCCGATAACATAATAATTAATAACACTATAATTAACTCAAAAGTGGGGTTAGGTACCTTTGAGGTGCAATTGCATGCGTCGCGTCGGTGCAACAAGACGTGACGTAATGTCGTATTAGGTAATTAATAGTGTTTAGTTACATAGTTCTCCATTATAAACTTATCTACGAAAACTCTTAAATTCAGTGTGAGTTTCGGGCGATATAATCTCGGGATGAGGGTCACTATCTGTTGCGCAGATAAATACTGGCTTTTTAACTCGCAGCGCTGAATATTGAAACTGAAACATATACGATCTGATACTACTCGTACAGTTTGGCTACTTTTCCTAATTAAATACGTGTTGGTTTGATTCTAGATATACCGCCGTACTCAAAGTCATTTAATTAAACCCGGTCCTTGGCAATTGTAATTGCATCTCTGTCTACCTCTTCGGGAATAAAAGGCGTGACGTTACTAAGACCTAGGACGTTAATTAACGAGGATTACATGGTTACATAACCCAGTCCTTTTTTGAGTGGGCGAAAATCATCCGATGACTTCTCCTGGCTTGGTTGAGGCGAACGGGAGTGTCAGACTCTTACTGACTAAAAACCACCCAGTTCCTTCTCCTGCTTTGAGCTGGACCCCGGTAACCTGTTACGTTGTCCGCAGCTCCGGAACATAACTCAGTCCTTGGCAATTGTTTTCTGAACAAAATCCTTACCAAGGAATGGTTTAAATAGTCATTAAATGTCTTCGAATATGACAGTAACATTATCTGCCGCACTCAGAGTCATTTAATGATTACTTAAACTATTCCTTAGCAACGATTTTGTATAGAAAACAATTGCTAAGGACTGGTTTAAGTAATCATTAAATGACTCTGAGTGTGGAAGTAAAGCTATAACTATTAAATAAACTAATCTTCTAAGCGACGTTCCCTCAAAAGCAAAACATAGAACAGTGCATTAATTGAGTGTTACAGCCGCGTAATTGTTCGTGGACCTCACTGTGGCGTGCGGTGCGCATCGTACGGAGTCTGTGTGCATTGTGAGAGCAAATTAACTGTTCTGACTTCAGATAGTAAGTTATCTAAATATGTTATGACAAACATGGGTTTTAGGTTGCTTTTCTACCAGAGATGTGCTATGTAGTTATGCTACGAAGATGTAATAGCTAAGTTGTGAAACTATGTGACCGTTTCCATTAATACTAAGCTATGTAGCTGTGCGAGGAAGAGATGTAGCTCGAGAATGCGATATATCCATAGTGGGAAAGACATTTATAGCACGCATTTTTCCATAATAAAACATAGCTTAGCTTAATCCATTTCCACCAGCGCTAAGCTATGTGTACCAATGAATATGATTGATGGAAGCCAAACGCATCCACAGCAATGTTGCATAAGCACATCTCTTGTGGAAAAGCACGTTAATAGGTTAAAGAGGTAGATAAAGAAGTGGTAGAATATTTGTCATAGGATTCTTGATTTTAGGAAGGAGAAGAGAAATAATTGTCTAGTTCTAGCCAAGCACGACTAGTCTGGTTTGGTCTCAGAAAAAAAGGATTTTCAACAATGAATAAACCAAGCAAACTGAATAAAACTAAATAACTCAATAAAAAATTCACAGAAAATCTTGTAATGGAAGCGCGAAACTTTTATTGAGCGACGGCTCCCGATCTCGTCCGATTTCGTCCGACAATGTCCGGCTGAGTCCAGTTCGGAGCGGCGCTAACTAGATTTAACCAGTTCGAACTACTTAATTCCAGTAGACAATATGGTCCGTAAAAGTTTTGAGACTATCCACTTTACGAGTAATAGGTACCAGCTGTTGAGGAGTTGGTAAATAAAGTTGAAAATATTTTGGAAGCAAAAGTGTAAATAACATTAAACTCTTGTTAATCTTAAAAGGGAATGGCAGAAAGCGAACAAGAAATCGGTAATCATACCGATTTGTGAATTTATGAAGTCATAAACTTCAGTGGTTGAATTTATGATTCATAAATCGGTAATTTACATTTACTGATTTACTAACTAATTATTATAAATGTGAAAGTTTAGTATAGGATGTTTACCCGTCAATCACACTGAAATTACTGAAGGCATATTGATAAAATTTGGTATTTGGACAGGGTATGAACTGACTGGACTGGTAGGATACTTTTATCCTATGGAAACGCGGGTGAAGGCGCTGGCAGAAGCATATATAATTGGGGATACCAATACTCAGTGATTTAGATAGTCCGGTCATTTAACCAATAAAGTTGTTGGCCGTATTTAATGATTAGTACTAAATAAAGGATGAATAACAAAAGTAAACTAACTTTAACTCTAATAGGATTCTTCTAATAATAAGGACTGTCTATTGTTCGATTAAATGAAGTACTCACAAGAAAACCAAACGCCTTAATAGTCACGTACCTAACTACGAAGGGCCTTTGTAATCTTCAAGGATTTCATTCAATTCATTCACTCACCGTTCTTTTGTATAAAATCCCCTTTGTATTTCCGTTAGTTCAACACAAAACACACTTCCCAGTCTCCATTCATGTCTATTTAGTTAGAAATGCTCAAAACAATGCCTCTTTTGAAAATTATTTGCGTTCATTCACTTGGCTAACGAGCGGTGCGTCGTTGACAAATGGTTAGATTCATTCATTCATTCGTTCGTTCGTTCGTTCGTTTTCATTCGTTCTTTTAGTTAGTGTTTTAGAGTTTAGACTGAGAGTTTGCTAGTTAGGTCGTGTTTTTTGTTATGACCGGACATAGAAAGTATGCGTAGGTATTTATGACTTATGACACTCGTTTAAATATTCGTCTAATAAGCATAATGTAGCATAACAAAATATAATGTTCCACTTTAAAATTTAGACTGCACGGTTGGCGTGGTGGCTGGGTAACCGGCTGCCGCGCAACGTGTAGCGGGTTCGATTTCCGCATGGAGCAACTCTTTGTGTGATCCACAAATTTTTGTTTCGGGTCTGTGTGTCATGTGTATGTGAACTTGTATGTTTGTAAACGCACCCACGACACGGGAAAAAATCCTTGTGTGGGGCAACGTTTAAATAAAATCCCATGAAATAGAGACTTTATTATACCCATTCGACTAATAAAGATAGTTTCACAATAAAACCAAAACAGGGCGCCATTTTCTCGTCCAGTAATAATAATTAAAATAGTGAGATCTTCACCGCTCGGCTCCGGAGAGATGTTCTTATAAATTGTAAAACTTCAAAGACATCTTTTAGCTTTGCAGCCGAGCGTGCCCGTTGAATGTTTGGGTGGACCCAAGGTAGACGATGAAGCGATTTATGTGGGTAATTTTGTAATAGAAGAGGTTAATGGAGCATCCATTCAGGAGCGGTAATACGGTAGTTTCCTACTAGTCAAATTCAATACTTTTATCGAAATGTCAAAAACGTTACTTTTCTATAAAATACTCTATTATGACGTCATCAGATTTTTACGTCAAAAAGCATACTTATTTCTCTAAAATTAGCTAGAAAAATTAAATAAATACGTATATCGTCAACTTAATGAATGAAAGTACGATTACTTTGGGATATTGAAATTTCAAATGTCAAAATAATTTATTTTTGACCTAGGAACCAATTAGCGATAACAGTTATAAATTAGGTCTTTGGTGTAGCACAAGCAATAAAAATATAAGAAAAATCTGTACATGGGGGAATGTATCTACAAATCTGGTTACTATCACACGGTATATCAACAGCATATTAGTGGCCACTGTCGTCACTGGTGGCCCGTAGGTTCAAGACGCCTGCTTCTCATGCATGAGGGTGTGGGTTCGAAACCTACCAACAGTTAGTACCAATATGACTTTTTCCGAGACATTATTAATATGTACTTTCTAAGATTATTTTAGACACCACTGACAAACGGTGAAGGAAAACAACGTGAGGAAACCTGGGCTTATAATTTCCAATTATAAGTTTGAAATCGCCAACCCGCATTGAGCAGGCGTGGTGATTAATACGCAAACCTTCTCCGCGTTAGAAGAGGCCTTTGGTCAGCAGTGGCCACTTATAGGCTATTGATGATCATGTGATGTGTAATAAAAATACTAGTTTCAACAATTTATTTTCCGCTGTCGCTTGCAACTTGCACCGCACGTCTCTTGGTACCGTGGTGTCAAAGTTCGCGCGTCTGCTACTTGCATCCGTGCATCGGACAGCTTTAAACATATCGTTATGCAGTGAGCGCTAAACTATCATTGTTATTGCACTGTTACCAAACAAAATAAGAGAAATAAGAATGAAAGAAAAACGATTGTTTGGTGAAATGAAAATATTTATACTAACAGATTTTGTGTTATTTTTTATTTTGTTTATGTTTTGCTTCTTTGTAATTAGACTTGCATTTAGAACTTTCTATTACATTGGGTTTGCTCGTAATAGTATTTTTAGGTGAGATTTTAAATAATACACTTTTTAGCGGCTGCGATAGCTTACCATCAGGTGATCCGTCTGCTCGTTTACCATAAAACAAAAGAAAATGAAACATTATTAATGTGAAGGTATGATTGTTTTTTTTTACGTTATATTGCAATAGTGTGATTGTATGAAAATGTTTTTGTGGATGTAGTTTGAAGACTGTAGAGTGCTATAAGCTACTTTTAGCTGTGGCATTACGTGTTTCATCTTTTTTAACCGACTTCAACAAAAAGGAGGTTCATAGTTAGACCAGTATGTATGTATTTTTCTACGTGATTATCATTAGCATATGTTTGTTCAGCCACTCTCCGTGCGATCTTTATAATAGGTAAGTATGGATCACAAATATACCAAAATATACTAAATCACAATGCTGTTCATTACAGAGCAATAAGCTTAAAAAAACTACAACATTAATTTATTTATGCGAACTACTTGTAGCAAATAAATCCTCCCACTTATTTCAAAACGATAAATTCAAAGAAATATAAAAGAGTATACAATACAATAAAAATTCCCGCGCATACAACTGCAGTCAATCCTAGAATTATATCTAGACATAAATCGAGGCAGACAGGAAACATCTGGGATCAGTGGCTAATGTTTTCTTTGGCTTTATATCCAGTTCCTTGTAGCAGAATAATAACATTTATTAGCTCTTCGTCTGATTACTGGTTTAAAATATTAGTCATCTCTAGCTATTCCAGTATTTGGATGATTGAATAAGATGTTTGTAGCTTTTTTTTTGAGGAGCTGCGACTACCTAGCGGGTTTACCGGGTCTCCGGCTCAAAAAGCAGGAGTAGGCACAGGGTGGTTTTTAGTCAGTAAGAGTCTGACACTTCCTCTCGCCTCGCCCTAGGGGAGAGAAGTCATAGTATGATTTTCCCTCATTAAAAAAAGTTCTCAACTGTGCATTTTTTCTAAACTTTCTGCCTCGTGCAGCAAAACTATGGAATGAGCTGTCGTCAGTGGTATTGCCGAACCGATACTATTTTCAAACCTTCAAGAGAAGAGCGTATTTCTTAAAAGGCCGGCAACGCAACTGTGACTCCTCTGGTGTTGCGGGTCTCCACGGGGGGCGCTGATTGCTTACCATCAGGCGACCCCATAAAATTAACAGTTCTTTAAAAATATCTTCTACTACATCTAGTCGGTACCACATACATACTATATTTTCAGGAAATATAAAATCCCATCAAAAACATCCTGTAAAAAACCCAAGTCTCGCAGCTCAGTCTTTCTACCGTCAAAAGTTGTGAGATCCATGTAATACCAAGTCGGTTAATCTATTTAGTGTCTACTTGAGGGACCTTCTGTCTTAAGTTATTACATAAGTTATTATCATGCCAATATTAAAAATATTTAACGTTTTAAACAAATAGATCGACTTGGACATCGCATGAAAACAAAATGAATATTACAATATTATATTAAATTCTTTAGTCTCTCGCGCCTCACGCGATTGAAACTCTCGTTCCTGTTGGTCGCTGGCCCGTCGTGCTGTGTAGTGTGATACATACTAATAATCAAATCAAGCGATGTCCAAGTCGATCTATTTGTTTAAAACGTTAAATATTTTTAATATTGGCATGATAATAACTTATGTAATAACTTAAGACAGAAGGTCCCTCAAGTAGACACTAAATAGATTAACCGACTTGGTATTACATGGATCTCACAACTTTTGACGGTAGAAAGACTGAGCTGCGAGACTTGGGTTTTTTACAGGATGTTTTTGATGGGATCTCACTTCTTTTTGTAGAGCCTTTCTTTTTGATACCATCTACTTCTAACGAATTTTGTTAAAGGTCTTATGATATTTTCTTATTTTTATATGTAGTCTTCCTCTTTTTCTTTAATCCGAACAGCATGAGGGCGCTCGCACGTATGCGTGCGGCTGCCGCTCGCTCGAAGGCATTCACATTTCATTGTTCTGTCATTTTGGCGTATATTTTGCTTGTCAGTCATAGAGTAAAATAGAGGCCAGTCTGTCTGTAAGGAGGCTAGTCGCGCTAACAATTTATATATAACAGATTTAAATTATAATATATTGTTTTATTAGATTTTCGTACTTCAAGACATGTCCAATCATGTGTTTTTCATTACGTCGACCATTTTACAAGTAATAATGTTGTTCAGTTTCATGGGCTAAACACACCCTTACCCACCCTATACCCCCTCCCTTGCCTCATATGGTAGGTACCTATCTACACCTATTAAATTTATAACCACCACCAACCACCAACTGCATAAATAACTTTGTAATCCCATATATTTATATGGGATTACAAAGTTATTGATGCAGTTGGTGTATTTGGAAAACTGGACCGAAATTACAAAATATTTAAGTTTTCCCATGATTAAGACACTAAACTCTATATGTATTCCAAATATGAAGCTTCTAAGTCTGCTAGAAGTGCCTTGGACTTTTGATGATCGGTGAGTCAGTGAGTGACAAAATTTAGAAACTTTAACAAGTTGTCATTCTTAAACTACTGGTTCAAATTGACTGAAATTTTAAATAATCCGTGTTTATACAATGCCGGATTAGTTACTGAAGATTCAGGTTTCTTGCTTTATCCACAACCGAATTATAGGGTGGGAAAAAGGCCCGAATTGCTTCGAGAAAAGGATGGTACGGCCGTGCTACATTTTTTGCTCGACTTGGCGGGGGCACTGCCGTGCCCCCAGATACCTGATGTTCCGTTGCTACTGCAAAACATCAGCGTACAGGTAAATCAAACATGCATTTGGATAATTTCCAAAATATTCAGTTATTTTGGTTATTGTACTCACTGTAGGTAATAGCTAGTAGATGTTGAAAAATTTATCAAAATTTATTTTCTTGACCTATTAGTGTATTCGTATTGAGTGTAAAAGTATTTATTTTGTAATATGTTGTGACAAAACATATTCTTCAATGCAGGTATGAGTAATTTGTTTTGTAATAGGGTAGATGAGTAATTTTTATTTTAATATCCGTCTTGTAGATCGTTTTGAAATATTTGACACATGAGACAAAAAAAATTACATGACGGCATGATTTTTTTATTTTCCTACGGAAACAAATACTTTCGAAGATATTATATCGCTTTGAAATATCGGGTGACGTCACTTTTACGTACATTTTATACGTAGAAATGACTTATTTGCTCCCACTCCTAAACTTTGATTCGCTTTATCTAAGTATTGTTATTTTATATGACAAACTTAAAAAAATACATGTCTAATATTTTTTCATTACCTAACTGATGGACTAAATATATTATTTATTTTCATACCCAGTCATCATTCCTATTTTTTTAAATATGATTATTGTTTTGACAGAGAAAGGTATGCTATTAAAATGTGTTGTAGATTATATTTTTTCTTTTAAGAATCTGTATCTGTAAAAATCTGCCTATTTCAACCCGACTATCACTCTCAATTATTCCTCTCCTCCTAACCTCTCAAAATTGAAAATACCGAAACCGTTTTTAACCGAACAGACGGATTTCCAAACCAATTTAAACATAGTTGTCGTACCAAACCTTTATCATATTTTACCACCTGGAGGCAAGGCCCATGTTTTTCTTCAATCCCAGTTTCCCATGAATATTGGCAAAAAAGCGAGCAAAACCGGGCGAGTGCACTAGTAGAAATAAAAATAGCAAGACGGCTAGCAATATTAAATTTTATAGTTTCGTATGCATCGTAAGCGTGGTACAATTTCATTTTGAATTTTTATAAATATATTGGTATTACTTGTAGTTTTATTCCAAGTTGTGTGGTAGCTACGATTCTCTTTTGTTTTGTGGGTTTTAAATAATCGTTGTGTGTGTTTGGTTTTCTCTGAAGTTTATTGTTTGTTTAATTGTTATGCTGTTGTGTGTAAAATATTGCACTGATTTTGATGTTATTATAAAGATACATGCATCAGTAGGGACAATTTATATACGCCTAGGGATGTGCCGTAACAGGCGATGCCATAGGGGCTCCGGAGCAGGTCTAATAAAAGGATTTGGTGCCCCTTATAGGTGCTGAAGATGGCTACCCGCGTGGTTTTAGTTAACAAAAAATACCATTCTCTAGTCTTTCACCCCCAAAAAACTAGGCGCTTTTAAAGGTCCATTTATACGCGTCATCACAAAAAGGGACAACTACATATATGTGAATTTTCAAAGTAAAATTAAGTAAAGAAGTTGTAACAAATAAGTGTAACTCGTATATTGATACAATATTTATAATCTCTCATTTATAATTCCCAATATTTAATACTTTATTATACATAAGCAATATGCTACCAATTGTTTATATTTACTTAAGCACATTACCAAATAAATATTTACTTAGGTACATCTCCGAAAATACTGTATCAAAAATACAATAATCAGATTTTCATTTGAGTTACGCAATATAATTCATTGTAAGGCGAGAAGCCATTGTACTAAGAAACACAAGAGAGCCATTCTTTTGTGTCCAAAATGTCACATTCTTAAATGCCAGCTCGTCTTTGTTCTATAATATTATATTCTTATATTAATTCGGAATGTATACTGTATGTTTTTTATGGTATAAGCCGGTAAACGAGCAGGCGGATCACCTGATAGTAAGCAATCGCCGTCGCCCATAGACATTCGAAACACCAGAGACGTTACAAGTGCGTTGCCGGCCTTTTGGGGGTTAGGAATTTAAGGATTGTTCTGGTATCGGGGGTTAGGAAGGGAGGAATTGTTCCTCCGGTAACCTCACTTACTCAATGAAACACATCGTAAGCGTTGTTTCACGGCAGTATTCCGTGAGGCCGTGCTATCACTCCGGTCGAGCCGGCCCATTCGTGTCAAAGCGTGGCACGACTCTGCCTCATTTAGATATAAGATACAGATTTGTAAGTACTTGTATTGCATAAATTTTTAAATATTAAAGGTATATAATATTTTTAGCACGGCACAAAAAATCTTTTTACCTACAGTAAAAAATTCGATTCCAAAAAACATTACTTTTTACAATACAATACCCTGATTTATTCAACAACAAAACACACACGAATCTAACCCTTATAGGCATGATTAAAATATTATCCCGTAACAGGTGTACATTTAAAATGCAATACGTTACAATTTTGCGTGTCAACGAATTCAAATGACTCATATTTGTATGCATGGAACGTTGTTTTGTTGGAACTATGCGACAAATTATGCATGCGTGATATTTGCTTATAAAATTTCTAAAAAAAGCCCTCCCTATTGTTGTTTCTTAAAGGGGTTGACAGAGGGAGACGTACTGCCTTATTGTAAATGGAATTTTTGAAAATTGACCCACTTTTAACACATCCGGTGACCGACGTTAGCGAAGAATTTGCCTTCAACAGTTTTCTATTGGCAGTCAGAGACTTAAACGGCCTTCGTATTCCTTAATTGAAAATTATAAATGTGAAAGTAGGTACGGAAGAAATAAAATAAACATCAGGTGTCTATGAAGTATTTTATAGTTTAGAGATACCTTAATCTACAAAATATTTATGTAATATATAAACCAGCCTAATTTTTATGGAAGATAATGATGATGATGATGATGACGATGATAAATAGAACGTAAACCTATTGCTGCACATAGGGCACAATATCAAACTCCATGAACGGCAACCTTATGCCTTTTATCCTCGAAGGGGTAGGCAGAGGGGCACATTACCAATATACAATGTACACCCACTTTTCAACATTTGTGTTATAAGTCCCATGTAAGAGGTGAGCCTATTGCCATATACTGGGCACATTTCCAGACCACGCGCTACTACTGCAAATTTTTCGAAATTGAAAAAAGCCCAGTAATACTTTGCGCGTCCCGGGAACCCAACCCATCCAAACTCCATATTACTTTAGTAACAACTAACAACACTTTAGCTTAACTCGAGTATCGAACCCTTTACTCAGCAGTGACATTTACAAGAACACACAAACATAATAACCATTAAAATACTTAAACCAGCCGTTAAACCATAAATCCTGCTCTAGTTAGATGAACAAGTAAACGCTTGACATTTAACTGGCTTGCAAACAATTTTAACCGTTAACTAAAGCTATGAGTTAGTCGAATATTACAGTAACTGTGAACAAGTTTATAAATGATAACTGTTTCTGTCTCAACAGTTTTGTTTTTTGTTTAAGAGGGAAAATCATCCAATGACTTCTCCCGCCGGGCGAGGCGAAAGGGGGTTTGAGACTCTTACTGACTAATAACCAACCCGTCCCTACTCCTGCTTTTCTAGCCGGAGCCCCGGTAAACCCGCTAGGTAGTCTCGCAGCTATTTAACTGGCTTGCAAACAATTTTAACCGTTAACTAAAGCTATGAGTTAGTCGAATATTACAGTAACTGTGAATTAGTTCATAAATTGTAACTGTCTCTGTCCAACGTCATTCCTTTAATAAGGGGCAGGCAGAGGTGCATCTTATCTGTCTCAATCTTTAAGTTTTATTGAAACTAGTGACTCTAGTGCGGTTTCACCGGGTCCTAATAGTTGTAGCGTGATGTTTTATAACCTGTAAATGAACTATCCAACATAAAAAGATATTTTACATTTAAATCGAATCAGTAGTTTCGGAGATTAGCGCGTTCAAACAAGCAAACAAACACTTCGATTTAATATTATAGTACTTTTTACATCTTCGTAGCATAGCTACATAGCACATCTCTGGTGGAAAAGCACCCTAAGAATTTCAGTAATTTATTTACCAACACAATGACGTCACACTGTGTTTACAAATTTCCCATAAATTATGGGAACCCTAATGATCCAACAGATCGGTCTAATTGAAACTTCTCATTCCCAATGCAAAATCATATACACCTAGCACCAAACAAACCAAATCACACCTTATTTCACTCAAGCATAAAGTTCAAAATCGAATAAACAGATGACGATCTAGAATTATTATTTTCAATGCAAGGCATTTTCTGTCTTGTGTAGTTGAGTCTAGGTTGAAATTCAGTTGTGATGTTTGTATGTGTGCTAATTAGGTATAGATGATGATATTCGATGATGTCTCATTAATCATGATGTTTGAATATTGACAAGTAGTATTTGTCGCACCCTGTAGCTGTATACAGGGTGGTGCAGTAATGTTTGTAGGACTGTATTAGTGTTTGATATGAAGTGATGTATGTATTAGTGAATTTATTTATTTTGTTAAAACATTAATAACAAAATATTTAAAGCAAGGAAAAGAAGGAAAGAAGACATAAAAAATATTTTAATTTTTTTTCGTTATGAGCCGGTAAACGACCAGACGTATCACCTGATGGTAAGCAATCGCCATCGCCTATCGGACACCCGAAAGCTTTTAGGGGGTTAGGAATTTAAGGCTTGTTGAGGATTGGGAAAGGGGGTAATTTGGCCTCTGTGCATGTCAAAAATCATTATAAAACACTATCGTAGTATCAAACACAGCATCAATACAAACCACCCCGTTCCTACTTCTACCCTTAAAAACCCCTGTAAATCTTCTAAGTAGTCCACATGTGACTGCATGGTTGGCGCGGTGGCTGGGCAACTGGTTGCCGTGCAACGTGTCGCGGGTTCCATTCCCGCACGGAACAACTCTTTGTGTGATTCACAAATTGTTGTTTCGGGTCTGGGTGTCATGTGTATGTGAAATTCTATGTTTGTAAACGCACCCACGACACAGGAGAAAATCCTAATGTTTAACGTCCGCGGTAAACCCGCTAGGAAGTACAAATGTCAACCCTACCGTCAATACACAGCTTTTCATATTCTCTCCTAAGCTAACAAAGTCGTCACTCCAAAATGCACCTTATTACCCCATAACCCTAAAGGGCCCTTACTTAAGCAAGATATTAATGATCCCTATATTTTACACCGAACATTTAAGGGCGGTATTCGCGCGCATAAATTTTCAGGCCCATAGAAGCCTCTGTTTTACTGAAAATAAATGAAAAAAGGAAGATTATTTCAACCACAAATTAAGTTGAAGTTGAAAAGGCTGATTCGGTTTTTATGTTTCGTTGTTAAAAATCAAGTGTTTTGCTGAAAATTGTGGGTTTATGGTGTTTTCTTCAGTTTGGCAGTTGTTACTGAAATGTTTGGGTTTGTGCGAGAAATGGTTTTCAGTTTTCTTTATGTTTTGAGTAGCTGTTTTCCTTAGCATTTCCTTAAGTTTCTATTCATAAGAAATGTTTTGTCAATTTTAAATTCCCATTTTAAATCTGTACATTAATTTTATTTTAAAAATCAAAACTGAAAATAAATATTTCTACGACTACTTAATATTTAGTAAGTATTATGGTTATCAGCTTTTCAAGTAATTGTGTGACGAGGATCTCGATTAGTATCAACCCATGCTAGAGGCTCATGTTCATGAGCAGTATCGCTGCTACTCTAGCAGCGGAATGTTTCTCGACAAACAGTTACGCGAGTAAACCGATAACATAATAATTAATGTACCATGTTTCAAAAAAGTTATAATAAAAAAATACGTGTCTAATATTTTAAAATAATCTACAAGACGGACATTCAAATAAAAATTAGTCATTTATTGAGTACAGACATTTACAGAAATTGACAACACCAGCAATATATTCTCCGACCACAGAATCGAATATAACAGACAAAATCGATGGACCAGTTAATGTTGGCCGTCCCACTAATTTCGTAAGATAAGTCTGCTTGGCAATAAATGTAGAAATTAATGCTGAACGTAAATTACTGCAGCGTCTTGCGCTGGGTGTAAATAAACCGGTACTTATTTTACGGTTTGTGTGTGGTGCAAGTGACGAGAGGATAGCTGTTGAATTTTGGCTTTGAAACAAACGTAGAGCTGAATTGAAGTTTTCTCTCTTTATTCTAAAATGAATGAAGAAGTGATGAGACGGATAAAAACGTCAGGATTACTTCTGTTTTATTTATCTCCATATGGTCAGAATAGTTAAGTCGGAGTATAGAAGGATTTTGTGTATCAGAGCGTTGCTACCGGGTCTCTGTCAAACTCTTAATTTTTTCCTGTATAGTGGGTGCGTTTACACATATGTACATGTTTAAATTCACATAACACCCAGACCCGAAACACCAGTTTGTCAATTGGACACAAAGAGTTGCTCCTTCCGGGAATCGAAACCGCTTCACGTTGCGCAGTAGCCGGTTGCCCAGCCACTGCACCAACTGCGCAGTCTACGGACACAGCGTAGTGAGACAACAAATGCCTCAAAAATTTATAAAGATAAGAACTTAACGTCTTCACTGACTCCATAAAACGCTATCACCAGTAACTTGGAGATCAAAAACTTGGTATACGGTTGCAGCAGCAGGCTCTCGATATTTGCATCCGCGAGATGGCGGTGCAAGACCTATGAATAATTTACTAGCCTGGAAATATTTATACGAAGTCACTTCACCTGTGACATAAGAAAAAGAGGGCAGCAATAATGTAGGTATTCTTGAAATATTCTTATTTTTGTATTCATTTTGTTGTGAAACTGATATTTTAAAACTGGTTTATGTGGTGTCTGAAAACTATTATAAGTTTTATAAAATACTATAAACTTAACAGGAATAAATCGATATAAGTACGGTAACTAAATAGTTAAAGAGGATTATTAATTAAATGGTAGGCAGAGGTGCACATTACGGCACGTAATGCTGCTATACAATGTTCACCCACTTTTCACCATTTGTGTTATAAGTCCCATGTAATAGGGGGTGAGCCTATTGCCATATACTGGACACAATTCCAGGCTTCGTGCTACTACTGAGAAATTTTCGAAAAGCCGAAAAAAGCCCAGTCTCTGTTTTATTATGACTTAAAATCAGTATAATTTGGTTACAATTATTTTAACTCATAATTTTGTCTGCTTTAGTTAATTTAGTTTTACTAGAAAAAATATATTGAAGCGAGGAAAACGAGAGAGGAAAACTAATGAAGTTACAAATATAAAGTACAATTTATAAAGTTGCTCTGGAAATAGTACAATTTCCTGTATTATTCTTTAAAGTAACACCTGTTATAGAAAACACATTACTTGTACTGACGTTATTAATGTCATGATTTCTTTTATATCCGACTGTCTTGGCTACTTGGAAGAACATTAATACTGTTTATTTTTATTAAAACTTTTTTGACATGGTGTTGTAATATTCGATCTGTTAGTACTTAGAACTGTTGGCAAGAATAAATTTGACCACTCGATGGTGCGATTGCTGGTGCAAAGTCGATTGGCTCTAAATTGTTATGTTCACCTTACTGCCAGTCGGGGAGGGGGGGGGGGGGGGCTAAGGGGTGCCACAGCTCCAAATAAAAGCAATAGCAGGAAGTCATTGGAGAAAGAAAGCTACAGACAGAGAGGTTTGGAAAAAACTGGAGGAGGCCTTTACCCGAGAAGGGGTTCCGATCGACGGCAACGAGGAAAATATTAATATAACATCGTGATAATTAATGATGTAAAAAAAAGTTTTGTACATTGGAAATAAATGGGTTTTATTATTATTATATTATTAACTACCAGTCGTGGAGATTATGGCAAACCGTAACCGCCTCCTAAAACCTTCTCCTAAGTCTGAAAAATACTATGCAAAAACCCGCATCAAAATCTATTCAGCCAAACACAAGATAATCACTTACAAACATACATACAAACCGGTCAAACTACGAACCTTATTTTTCAAGTCGCCTAATAAATAGAGTGAACCCTTGTCTAGGTAGACGTCATCACATTTCAAAGGTACATTACGTACAACTCGTTCCAGTTAATACTGTACAGCGCCGCCTACCTAATGCGTTTGACATTTATTGTACATTTTCCAAGATGGCGCCACCTGAGCCCCTTACTTCCTGTGGATAAAACTGAATTAATGGGCGGCGAGTACAGTCGACGACATTTATTTTGGATCGAATGATATGGAATTGAATAGTGGTCAGTGTGTGTTTTTTGGTAAAATAGATATTTTTATATACATGATGGTGTAATTAATATACCTTAAATTTAATGAGGTACAAAAAGTTTAATTCTTATGTGGTGCAAAGAAGTACATATCGTAAATAACATAAAAAGGTCAATTTATTTGTGGTGCTATTAGAAATGAATTGACTTTTTCGTTCGTGGTGAAAACCGAGAGAGAAGGAGAGAGAGTATACCGATCCCCACCAAGTTTTAGTTAAAGTTCAGTTTTAAGTAAAATCAATAAGCGGTGATAAAAACTAAGTTACCTAAGAACATTTTATGACCCCGATAGTCATAATTACAACTACGACTACGTATAATAAACACTAATGAAGCGATAATCTTTTTTATATGACCCTGAACACCAAGTAAGTTTGTCGAGTGTACTTCACTCCCTCCACGGACCCTTTTGAAACGATTATAAGGGACAGGTAAAGTTAGTGATTCTTATCTCAGTTTAAGCAGGAATTATATTTTACTTATTCATTATATTGTGTTTAAGTGAATATTTATTTTGTTGCGTAATAGTTTTGTAGCGTTTCCTCTATTCGAAATACTTAGACGTAGATTTGGGCAGTTTAATGTTTTATGGAATTTATAACGTAATGGAGATGAAGTCTATAGTCATACTAATCTTTCTCAATTTTTGTCTCGAAAGGTTTCTTTGCAATAAAAAAGGTGTATGTATTATACAATATTATATCACCAACTTTTCACCAGTTATGATACTAGTCCTATATATCGTTACCCTTTATTACAGAAAACAGACTTACTCTCTGTTTGATAAAATAGTTCTATGAAAAGAAAGGTCCTTCGACTAGGCGAGGTGATCGTGGCTAGCAGATTTTCTGCTCAACTGTTGTTAGTTGGGATTTCCTATCCATGTTTATTCGCATATAAACTTCACATATTATATGCGATGTAAGATGTATGACGTCATCCATTGATTTGTTCGTCGATCGTCTATGTGCGACTTCTATCTTCTGTCACTTGTCATGTGTCACCACAACTAGTGATTATTGCCACATACCGAGCACATTTCGGGACATTCAGAGAATTTTCTGAAGAATTTGAAAAAATCATTGTCTTTCAGTCACACTTATGTTCTCCGAGTCACGACTGTCCCTGGTCTACTAACAATAATTGATGAAAGCATCACTTAGCACCTCGACTCACCACTTCAAACAAAACATGTGACACACGTAATATACCAATTCGCAGTGAGTGTTCGAAATGAGGTATAATTAGTGACACGCGTCCTCATTTCAAACATAGGCAACACATCGAGCTATACAAACCAATTTAACATGGTCTGCCTTTCAACGACACTACCGAACAATTGACAGGTCAGCTTATACTGGTTATACATAGCTTTAGTATCCAGTTTATCATGACCTCCCTTTCTATTTATATTTCTTCACATTCAGCGGTCAGTTTATACTGGATATGTTTAGTGAGCTTGATGTGTTGTGCTGTGTTCAGATAAAAAAACAACAGTTGGTATACTTCAAGTGTCAGAGGAGACACAGAACAGAAAACTAGATGGTTAACAGCCGTGGCGTGGGGCTATGAAAATAGCGGTAATGTGTTGTGTTTAGTTTTATAGGTTAAGTATTGGAGAAATAGGACATTTGGTTTGGAAGAGGAGTAGATTAAAACTGTGTCTTTGAGAATATTAATAGAATAGGATATGAATGTGCCGGCTCGACCGGAGTGATACCACGGCCTCACAGAAAACTTATGTGAAACAACGCTTGCGTTGTGTGAGTGAGGTTACCGGAGGCCCAATCCCCGATTCCCCAACAACTTTTAAATTCCTAACCCCTAAAAGGCCAGCAACGCACTTGTAACGCCTCTGGTGTTTCAAGTGTCCATGGGCGGCGCCGATTGCTTACCATCAGGTGATCCGTCTTCTCGTTTACTGGCTTAATAATAAAAGATTCAGGGAGAGTATTAATAGATTTATAGTTCAGGGACTAATTTGTCATGGTGGGTGTAGACTTTTTAAAATATCGTAGCTTTTTCCTTGAACTTTTTATATACAGTATTTTCTACTAGTTTTTAGTCCTATCATAAATCTGGTAAAAATCGTGATCGTGAAAAAAAAATTAGATCATTCCAAGAATTCATTATGAAGAATCCCTCTGTGACTCGAAACTAGTACCTCTGGAACTTTTTTCCATTAAATTACGCAAGTGAACCGTGATTTTCAGTCAATTAAATGTCTCACGATAGTTATTACAAAAACATTCCAAGAATTCTAAAACGAAAAAAGCAACGTCACGCCTTTTATCCCCGAAGGGGTAGGCAGAGGTTTACATTACGACACGTAATGCCGCTATACAATGTGCACCCACTTTTCACCATTTGTCTTAAGTCCCATGTAATAGGGGGTAAGCCTATTGCCATATACTTACTGGACACAATTCCAGACTCCGTGCTACTACTGAGAAATTTTCGAAAAACCGAAAACATCCCAGTAATACTTTCCCCGACCCGGGAATCGAACCCGAGACCCCTTGTTCGGCAGTCGCACTTGCGACCACTCGACCAACGAGGCAAATCTAAAACGAGTCGGCACATTAAGCCATTCTTTTAACTCCTCACTCTCTCAAAAACTCTTACTCCGTACCTCCCAGCTTCCGGAGCTGCGGACTACCTAGCGGGTTTACCGTGGCTCCGGCTCCAAAAGCAGGAGAAGGAACGGGGTGGTTTTTAGTCAGTAAGAGTCTGACACTCCCTCTCGCCTCGCCCAAGGTGGAAGAAGTCATTGGAAGATTTTCCCCCCTCAAAAAAAACTTCTCGCTGACTTCATAGCCACACAGAAACGCAATACACTCCGCACCAAGAGTGACCACATCGTACTTCACACGATATCACCACATTTGTTACACCATTCCTCTTTGAGAGATCACCACGTCCACACCGACGTAACTAATGCACTCAACTTGCTATTTTTAAAGCGAAAACTAGAAAAATGTTAGTGAATACTAAATTAATGTGTGTCGGTTTAGTGGTTGCGGTCTTCAGGTCGAGTAAAGTATTATTGCGATGTTTGTTTTGAAATTCTGAGTATAAATTAGTGGAGGCTGAAAATGTGCTTAGTTTAAAGCAATTTCTACGATTCTGTCGTTATTAGATTTTTGTTTTATGTGCTTGGAAAGTAACCGTAGTGTTTCTAAAATAATAATTGTTTTTTTTAAACGTTTCCCAATGGTTTTCAATCAGGAGCCTCGGTAAACCCGCTAGTAGTCCGCAGCTCCATTTATAAGGTTTAAAATGTAACTGTTTCTAATTACGGGTTCAAGAACTTTTAAAAGGTATGTGGGGGTCCAAAACCTAATCTAATGGGCCTGTTTAAAGTTTAAATTTAATTTTTCTCTTTACGACAACCTAAAATAAATGTCAGTCTCAAAAACACATTCTGTTAATAAATCCATTTTAATCTTCTTGTAGACAGTTACAATCGATTTTAAGATTATAATCGCCGATATTAATCGACCTGTCGATTCAAAGCAAAGTTATATTGATAGTTTGAGCCGATATAATGAAATGGTCGATTTTAGTTGTCGGAGCCTAAAATAAATTGTCCGATGTATTACTATGATAAATTCTGTGTAGGTAAATTAGTTTCAGTAATATTGATGAATACGTTTTCAATGTTTGACAAGGTTTCCGAAACTAAAATGATGATGTATTTTAATAGTGTAGATTGTTATATTAATGATTCTATTGACGGTGGAAAGGTCATAGGCATGATTGTAAATGTCCTAGTTTTAGTTTAGGTATACCAGGTCTTTTGGGACTTTATTGTATTCAAATAATGTAAGTCGGCATTATTTATTAAAATATTCTAGGTAATACTGCGTATTATAACCGAGAATTTAAACCTAATGAATCAATGCAAATCGTTAAACAAGACGGAATTAGTCGTTAGTAAAATCGAGGTATTCCCAGTAGTACTTCAAGAAGGGAGTAAATTGGTTTATAAAGGATCGGCAAGACGCATGTAATGCCCGAAGTATTGCAAGCGTTCATAGGACACTGGCACGGGTAACAGTGCCATATGATCGGTGGACCGTGTACCACCGTCGTGGTATAAAAAAAATGGCAACACTCTAGTGACATCCTTGGCGTTGCCGGTCTGGTGGCTTTAGTAAGTATGATACGTTATCTTTTTTATATTTGATGGGTCGACGTATATCTTTACATATCTTTCTATAACACAGGCGCGTAAACATTTTTATTTTATGGAATAGTACACCATGGACACCCGCAATACCAGAGGAGTCACAATATGTTTAATTGTCACCATCAGTGCTGGTGCAGCAACAAACACCATCAATATTTTCATTCTCCATCCAATCCAATCCCATTACTTTATTTCACACTTTCATACAAGTCAAAAACAAAGTAACCGGCAATTCGCTTCGAATTTGTGGAAATGGCTGCTCAATACACAGCTCACGATCTCATCATAGCAATAGTGTGAAAAATAGCAGCTAGAACGGCACCACTGTGCAGTGTGGCCATAAAACTAGCGGGTTTATTTCTAAACTTTTACTTTGTACGTATTTTGTTTGTTGAATATATGGCTTTGAAGGTTTCTAGATATGTGATATTGTTTCTGTTATCCCTCGAGGTTCACTTTACAAAGGTATACTTTGTAGCTATTTTTTGCCTGTTATGTTGTTTTTTATAAACAAATTGTGTAGTGATGTCAGAGGAGCGAACTATCTTCATACAATTTTATTATAACTTTCGTGAGACATACTAAATTAATTATTATATTTTCGGCTTACTCACGTAACTGTTTGACGAGGAACTCGACTAGTTCTAAGCCATGCTAGAGGCTCATATTCATAAGCAGCATTCCGCGACACACGACGCGGCGAGTGTCGCGCTGCTACTATCTTCATATATTTGAAAGAGGCTGAACACTCACTGATAAACCTGAGCATTTAAAGACTGCGACCTCTACTATCATCTCCCAACTCTATCATCAAAATGTGGAGATTATCCGAATATTTTTATAATAACTATCGTGAGACATACTTTAACATTAACTAAAAGTCAACAGCCTACTGACTGGTAGGCTGCGCGATGTCGCCGTCTCTGCGCACGCTGCTCATGATGAAGAGTCCCTCTGTGATTCGAAACTAGTAGAGCTTTTCTCCGTTAATTTACGTGAGTAAACCGTGATTGTTAGTTAATTATGGGAATAATCAACATTGGGGAACAAGCGGGTCCATAAATCAAGCATTTGCAACATGTTGCAAAACATGTCACGTAAGTAGTGTTACACGTAACGATACACTTCACTGGACAGACATTACCGTTTCACATAAACGACGTTGCACAGCACGTTACGTGACACGTTCGCGAACGGTTGCAAGGTTCTAAAACAGCGGTTTTATATGAAAACTTTTAATACTTTGTCTCAGCGGATAGTAAATAGTGGTAGTGTCTGCAACGGTTTTAGAGATTTTAAATCACAACTGTTGAAAGTTTGAGATTGTGAAAGTTGGTCGCAGCTGTGTCTATTGTAAGTGCGTTTAAGTACCTATGATTATTTACTACGGCGACCGCGAAAGGGAACTTTTTTATAGTATAAGATGGTAAACGCGCAGACGGATCACCTGATGGTAAGCATTCGTTGCCGTCCATAGACACCTGAAACACCAAAGGCGTTACAAGTGCGAGCCTTTGGGAGTTAGGAAATTAAGGGTGGTTGGGGAGCGGGGATTGAGAAGGTTGGGAAGGGGGCTAATTGGGCCTCCGGTAATCTCACTCACACAACTATATCCTTTTAATAGAAAGTATTAAGTTCAGGTTTTTATCTTCATAGACAGAAAGAAGAAGTCGAAAAGCAATCTCAGAAAACTATGGCATTATAGTTTATAACTCAATTTGACAAAAACTAAATGTAAGTAGTTTGTGAATTATGGATTATAAGCGTATCTTTATTAACTCGGAGCTGCGGACTACCTAGCGGGTTACTCGATCTTCGCCTCGAAAAGCAAGAGTAGGAACGGGGTGGTTTTTAGTCAGTAAGAGTCTGACACTTTCTCTCACCTCACCCAAGGCGGGAGAAGTCATTGGATGATTTCCAAAAGTGTACATTAAATTTATTTATTACAGGAAGTATCTGGGAATTAAATAAATACAACTTTCGAATATCTTTTTAGTTTTTATTGCAGTGAAAGTGTCCATTAGCAATGCTCAATTTAGTATCTACTATAAACACTTTTTACAAAATATTAAGTGATATTTTATTTCATACCAGAAATCATAAAACTATTTTAAGATAACGCAACCGCCGCCATCTTTCAAATTTCTCGAACACAAACATTTATTTTAAAATTTAAAATAACGGAAATAAAACAAAAAATATTTTTAAACAGCTGATAATTTCTTTATTAACTCGAAAAAAATACTACTGACATTTACAAATGAAAGACAAAAGTTATGAATTTTCTTTTTTATGTTTTGTTTTTTTAAACGAAACGCATTGTTGAATATTGCCAGCGTAAATAATATGAAGCATAAAACAATGTCGGGTTTCTAGCGTTTAAAAAAGTGTCGTATTTATTAAAATTATGTCTGATATGACATCTGTGTATTTGTGAGCACATATCTTGGAGTTTTTCCAAATATTTTCTGTCTAATAAATAGCCCTTCGTTAGGGATTTTAAAAAGTATGATTTATGTAATAACCCTCACGATTTGACGAACTTTATTCGCTTTATAAGAGTGACTCATTTGCGTAGAATCTTTGGTCAAATTTTATTTAAATTTACGACTGAATATTACGGTAATATCTACATAACATCACGCTTCTATCTTCACAGAAGTAGACGAGAGATTTAATTGAAATATACTTCTTATGGTGCTTTTCCACCAGAAATGTGCTATGTAGCTATACTACGAAGATGTAATTAGCTAAGCTGTGAAACTATGTGACCGTTACCACTGATACTAAGATATGTAGCTGTACGAGGAAAATGCGCAGTTGGGTATGCAATGTATCGAAAGAAGGGAAACCATTATAGCACATATCCATAGCACGCATCTTTCCATATAAAAAACATAGCTTAGCTGAATCCATTTCCACCAGTGCTAAGCTATGTATACTAATGAATATGATTGGTGGAAGCCAAATGCATCCACAGCAACATAGCATAGCTGCACTACTAAAAGCACCCTTATTCTAAATGCACATTGAATAAAGCAATAATGAATAAATCCAACGATATTAGATTAAAGTTAATATAAACCTATTCTTTTATTAAGATGATTAATCTTCCCAGTTACTTTGGAACAAAACCAAAAGATTTTTTCAGTTGACAAGCCAGTCGGGACATTCACAAGTTATGAGATAAATTATATGCGGTATTTTGTTAAAACTTTTTTACTTGAATGCCTGTCCTTGACTTCTTAATGTATTTTCAACTCAAACTCTTAAGATATAAGATAAAAATTCCATAAACTGTAAATGAGAAAATGTTACTGTTTGGTTACTTTTTTTCGTTTTAAGTGAATCTTTTATTTTGTTTGTGGGAGATATTCATATTTTTTGGAAGATTGATGTATAATATAAAAATTCACGAAGGAAGTTATTAAACGCAGGCTGATTCCGCCCACTCTATTCGTCTCCTACGAGTATTGATTATAGTGTGATGTTATAAAACCTTGCTCGATACATAGAATATCCGGTACAAAAATATTAATTCAAATCAGTAGGTGGTTTTTTTTCAGGGAGAAAAGTCATCCAATGACTTTTTCCGACTTGGGGTGAGGTGAGAAGGAGTGTCAGATTCTTACTGACTAAAAACCACCCCGTTCCTACGTCTACTTTTCGAGCCAGAGCCCCGGTAAACCCACTAGGCAGTCCGCAGCTCCGGGTCGGCATCAGCCCTACTGGGCCCCATCTGTGGGGCTCTAAAGCCTCTTGAGACGAGCACAAGACGTGAGTCTCCCCTTGGTCGCCGTCCGCAAACTCGCATTTACGGTGGTTGGAGATCGTCGCGCGATCCCCGATACCCGAAGCGTCCTCACGTTTATCATTTAATTCTCTAACATACATGAAAAAGTTTTCATCAAAAAATCCCAAGCAACCGCTTTTCTAATGGCTCCAGCCCTGTATGAAGTGTTTCTATTGTACGACAGTTTCAATTTAAAATTGTACAATAATCGGAGAATTCCGTGATGGCAGCAAGGAAATTAAGTTCGGAAACATAATGTGGAGTAAATTGGAAACCCATACTACAGCTTGATAGGAAGTTTTAAAGAAACGTAGGTATTAGTGTCTTTTGTTGTTATAGGTACACCCATGAAGCAAGAACAAAGAGGAGATGCCATAATGTGATTGTGCACTGTGATACAAAAAAATCGGCTCTTTCAAGGCGTAGATTCCTATGGAGAAAAACGAGCAAGAAACTCCATAGGTTTTTCAAAGGTATAACTCCATTACCTCCCTTGTTTCTTCAACTTAGTAAAGAAACACATTCTCATCAATATTTAAACTTTTTACCTTTCTCCAATAATTTAATTTTCAACTAGCATAAAATACTACAACCTAATATCAAAACCTACGCACGCAATACTACGGCTAAGGTACAAAAGCCAGAGATACGAGTACATATTGGCTAGTTCCACCGAAATGGTCTCAAATTTCATTGACAGCACTCCCGGCCAGTGCTTCGCCAGAATACGTAATTTCTGAATCCAGGTCAGTATATCACCTTCGAATTAGGGGGGGGGGGGGGTTGGAACACGCCCCGTTCGTTTAACATAGATTATCATCTAACTTACATAACAATTTTGTTGAAATGAGCTGTTCATTGTTTATGAAAAAAGATTTTTGGTACAATATGTGAATTTTTGGGTGCATTGTGGTGCTTGGTATACTATGTGAACTTTTGGTTGCATTGTGGTGCACTACGGTAGTTCACTACTAGTCAAATTCAATACTTTTATCGAAATGTCAAAAACGTTAGGTACTTTTCTATGAATTTTGATTCGATCGAGATCGCAACTTATGACGTCATAATTTGTTTGCGTCAAATAGTATACTTACTTCTTAAAAATTAAAAAAATAAGTATATCGTCAAATTAGGGAATGAAAGTACGACTATTTTGGGATATTTTATTATATTGAAATGTCATAATAATTTATTTTTGACCTTGGAACCTACATAATTGTGGGAGAGCCGTGCTTCGTCACGAATGGGCTGGTTCGACCGGAGTGATACTACGGCCTCACAGAAAACCAACGTGAAACAACGCTTGCGTTGTATTTTGTCGTTTTAGTGAGTTTATTGAAGGCCCAATTACTCTCTCCCTAATTTCCTTAATCCTCAACAATCCTCTGATTTCTAACCAGCAACTCAAAAGGTTAGTAACGCACTTGTACCGTCTCTCGTGTCTCGGGTGGCTATGGGCGACGCCAATTGCTCACCGTCATGTAATCCACCAAGTACGATTTATGTAATAGCGCCACAGCGTTTTTATCTCGGAAACTTTAGAAAACTTTTTAGATTTAATGTTCAAATTTAAATGACAAGATAATAACTGAGTTGGAGCGGTGCCATAACTGTATGCGATGACCATAACATTGGTTCAGTCAGAAAAAAACATATTGTAGCCTGTAAGCACATATACCAAATTGAATCCAAATCCTTATACAACCGATCTACATTTACAATTTAACAAACAAATATTCACAAATGCATAGGGTACAAAATGCACCAAAACACTGAAAGTTGCAGATAGCTTAATACACCCCCATAAATACTACATTAACTGTCAATTACAGTCTAAAACATAGTCTTAACCCTAAAACGTGCATAAAAGCAGCACAAACTAACCGTCGAACGCCAGCTAGTGACTGCGGGGGTAATTACGACCCCCCAATGCATACAAAGTGTAGCCTAAACTACGTATTTACATAGTAATACATAGTGTTAGAGGATTAAATGGAAATGTATCACGACAGAGCAGCAATACAGTCGCCACCATCCCTACTCTTTCCGTGGGTGTCATTAGCCCAGACTAAGAGACTATATATTTTTTTTATATTTTAGAATACGCTGCCCCACACTAGGATTTTCTCCTGTATCGTGGGTATATGAAAGCCCCTCTGTGACTCGAAACTAGTAGAGCTTTTCTCCATTAATATACGTGAATAAACTGTGATTTTTAGTTAATTTAGTATTTCACGATCGTTATTATAAAAATATCCATCTATACTATCTGTTTTGCAATAAGAAAATAATATAAAGTATTTTAAAATAAAGAAATAAGTCATTACATTCACTGTAAAACATTTGAAACCTTATCTCCATTCTAAAATACACCTAAACATAACACACCTAGGGTACACAATTGTTTGCACGTCGTAAAAGGAGATGCCTTTATTTCGTTTGTTCTAAAATCCCTTGTGTTCTCACAAATGTCAGGTTTCGAGTAACAATTTTGAATTTTAATGAACACATTGTTCAAAATTCCGGCTGAATGTGTCACAGGATGGAGTGTTTTATCAAAACTGGTACATGACGAGCCTTGCCGAGTAACTGGATATCATTTTTAAGCTTCTGATACTGCGTTTGTGTAGTAAGTATGGTAAATAGGTTTTTTAAGGGTCGGCAAGGCGCATGACTTGACATGAATTTTTATTTTAATGTCCGTCTTGTAGACTATTTTAAAATAATATACACGTATTTTTTATTTTATTTCAGAAACAAATACTTTCGAAGATAATTATATAGATAAATAATTAAATATATTACATTTGAAATATCGTGTGATGTCACTTCTAGGTACATTTTACACGTAGAAATTACGTACAAATTACAAAAGTAGGTGTCTAATATTATTTCATTACCTTACTTATGATTTTCATACCCCGTCATCATCCCTATTATAGGAAAAGTAAATGCCGAAAAATAGATATTACATTTAATAACATCTTTTATCTACCCCTTCATTTAAAATGAACCGCTCTACACAGGTGTAACATCAAATCTAAACAACACAAACTTATTTCAAACTTTATGAATCATAAATCAAGGCACATTATTGCATTTCCGTGCGTTAAAAAAATGAAACCGAAACGAAATGATATAACCGGACCCCGTCTGGGCAACAAAATAAATTAAATTATGCGGAACCCGCGTAATTTGCTCGCGTAATTACTTTTTGGGGATCTGTGCGTGTCATGGAAATACCACAGAAGTACCATTGTCCGGCAAGAATTTGTAAGAAGAAAGCAATATAATTTATTTGACCACCAACCGTTTTTATTTTGAGGGGGATGGAGGGGTTGGGGATGGTAAATCATCCAATGACTTGTCCCGCCCTTGGGTCAAGAGAGAGTGTCAAACTCTTACTGATTAAAAACCACCCCGTTCCTACTCCTGCTTTGAACCGGAGCCTCAGTAATTCTTGCGGTTGTCCACTGCTCCGATCAGATTTGACAGATAAAGTGCCTTTATACAATCGCATTTTTACGTAGGACATGCTTCTGCACGAATGGGCCGGCTCGACCGCAGTGATATCACGGCCTCACAGAAACCTGGCGTGAAACAACGCTTGCGTTAAGTTTCGAGGTGTGAGTAAGGTTATCGGAGTTCATACTCCTCATTTCGCTTAAAATTAACGGGTTTATTGTAACTCCAATGATACAGGTGTCCATGGGCAGCGAAGATTACTTACCATCAGGTGATCCGTCTATGTGATGTCCTATCTACCTATATATATAAAACTCTTCCGTTACTGAGTGACTGACTGACTGACTGACTGACAGACAACGCACAGTCGAAACTACTGATCGTAGACAGCTGAAATTTGGAATGTGGGTTCCTTGGGATATGTAGGGGAGCACTAAGAAAGGATTTTTGGAAATTCAACCCCCAAGGGGGAAAAGGGGTAAAAACGTTTCTATGAAAAATCTTATTCCTTGGGTTTATAAACTTGAAACTTGGCATAAACACGTACATAGGCAAGTAGATATGTTTGATATTTTAAGTTTTTTCAAACTACCCTCCAATCGTGATTTAGGGGTGCGATTGGGTGACTGATTTATTAACGCACAGCCGAAACCGCTCGGTATAGGAGTCTGAGATTTTGAACAGAGGTTCCTTTAGTAACATAAGTGAGCACTAAGAAGGGATTTTTGAAATGTCAACCCCCAAGGGGGGGGAAACGGGATAAACTGAGCCGGGGCTACGGGAAAGTTCTAACGAGATACCGTGGCCCCGGAACGCAAAGGGCAACTGAAGGAACGAGGTGGGTTTTAGTCAGTAAAAGTCTGACACTCCCTTCCGTTCCACCCAGAGCGGGAGAAGATTTCAGCCTGTGGAAGAAAAAGCCCTGTCGAGATCATTAAAAAACGCTATATATAACCGAATTACACGTGGGCGAAGCCGCGGGCGGAAAGCTAGTCTACCTATATATCTACATTTTTTTTAAATATATAAAGCTAAAGAGTTTGTTTGAACGCGCTAATCTCCGGAACTACTGGTCTGATTTGAATAATTCTTTTTGTGTTGAATAGCGCATTTATCGAGGAAGGCTATAAGCTATGAAACATCACGCTATGACCAATAAGAGCCAAGCAGAGCAAGCGAAACCGCGCGGAAGTAGCTAGTCCCATATAAAGTCATACGTATTGGAACTTCTGCATTACCTGTACAGTGACTAAAGGGTGCTATTTTTAAACTGACCTCAATTTGTATGGGATTAATGTTAGCTTAGCGCCTGTAACATGTTTGGGGGTAGGCAGAGTTCCAGGGTGTGAGTTTACAGTATGACAGATTATTATTGACTTGTTTATTTTGATGATGAAGAGGATGCTTTAGTCGATTAGGAGCAGTGAACCGGAGCTGTGCTGACCTTGAGAGTTATCAGAGCTCTAGGGTTACTCCTGCTTCGGTAGCAGGAGTAGGAACGGGGTGATTTTTAGTCAGTATCAGTATATCTCACCTAACTTAAAGCGGGAAAAGGAATTTGATGATTTTTCCCTTTACAAAAAAAAGGAGTTAAGAGAAGTACCTTTCGATTTTCGCTCGACTATGTGATGTATCGATAGTAGGGAAGCCCTCTAAAGCACAAATCCATAGCACGCATCTTTCCATTAAAAAACATAGCTTAGCTGAGTCCGTTTCCACCAGTACTAAGCTATGTGTACCACTAAAAATGATTGCTGGAAGTCAGCTTCCAATACAATAGGTACGTATCCACAGCAACGTAGCATAGCACATCTCTGGAGAAAAGCACCCTTATGTTTATAATAATGTTCACTTTTTAAAAATATATCATAAAAAGTAAGTCTACATGAGGCTCTTAAAATAGAGTGCGTCTAAACCACATGTTGTCTACAGTTTTATATTATACACGTATGTACGTAGTTGCGAGTCGGTTCCCGGTAAGTGCAGGGCGCCATGCTAACACAATGTCGGTTTAATGAAGCTGTGGCGTCGTGCGGAGAAAGATTTTTTAAAATCTTGTCTGTAATGTAATTTGAAGGTTTAGAAGAGCTTAGTTGATAGTATTAGAAATAGGGTATGATTCGTACATAGTAATTATAAGTCTTTAAAATTGCATCTTTTATTATCCAATGAATGAATTATTATGAAGTAAAAATGCAAATAAGTGTAGGAGAGCCATGCTTCGGCACAAATGGGCCGGCTCGACCGGAGTGATACAACGGCCTCACAGAAAACCGACGTGAAACAATGCTTGCGTTGTTTCGTTGTGTGAGTGAGGTTACCGGAGGCTCATTTACACCCCTTCCCAATCTTCCCAATCCTCGATTCCCCAACAACCCTTAAATGTCTAACCCCCAAATTGCTGGTAACGCACTGGTATTTCGGGTGTCTATGGGTGGCGGCGATTGCTTACTATCACGTGATCCGTCTGCTCGTTTACCGACTTGTACCATAAAAAATAAATTATACATACATATAATACTCTGTTATGTGTGTGATCTTTATCCTTAATCTTGTCATCGCCACACAGCTTAGCCTCACCTATTTACGTAGACAATAATTTTATACAAACATCCAAAGTTCTATCGACTACAGTTTCAGTAGACCTGATAATATAATAGACCACAAGGCTATCAATTGTCACGATATCTCCGAGTCTAAAGTTTGCGATTTCACAGCAAATGGCCAGGCTATATATTAGTTCTTACCTTACTTAGATGAGATGTTTATCTGATGTTATATTTCGTCTCGGGAACTTTACGCTTGACGTAAATAAGATGAACTTAGAGGTGGGTGGGAAATATGTTTTTCTTTTCATACTTTTTTCGATGAAGGTTTTGATTGATAGTTTTTCAAGACTTTAAAACGGAGAAACGGAGATGTTTGTGTTTTAAGTAAGGTATCTAAATTACTTTTTAGTTTCCATAGGTCTCTATTACATAGAACTACATATATACATACATAACCTCACTCCTGTCTCCCATGGGGTAGGCAATGGAATGCCAATTGCTATGAATCTTACATACTTCTTTCGCTTCATGAACATTCATTCATCTTTTCATGAATGCTCGATATATTAAAAAAAATTCGGCCAAATTAAAAGTACTTCATCCTTAAATCGTGTATAGTTTAATTTTTAACTATGCTACAAAGATGTAATAGCTATGCTGTGAAACTATGTGGCCGTTTCCATTGATACTATATATAGCTGTAAGATGCGTAGCTCGAGCATGCAATGTATCTATAGTAGGAAAGCCATCCATAGTACACATCCATAGCAGACATCGTTCCATATAAAAAATATAGTTTAGCCAAGACCATTACCACCAGTGTTAAACTATGTGTGCCGATGAATATGATTGGTGGAAGCCAAACGAATCCACAGCGACGTAGCATAACACATCTCTGGTGAAAAAGCACACTTATTCTTTCTCAATAAGTTACACCGATATACATTTACCCACATATATGTATCGTATGTATAGAAGTAAATACCTATAACAAACAAATAATACCTACCTACACATAATTATTGGAAAACTATTATGTACAATACAATAAGTACCTGGTACCTATTGTATATACGACAAAGTTATTACAGTATAACTTATACAAACTTTAATATCTTGTATTAACATCTTGGGACCAGGGGTAGGTACTGTGTATTATTTGTGTATTATCGTGTATTATTGTACATTGTGTAGTTTTGTGTGAAACTAGAACAATACTCGTATTTTATTGAGTTTCGGACTGTGTTGGTTATTGGTAGTTGATTCAGTGGTTACAAGTGTGGCTGCTATTTATGGGATTGTAGGTTTGTTTCGGTGTGGCTTGAGTGTAGTATCCTTAGTACAAGTTTGTTTATTGTTTGACGAAATTGTAACGAGACTGCGTTCGGCGCTCTGTAGGGTTGCCAGACGATCGGGAATTGGCGGGATTCTCCCGAATTTTTGTATGTCTCCCGACAAAGCAAATAATCTCCCGAAAAAATGCAAAAGTCTGTTTGTTTACTTAATATAATATTATGTATAATCAATATTATTAACTCATTTTTTTATTTCTCCCGACCAAAGCCCGGAAAATCGGTTATTGATCCTGATAATAAGAAGAATCCATCTGACTAGCGCTCTGATTGGTTGGTTTATATGCATCAGCCAATTACACCGCCTCACAGAGCCATCAGACCACCACAGATGGGGCCCAGTACTGCTGATGCCTGATCTTGAGCTGCGGACTACCTAGCGGGTTTACCGGGGCCCTGGCTCGAAAAGCAGGAGTAGCAACAGGGTGGTTTTTAGTCAGTAAGAGTCAGACACTACCTCTCGCCTCGCCCAAGGCGGCAGCAGTCATTGGATGATTTTCCCCCTTAAAAGAAGCAATCCAACTACAATATTACACGTGTTTCTATAGAATATCGAACAAAAAATCCCAGCAATAGCGACGATCCGAACAAAGGCGGACAAAATGATCACACAACTAGATTATCTTAGGAACCAAAGTAAATAAAAACAAATGTCTTTTACACGACAAAGGAAACTCAGCTTTATTCCCGAAACGTCAAAGTTGATTTCCTTCTGTTAAATATGATGATCGCTATTTTTATCGCTTTCAAAGGAATTTGGGCTTTATCTTGTTGGGGATAAAGTTGATATTGCTATGTATGGATAGGTGTGACACACAGACACAAATTTTGTAGAACAATTTATTTTGACAATGGAAATGTCTGTTGTGAATTATTTTATGTTGGTAGTGAATTATAGGGAGCAATGACATGGCTGTATTTGTAGGTCTAGTAAAAGAACTATTCATGAAAATAACAAAATATGTATTGCGCGGTGGCTAGGCAAATGACTGCCGTGTAACGTGTAGAGGGTTGGATTCCCACACGAAGTAACTCTTTGTGTGATCCATAAATTGTTGTTTCTGGTTTGGGTGTCATGTGTATGTGAAATTGTATGTTTGTAAACGCACCCACGATGTAGGAGAAAATCCTAGTGTTTTTTTTTTAATTTGAGGGGGTAAAATCATCCAATTACTTCTCCCGCCCTTGGCGAGGCGAGAGGAAGTGTCAGACTCTTTCTGACTAAAAACCACCCCGTTCCTACTTCTGCTTGTCGAGCCGGGGCCCCGGTAAACTCGTTAGGTAGTTCGCAGCTCCAGAAATAATCCTAGTGTGGGGCAATGTATTTTAAATAAAAGAAAAAAAGCCACAAAAATTGTTGATCATTCAAAGAATCCCTATATCACAAAACTATTACTAACCATCCATTCATATTACTGGGACAGTGATAAGCCCTAAAAGGGGCAGGGTGGCGAAGGCCTAAGCCGCGCAACTACCCACCAGGGCCCAGGACTTTGTCTCCAGCGCTCAAAGAATGCTCACCATTTGTCTCACAAACGGTTTATGTGATATCTGCGATTGACACAGAGTGTGAAATGGAGCAGAAGGTTTACTGTGACAAGATTTTTAGTCACTTAACTTTTGTGACGAAAATATTGACATGTTTACTATTAATAATTTTTATTAATAATTAATAGTAAACATGTCAGTAAAAGTCATTGATACATCAACAATTATTGTCGACGTTTCAAAAGTGGCTTTTAATGGTTTAATAATTGAAATAATTGCTTTGACTTTGTTGTGATTGAATGTAAGGCTTGTTATTGGTAATTATATTTATGTGGTTAGTGTTGGTGTAGAATACACTGTCTTTTAGTCTTTCCACGGGTGTCATAAGAGCAGATAAGTTTTCGTGTGTCAAAACGTGGATCCACACGAGACACAATGTGTTTTCTATTGTGGTCTTATATGTATACGAGAGTCAGAGATGTGCTATGCTATATTACTGTGGATGCGTTTAGCTTTACGTAGAATTGGAGTGGAACTTAATGGATTGTCGTTTCAGATCGATCTGTTTGTTGGTCTGGTATTGGCGGCCATTTTATCTCGACATTTGTCAGTCTACCATAATATATTATGGGATTCGCAGTCTACTCTATCAATGGGGTGAATGAATAAGCTATTAGTTCTTGCTTTTTTGTGAATTTTCTGTTTACTTATTTTTTAACATTACATCGTCACACCTTTAATCCCCGAAGGGGTAGGCAGAGGTGCACATTATAGTACGTAATGCCACTGTACAATGTACACCCACTTTTCACAATAATATTTATGTTGTAAGTCGAGTGGAGAAGAGGGGAGTATCGGACTCTTAATGACTAAAAACTACTCCGTTCCTACTCCCGCTTTTCGTGCCGGAGCCCCGGTAAAGCCGCTAGATAGTCCGCAGCTCCGGGGTAGACCGCAGCACCGGATTTTTAAGAGGTTAGATCGTTTTTGAAATATTAATTTCAGTCGACTGTCCAGCTTATTTTCTATTGGCCATAAGTGTACAATACACAATACACTGCAAAATACGAGGTTTAAAGCTTAATTTCTTGGTCGGGCTGTTGGACATTAGGAATGAGTAGCGAGGTTGGAGGCTTGGAACTCCGGTAACCACACTCACGCAGCGAATCACAAAACAAGTATTGTTTCACGCCGGTTTCGTGAGGCCGTGGTTTTGCTGGTCGAGCCGGCCTATTCGTAATGAAGCATGGCTCTCATTTATTTATTTATTATATAAAAGGTACATAATTTCTTCACTATTGTAATCTTAAAACACAACACTACCTCCCATTAAAGCTGTGGCAGATAATTTTTGAACACCACGACATTTATACACATTCATACAATAAAACTACCTAAACAAACCTTAACTATCCATAGCTATCAAACAACCGTCAATTTGGATTTCAAATCAAATTCAATTCTAGAACAATTTTAAGGTACGCGTCCACAGGCCCGCATCGTACGCACCACACGCAACGGATTTTGTTTTGTCTTGTATGAAACTCATACAACTGCGTCCACTGATCCGCGCCGTACGGACCGCATCAACAGCAATGCCTACATGCGATGCGTACTGATGACGTCATACGGAATGCGTACGATGCGGGCCTGTGGACGCTTACCTTAACTATCAATAGCTATCAAACAACCGCCATTTTGGATTTTAAATCAAATTCAATTCTAGTACACCTTTAACCATTAGCACAATAGGGATGATGACTGAGTCAAAAATAAATTATTACAACTTTTCAATACAATAAAATATTCAAAAATAATCATACTCTCATTCATAAATTTGATGAACTACTTAATTTTCGATTTTTTCTAGCTAAATTTCTAGAAATAAGTCTGCTATTTGACGTCAAAAAAATATGACGTCATAATAGAGTATTTCATACAAAGTTCATAGAAAATATCGTTTTTGACGTTTCGAAAAAAGTATTGAATTTGACTAGTAGGAAACATGCCTATTTTGACAGCAAAATAACCTGGACAATGATTATAACATTAATGCTATTTGTGGAGTACCCATACGGTGATAGTTTAGCGTCATACTATAATTAGATTTGGAACGGCTCGCAAAATGTGTTTTGAATAATGGAACTGTCATTTCATTGTTATTATGTGTGTGTTGATCGTTTTGAAACTTGATTATGTGTTGGGCATGTATATTATGTATTGTGCTGTACATAACAAGTTTAATGTATTATTTTGGAGGTAAATAGAGTATGGAAACAGTTTTAATCTATTTTAATTTTGTTATGTTTATAATGTTACTATGTTTTGGCAGGTTTTAACCTATGTGTGATTCCAGACTGTGATCTAGCTCTGTTCTAGCCTTAAAATAGAGCAACAACCCTTAAATTCCTAACCCCAAAAGGCAGGTAATACACTTGTTACGCCTATGGTGTTTCGGTTGTCCATGGGTGACGGCGATTGGCTACCTTTTGCCTACCGAGTAATACAGGAAATAGTAATAATTTGGTCTATATTAAATCAGTGCGATCCCAATGCTGTTTAATGGACTAAAAATCAACAAAAAAATCACATAGAATCCTATTCTTTACTTCAACACAATAAAATGTTAAATTACTCACACAATCGCCTTGCAATATTAACAAACAAACAAACTAACTAACTAACTGCTAGTGTTTGCTATGGTCCTTCATATCCCAAAGCCCCTATTTCACTTGTCCAGTAATTTATTCAGTCCCATCTAACACATCAAACTACACATAACCAGTTTATCAAGGTCTCGCTTTCTATAGTCTTTTCGGACATTTATCGGTCAGTTTATACTGGTTTTTCTAGCTTGATGTGCAGCCGTTCTAACGTTTGTCCCTTTAATATAATTTGCAGGATCAACGACTTTGAAACTGCGAGCAATGTGACACTTTATACAGTTGGTACTCTGACAAAGTTTAATCTGTGACACTCTTGTTTTTTTTTATCTTTATTTTATAAGTAGGGTATTTATCCTAATAGAAAAACGAAAGCCCTAATCTATAATATAAAAATAAGTCGGTCTTTCCTTCCTGACGCTATAACTCCAGAACGCACGAACCGATTTCCACGGTTTTGCATTCGTTGGAAAGGTCTCGGGCTCCGTGAGGTTTATAGCAAAGGAAATTCAAAAGAAAAGCAGGAAAACAGGTAAAATCATTGGTGGCAAAACGGAGTTCGCTGGGTTTGCTAGTATGAAATAATTAAATGATATAGAGATCTAGCGTCGCTTAAATGCCATGAAAACAAACCGAGGGTTTTAAAAATTTTTAATATTGTTTCGTCGAGACTCATACAAGACAGTTGGGTGATACGATTGTCTGTGATATTCTTGTTTTTACTTTTTTCATTCTTCTTAGATTTCAAGCATTTTTTCAATGGTGACCCAACTAAACCATTAGTTGGGTCATGGTATAGTCTTCGATTAGATTATTTGGTCGGGCAAAGAATTACTGGGATTATACAGTTTTTCGACTTTTAGCCTTATACCAAGACAATAAAGTTCATATTCAAATAACAATATTTTTGAAGTTATTTTTCGAACAAACATACAAAATTCCTCTGCGTTCATAAATAAAATAGTCTAATATTGTGTGCACTGCATTCGCCGTGCAATGTCATAGGAATGTCAAACAACTAAAATATACATTGTTTCTTTATCTTATATTTAGATCACAACATAGTATTTGTATATTTTGTAGCATGAACATAACATGTCTGATTTGAAACACTCTCATATTTGATATTTGTTTTTATAAATGCAAAGATAAAATGAAATGAAATGTTTGCGAAGTGATTGCTATCAGGTCGGAGTATGAAATGAATTAAATGGGAATACTGTATACAGTTTCATTTTATGGTTATTTTTTTTTTATTATATTGGTAAGTAAGAGGTTCGCTTTTGTTTATCTTATTTTAATCCTTTTTTACTGGTTGTGGTGTAGATCTTGTTTACTATTTTTTTAAACGACACTAAAGAAAGTAATTAATTGAGAAAGTAGCCGTTTTTATCTTCAGCCTCATAATTATCTCCAGACGCACAAAAAACAAGCCATAAAAATGTTTTGTAGCTACAAAGAATACTTTTTCTAGTTTAAGAAAATAAATTATTACTTCACACTAAAATTCACATATGAAACCTTTACGAAATTTCACCGACTCATAACAAAATTGTCAGCACGTGAAACCTGCAGACATAACTGAAATGTTGACAACCCGTCTTTCAGTGAATCTACATAAATTATCCTGTAAACGTAAATTCATTTCATTTAAACTAATTTACCTGAAGTTTCAGTGGGTATTCGAAGTGGTTCTTACCTGTGGAAAAGAGATAGAAATATTAATTTGCTGTCAAGATGTTATTAGTTGTAACAGTTTTGTAAATTAAGGGTGTTACCACACCAATCGATCGATAGTCGATCGACATCAACTAATCCATTCTACCATCGACCGATGTCATCGATGGATTGGTGTGGTAGCACCTTAACAAATCCATAAGTAATTGAAGAAGTCAAAAAATATTAATTTGCTGTCAAGATGTTATTAGTTGTAACAGTTTTGTAAATTAAGGGTGTTACCACATCAATCGATCGATAGTCGATCGACATCAACTAATCCATTCTACCATCGACCGATGTCATCGATGGATTGGTGTGGTAGCACCTTAACAAATCCATAATTAAAGAAGTCAAAGACATAAATATCCCGTCTTAAGTTCTAATGTTAGTCCATAATTGGAATAGAACCAATATTTTTTGATACTTAAAATTAATCAATAAAAAACAGATTTGGTTACTTGATGTCTGTCGCGTCGTGTGTCGAATGCCGCTTATAAATTATGAGCCCCTGACGTGGCTTGAAACTAGTCGAGTTCCTCGTCAAACAATTACGTGAGCAATTTGTTTAGCACGATTAATTGTTATGTGATCGAAATCCCTTAAGATCGATTTCTCAAACCTTACTTGTGATTTTTATATCAACTTTCATAATCACAGAAAGCCATAACCATAGTTTCCATTACCCTTTATTACAATTACTCTAATAAAATTACAGTAAGTGACCTCAAAATTACCTCTCCTTTACCCCTTTGGGGGTAATAATACATATTCTATGGTACAATTTATTTATCTCCAAAGGATATTTATTTGGCTAGCGACCTTCAAAGCACAGGTCAATGTCCTCTCGCACAAAGATACTATTTACTTCACTGTTACGAGTTATTTACTAGTCTAAACCTAATTTGGTTGTACATAAAATATTTTATTCGGTAACCATGAACTTTTGTGTGGTGGTTGCCAATTTTTTACACTATGTAATATGTGTAGTCTTGTTAGTTTGGTATTTTTTAAAGTTGCTCCACGCTTATATTTTCTTCTTTCGTCGTGTGTCAAAACGCAACTTAGTCAGCAAATCAGTCACTAATGAGGAAACGATTGCATTGGATAGGTGAATTTGTTTTATAATTATTTAGTCTGTACTTTTTTTTAAGGGGGAAAATCATCCAATGACGAAAGGGGGTGTCAGACTTTTACTGACTAAAGGCCTCACCAAGGCGGGAGAATTCATTGAGCGATTTTCCACCCCCTTTTTTGAGGGGGAAAAATCATCCAATGACTTCTCCCGCCATGGGTGAGGCGGGAGGGAGGGTCAGACTCTTACTGACTAAAAACCACCCCGTTCCTTCTCCTGCTTTGAGCCGAAGCCCCGGTAACCTTTTACGTTGTCCGCACCTCCAGGACTTTCCCCCCTTATAAAATAAAAAATACACGGCAAACAAATAATGACAGATATTGCATAATAAAGAAAAAAACTCCAAACAGTATACATAATTTAAAACCAACAAACTGCCACGACCACATTTCACTAGAAAGGCAATGAAAACAAAAAAATAAATATAAAATAAAAAAAAACTGCGCTCAATTGAGACTCAGTGCTATTGGGTACAGTCAATAAATAAAGTTGTTTATGTAAGGACCACTTACAAGTAGCGTCAGCAAATACATTCGGTAAATAATGGTTCGTACAAAAAGCTGCCCTCTGCCGGAGAAATAATGAACTAACTTTGGTAAGGAAAGATGGTACGTCTTGATAGCAAGTTTTTGTTTGTATGTAGTTTATTTTTTTTTGTGCAGAAGGCTGGAGGCAGACGGTTGGAGCTTCATGTGAAATAGAGATCGTATACAATGCCTAAAGTCAAAATCTAGTCGATAAAATAGTGTTTTGAATAAAAATATGTCGGTAACATGAAATATGTGCTCGTTTCAAAGTATAGTTTCGAATTTTTTTTTTTTTTTTTTTGAGGGGGAAAATCATCCAATGACTTTTCTCGCCTTGGGCGAGGCGAGAGGGAGTGTCAGACTCTTACTGACTAAAAACCACCCCGTTCCTACTCCTGCTTTTCGAACCGGAGCCCCGGTAAACCCGCTAGGTAGTCCGCAGCTCCGGATCAGGCATCAGCCCTACTGGGCCCCATCTGTGGTGGTCTGATGGCTCTTTGAGGCGCGCGCGGAACGCGACGCGCCGCACGCACGGGTCTGGTTCTGTTCGGGCGGTGAGCTACCCTTGCTCGCCGTCCGCAGGCCCGCACTTACGGTGGCCGGAGATCGTCTCGCGATCCCCGACGCCCGGAGTGTCTCTCGCGACGGCTGGGGCGTGAGGAGGATTGTTCTCTCACGCGCCCCGCCTCCTCCTTAGCTAGCATGACTGCTTCGCAGAAGGATGAGTGGTGGTCATCCCAGACCCCCTCGCTCCGCACCATGGCTTGAACCAATGCCGGACGCGAAAGATCACCGTTTCACTGTCCACATCCCTGAGGTAACGGCGGTGCTCTGCCCATGCAGGGCACACCGCCACTGTATGCTCCACCGTGTCCTCCGGGCGGTCCTCGCAGTAATGACACCCGGGCGTTTCCTCCCGCCCAATCAGAAACAGGAACCTACCGAAACTCCCATGTCCGGTAAGAACCTGCGTCAGGCGGTAGGTGAGGACGCCGTGGCGCCTCTCAAGCCACTCCTTAAAGAAGGGACTTACCGCTGCAATGACAGCGAGCCCAGCCCTCGGTTGCTAGTATAGTTTCGAATGGAATCGTTTTTTTATTCGAATAATCTGACAGTATTTTGTATGTTGAAATGAAAACACATATTGGTACATATTTGTTATCATCTTAGCTGACAATCTACGAAAAATGAGCGAAATGGGCCCAGTAACTAGCTATAAATTCTAAATAGTAACATATACACATTCACCTCCCCATTTCTAGCAACACCAATTCTCATAATTCCTACATACACCAGACATAGGAAATAGCCAAAGCTTCCTAACAAAATCGATAGAGGTCGTAACTAAAATGCAGGCCAGAAGTGAAAATTTATGCGTTCTGCTGATACCAGGCGATGATAAATCGGAAGATACACGGTTGCAGATGGTAGCGGAATCTGTTTAGAGATCTGTCTTACTAGCTGACGGTAAGATAACGAATATCATAAGTTACACTGTCTTTGGTTTTATTGGTGGGTTGCTGGTTTGTGATATAAGATAGGACTTATTAACAAGTGGGAAGAACAAGGACTTAAGAATACAAGTGGGAAGAATTAGAGGATTTAATTGATATATCTGCTTATCTCGTTTTGAGATTATTAGGTTTGGTGTTATGTACTTAGTAGAAACTGATTCATTTCTTCAAATAATTCTGTACCAGGCGACACGTGGGCCTTTATGATTTTTCTCTATATTCTTTGATCATGAATGCCTCGTTTTTTTCGAGTAGTCGCAAATGCGACTTCCGAACAAGGGGTCTCGGGTTCGATTCCCGGGTCGGGCAAAATTTAAAAAAAATAGACCTTCCTGGGACATTCTAAATGTATGTTTTGTAGCAGCGCGACAGTCGCCGCGTCGTGTGTCGTGGAATGCTGCTCATGAATATGAGCCTTTAGCATGGCTTAAAACTAGTCGAATTCCTCGTCAAATAATTAACAGAGTAAGCCTAAAAGCACAATAATCAATTTAGATACAAGCACTTTTCCGTAAATACCGAAGTCCACCAATCAGGTAGCCGATTGTACACATTAAGCAACAAAATACCCATTATTACCGTCGAAGATAATACAATACCTATCGCATAACAAAGAAAAAGCTCTATTATAGCATGGTATTATACGCTTCCATTATGCAGTATCAAGAACTCGGTTCCTAAGCCCCCTCCCCCCACTACCTGGCTTGGGGTCAAGAGCAAAAAGTCCCCGCAAAACAAATACAAAGTGAGGGCATAAATTCTCGATGTTTCGTTGTTTTTTTTTTGCAGACCGTACCCAAGAAAACGGGAGCCATTTTTCATTGTGACCACCTATATTATGTTTTGACTTCAACGTTTGTTTAGGATGGGGAATGTGACATACGGATGTACAGGCTGGCGGACCTATGCTGATGTGACGTTGAGAGTTACTAATTAAAAATAAATAATTTGTATTGTATGGGCCAAAGTCGAGCTTGAAAAACGGATTTGGTTATAGCGTAGATGACTAATTTTTATTTTAATGTCCGTTTCGTAGATTATTTTATAATATTAGACGCGTATTTTTTTTTATTTTCCTATGGAAACAAATACTTTCAATGATATATTGATTTATCTGGGGGCACGGTAGTGCCCCCGCCAAGACGAGCCAAGCGAAGCGCAAGCGCAAGGGCACTACCTACCTTTTCTCGAAGCGCTTCGTCGTATTTTTGAACCTTCATAACTTGAGTTTGGGTTATACCAGATAAACAAAATTTTCAGGATATAATGTCAGTGGTAGACTTAATAAACCTCTAAAGTTTCAATTGCATAGCTCTTATACTTTAGATTTTAATGATATCTAAAATACCCCGATTTCGTCACTCACTCACTCACTCACTCACTCACTCACTCACTGATGATCAACAAAATTCTTAAGGTACTTCCTGAAGTCCTAGAAAACTGAAATTTGGTATGTAAGCTAGTATTAGTACCCAAACAACAAAAAAATCCTAAAACTTGGAACTTTTACCCCCAACCCCTTAAACTAGGGGGTGAAAGTTTGTTCGAGACTTCCGCAACTTTTGACGCTAGAGGTCTGAATGCGGCCGCGGAGGGTAAAAATAAAAAAATACTTGTCTAATATTTTTTCATTACCTAACTGACGGACTAAATAGATTTTCAATTTTCATACCCCGTCATCATCCCTATTGCTAAATTATTGTTTGTGTTACCTCAAAGGAATAGGTAGAGGTATTAATTTAAAGGCCAGTATCTAACAGTCATGTTTTTATTAGTCCTATTATAATAGAGACTGAAACTATGGCCACATATTGGGTACCATTTTGTGGTTTTAGTGTAAATTTTGATATTAAATTATTTAATAATATTTATCCTGACTCGGGAGTTGAAGATTGATTAGCACTTGAACCTTTTTGGGAAATGAAAGGTGATGTTACTTTAGGAGCCGGGTAGGGAAGGTAGATGGTGAATACATTTAATACCACCCTGATATAGCACTCCCGCGACTAGTAAGTATGACTTTTTAAGAGTCGACAGTGGGACTGCAGTTTAAGAAACAACGGCGAGAAGCGTTCTTTGAACAAACTTGAAACTTTTAAGGGTTTTTCCACCAGAGATGTGCAATGCTATGTTAATGTGAATGTTTTTAGCTTCCACAGCGGATAGACGTCGTCACTACTATCGATATATCGCATACTTCCTCGCACAGCTACATAGCTTGGATCGGTGAAAAGTTATTGTCTGATTTAGTAGAAGAAGTCCATAGTTCATATTACTAGTCTCCCGATAACGTTGCTGCGGGCGTTTCGCCTTGCGAAATATTGTTATTTTGTTATTGTGATAAAAATTAAAACTAATGAATACAAAAAAGTTTCTTTGGGAAAGTTGTTTATAATCGTGAGTACAAGCACGTGTATCAATTATGATATAATCACATATCCTTCACTAACTACCAGTCACCCTATATGATTCTATCCAAGACACCACAGTCAATACAGCAACGTACCTATATTTTCTTTTTTCTATTCTACAAAACACTCCATACAAAAGCAGCTAACTAGCACGTACTCTTCAAAATAGGGATCAGTGCACACAAAGGAAAACCCTCTTATTAAGTTAATGTAATACTTTGCCCGCACAAAGGTACGGAACCACCTTGATTCAAGTACAAGTGCACACCTCAATTTACCCACATTCACTTAGCTTACTTTACTTCACTAGCTTTCCGCCCGGCTTCGTACGCAGTTTTTATGACGCCGGGTCGGGACAGGTATCTACTGGGCATCTTTCGCTTTTTCTAAAATTTCTCAGTAGTAGCACGGAGTCTGGAATTGTGCAAGTATATGACTATAGGCTCACCCCCTGTTACATGGGGCTTATAATGGTGAAAATAGGTGTATATTGTACAGCGGTATTTTCGTGCACTCAATCTGTACCTCACTAGGGTACCATTCGTTGTAAAAGGCGTGAAGTTACATATTTTAAAATAGTAATAAAAAACAATTAACATCATCATCAACAGTTAACATTTTGTATTTAAAAACACGATTCACACAGTAACTTTACAAAACAAAATTGTGCAAAAATTTTATATAAAGTTGCATACTTTGTAAAAATGAATGCTTTTCACATATTATTACGACCTTTTAGTAGCTACTTCCCATGTTTCCGACTATGTATTTTAATTTTTAAATTGTTTTCACTCGCATGTTAAAATTTTTATGTTTTATTTTTAAAACTTTGTGTTTTAAAAGGATAGTTTGTTGCATTTTAATGCTTTAAATGTTGGACAAAAGATTTGTTTGTATGTATGTTTGTGTCGTATTTATACATTTTAAAGTAAGTTTTTAGCTGTATAACAGATATAGAGGTATTTACTTAAGGACGCGTTCTCATAATTGATAGGTATCGAATCGCATCACTACATAGACACGACTCTCGACAATACTACACATACGCACGGATAGCTGCGGAAATTATGACAAAATGAACTTGATACTTTGAAAGTTTGAATATTTTCTTACTAAATTATTTAATAATATTTTTATTTTGTTTAGTGCGTGCGTAGAGTCAAATGTTTTGTGTTATCTGATGTTCACTTCAATTCTACTTTGTAACTTACGGATGACAAGAAAAGTGTGACGAATTTGGGCTCGGATATTCGATTGGTGAATACATTTTCACACTAGTTTTCGGAAAGTAAGCGTTCGACCATCAAAAATTTTAAATGGTGCCAACGCAAAACTAACTTTTTACATGCTTTTATTTAGTTTCATATGTAAAGGAATGTATGTATGTGTTGTTTGTTTGTTTGTATGTTTGGGCGTATGTAACCAACCTCTTCCATAACTCGATTTTTACCCATTTTTGCAAACGGACCGATTTCGTTCAAACTTTGTAGCCTTATCAAGGACCGGTGGTCAAATCCAATACCTCGTAGAAATTAATCGAGGATCTAGAATCCCTGACACTTGGACACTTAACAGCCCAGATGAACCTGAAGAGATATGAATATACTATCTTAAGAAAAGTTGTTCAGCATGAACTGAGCACTTTTTACCGACATGCGAAAATCAGGAATCTAGAATCCCTGACATGGACTCCTAACAGCCCAGCCAAACCTAAAGAGATTTGAATATAATGTAATACTTTGCCCGCAAAAATGTTCACGGAACCACCTTGATTCAAGTACAAGCAAAAACGACACCTCAATTTACCCACATTCACTTAGATTACCCAGCTGAACCTTCAGTATATAAAGTAGCTCACCACCCGCGGCTTTGCAAGTGTTTTTCAGGGGTTGAGCACTTCTTGGCGACATGCAAAAATCGAGGATGTCCAGAATCCCTGACAAGTGGACTCCTAACAACCCAGCTGAACCTGAAGAGACAAAAAATTTTTTTAGTGAATATACTTCTTAAGAAATGTTGTTCAGCGTGATGAGCTTTCTTGGCGACATGCAAAAATCGAGGATGTAGAATCCCTGACATGGACTCCTAATTTTAACCCAGCTGAACCTGAAAATATGTAATACGTCACTTTCTTAAGAAAAGTTCATATAAAATCAGCACTAAGCTCTTGGCGTTGACATGTGAAAATCGAGGATCTAGAATCCCTGACATGGAACACCTAACAATTATCCAGCTGAACCTGAAGAGATATAATATACTTTCTTAAGAAAAGTTGTTCAGCGTGATGTAGCACTTGTTGCTCGACATACGAAAATCGAAAATGTAGAATCCCAGACATGGACTCCTAACAGCCCAGCCGAACCTGAAGATATTTGAATATACTTTCTTAAGAAAAGATATTCAGCGTGATGAGCACTTTTTCGCCATATCTTTTATACTATTTATTCTCAAACAATACAAAATTTTCCGCCCACTGTTAGTTTAATATTAAAATATTGTTATAAAATATTACGGACCCAAAAACCATAATGAACTGTCAAAAAAAACTTTTTTGGCGCTATCTAGAAATTTAATTTTCACTCCGTATTCGATATTAGCGACCTCAAAAATCACAACAATGACACTCATGTCGAAAAATTTTATATATTTATGTCGGCGCCATTTTGGATTTTGATTTTGAACCATATTCGCTCAAACAACCCCAAAAACCATGAAAATGACACCCATGATGGAAAGTTGGCAAATCTTGTCGGCGCCATCTTGTATTTTAATTTTGACTTCATATTCGCTACTAAGCGACCCCGAAAACCATGAAAATGAAACCCATGATGGAAAGTTGGTAAATCTTGTCGGCGCCATCTTGGATTTTAATTTTGATTCATAATCGCTATAAACCCCGAAAACCATGAAATTGACACCCATGATGGAAAGTTGGTAAATCTTGTCGGCGCCATCTTGGATTTTAATTTTGACTTCATATTCGCTATAAGCGCCCCGAATTTACCATGAAAATGACACCCATGATGGAAAGTTGGTAAATCTTGTCGGCGCCATCTTGGATTTTAACACATTTTGAAGTTCATATTCGCTAAATCGACCCCGAAAATGCCATGTGAAATGACATGATGCCGTATAACAGGCTTCGACCTGGGGCCTTAATGTCTGCTATTAATGCTGGGGCCGGTAAGCTATGTACCACGTATAGCTCCGTCCCTAACTGCTCAGTGATCGACCATTCTGACTCAATTGTAATAGCAGACTAAGGTACCTGGATCGCGCGACCTCACGCCCACTGTCGGGGACGCAGAGATGACCTCGAGCGTGCAACTGTTGGGCAAAAAGTCCCGACAGACACGATAGCCTCTCTTGGTCGGAAGATTCTCTCTTTTTTAAGGGAACTTCACTCTCTGTTCCCTAAAAATGTTCCAACTTTTCCCAAGTTATGCTATAAATGTCCTATAGCAAAGTGGGCGAAGCCATTTCCTTTGTACCCATTTTTTGGCTGACGCAGCAATCGGACCTACAACCTTTTGTTCACAGACAAGCTTGCTACCAACAAGTACAAATGTAAAATTACATCAACATTAAGATCAAGGCATGTCCCTGTCAGTCACATAGACAGTTCCAGTAAGCATGTAATCATAGGATTCAATTGAACATAACAAGTCGAAACCTGTCACTTCAATACAGATTTGATCAATCAAGTCTTTACCTGTTGGCGGCAAGCCCTTTGTTGGAATCTCCAAATAACGTTCTAAGATCAAGGGTTTTTATTTTTTGATGTAGATTGAAGGAAGCATATTGATTGTCACGTTACATTTTGCCTTTATCAACAGCATCATAATCCTCATCAGAACATAGGCTTCCCAATGAATTTCCAGATCAGTCATCATCATCATCAGCGTGTTCCCATTTATTGTTACGCATAGGCTTGTCTAATGGCACGCCACTGAGCTCGATCTTCAGCTCTACGCATCCAAACACTATCAGCCACTTTGCGGATATCGTTACTCCACCTAGCTGGAGAGGGCGCCTTACACTATGCTTGCCTAGACGCGGTGTCCACTCTAGAATACGTTTACCCCAACGGTCATTCCGATTCCTCAACAACCACTGAATTTGTAACTTCCAAAACACCGGCAACGCACTTGAACTTATAACGCTTCAGGTGTCCATGGGCAGCGGCAATTGCTTGCCGTCAGGTGATCTATCTGCGTTTATTGGCTTATACCATAAAAAAACAGTTATCTAAACCGAAGTTGAACTAAAAACATCCAAGGTTGAACCCCCATACCGCTTGTTCAGCAGTCACAATTACAACTACTCGACCGACGTATCTTAATAATGATAAAGTAACACAACCTTTTACATTTCAGCGTTATTACATGTAATCACTCAAGGTCCTCCCATAAGATAATTATATGGATATCATGGAGAATTCAATCAAGTATCTATTTCGCGAGTATAATACCGTAATAGGTTCCCGGCCCTTTCATAATGGTAAGTAATCCACTTACATACTGTGTATTAAGGCAAAAGTTTCTTATAACAAAATCAACATTTATAATAACTATTATATTATACAAATTAGGAGTGGTATAAGCCAGTTTTTGGGTTGGTTAATACGAGCGTAACTATTTATTTCATATGATTATTTAATACGGGCGTATTACTACTAATTTTATTCATTTTTACGGTACCCAACAGCGTCCATAATTGTGACTCAACATTGTATTTCTACCACCTGTGTATCTTAAGGATGCCATACCTATATTTTTTTATTGTAAAGCTGGTAAGCAAGCAGACGTTTCACCTGATTGCAAGCAATCGCAGCTGCCAATCGACATTCGAAGCTTCAGAAGCATTACAAGTGCATTGCGGGCCTTTTGGGGGTTAGGAATTTAAGGGTGTTGGGGAATCGGGGATTGGAAAGGTTGGGAAGGCGGGTAATTGGGCCTCCGGTAACCTGACTCACACAACGCAAGCGTTGTTTCACGTCGGATTTCTGCAAGGCCGTGGTATCACTCCGGTCGAGCCGGTAACCTCATTTCTCATTAGAGCCACGACATTTCTACATAAAAAATACATTATTTTATGTATTTAGGTTCTTATCAATATTTATAGAATAGTTACCTCGAAGTGATAGAAAATAAAAGTTTAATATTAGTTTTATTTGTAATCAATAAATTATTATGGTTAGATAGGTCGTTAAATTTTTATTGGTGTTTAAAGATGACATTGCAACCGGCATGTGCTTGGTACCACGGTGGTATAAAAGCGATCAATGTGATCGGACTCTATACATTACTGTTTAACTCGTCGTTGTGCAATAATCACAACAAAATGTCGGCTACAATCAAGTTTCTATCCGTTTTCTATCTGTGTGTGGTGCTGGGCGCAGTATTTGCGAATCACAATGCAGTCGATTCTAACACAATGACTTATCGAGTTGCTGATGTTGCAAATATCGATAAGATAGTTATACATTTGTTGAGTTCTGATAACAAGATGATGGGGCAAGCTGGTACTGGTCACCACAATAAGCGTGTCAAAAGGCAATTGGAAAAAAACATAGAAGATGACGCGACATAGTAAGTATTCTTTATACCTCACTAGCGACCCGCCCCAGCTTCGCATGGGTGCAATAGTGATATATTAGGCATGTGTTACACATATAAACCTTCCTCTTGAATCACTCTACCTATCACAAAAAACTGCATCAAAATCCGTTGCGTAATTTTAAAGATTTAAGCATACAGACAAACAGACAAAAATAGCGACTTTGTTTTATACTATGTAGTGATTTAACTAGGACTCAACCGTAGTTCTAACTTAAACCTTATTAGTTTTGTAGACTATTTAAATTAGCAATTTTCTATTTTTAATATAAAGGTTTATCCCATACTTGATTACACAAATCTTGACCTTTCAGCTTAGCACGCTTCCTCTAATGTTCGGACACAAGATGCCGAGAACAATAACGACGGACATGTAAGTATAGAAACAATGTTAGAATATAATACACTACCTCTGTACTCTCATTATCGGATAGAATAAGAAACTCCACACTGCGCTTCATAACTCAAATCGCTGGCATTGGTCAAAAAGCCGCAAGCTTGATGTCGAACTGGGCTGGTCACGTCTGCCGCATGTTGAATGAGAGGTGGGCAAAACTCACTACTGAGTGGAGCCCACTTAACGACAATAGACGTCACGGCTGGCCCAAAAGGCGATGATGGGATGAACTCGATGCTTATGAAAAGGTTTGGCCACAGAAAACTCTGCAAAGAGAGGAGTGGAATAAGGGTAGGGAGGCCTTTGTCCTGCAGTGCGACGACCATGACTGAAAATAATAAATAATAACCTCTGTGCTGCGCAGTAGAGAGGTAGTGTTTGACAACACATCATCTATAGTTCTCATTAACTGCGGTGAAATCCTCGAACTCATCATAATTTAGAACCTCGTCTTGGTGCGAGGAGTTTGTGTATAGGAGTTAGCTTTTTTAAGGGGGTGACCAAAAATCATCCAATAACTTCTCCCGCCTTGGCCGAGGCGAGAGGGAGTGTCAGACTCTTACTGATTAAAAATCACCCTGTTCCTACTCCTGCTTTTCGCTAGGTAGTCCACAGCTCCGAACAGGAGTTGGCTGTAGTTGATACAGCGATCGAGTATTGGTAGCAAATAATATTTAATTAAACTAACTACTTGTTACTTTCAGAATGGCAATCGACGTATGGACAAGCTTCTTCGAATCATTAAACAATATTTAAAGAAACCACAGTTTTAATTTGTAATAAAAAATATTTAAAAAATCCAATGTTTTGGTTTTGTTTCTTTTATTCCCTGTGTATCTACCTAATAGGTATATCTTAATCTAGTTGGTTGAAGTAGGACAATAGTATCCATAATTAAACCAACAAAACAATGTAACCAAGAATTGTATTGTAAACCTGATTGATAAACTACAAATAGACTATGGAGTTTATTGCTCGTTATTCTCCATAGGAATCACTTTGGAACGAGCAAATAGCTTCACTATAGGACTGACTGACAGATAGACATTTTGTTTTTTTTTTGGAACGTGCACCGTAGACCTTAGTAGATTTTTTTACTCCAGTGTTTGTACAACGCTTCTGCTACCACCCTTGGGACAAAGCGTGATGTTATGTTAGGCATTATGGCGTTAAATAATACAAACAAAATAGGACTTAATCCTCTAACCTTTATGCAAAGCAGTGTGACCAACATAACAATGATAATCTTATGTCAGTGTGGGCAACATACACATAATATATTAACATTCTCCCATTGTTTCATGGGGGCAGGTAGAAACTATAGCGCGCCACCTTGTTATACATCTGATCATAATGGGGTTGTTTCCTAAATTTTGTTTCTATGTCCGTTTGGTATATTATTTTAAAAACATTTAGGCAAGTATTTTTCCTTTTATTATAGAATTAAATACTTTCAAGTATGAATTGATTTCAAATAGCCTAATTCATCCTATCAATCTGTGCAAAAAAGCCTTTGCTCAACAGTAGATATTCATTATAGGCTATTAGGCTGTTGATGTGATTTGTTTTGTGATGATTATGTCTGATAGAATAGATTGGATCTGGAACTTGAACTGGCCGCCGTGCAATGTGTAGCGGGTTCCATTCCGTTGCGGAGCAACTCTTTATATGATCCACAAATGGTTGCTTCGGGTCTGGGTGCCATGTGCATGTGAAATTGTATTTTTGTAAACGCACCCACAACACAGGAGAAAATCCTAATATGGGGCAACGTTTTATTAAAAAAAAAAAGGATTAACATCAGTGTTCCGATAAAAATCTTCATCCGATCTCTTTTCTCAAGTAATGATGATGACCATTCACAAATGACACCATCATTGTATAGCCGCCATATAAAGTCATATCACGTACACATGACTACACATTAACCTACACAAAACCAGTATAAACTGACCTTCGAATATGCGGAAGGATCATACAAAGCAAGACCATGTTAAACTGGTTTGTATAGACCGATGCTTTCGTTATAAAGTCGGCCATGTTTTATGCCCTTTCAGACGCGTTACTAGTAATGTATTTTGAATGGCACGTCACCTGTTACCCTATGTTAGACGGGTCGTGTGGAGAGCCTTTACTTTTAGAGATTTATTAGATTTTTTTTGAAGGGGATTAGTTGTTGGGTGAAGTAATTTATCTTTGACAGTCCACGAGTGGACTAAAGGTTTTCTCTATGTATGGTTTGTTGTGCGTATGTCGTGGTGGCCCGGAGGTTTAAGACACCCGCTTCTCATGCATGAGAGTGCTGGTTCGAAACCTACCAACGACAAGTACCAATGTGACTTTTTCCAAGTTATATGTACTTTCTAAGATTATTAAGAAACACAGATGAAATTAAAATCGATGTCAATAAAAGAACACTAAGTTATCTTTACAACAGTTTTAGTATAAGTGATGTACTAATACTCGCTTTAGTGTCCTTAGGTACAGGTACATATAGATACTCGTACACCTAACGTAAGTCAGTGCCTACAACTTTGTCTCAGCATTATTTATTTATGCTACACTTAGGCTTAGGTTACACTAACTACGAACGTATTTTTTTGCTTGCTTTGAGTTGTATCAAAAATGTGTGCTGTGCCAAAGTCACCATTGTTAGCGGTGGACTGTCGCGGATGGTTATAATTGACTACTCTTTGGCCAAGGCTTCGCTCACGTTAAATTTGGGGTAGCACAGTTTCTCCTTTCCTTCCTCCCAGAAGGATTTGAAACAAATCATAATTGCAAAAATATTGCATCAGGGCACATGTATCTTTATCTTAAGGGTTGGCAAAGCGCATGTAAAGCCCTAAGTGTTGCAAGCATTCATAGGCCACAGTAACCACTTACCATCAGGTGGACCGTGCGCATTCTTACCACCATCGTAGTATAAATAAGTATTTTTTGCTGTGATCGTTAATCACAGTACAAAGTGCGAATAAAAGAAAAACAATACAAAACGTATTCTGAACATACAAATCAGAAAATACACCTCAAACCCCAATAAAAGAGCCACAACATTAAAAAATCTACCACTGAATTAAAATAGATATTCTTTCCTGGAACTTCCGAACCGAGCATCGAGTTCGGTTGCAATTGGGAAAAGCCGCAAATTAACACATCGGTTGACCGGACCACCTTCGTCAAATGTGGTCATTGGTTTTGGAGCTCGTTCCAATCTAGGCTATCGTCAGCTGTGTCTATACTAACATAGTTAAATTTTATTTTCCGAAAATGGGTATAGCCAGAACACTTACAAATAAAAAGAATAATAACGGTAAGTAACAATTACTACGCAGTACTATGGAATCGAGACTAAGCCGCTATATTTAAGAGGGCATGATAAATAAATGATAAATATTTATTTTTGCAAATAGGTTACAATGTAACTCTTTTACACGTCAATCTCTTAAACATCTAGATGGGGTCGGCATTTTCTATCGGACTACTCTGAGAAGAAATGCCGAAACAAACTCAGAAGTCATTGTCTCTTTCAAAGCCCAGACAAGATCGATTAAAGATGTCGGAGAATCCAATGTCTTCTCCCGCCTTGGGCAAGGTGAGATGGAGTTTTACTCTTACTGACTAAAAACCACCCTGTTCCTAGTTTTCGTTTGGTGGACCAATAAGGCAGTTGTAATTGACAAGCAGAATAAGTTGTATGTAACTAAGAGGGAAAGCTAGTTCTTCCATATTTTTTACTCAAATCCTAATCTACACTGCTCTTTATAACTGAAGTGTATACCTACCCGTACACTCGGGCGTTTCGTCAGTATCTAAAGTTGAAACTTTCAACAAAATATGGTTTTGTTTTAAAATTTATAAGCCAGAGTGTGGTCGAAGGAATTTTTGGTAATATTACCAACGAGAGTAAAGTTCGTGAACATATTTTTGTTTTTTAGTACTTATCGCTTGTTTTAAAGTTTTTGGTTGAAATTGTTTGTAGTACCTAGTACTACCCAAGTTTCTATTCACCAAGGAATAAACTGTGTGTCTTGGAAACTAGTAATTAGTAAAAGTAAAGAACCGACAGACAGTCATGTATTTTTAATGTGTTTTTGTCTGTCAAAGTATTTTCCAATTAGGTACACCAAGGCCAGTTTTCTATTGTTTGGTTAATAAAACCTATAAGATTACCTAATGTGGCACCAGTTGTGGTGGTCTGGAGGTTTATGACGCTTGCTTCTCTTGAATGAGTGCACGAGTTTGGACCAAAACGGCAGCGAAAGTGGACGTGGCATTTATTTTTTTTCTATGAAAATCCACTCTCGTCCCCCAGAGGCCGAGTGTGGACTAACGTTAGGGGACGAGTTGACCCTAATGAGTAAATCTTCTATTAGGGGTCGAGGGTCCGAGAGTGGACTATGCGCAAAATACCAATGTGACTTTTCGAATTGAAAGTTACAAAATAGTCTAACTGTTACTTTCAAATACATTGAAACCTTGTTAAGTGAGACATCAAGGGGTCTTTAAATTCGTATCACTTATTCCAGTAAGCCAGTGTCTCAGATAACCAGGTATAAATAAATATTTGTCTCATTTACAGAGGGTTTCATTGATAGAGGTGAAAATACAGGTTATTTCAGATAAAGAGGTGTGTTTCTGAAATAAGACTAGGTATGTGTTATGTGCACATTGTTTTTTATATAGGTACTTATATGTTTTTCACATTTTCATAGTCTCATACAGTTAAAAGCAACATCATTGTACCTATACATTGCATTCCCGTAAAAAAGCCTTCACTTAATCAATCATGTCATTCCCTTGGGAGCTGATAACCTCACTTCCCATCACACGTGTTCATCAATCTTCCCCCTTTAGGGGTAAACAGGAGAGGTTAACTCCATTATTAAGAAATGGTGTGTAAAAAAATAACTGAATCGACTTGCAATGACGAGGCTTCGGGAGCAAATAAGGAGAATACGTCTCCGAATTTTGCTCCCGAAGCCTTTATATTTTTTTGATAACAGTTGAAACCTTGCCGATCATCTGATGCTATTTGCTGGGTAGAACAGAAGGCATAATACGAGTTTGTTTTACACCAAACGAGATCGAAACGTTACCGCGTTTAGCCCTCTAATTGGTTGATTCATTGGAGCTGACCAATCAGAATGCCGAACGGGGTAACGGGCAAGATATTTGCCTGTAAGTTAAGTTCGATTGCACGGTTGGTGAGGTGGGTGGGCAATCGGCTGCCCCACATCGTTCAATTCCCGGACGGAGCAACTCTTTGTGTGATCCATAAATTGTTGTTTCAGGTCTCCTGTGTACATGAACTTGTATGTTTGTAAACGCACCCACGATACAGGAGAAAATCTTTGCAACGTATGTATTTTAAAAAATGAAAAAAGAATGTGCATAGCATGTTAGTAGATGTCTAAAATATAAACTATTTTGTACTAAAACATGTCTAGAGTTAGCCTCCGATTTAATAAACTGTGACCATCTGTCAGTGACACTAGTTTGTCGCGACACATGTGTCTGACATAAGTGTCAGACACATTGCCCTTGAGTATTCAGTATAATGAAGGTCTAAGTGTCTCCAAGAGTTTCTAGCAAAACTTTCTTATTCTTGAAACTGTCTGCGTATACAAGGATATATTTAATAACTAAGTTTAGAGACCTGATTTTAGTACTAATATTTAACGAGCTATAAGGGTGCTAGCTAGCGAAGATCCTCTTAATCCAAGAGGTCATATAAAATGATTATTTTCCCAGTCTAGATCTAATTAATATATATAGATATAGATCCAATTCAAAAACAACACAATAAAGTATCCTTTAGGTGTGCATGCTTCGGCATGAATAGACCGGCTCGACCGGAGTGATACCACGGCCTACTACCGGCACGGAAGAAAATCGACGTGAAACAACTCTTGCATTGTGTAAATGAGGTTACTAGAGGTCCAAATACCCATCTTTCCTTATCTATCTTCTCAACAACCTTTAAATTCCTAATTCTCAAAATGCAACGCATTTGTAACGCCTCTAGTGTTTTGAGTGTCCATAGGCGGTGGTGATTGCTTGCCATCAGGTGTTCCGTTCTGCTCGTTTACCGGCTGAATAATATATTTAACTACCTATAAGTGACGCTAGCTTACGAAGATCCTCCAACTCCCAGAAGTCATATAAAATTCTTTCTTTCTTCTCAATCTAGATCTAATTTAAAAACAATACAATAAAGTATCCTTTAAGTACGCCGAAGCCCTAATTTGATAAAATTAGATCTAATTATAATAACGCCTAATAATAAAACAGCAATATACGTACTTAAAATTATATTATTATACCAAAATGACTCTTAATATCAAGGCGTAAAACAGATAATTAAATATACAATTTCAAATAAGACTTAATTAGCTAAAATTGAACCTTATAACAATAGAGATAAAAAACAATATAAATATAACAAATGTTTTTAAAAGGAAATTAACTGGTGTAGCAACGAAATAAAATAATATTTTGACCCGAAAGATATTAGAACTCGGTCATTAGTATGATTAAACGGCCGATAAGGATTACCTTATTTCCCAAAACTTTCTGGGTGACTTTGTAATCTGTTATTGTTGGTTACGGTATATTTAAATAACGTTATAATGATAATTATAATAAGTATTGTTAATGGTTATGATGAATGTATATTATGAGTTTAAGGAGGCTTTTCCACCAGATATATGTTATGCTACGTTGCTGTGGAACACTGGTAGAATCAGACTCAGCTATGCTAGGTTTTTTTTATATGGAGAGATGCGGGCTTTGAATGCGTGCTATGGATGTGAGCTATGCATGGCTTCCCTACACCGAGCTGCGCATCTTCCACGCACAGCTACATAGCTTAGGATTGGTGGAAACAAACGGTCACATATTTTCACTGCGTAGCTATTACATCTTCATAGTATAGCTACAAAGCACATCTCCGGTGTAAAAGCACCCTCGAAGGACGACAAAATGAGGAAAATATTTTTATCATTTAACTTTAAAAACAAAAGAGTTTTTGATCTAGCTAAAACTAGGTAGTGGAATGATCGCAATACCGAGTGCCCATGAAGAGATCTTCAGTTCGATTTCCAAGTCGGGTTGAAGTATTGTTGGGGTTTTTATTGTCTATGCTATAATATTCGATTCCTGAATTAAATAATAGTATTAGTTTTCTGAAATTTTCTGCAATATTGGCTAAAAACGAATGCCATAATCTATATAACATACGTAGGTAATAAACGGTAACACTGCAACAGTTAATTCGGTCACCATTACTGAAAAAATAAACGTCACATCATTTCATAAACATTGCTTGAGTTCAAACAAATACTAAAAAAAAACGCCCACAAAATTCACCCGAAATATTTTTTCAGTTTTCAAAAAACCCATGTGTTTGTGTTAAATTCAATCTCTTTACTGAAACTTTACTGAAATGACCCAGTTTTCATTATGAGTGCACACGAATTTCAGGTTTATATTTCAGCAGGCTATTCAAGTTTCAGGTATGAATTTCAGTTCGTTTCTCATTGAGTAGATAATTATTATGTGCCTGAAAAGCCATGCTAAACTAAGAATGGGTAGGCTCGACCGGAGTGATACCACGGCATCACAGGGAACTGGCGTGAAAAGACATTTAATCTGCCCCAAAAGGCTTGCAATCTATTCTTCTGGTATCCGATATTAGTAAGGTTTAAAATAATATAGTTTACAAAGAGTCAGAGTTCCCTAAGAAAAGGAGGATCCTCTGACCAGGCGAGGTGATCAACCTGATTTTCGGCCGAACTGTTGTTTGTTGGGATTTTCTATCCATTTTTATTCGCATGTAAACTTCATACATATTATGCCATGTTGGATTTATGACGTCTTCTGTTGATATGCTCGTCGATAGTCTATGTGCGACTTCTGTCAACTGTCACTTGTTTTGCGTCGCCATAATAGCATTTATGTTTATTAGAAAAAAATTCATTTTAAAAAAGCTAGACTATTTTGTCTTGCTCAGTCTAAAGCATCTTACGAGGGACAAGTAAAAAACAAGATAATAAAATATTATCCCATTAAGGATATCAAAAACAATCTAAACTACCACCCCTGAACCAAGTGCTCCTATCAAATATTTTACTAACTATAGAAAATTAAACTTAATACCAAACGCATTAAAAACCATTATCACTTAAACCTTGTACATTTTAGAGCGATATTACATTACTTAACGGGCCATTAGGGTTGGCAGTTCGCCCGTTCAGCCACGCGTTGCCAGATCGCCTGCGGAGCGGCAACAGTGCCAGCACACCTGTGTCGTTGATAATCATCAGATCTTGGAGATGTTTGCAAACGATTCGCGATTATGATTGTTTAATAGCTTCGTATGAGTTGTCTCTAAGCCAAGAAGTCGTGATGTGGATTAATGGGGGATTTGTGTGCGTGAAAAGGTCTTCTGAAATCATTTGTCATAAATTATTGATAGTTTGGGATCGTGGTTAAGCTTATGTTATTATTATTATATTATGAAGCTGTGGCGACATCTGACAAGTGACAGATGACAGACGCACATAAACTATCGACAAGCAAATCAACGGATGACGTCACAAATATCCTGCATCGTACGTATGAAGTTTACATACGAATAAACTTGAATTTTCTATTCATGTTCATTCGTATGTAAAAAGCCCGCCAGGCATTCAAGTCTGCCAATAAGCAACCTATTCACTCGGGCTTTGAAGACACCCAGGTTATACCCATCAGGAAACACAGACTCCGGCAAGGAGTTCCACTCCCTTGCATTTTGCTCAAGGAAGCTTGAAGCGAAGCGCTTCGTGCGAAGCGTTTCTTGCGTTCGAACTTATATTCGGTGGCTATGTGTTGAACTTAAAGTAACAAGAGGCAACCCTGTAGCTATAATCCTACTACATGAACACGAATTCTTAGTAGCAATTTGTCTGACCTTGAAACGGAACAAAAATGCCCAGCTCGGCCGTTTCGCTTGTCAATCAACGAAGTAATCATTATGATGTAATTTCCTTAATGGTTGAGTTTTTTTTAATAATAACATGTAAATACTCTAAGTAAGATATTAACAATACAATGAATTTTTAGTTTTCATTCCGCTTGTAGATGTATTTTCAAGCGAAGCGCTTCGTGCGAAGCGTTTACTAACTTAAACGTTCGTTTACGAACTTATATTCGGTGGCTATGTGTTGAAGCCCAAGTAACAAGAGGCAACCCTGTAGCCATAATCCCACTACATGAACACGAATTCTTAGTAGCAATTTGTCTGACCTTGAAACGGAACAAAAATGCCCAGCTCGGCCGTTTCGCTTGTCAATCAACGAAGTAATCATTATGATGTAATTTCCTTAATGGTTGAATTGTTTTAAGTAGTTACATAAAAATACAATAATAAAATATCGTGGTGGCCCAGAGGTTAAAGACATCCGCTTCTCATGCATGAGAGTGCGGGTTCGAAATTTCCAACGGTAAGTACCAATGTTTTATATCCTTTCTAAGATTATTTAGATACCACTAACAAACAGTGAAGGAAAAACCTCATGAGGAAACCTGGGCTTATACCGAATTTCTAATTATAAGTTTGAAATTGCCAACCCGCATTCAGCAAGTGTGGTGATAAATGTTCAATCCTTCTCCATGTGAGAAGAGGCTTTGAGTCAGTAGAGGCCACTTGTAAGGCTGTTGATGTGACATAAAAATACACTAAATAATAAAGACTAACGTTATTTTCTACTTATTCCTAAACCAGTTTCCAGCATCATATTCCCTGAGGATAGTCCGTAATAAGCTCGAGGCCAGCCACAGGATTGATTAGTGTATGAGATTAAACGGACCAAATGCCAAGCAAGTGGACTGGTCTTGATGTCTACAGCAGATTATTGTCATGGGCCATCTAAATGTAGATTGATTTAGGATTAAGACAAATGTAGTATATTGAGCGTTAAGTGAGATAGTTGAGTCTTCGGTCGTGGATACATTCTAGCTAGACTAAATATTGTCGTAAGTTGACATAACGATTCCTGAATGGGACTTGGTATCAATGTTTTTTTTTTGGGATTTTCGAAAATTTACGTTGTAACACGGAGTCTGATAATTTTGATTTTTTTTATTGGGATAAGCGGGTAAACGAGCTGACAGATCACCTAATGGTAAGCAGTCGCCGCCACCCATGAACATCTGAAACAACAGAGGCAAGACAAGTGCCTATTGCCTTTTTTTTGGGGTTAAGAATTTAAGGGTTGGTTGGAGAATCGGGGATTGGGAAAATTGAGAAGGGACGTAATTGGGTTTCGGTAACCTCACTCACACAACGAAACCGCATGAGGGTAATTGAGACACAACCATATAAATAAACCAACAGAAAATAACATTTTCGCTCCATATATTTCTGAAGCAAGAAAATCTCAAATAACAGTTAGTGTATGAATAAATAGCAGAAGTTTTGCACCAAAAGAGCAGACGATATCTACCGTGACAACTCGAGGGAATTACTCAGGGACCAAAACTAAGTAAAGTAGCAACTGTACGAACCTCTTCGCATGATTGGTGTTCCGTACAATTCATATGAAAGTTTTCATTCGAAACTGCACGTTAGCTCTCAGACGCAATTAGTGTAATTAATTGGTTGTTGAAATTCGTTTCTTGTTGGCGTAGAAGTAATGTAAGTCTCTCTAAAATTGTTTGTTAGTGATTTTAAATAAAATAGACCATTTTTATATGGAATAGGAGGCATACGAGCGGTTGGATCACCTGATGGTAAGCAATCTGCGCCGCATATAGACGCACAACAGAGGAGTCGCAGGTGTGCTGCTGCATACTGTGTTCTATTCCATTCTATTCTATTCTATTCTATTCTATTCTATTCTATTCTATTCTATTCTATTCTATTCTATTCTATTCTATTCTATTCTATTCTATTCTATTCTATTCTATTCTATTCTATTCTATTCTACTATATCTTTATAACAAGGGAAGAAATAGAGGTCATTGAACTCACTACACGCAAAAAGTTTCCACCGAAGTACTAGACATTACCTCTCAACAAAACTATAAGGGTACTTTTCCACAGATATGCGCTATGTAGCTAAGCTGTGAAATCATGTGACCGTTTTCACTGATACTAAGCTATGTAGCTAGTGCGAGGAAGATGCGCAGCTCGAGTATGCGATGTATCGATAGCCGTCTATAGCACGCATCCATAGCACGCATCTATAGCACGCATCCATAGCACGAATCTTTCCATATAAATAAACAGAGCTAAACTGAGTCCGTTTCCACCAGTGATAAACCAAATGTACCAATAAAAAATATTGTTGGAAGCCAAACGCATACACAGCAAAAGCCTGTGACTCCTCTGGTGTCCATGAGCGGCGCTGATTGCTTGCCATCAGGTGAACCGTTTACTCGTTTGCTCCCTATTTTATTTTATTATTTATTTTTAGCCGTGGTCGTCCCACTGCAGGACAAAGGCTTCCCTACCCTCCTTCCACTTCTCTTGCTCTTCCATAAAAAAACAGCAACGTAACATAGCACATCTCTGGTAGCAAAAGCACCCTAAAACAAGATCTTCATTCCACATCACCAATCATCCCATTTCGTTCCACTTCACACAGACTGCGGACATGAAGACAAACTAAAACGATTCCCGACAAAGGAGCAACAGAACTTATAGCAATAAAGATATTAAATGTCGCCTAGCTATGCTATGAAGATGTAATAGCTAAGCTGTGAAACTATGTGACCGTTTCCACTGATACTAAGCTATGTAGCTGTGCGAGGAAGATGCGTAGCTCGAGTGTACAATTTATCGATAGTAGGGAAGTCATCCGTAGCACACATCCATAGCACGCATCTGTAGCACGCATCCGTAACACGCATCTTTCTATATAAAAAACATATCGTAGCTGAATCCGTTTCCACCAATGCTAAGCTATGTGTTGGATACCAAACGCATCTACAGTAACGTAGCGTAGCACATCTTTGGTAGCAAAAGCACCCTAAAACAAGATCTTCATTCCACATCACCAATCATCCCATTTCGTTCCACTTCACACAGACTGCGGACATGAAGACAAACTAAAACGATTCCCGACAAAGGAGCAACAGAACTTATAGCAATAAAGATATTAAATGTCGCCCAATGTCCATTCCTTTTGTGAGATGCGAAAAACAATTTGGCCCTCCATTACTTTTGTGGGGAAACGTGTCATTTGTTAAGATATAGCGGTTAATGGGACGACATTTTGGAATTGCTATCGTTCTAACGTTGCTTTTGCTGTGTTCTTGAAAAATAGTGTTTTTTCGATGGGGGAAGGTTTGTGGTGTTTTGAATGTTAGTTTTAAAGTTTGCTTTGAAGTCAAGATTGTCTCGTTGTTTGATATTGGTAGCATGAGGTTTTGCGTTCGGAAAAGAATTCTTTTTTTGGGTATTTCGAAAGTTTTTCAGTATTAGTTCGAAGTATGGGATTGAGAATATTTAAAAAGCTGGTAACATTAGACATTGCATTTTTGTTCTTAATTTATGGAATAGGAAGCAAATGAGTAGATGGATCACCTGGTGGTAAGCGATCAGCACCGCATATTGACACCCGCAACACCAGAAAAGTCACAGGAGCGTTGTCGGCTTTTAAAAAGAAATATATATACATAGCAAATGAACTAAACTCTATTTATTACAGTCTCTACTACTACTACTAGTAACAGTTATAGAACTGTACCTATAGATATATTTCTACTAACCCATTGAAGACTAAACAGCCGAGATGATACCAGTTCCACTCAAACTTCTCGTGGACCATCAATACACTCAAACTTTGACGAGGCAAAAAATCTAAAAGACCGATCGTAACCCCGAATACATTTTTATTATTCACACCGAACTTGTTCACAACTATACCGATATATTGAGTGAGTTTGTTTGTTTGTCCTCTTTTCTTGGTAAACCAGGAAATACTCGTAGATTCATGTAACTTAATTAATGTAGTGCGCGTTATTTGTCGCTTGTTCCATCTTGCTCAAATGAGATTCCATATTTTCAATGCTAGTTGCAAACAGAGTGGTGTCGTCCGCATGGCGCAAATTAGGAATGTTGTAGCCTCCGATACTGATTCCATCCGTCAAGTTCTCCAGTGTTATTCTCATAATGAGCTCTGTATAGATATTGAACAGTATGGGTGATAAGATGCAGCCCTGTCGAACGCTGGCTCTTCAATCAAGTTCACCTGACAACACATCGTCCGTTCTCACTGAAACTGATCCTTGTTCATACGGTGTCCTGAGGAGGCAAACCAGGAGGCCTACATTAATTCAACGAACGAACGAAAAAACTTCGCAGATTTCATACTACAATACCATTTATTGCGAACTTTTGTGAACAAATGAACGAATGAAATGAAAATAAATAAACAGTTTTAGATATGAAATTAAAAAAAAAAACATTATTTTAAGTAATTCTACTAGTAAATCAATAAAACATACCGCCGAAAATTAAACGAAACTTCGCATTCGAGAACTGGAGTAGCCCTACAGATGTTTAAGAGTTCCACAAATTAATAGAAAAAGTACGTGATATCATCACTAGTTTCTTTTTGCGTCTGCGAGTAACGTCACGGAACATAACTAGTCAGCCATAAACCGACCCCCGAGATGTCAGTAAAAATGTTTACTGCCTTCTCTTGTCCCGCAAGAAGTCAGTATTAAAGGCAAATTGATGTATTGTGTACCAGCACGAAGATAAATTGAAAAGGATCGTCCCGATCGTAATTTCGTTGAAATGACCTGAATTTTTAGTACCTACCCCTTGCGTTAGTGGTGTTTTTACTTCAAAATGCTTATTGTTTCTTTTAGTAACTGCTGCTTTTCTATACTTTTTTAATACTTATTAGGATGGAGTTTGGCTACCAGCTCGCCTGGTGGTAAGCGCTGATGTGGCCGACGATGGAGCGCGTATATATTTGCGTATTATGTGTAGCTGTGTAGCTATCACCTATCGGCTTGCTAAGCGATCAATCTTCTGATTGAGACAAACCTTTTACTCGTATAAGCAAGCAAACTCCTCTTCAGCACATAGTTCAGCAGTTATTTGATGGTAAATGGCCATAGGCTTAGTACAGTGCATCAGTAGCATGTAATTTCTTGCTCGTTTTTTTCCATAGGAATCTACATTTTGGGACGTGCTTCTAGCTTCGCTGACGAACTAATAGACGCACAATTACACTAATAGTATAAAAAATATGAAAGTTTGTTTAGACGTTTGGATAATTGTCCGTCAATCACGCTGAAACTACAAAACGGAATATGATGAAATTTTATATTCAGGCAAAATTTAAACTGACTGTGGTGATAGGATACTGTTTATCCCACGGGAAATCGGACAAAACCGCTGGCAGAAGCTAGTCTCTAATTGAAATAAATGCTTTAACTTTGAACATCAAAGGCATCATAAATGCACTAGTAATGCTATTGTATGTATCAAGGTATGTATGATTAAGTATTGATTAGCTAATGGGAGACTGTTCTCGGTATCCTGAGATATCTGCATGCTTCACTGAGCATTGAACATGTAATGCCACAACTATCAATTAGGTAATCCTATCTTGTATCATGTTGTGGTGGCCCGGTGGTTTAAGACGGCCGCTTTTTACGCATGAGAGTGCGGCTTCAAAACCTACCAACGACAAGGATCAATGTGACTTTTTCCTAGTTCCTAGGTATCTTTTCAAGGTCAGAGTGAATAGGTACTTTCTTAGTCTGTACGCTCCATCCTCGGCCACATCTTCGCTTCGCCGTCCTGGCAGTAAGCGGGTTGGTGGCAAAACGCAGACTTATCAACGCTAAAAAAAAACACTATTTCTGCTTCGTTGGCCGAGTTGTTGCAAGTGCGACTGCCGGGCAAGGGATCTCGAGTTCGATTCCCGGGTCGGGCAAAGTATTACTGGGCTTTTTTCGGTTTTTCGAAAATTTCTCAACGGTAACACGGAGTCTGAAAACGTGCCCGGTATATGGCAATAGACTCACCACCTATTACATGGGACTTACAACATAAATTGTGAAAAGTGGGTGTACACAGTGGCATTACGTGCCATAATGTGTACCTCTGCCTACCCCTTCGGGAATTAAAGGCGTGACGCTATGTATGTGTGTACTATTTCTAACTCTACTGACCTCCCTCAACTACAAACTCCGCAATCATAATTACAACTAATCGACCGCCAACGCTACCACTCTCCAAGGAAACGTTAATTAAAAGCCCACAAAACAAAACAATTTCGCTGAAATATAATTTTAAATTCTCGCCAACGAAGCAGCCAACGGTCGACCAATAATACAATTTGAAGCGAAGAAAATTTTATTAGTCTTAGTCCTACTATAACTGTTTTGTTCAATAGAAAAGGGTTGTAACAGATCAAATATAGTAACTGTTGTTCTCGATACTGTTATGGAAAAATAACTGTTATTACAACTAGTGATATTGAATAATAACCTGTTATTTTGTTAATTCCAATGACATACAATGACATAAAACAGATTGTAACTATTTTTTTAAGGGTGGACAATCATCCAATGACTTCTCTCGCCTTGGGCGAGGTGAGAGGGAGGACAGACTGTTACTGACTAATACCATTCCATAACCATTCCGTTCCTACTCCTGGTTTTCGAGCCGGAACTACAATAACCCGCTAGGTTGTCCGCAGCTCCTAGTCGAAACATATTGTAACATAGACTTTGAACTGTAGTTATGACATGAGCTGTGATTGTGATTAAACTGTGACTGTGATTTGAGCTGCAATTATTATGTGTTTGATTTTAAGCTGTAACTAATTTGAGACGATTGCATTTGCATTGCATCTGGTTTGAGCTGTGTCTTTAGATTAAAGCATGTATTGTAATTGAAGTCGTGATTATGACTTAAGCTGTGATTGTGATTCGATCGTAGAATAGCTTGATTAAGTGACTGTTATTATCAAGAACAGTTACACATTACTTAGAACAATAACTGTTATCTAAATACCTGTTACGTTATAACGATAATAATATAATTATTCCTCATTCCTTTTACAAATTAATCAAAGTTCGTCAGGAGAGAGGGCAGGCGTTTGAAACAGATGTTACAAGTTGGAAACGGGTTAACTTATTAAATTATTTTTAACTTTGAAAACTTTAAAACAATTTGTTGCCCACTCAATTTTAGTTTGTAAAGTATACAAGTCTTATTTAGTTGGTGTTAACTATTTTTGTTTGAAGTAAATATTTTTGAATTAGTTTAGAATTCTAATTTCTGGTTATTTTTGTTATTATTATTCATAATAGACGAAGAAAAAGGCCTTGAAGTGTCATATGGATTGAAAAAAATCACAACGGGCGTTTGACAAACAACGTTATTGCCAATGCAAGGCCAGTACTATATTTGCCATGCAGGTTCTTATACGCTTTCTATGGTATTTCTCTGTTCTGTGAGCCCTTGGCTATGCGACGTTGCGAATCGCGATGATTCGAATCTAGTAGAGCTCTTCTCATATATTTATGTGAATAAACCGTTGTATATGTATAGTTAATAAAAAAAAATACGTGTAGAGATATAATGAAAACATAACGTGGAGCTATCCTTAAAATCTTACTATCTTCCGAACAAAAATTAAAAATCTAAATTAAGTTTTAATTCACCTACTTAAAGTCTAAATTAAACAAGATTGTTTTAAATGTCAACAATAATTAATTAAATTGTTTTTCAGAAGCATCAAAAATCTTTATTACGCACAGATTTCTTTTTCTACTCCTCTTTGTCTTTCACCCACAGCCTTACACCCACACAGCAACCTCTAGCACCCACACTAGTCTATATTTATAAACTCCACGTGGGCGTCCTTCAGTAGATTTTCAATTTTATTAAGAGCCAATAAAGTTCATAACAGATTCTTCCTTAAAGGTTAGGCAGAGGTGCACTTATGATGCTTTTTACAGAAAATTACAAAAAAAAAGAAATGAATCAAGTATTCAATTCTGTGGGATCAGCTTTATGTCTCTTGACCACAGAAGAGTTGTAATTTTGTTATCTAGGAATGTTACAGACATAATATGGTGGGGTTGTTATAATGTTGTATTTGTAAAGAGCTTTTTGGTTTACCTACTGGGCCTATTTTGGTCATTTTTCGTATATTGTCAGCCAAGATGACAAATATTATGTGGTTTAAATTAAATCATATGTTTCCCCATACCACAAAAAATAATAGGTAATAGTAATGGGTAATACATGTCTAAAATCTAAATTAAACTACGAGTAATTGGTTCAAAATCGATAACGCAACTACCGATAAAGTTTATGTAATGTGCACCACCGTTCACCCCTTCAGGGACTCGAAAGTATAATATTATGTTTACATACACAAGATTATCCAGCGGTGTAGAACTTGCAAGAACTTTTATACGGTATCCTTGGAGTTCGAAGTTCTTGCTCCGAGTTCGTACTACTCTATCTTGTTGTTCATAAGTTCGTGAGTTCATACTATTACAGGGAACTAAGTTCTCGAACCTAATATAGGAATCTGGATAAGTTTCGCCTGTGATACTGGATTCGATTATACATAATAGATTAAAGTATACATAATAGTATACATATTGTAGCCTATATCCTATTCTGTACTTTGAACAAATTTTCATACATAGTATGAAAAATTTCACCTGCCTACCAACGGCAAGTACCAATATAATTTTTTCTTGTTATATCTACTTTCTAAGATTATCTAGACACCACTGACAAACGGTGAAGGAAAACATCGTGAGGAAATTGTAAGTTTGTAATCGCCAACCCGCATTCAGCAAGCGTGGTGATTACTGAATTACTCAAATCTGTCAAACTTCCATACTTTGTCAATAGAAAAACTGGTAATACTCAAACCTCTGTGTGAAAAGAGGCCTTTGGTGAACAGTGGCTACTTATAGGCTGTTGATGTTAATGATTCATTTGATGACTAAAGCAGACAATACCTAATATTTAAATGTAAACTCATCTCACTCATCAATCTACGAGTCCGATACATTTATTTTTGACATACAATAAAAACAACCCGACTGTACTAACAACAATAACAGCACCGTACCATCTAAAATATACAAAACAATTTTAATACACGCGGATCCAGTTAAAAAACTGCATTCGAAACTATTTTGATTTGCCGGTTATTTTTATTATGAAACTAGTAAAAACTATTGTGTACCAATTGTATTTCATTTCGCTCCAATTCCCTGTGTCGATGGATCAAATAATCGTGCTCATGTTTATTTGATGCTGCATAGATGCAATTAGTTTTATTCAATAACTTTTTTTTTGGTATTTCGATTGCTGTTTTCGTTCTATGATTTTCTATTTGGGTTTGTTTTGTTTTAATTGGTGCGATGTGATAGAGTAGAATATAGTTTTTATTACCACTCTCTAATCTTTACACAGAATTTTGTGTTTAAGTGTGGGAGAGCTATGCTTCGGTACGAATGGACCGGCTTGACCGGAGTGAAACCAACGTGAAACAACGCTTGCGTTGTGTCGATGTGTGAATGAGGTTACCGGAGGCCAAATTACCCCCCTTCCCAATCTTCCCAATCCCCGATCCCCCAACAACCCTTAAATTCTTAACCCCCAAAAGGCTGACAATGCACTTGTAGCGTCTCTGGTGTTTCAGGTTTCTATGGACCACCGTATGGGATCACCGTAGTCACTTAAATAGACATACTCATTGTAAAACGATCCCTAAAAGTCAGTATATGACTTCGTAAAGACAAAGTCAGAGAATCCTTTGATACTTACGCGAAATCCAAAACCTTTCTTCAATAATTAAATTTATAATAGAAATTTCCATTAAACCATTTCACACGCAAATTGCTTTAATTAGTATCATTCGCCAATCAAAGCGGGCGGAGTAATGAATTAATGTGTCTCAACGGTTTTCAATTAAATTCGATATTCATTAATAATTCCATTATTTTGAGGACTCGGTTATTAATCTTATAGATTGAATTTTGATTATTTATAATAATTTGTCGGTTGTTTTTATTTTGGCCTGATACTGATTGATTAATGCTGGCAGTTGGCCGCGGATTTGGTCTTGTAAAAAGTCTTTATCTCAGGAGTTTCTTAACTTTTTTATTTTTAGTCAAAACATTTACTGATTCTGGTTCTTCTTTAAAAGTGTCTATTGACATATATCAACGGTTGAATCTAACTGCTCTAAGCGATATTTTCTGCGATATTGAGTTCTATATGCTGATTCCGAATACCTATATAACACATATTGCAAAAAAACTTAGATCAATAAAATTAGCCTTTCAATCGTCGTTATTTTTAAGGCAGATAACTGTTAAATATCCTTATCCAGATATAAATTCTAATTATGAATTACTTGACAAACATAAAATAGCACGTTTACTACGACTTTTGAATTTTAATACACACCACAACTAAAGCTTTACAAAACAAACGTAATTTGCATTGAAAATCAATCGGAAAATACAAAAACGAATTAAGCTGGATAACTCTCGCATAGCACTGACCGGCTCATTATCCACCAATCACAATGCGCCGTGCCTCTGACGTCATTACACGGATGGACGATATTATGCAAATAGCCAATGAAAATATTTCCCCGTCCTGTTTAATTCCAATGCTAATAATTTTATTTGCCGGTCTCTGATTGCATAATAATTAGTATGATATTGGTTGATTTCGAGTTATTTTAAAACCAATATGAAATACCGTGTTTCATAATTTAAATCGAATTTGTTCTGCTTAATTATTTTGTTTGTTTACACCGTTGCGTTGGTTCGTACTAATTGATGTTTGTATAGCTAATGATTTGTTTATTAATGATAGGATTTTAGACTAGTTTATACATATTACTCATTAGTGAAAATTTCTAGATTTTTTTTAGTTTGTAAGTTTTTTTGATGGTATTATCATCCAATTATTTCTCCCGTTTTGGACGAGTGGGGGTGTCAGACTCTGACTGACTAAAAACTACCCCGTTCCTTCTCCTGCTTTTCGAGTCGGAGCACCAGTAAGCCCGCTAGGTAGTCCGCAGTTCCGTATCCAGACCCTATCTGTGGTCTGATGGCTGATGGCTCTGGTGGAATGCAACGTCGTACGCATGGGTTAGTGTATAAGTTAGGCTTAATGGCTGGTTCATTTGTTTTGTAATCGATAGCTCGTCTCTATTTAATTCGATTCAAATCGTATTGAGTATTAACTATTGCTATGATTTATTGTTTAAAAGCATTTCAATAGACGCAGATTATGTTCAGTTCAGTCAGTTAGAGTTCGAGACTTGTCCCATCATCATCAATGTAGCTATAACCTTCTTGGTTCTTCTTGGTAAGTGGATTGTAATTTAAAAGATTCTGGTTTATGACAGAGCACTGTTGTCTGGTGTGTGGCAAACGTCTGGTTCCGTCTGGTACATAAATCAATTAGTACTTTCCTTAACTACTCAGGAATCTAGCTATAGATTCAATGCTTGTTCATCCTATGATAATTTAATCAACGAGGGAGAACGTAATCAGTCAGACATTAATTGTAAGAAATAGTCGTACTAAAGAATTTTATTTCTCTTATTCTTGAAGTAAAACGTAAAATTAATACAGTCCGAAATATTTACTGTTCCAGTAAAAGCAACATCTGCTCTTCAACTTTTATTACGGCGCCGTGTCTTAATTCTTCAAAATAAATTCCGTCTAAATGATCAAAATACATCATGTCACATTTTTACCGGGCTCCTTGAAATTCTAATCCGTTTTGGAATTACGCAAATTGTTACAATTTATTCCAAAAACATTTTAATTTTACCCCGAAATAATAAAACGTCTTACGGTATATTCTTATTACACATTTGTTATGCGTACCGTAAAAATAATATTAGAAAACATTACGTATTATTTTATGCTAACGACAGCTATAAAAGTCATGTTTAGACGCCATCTTGTAATGAGCTCAGAAGTGTCAGATACATTTGGCGGGAACAGGCCAAGTTAGTTGGTCGTTTAGAATTCTCTCTGGCATCGCAGCACGATGCAGATTACAGGGAAATTTTGTCTTATTTGAATATAATAAAGCGTAAGATCGACGGTTTGTAAATATTCATACAATCCGAGTGGTTTATGTTAATTTGCTTGTGTCACGACAACATTTTCAATATGGCTGAGTTTTGGCGCCAAAGTGGAGAATTATGCGGCTCGTTTGGTATTAATTTGGATGCTTTGCGAGACTTATTTTCTTTTGAGTTAAAGTTACTCGGCATTTACATTGAGTTGGGTGGAATATCAAATAATGTAGTATTTATTTTAAGTTGGTTTTAATATTTATTTAAAGCTGTGTGAAGCGACGCCATGTTTGATCTGTTTGCACGTGTTTACGTAACAACCACAGAGGTACTGACATTTATAGTCACATTCGTGAAAGGCTATGGATGAACTGGGGTTTTGTGTATTCTGTTATCAAAACAAAGCTGTAACTTTAAATTAACATAGCTTTAAATAATTTATTTCATACAAGAGGCGGAGTATTGATCAGTGATCAAGTCTGGTGATCACTCTAAGCTAGCGGCTCATATTGGATTACGAGTTCTATCTAATAGAATCTATTAGGTAACAATATAATTATTTTACTCAATAATGTAGCCGCATCACATCACATACTAAGTAGTCCGCAGCTCCAGAAGCTGGAGTAGGAACGGTAGTAGGTTAGTCAGTAAGAGTCTGACACTGCCTGTCGTCTCGCTCAAGGCGGGATAAGTCCTTGGATGATGCCCACCCATTAATAAATAGGTAGCATTTGTTTTTATTGAGACAAGCCCGCCACAACCTCTCATACCCGCTGCAACTCCTGTAAGCCAGGATCTACATTAGGTAACAATATTATTACCTACTGTAGATCCTGATCTGATCTTGCTCAAAAAACAAAAATAACTTGCAAAATATAGCTATAAATATAAAACAAAAGGAAACGAACGTATTGTTAGCTCACCGTGTCCAACACTGCAATGTTCAGCCAATCAATCAAACGACCACTTTTGCATACTACCCTCGAAACACTAAACTGTTGTGTAACACGCAACCGTTATGGGTGTATTCATAAAAATACGCCGTAAATGTTTACCGGGAATTATAGTGTACTGGTTGAACATTTTTAAGGGTTTTTTTTCACTGATTTAGGTAGAATTTTGGCGGTGTCGAACGTTTGTCGTTTTAGGTGTGTGTCGAATACAGTTGCGTGGTTTTGGGAAGTATTTGGTAAATAGTTATAAAAGTAGCAATTTTTATGGGTTGTTTACGACTAAATTTTGAAATTGCTATCCAGTGACGAAATCCAAGTTTATTAGTAAAAAACATAGGTTATAGATTTTTTTTTCGTCTTTTTTTTTGTTTCTAATGAAGGGAACCGCCTTTTTATGAAACCGTAAGGTAATATCCGTAATACCTTTTCCTAAATCTGAAAAATACTATGCTGAAAACCGCATCAAAATCGGTACAGCCAAACGGTAGAATTGATAATCATGCATAAATAAAATGCATATAACATACGTATTTATGTTCGTTTAGAAGTAGGTACTTTAACACATCACTATTTGTATTTGACAACGCAAAATGCCAATTTAACATTAATTTTAACATGAATAAGGAGGCAAGAAGTGTATAGAAAAATTAGGAGTGTGTTTTTCACAAACTAATAAATAAAAAACAATATAACAACGTCTCAATGGTCACGCGAGCTCATTACGTCACACGACACGTTACTAGCCATTTCTCAAAGCACACCATTAAGAGCAGAAATTTGCAGATTAGGAAATCATTATAATTATTTTAAGTATTTTTCTTATTACTATGGGTTCTTGGTTTTGACATAGTCATTACTCACGAGGTCAAAATGACCTTGAATGGTATTTTGGTTTTAATCTCTATCTCTATCTTGATGTATATGGGTATTTTGTTACTATCTCTATACATATATAAAAATCAATTGCTGTTCGTTAGTCTCGCTAAAACTTAAAAATGGCCAGACTGATTTGGAAAATTACGGACTTAAATTATTTGTGGATTAAAACGAACTGCTATTTTTAGATATAATAATAGTAACAGGTATTTTGTAGAAAAGTCCTATCTAAAACCATTTTTTTCAATGTCTTTAGATGTCAGAATTATCGACATCAGTAAGTATGATAAATTACAATTTGTGTAAGTCACAATATACAAATAGCGGCCATGATTAATGAACGTTTGATGTGATATTGTTAGGCATTCAGCCCACTTTTCTAGACTACCCACTTTTATTTTTGACGGCGACTTCAAAACTTTTTAGGTTATAAGTAACAATATGAAAAGCGTCTTTGTTATTTTGTGAGGTAGGTAGAGGCATAAAAATCAGATTACCCACCCACACATAACGTCACGCCTTTTTATCTCCGACGGGGTAGGCAGAGGTACACATTACGGCACGTAATGCCGCAATGTACACCCCCTTTTCACCATTAGTGTTATAAATCCCATGTAATAGGGAGTGAGCCTATTGCCATTTACTGGGCACAATTCCACACTCCGTGCTCCGAAATCTGGAATACGAGAAAACCGATAAAACGCCCAATAATACTTTGCCCGACCCGGAAATTGAACCCGTGACCCCTTGTCCGGCAGTCGCACTTGCGACCACTTGACCAACGAGGCAGACACATTACCCACTTATTTGTAAAATAAGGTTCAATAGGTAGATGACTAAACGTCAAAAGGAATGATACGAAGTAAGTCGAAGTCGAGACTCCCCCCTTCCTCAAAGAGGCAGACATTACAAATTTTCCAACTACCCACAACTTTATCACCATAATGGTCACCCATCCGGATCTAAGCCTCAGTTTCCAAAGCAAGCTGTGTAAACTACGCAACTCAATTATATCGATTGCACTATGGTTCGTTAGCAAGCCACAACTTTAAGTAACACTATCCAACTTGGTCACTAGTGGCGCCCACCGTGGGACTAGCTGTGCTGCTTAGATCACGGTGTTTCAAAACTCCTGTATGCAATTATTTGTTTTAGTATTGAAGTAACTTTGTCTCTAGAGGTAGGCAGAGGTGTTACAGTGTAGAAAAGGGTCAGTCGGGCAGAGTAGACCTTTCTATCTTATCACCACCTCAATTGCCCTCGCGGGTATCGGAAGAGTTGATTAATGGACTACACACTTAATAGAGACGGGACAGCAGTGCACTCCTGATAAAACTGAACTTTTTGCTACTGAACTCGGGGACTCTGTCTCAGCCTCATCATCGTCATCCAAAAGATTGTGATAAACCCTCTAATGAAGAGGAGGCCAATAGATAGGTAGTGTCATGGACTGTTGATGTTTTTGTAGTACAGATCATTATTAATCATAGAGATGATACAATGTCCTGCCGTATTTTTGTCCACCAAATGGCGTAAGTGTGAAACTCATTCTTCGTCCAGGCAATTAGTTTGTGTCACATCATTGCATGTTCACTATTTGACAGTTACTCTCATTTGACAAATAAATCTAAAAGCAATAAAACGGTAGTCCCCATTTTCAAAAATCAAACGTTCTGTTACTACAGCAATGAAAATCTAAATCCTTATCTCCACCAGATCTCGAGTTAACAACCACCCTGGTACACGATCAAAGAGACGACCAACTTCTAGGAACAAACTACTTACTAAACTAACTTTACAAAGTACCTAGTATAAAAGAAACCTTGGAACAAAACGCCCTTGTACATAGCCACACAGAACCAGTCTATCCTGGTCTCGCTTTGTGCAATCTTTCCCTATATTCGACGGTCAATTTATACTGGTTCTGTTCAGCTTGATGTGTCCGTGTCAGGAAGGTCAAGAGAGGCAATCGAGTTGGCGCCCAGCGTGGGACTCTCAATAGTTGCCAAAATTACTTTTGTTTATATAACTTAATCAATAATTACTTAGAAATATTGTTCTATTCAATGTATTTTATTGAAATAACTTCTATTCTCTTTGTTTCATTAATAGAATTGGGGAGAATATAATCAAATTCAGTACGTCAATAAAGAAAGTATATAAAAAACTACTATTTTGGATCAAATTAGGAAAGATCAAGTATTTTCAGATACACATTTATTCTCTATATTCAAAATCCTAAGCCTAGAAATAGTGTCAGACCGATATCTTAGTCTATTTTTAAGCCTAGGTATTCTTATCGTAAAAAGACTAGTCTGAATTTGGGAATTGTGTACCTAAAGCTACTTATTATATCACAATGTTACGTAAACAGAATCGAAAATAGTCTCCAAATATCTTTTTATCTTTCTTCAATTCTTAGTACCATCTACATCTAGTATTATCGGGCTTTTTCGGTTTTCCGGAAATTTCTCAGAAGTAGCACGGAGGATGGAATTGTGCCCAGAATATGGCAATAGGCTCACCCCCTATTACATGGGACTTATAATACAAATGGTGAAAAGTGGGTGTACAGTGTATAGCGACATTACATGCCGTAATGTGCACATCTGCGTACTCCTTCGGGGATAAAAGGCATGACATTGCACAGTATTAGTGAGATAAAAAGCATAAAACGCAAAATGAATTTATCGATGAATAACGTTGATGATTCGCAGTTGTCCCTATTACAAAGTTAGGTTGCTTTTTCACCAGAGATGTGCTATTTTACGTTGCTGTGGACGCGTTTGGCTTCCCCCATTAGTACACACATAGATAAGCCTTGGTTAAAACGAACTCAGCTAATCTAAGTTTTTTATATGCGTGCTATGGATGACTTCTATAAAATCGAACCATCGCATACTCAAACTGCGCATCTTCCTCGTTCAGCTACATAATACGTACAGCTTAGTATCAATGGAAACAGTCACATAGTTTCACAGCTTAGCTATTACTTCTTCGTAGCATAGTTACATAGCACATCCCTGCTGGAAAAGCACCCTAACAGGGTTATGATTGACCCACATTCAGTCGAGGAGTGAGGGCATGCATAATTGTATACAAACTGCATACCAATGCCAGATACATATGCATAATTATAGTTAATAAATACCTAGTACTGCTTTATTCATATGCAATTGAAATAGGACTTTATTGAATTAGGAATTAAAGAATCACACTTCACTACATAGTATAAAACAAAGTCGCTATTTTTGTCTGTTTGTCTGTATGCTTAAATCTTTAAAATTACGCAACAGATTTCGATGCGGTTTTTTGTAATAGATAGAGTGATTTAAGAGGAAGGTTTATATGTATAATACATGCATATTAGTATATCACCAATGCACCCATGCGAAGCTGGGGCGAGTGGCTAGTATATTATAAATCTGAGAGTTTGTTTGGATGTTTGCTTGTTTGTCCGTCAATCACGCTGAAACTACTGAACGGATTTTAGTGATATTTGGTATTTAGACAGGCTATGAGCTGATTTGGGTGGTAGGATACTTTTTATCTCACGGGAACATGTGCGAAGTCACTGGCAGAAGCTAGTATGGCACAAAATTTTAATGCTTTGGTCACCTACAATTTGACTGCCTCGTTGCTCAGACTGTAAAATAAAGATCACTCACTTTAACATCTAAATCCACTCTAACAATAAAATTATAATACAACAGCTTTTTTATTGGCAATAAATGCCATCTTGTCAAGCTGGAAAAAAGAAAAATTCTTAGAAATAATGATGGGAAACAAAGGAATTAAGTGAGGATTTAAACAAAAGACTTACAACATAAATTGTGAAAAGTGGGTGTACTCAGTGGCATTACGTGCCATAATGTGCACCTCTGCCTAACCCTTCGGGGATTAAAGGCGTGACGATATGTATGTATGTATTAAACAAAAGATATGAACTCATGTGTTGGAGAAGCCTTTGTTCAGCAGTGCTAATGTACTGAAGTCCAAAAATATCCTGATGATGAAGATAATGATTGCTCTATTTTTGAATGATATTTTTTAAGGGGACGATATCATTTAAAATCTCTGTGACTCCTCCCGGCCTGGTCGAGACGAGAGGGAGTGTCAGATTCTTACTGACGAAACACTACCCCGTTCCTATACCTGTTTCGAGCAGGAGATCCGTCAAACCCTGGAGCTAAAGAGGCTAGATCTTCCACAGCACCAGTCGGGGATCGGCCCTAACTATTGGGCTTCTGTAGTGGTATAATGGCTCTTTGAGATTCTTGAATGGTCTAAAGTATATTTTTGGTACATTTTTTCGTACAAATATGGAGTTGGAAATACCTAAAGGATGATGTTTGGTGTAGGTAAGTACCTATAATAAAATAGCACGGATTATATGTCTGTACTATTCCTACAGGGATTAACAGGCATTATGTTATGTCTTCAAGACTAACACAAGAAACAAATCATTTGAATTATCAAACAAAAGCAATCAAATTCCAATCTAATCTCATTTCAAATAAGATTGAAAATACAGATTATCTTTTCATGGATCTCTTAATTCTTTTAATCGCTGAACTCATTCATGGGACTTACAGCTTTATACACAAAGAAATACAGTTTAAAATCCGATTAATGGAATAGGGTCGGATTTATCTTTCTTTTTATTTCAACATGGGATATCAAAGACTATAAAAATATATCAAGTAGGTCAGTGCTTCCCAAACAGTTGGCCGTAAGAGTAAAAATATTCACTACGTACGATTTAAAAATGTTCTAATCATATTCTACACTATGTAATATTTTTTCTAAGTTTTGTCTTGTTGACCAAGTGTATGTAAGATCGATATTCAAGCAAGAGGTATAAAGTTCATTACATGTGTAGAGAACCGAAAGACATATTTCTGCGTTATCAGATTTAAAAAAGGAGGTTCTCAGTTGACCTGTATGTATGTTTGTGCGGGATTATCTCGCGTTTAACTAAACCAAGTTTGGTGCGGTTTTCAGCATAGTATTTTTTTAAACTATGGAGGTTTTAGGTGTATTACCCGACTTAATATAATGGAGGTTCACACTTTAACACGTGTAGCTCACGGGTTGAAATCGGTTCCGATAGTTTATGTTAGGTTAATATGTTGCATTAACAAATTAAATAGATTTAAATAACTAAAGAAAAGTTTGAGAACCACTGTCATAGGTAGAAAATTGAAGGGATTTTTCCAATGTTCATTGGCCATTAGTCTCAATGACACATGGCAGAGTCCAAGATTCGACTCGTATTTTGTACCGATTTAATCTAAAGACGACATAATAGTCGAATTAATTTTGATTTATTTGTTAATTACGACACTTTTGAACTATTACTCTTTGAATTCCGAACTAAAATAACGGATTTCATGACAGAATTATGGTTTTGAAAACAAAATGGTGTTTCGTAGAATATTTATTTCTATTTTTAACTACTTTACTATTTTTATTATTACTTTCGTGAGATATACTAAAGTGGCAGCGCGACAATCGCCGCGTCGTGTGTCGCGAAATGCTGCTCATGAATATGAGCCTCTAGCATGGCTTGAAACTAGTCGACTTCTTCGTGAAACAGTTACGTGAGTAAGCCGATAACATAATAATTAATGTCGTCTGATTTTGTAGTCAGTTGAGTTTATAGTCGTAGGTTCGAAGTGGACTTGAGCTAATTTTACGTTATCTATATCTATACTCTGTGCTAATACACAAAGCTGAAGAGTTTGTTTGTTTAAACAAGCTAATCCCCTGAACTACTGGTCCGATTTTAATAATCCTTGTCTGTGCGAGAAGAGGTCTTTGTTCAGCAGTGGCCACTTATAGGCTGTTGATGTGATGTGTGGAATGTCTAACATTACAAAATTTTCAATTTTGAGCTCCATACACACTTAACACACAAATCTCATATATTTCAAAAATATTTTTATTACTCCTTTTATTCGCATTCTAACACGTGTTAAAATGTGTTGTATTTTAATAAACACATATTTATTTTCGTGTTTAGTCGTAATTTATTTTATTATTTTACAAATTTCGTGTGTTTTATTGTGTTCACGTAAAATAAATTTATGTTATATTTTAGCGAAGCTTTTGTGAGATTTGTTGTTATAGATTTTTAAATCTAAATGTGTTTGGATTATTTATGTTTTTATTACCGTGAATGTTAGCCTAACACGATCACAACAATATATTAAATACTTGTTTTTTCGTATGGGATAGGCTGCAGACAGAACACCTGATGGTAAGCAATCGCCGCCGCCCATGAACACCAGAAACACCAGAGGCGTTACAGGTGCGTTGCCGGCCTTTTAGGGGTTAGGGTTTGGGGTTGTTTCACGTTGGTTTTCTGTGAAACCGTTGTATCACTTCGACCGAGCCCATTCGTGCCGAAGCGGGGCTCTCTGAGTTATTAGAAAACCCATTGTTATAACTAAAAAACCCTTTATTTCTATAAGTCGTGTACAGAATACTTCAGTCTGTCATATTATATGTTCCCTTCTGGGAATCAAATTCATAAAGTTACGTAGCAGAATTTTATAACAATATGTATATACAACATTAATTTGTTCACCCTTCAACAAACAAACTGAAAGTAAGTCACACTCGTATATCATTACGACGTAATGGCGATTTGATGACAGCATTCGTGGAAACAATGTTTTAGTACGTATACACACGGCGAAACATCAAGTTATACAAATTCAGAATAAACTGACCGTCGAATGTATGGAGAGATGATACAAAGCATGACCATGATAAACTGGTTTTGTATAGCTCGATATGTAGGCATATGTACAGTGAAGTAAATGTTTGGCGTACAGGTGTTTCAAAGTCAAAGCATTTTGTACCTATGTACGATGTATGTATGGTCACTTTTCAAAGTTAAATAACCAATTTAGTATGTCTATCAATTGATCCCTTAGTGAAGCTGCCTGACCGTCCTAAACTACAAATTCTTTTTTTTAAGCTGACATGGTCACTAATATCAGAACATCGGAAACTCATAGACATAAATAAACATGGTAAATATCTTGTCTTAGGTACTAATGTTAATACAAATTCTTATATAAAAATATAACAACCTCATAAAAAACCGACGTGAAACATATAATGCTTGCGTGGTGTTCCATTGTGTGAGTGAGGTTACCGGAGGCCCCCCTCCCAATCTTTCCAATCCCCGATTCCCTAATTCCTAGCCCTTAAGCCAGTACCACACTTGTAACACCTCTATTATTTCGGGTGTCCAATGTGTCCATGGGCGGCGGCGATTGCTTAGCATTAGGTGATTCGCCTACTCATTTACCACCTTAGACCATAAAAAACCCACACATACACACACACTCACACATAACGAGGAAAGTAAGACACGAACTTATCAAAAACTCAAATCAGTTCCACACTATAACTTCGTACGACATTTTGCGACGAAAATTTGACCCGAAAACCGTATCGACAGTAATCTTGGAAATCTAGCATTACTTCATAGCTTTTGATTCGGTCGCTGAGCTCATAAAATGTAAGGGCGAGACCACACGTGTGGACTCTTACCAATGTCAAACTTACAGCACTTATTTCAATCAACCAAAAATGTATCTTAATTGAATTGCATGTCAGTATATCCGTATGTAAAAATTTTGTGATGGCCTGGAGGTTTAAGAGCCCGCATTTTATGACCTCCTCGCGCATGAGGGTTTGGGCTGTGGTTTGGGTTTAAAACCTACCAACGCCAAAGTACCATTGTAACTTTTTCCGAGTTATATTTCCGGAGCTGCGGACAACGTAAAAGGTTACCGGGGCTCCGGCTCAAAGCAGGAGAAGGAACGGGGTGGTTTTTAGTCAGTAAGAGTCTGACACTCATTGGATGATTTTCTCCCTTAAAATAAAAGCATATTTAGACACCACTGTCTAAAGGTGAAGGAAAACATCATGAGGAAATTTAAGGAAATCACCATATCACATTGAGCAAGGGTATTGATTAATGCTCAAACCTTCTCCGTGCGAGAAGAGGCCTTTGGTCAGCAGTGGCCATTTATAGGCTGTTGATCTAGTGGATCGTAGCGAGATGAGGCTGCAGTCTTCAGTCGATATGTCTGAATACGGCAAGCTCAATAGACGAATCTCGAAAGACATGCGACGTGACCTGCGGGCTTATAACGCCGCAAGAGTCAGAGACTTAATTGACCGAAACAAGGGCTCAAAAGTCTTCGCAAAGAATGCGTCTGTTGGGCAAAGCCAAATGACGAGGCTGAAAACCGAGGATGGTAGCGTCATCTCGTCGAAGTCCGAGATCCTCGGAGAGCTCGAGAGGTTTTACGGACAGTTATACACCTCAACACGGCAACCCATCGTCGGTACAGCTCGGGACCCAAGAGCTAAACTGACGCGGCACTACACTGAGGATATCCCAGACATCAGCCTATACGAGATTAGGATGGCTCTCAAACAGCTTAAAAACAACAAGGCGCCGGGCGATGACGGAATCACGTCGGAACTTCTGCGAGCGGGTGGAAAACCGATACTTTTAGTCCTCCAGAAGCTATTCAATTCCGTCATACTCGAGGGAATCACGCCGGCAGCATGGCAACGGAGTGTGGTGGTTCTGTTCTTTAAAAAAGGCGACAACTGTCTGCTAAAGAACTACAGACCTATCTCACTTCTGAGCCATGTTTATAAGCTGTTTTCGAGGGTCATCACGAACCGTCTCGAACGCAGGCTTGATGACTTCCAGCCTCCCGAACAAGCCGGATTCCGAAAAGGCTTCAGTACCATAGACCACATTCATACGCTGCGGCAGGTTATACAGAAAACCGAGGAGTATAACTTACCACTGTGCTTGGCGTTTGTGGACTATGAGAAAGCCTTCGATTCAATCGAAACCTGGGCGGTGCTGCAGTCTCTCCAGCGGTGCCACATCGACTATAGATACATCGAGGTTTTGAAGTGTTTGTATAACAACGCCATCATGCGCATCCGACTCCAGGAAGAGACTACGAGGCCAATCCAGTTGCGGAAGGGCGTGAGACAGGGAGACGTTATATCTCCAAAACTGTTCACGAACGCACTGGAGGACGTTTTTAAGCTCTTGGACTGGAGCGGACGCGGCATCAACATTAATGGCGAATACATCACTCATCTCCGTTTCGCCGATGACATAGTCGTAATGGCAGAGTCGCTGGAAGACCTGAACACCATGCTCAGCGACCTCAATACCGTTTCCCAACAGGTGGGTCTTAAAATGAACATGGACAAGACGAAAATCATGTCAAATGTCCATGTTGCACCTATACCTGTTATCGTTGGGAACGATATACTCGAAGTTGTAGACCACTATACATACCTGGGTCAGATCATCCAGCTAGGTAGGTCCAACTTCGAGAAAGAGGTCGCCCGAAGAATCCAACTCGGATGGGCAGCGTTTGGGAAGTTACATGAAGTCTTCTCGTCAAAAATCCCGCAGTGTCTGAAGACTAGGATGTACAACCAGTGTGTGTTGCCAGTGATGACGTACGGTACCGAGACATGGTCCCTAACTGCTGGCCTTTTAGAAAGGCTCAGAGTCGCCCAGCGCGCGATGGAGAGAGCTATGCTCGGAGTATCTTTGCGCGACAAAATCCGAAATATGGAAATTCGCCAAAGAACAAGAGTTACAGACATAGCTCTCAAAATATGCAGGCTGAAGTGGCAATGGGCAGGCCACGTCGCTCGAAGGACTGATGGCCGCTGGGCCAGGAAGGTGACTGAGTGGCGACCGCGGACCGGAAGACGCAGCGTGGGCAGACCTCCCACTAGGTGGACCGACGACATCGTCAGAGTGGCGGGGAGCCAGTGGATGCAGGTGGCGACTTGTCGTTCTACGTGGAGGACCAAGGGGGAGGCCTTTGTTCAGCAGTGGACGTCTCTCGGCTGATGATGATGATGATAATGATGATGATCTAGTGGATTTGGGTGCTTGTACCACAATGAAACACAATGTTTTTTTTTAGGATTTTTAGCCTAAAAAATAGACACTGATCACTTGATGGTAAGCAATCATTGATGTTGAGGGACATCTTCAACCACCAGGGTAGTCACAAATAATTGAACTTTTGTAGAAGAGATTGGTCAAGCGTTGTTTCACGGCACGACTCATTCGTGCTGAAGTATAACTCTCCCATGTTATTCACTTTAAAAACAACAGTATTTTTAGTTACAAACGCCAGCGTGTGACTATACCCTAGTTGAATCTGATAAAACGAGCTTCGTGTTGACTTTCAAGTAATTTACAGGTTATGTCGCCTCAAAGTCTATCATTATGTTAGTTTCTGGATTACCGAAAGCAAAACCAGAGAATAATATAAATTTCTAGCCATAATCATACTTAAATCTCGTCTTAATGACTTTGTAATCATAGTTCTAACACTTATAACTTGAGTTTGAGCATAAGTTAGTTTTAATAACTTGTTAGAACAAGCTATTTTGGTGTCGTGAATGATGTTGTTTTGGTATGATTGATTTTCTTGATGTAGGCTAAGAAATAAACTAAAAATGTAATGTAATGTAATGGAAAAGCAAAAAATATGATACATCAGTGGCGTCATACCCTACGTAACAACGACAAAAAAATGGCGAGTTTGTTCGAGATTCAGGGCAAGTATTATTAGTACAAAATTATAAAGATCCTATGAAGGCGCTAATTTTTATTTTGAGAGGGGGAATTTCAAATTGGAATGGAAATTCATCCAATGACTTTTTCCGCCTTGGGTGAGGCGAAAGAGAGAGTCAGGCTCTTACTGAATTAAAACCACCACGTTCCCTTTCCTCTGAACCGGTGCCCTATAATCTGTTTCGTTGACCGCAGCTCCGGATAAGTAGGCGTTAACACATTGAACGCCGTGGTGGTCACCGATGACCGACGTTAGCGGAGAGTTTTCTATTGGCAGTCAAAGACTTAACCTTAGGTGCTGATTTGTAATATGAAACCCATGACGCATTAGACTCACAAAATCCTAAAGACAAATAAATTCCGCACAAATGACTAAAGAAAAAAATCCTATTTCAGTATCCACAAGACAATGAACTACAAATAATTGTTCCCACATACCGTTTTTATGAGCATAGTATCCAGTTCCTGATGAAGATCCGCTGCCGGTCGAGGATCCCTGCTGCGGCCGACCTTCCTCGTCCACCTCCAGAGGCAACGGCGTCGCCTCCATCACTCACTCACTCACTCACTCACTCACTCAATTTACACTCATCACTTATAACACTCACTTTTCACTCGCTGTACCTGGAAAGAATAAAAATGCTATTAGATATTTAATTTTAAATAAGTCTTCTCCTAAGTCTGAAAAATACTATGCTGAAAATTGCAAAATCTGTTCAGTCAAACGCAAGATAACCGCGTACATTTTTTTTGAAGTCGTTTAAAAAGAGGCAAAGAAATTACACATTTTATAGCAACTGGGCAGCAGCTTTTTCTTTGATGGTTTCGAGTTCCATTTTAAGGCCAAAAAAATATTCTTACGCGGTAGGCAGTATAAACCCTATGAAAATTAAATAAAAGCATGAACCTATTGCTTTATATCAGACGTATTCCCAGACTCTGTTACACTCTATTACAGAAAAAAATGTTATAAAACCGAAAACAGAAACCAAACATCATAATATTAGCCATCAGACCTCAACACACGGGGCCCAGTGGGCTGATGCTGACCTGGAGCTACGGACTACCTAGCGGGTTTACCGATGCTCCGGCTCGAAAAGCAGGAGTTGGAACGGGGTGTTTTTGAAGTAGGAAGGTGTTGTTAAGTCAGTAAGAGTCTGACACTCCCTCACGCCTCGCCTAACGCAAGAGAAGTCATAGCACGATTTTCCTCCACAAAAACAAGCATCATAATATCCACCAGTTAAATTCATAAGAACCCGTCAGTCAGTCACACAGAACAGTTGGCGCATCATATATCTATGTCATATATTTCACTGGCGACATGACACGCGCACTGTCGCATCGAAACAGGCGACAGACAACACGACCGATTGTCTTTTATTTTTATGAATGGCCACTGCTTGTGTGGATTGCTGGCCAATGAAATTGTACATCATGTAGGTACTTAAGATGTGGTATAATATTATAGAAATAAAGGGGAATGTAGACGTGAATATGTATAATATTTAGTTGGATTTGCTTATAATAGTGGGCGGGTAAGATGTTTATATTATTGCTGATGATAGTCTAGCTGAATCTTTAGCTTACCTATCTAGAATCTCGAATTCTACTTACCAAATTAATTAGTTCGTTACTGTGTCAATGATATCCTGATTACGGTACTGTGACGAGGTCATTCGACTAGTTTCAAGCTTAGACTGGGGCTCATAAAGATGCATTCATGATCCACTAAAACTCTAGAGCTTCGTACTACCCGCTAGGTAGCGAGTTTGGGGTTCATAAGAGTGTTGAGAAACCCGCTAGGGTTTACCTGGGCTCCGACTCGGAAAGCAGGAGTAGAAACAGGGTAGTTTTTAGTCAGTAAGAGTCCGACACTCCCTCGCCTCACCCAAGGCGTTAGAAGTAATTGGATGAGTTTGCCCCCTTAAAAAAAACACTGAAACTAGTCGAGTATGCTCATCTCACACCTATGTGACTTATGCCTTACCTTAGTAAATTTAATATTGTACACAATAATTATTACACAAAACTAATCTACTTGCCAAAAAGTTTAATATCTTAAATTCTAATAGCTAATAAAACTGGGTGGTCTATCCACATGTCTACAATTTCAAATGTACATGAATGTGACGTTCAACCACGTATGTTACGCTTCAGATCTTTCAATAATTTCTCAGAATGAAACCTGAACAAATAATTGTCATTAAGGAAATGTCAGTCGCGTGGAGTTGGCACACGTATGTATGACGTCACGGCTAGTTTATGACCGACGGACGGACATTTAATATGGCTAAATATATTGCAAGTGGCTGTCCATTCAGTCTGTCGTTTCATGTGTAGGTACAAATTGTTAGCTCTGAGGTGAGACATGTTATAGTTTCGTGACTTGGTTAAGTATACAGTATTAATGGCTATTGTTTTTTAATAACAGAAGAATTTGGATTTAAAGAGATATTTGTCCAGTAAATGTCTGACAATGTCTTTCGTCTTTCAAAGTGAAGGGGTTCCGTGATTGTTGTACGATGTTTCTGACGCTGATTCCCCCTCGACTTCAACGACAGTTACATCGGTACACGGTGCAAACTAAGCCTAATAAGGTAAAATTTCTAGTCAGGTATAATAGCAGTGGGTCTGCGGACGGTGAGCAAGCGTAGTTCGCTGCCCGACCAGAACCAGAACCGTGCGTACGGCGTAACGCGTTCCGCGCGCTCCAAAGAGCTAGACCACTACAGTAGGGCTAATTCCCGATCCGGAACTGCGGGGCTAGAGTCCGAACTCCCTCTTGCCTCGCCCAAGGCGAGGTGGCGTTAAAGGGGTATGCCAATATTTTTAAGCTGGGTTGGAGATCGCAGTTTTAAAGTTTCAAGTTTATCGGAGAGCACTGATGCCATGTCACTAGCAAGTATGTCGTCCACTATTCCTATCTATGCTTAACTCATCGTAAGATGTGTGGTGTGATATTGTATATGCTATTTTATGACGTATGGTCGTAATATTTGAGTACAGTTTCCTTCGATATTACGACTCTAGTTTACGACTTCTAATATTTGTACGTTCCCGTACTAAAATGATATATAAGACAATGCATTTTATGGTTTCTGTTAAAACTACTTTGGGTTAGAGTAAGTCACCAACCTAAAAGTGACAAAGTAAGGGGTTAGTTTAGGGTACGGAACGTAAGTAACTTTTAATAAGGTATATATGGTTTAGGGGTGGTTGGCGAAAATAGTAATTAGTTTCTTAAATGCAAAATTTTTAATGTACTAAATAAAAACATGATTGGACGAAAAGTCTGTGAATAAAAAGTTTTACTTTAGTTTTCAGCCATGATCGTCCTACTGCTGGCAAACCTCCTTTCTGTGTAAAGCCATTTACGGCCAATCCTTGTCATAGATGTCGAGTTCGTCCTGGCCCTTTCGGGTTTTTTTGATGAAACATGCCGGTAATCGAGCAGACGTATTACCTGATGGTAAGCAATCGCCGCCGCCCATGGACACTTGAAACACCAGAGGTTTTACAAGTGCGTTACCGGCTTTTTGGGAGTTAGGAATTTAAGGGTTTTTGTTCGGGAATGGGGATGGGGAAGATTGGGAAGGGGGGTAATTGGGCCTCCGGTAACCTCACTCACACAACGAAACACAACGCAAGCGTGGTTTCACGTCGGTTTTCTGTGAGGCCGTGGTATCACTCCGGTCGAGCCGGCCCATTCGTGCCGAAGTATGAAAATTAAAAAGCGAAATTATCGAAAATAGAAAACAAATTTTCTTAATAACTATGTTTAAATTTATCTACCCAATCCACGAGTATAAAACGCATTGTTATATATTTTGTTCATGAAATAGAATTTATAAACCTTTTGCCACTGAACTTGTATATTTTAGCGTTGTAGGAAGATATAGGTCTTGGCAGGCAATGCTTATTGTACTAACATATAACATAAACTATTAAATGAATTTACAATTGTATTAAATTTAATACAATATGCATTGTTATAGTGCCCTTGGCATTTGCGTATATTAGGGATCCACGGTCGAGTAAATTATAATAGACTAGGTATTTATGGTCTTCCGTCTTGGTAGTTTAGTTATTTTCAAAGATTTTGAGCTTTTGAGGTTTTGAGCACTTTTTTTAGGGTGGAAAATCATCAATTGATTTCTACCGCCTTACTGACTAAAAACTATCCCGTTCCTTCCCGGTAACCCACAGTCCGCAGCTTCAGGTCTTGTAATCGATACCCAATTTTAGTATTGTTTTTGTTACGTAGTATGCAGTGTGTATTGTAATTTGACTAGTAAATAAAGCTTTATATTCCTGATCAATAAAAATTTAATTAAAAAAAGACACGATTTTCTCACGTATATTAATGGACAAAAGCTAACTAGGTACTATTTTCGAGTTACAGAGGGACTCTTCATCAAGAGAAGCGTGCGCAGTCTCGGCGACGTCTTATAGCTTACTAATATATACTAACAATTTTAGTTTTTTGTTATTATTTATATATAATGTATATCTCACGATAGTTATAATAAAAATAAAGATTGACTAAGTACAGAGACAGTAGCTATTACTATTCAAAAAAAGCCACATCTTCTGTAACCGCTACTAAACCGACTATCGGTTTAGTAGCCAACCAACCAAACCGCAACTTTACCGAATGTATCTTTATTTTCTCAACTGCATAGTAAATAACTGTACAGTGTTATATTTACTCAAAATCAAAATCCACACTACCAAAACATCATCCGTACAGGCAAAGTCACGTCACAAACAAACTCAGAGAAGCGATCTTATCATTCTTATCAAGCACATTACCACTTAATTCTACCTCTTAACGAGACGCGCGGAATAAGGAAATATGCTCACCATCCCATCTTCAGTTAAGAAATTTACCCCAATTTAGGGGAGAGCCTTTTCGAAGCTATTTATTTACTTCGGGCAACATTGCCGCCGCTAAGTGGGACGAAAGTGGGTAATTTATAAGTGGGAGCTAGAATTTTGTTCAATGGTTTTCGGGCTTATGTATTAATTGGGCGTATATTGCATTGTAAATTAAATAGCTTGTGGTAACGCCAGAATAGAACACATTATATCACCCCTGATCCTCCCGCGGGTATTGTGAGAGTACGCTAAAGGAACTGCACATTGGACAGACACTGGACAGCTGGGCAAACTGGCTGCCGTGTAATGGGTAGCGGATTAGATTCTCGCACAGATCATTTCTTTGTGTGATTCATAAAATGTTGTTTCGGGTCTGGATCATGTGTATGTGAAATTGTATGTTTCGCATTCACGACACAAGAGAAAATCCTTATGTTAGGATTTAAAGATTTAACAAGGTTTTAAAAAGTTAAAAAACTTCATGGAATGTTTAAAACAGTAGAATAACATCCACATCTCACAAACATCTTTTGGAAAAGTTAAAAATTCAACTCGTAACAAACTTTTCTTATAATTTGAATGTCACAAACATTACTTTCAAGTATTTTATTATCTGTTCTAGGAAGACACATGAAAATAGACAGCAAAGAATATTCTTTACTACAACACCTGTATGACCAATGACCATAACGAAACAATGTAGAGTCGGTTTTGTAATAAAACAAATGAATAAATTTAATTACTTGATCAAGTGTGACTATCGTGTATTATTGAGTGATTTTGATTTTTCAAACATTTCTCAAAATTTAAAATTATTGCCGGTATATATGGCAATGCATTCGCACCCTATTAAAGTAGACTTATGTCATATACATACATATAGTACACATATGACTTACTGATACCTAAGCAGTGAAAAGTAGGTAAGGGAACCAGACTTTTTATAAGACTGAGAAAAAGTACTACAAAAATATTTTACAAAGAAAATAAAATAGATACCTTTTATCTCCTTAGAATCCCGAAAAATATCTCTTAATATTCAACGCACTAACACAATACAGTCCACAAACTTAACACAAAACCTTTTTAACACAGAAAACACTAAAAATCCTACCACAATTCACAATAAAACAAAATCGACTAAAACCTCTGACAAAAAAAATTCGACACCAAGCTTCTTACAGCGAAAAAAAATAAACTTTTGACACTAGAAAAAAAGAACGCACAAATTTCGAATTCCGAAACGGAGTATTCAAATTTGGAACGGCGGGAAAGTCGGTTGTTTTCCGCCTGTGGCCAGCAATAAACTGCTCGAGAATCGAGTTTGGTACGAGTCGACACTATTTTTACAAATGTCCGTATAGTTCGGGAGCTAGGAACATCGTTTATTTATTTTTGTTTTTCATATATTTATCGCTCGTAAAAGTATTTAGATAATGTTGATGGAAATAAAAAGCTATAAATCTGTATTTAATACAACATAAAAAACGTGTTTTCGCGAAGGGTTGAGTTGTATAGATGCAGCACATCAACATACCCCAAACTGTTTACGCGATTTTCAGCATTATTACTAGGGGGATAAAGTTGTAAATCCTATATATACTATTGTCAGTTTAGTATAGCATGTTGTGCTGTTGTGTCTGGACAATCGCACACGTAAAGTTTAATGGCTACTTTTATTTCTCGTGTGTATAAATTGAGTATTTTATTGTGTACGGTTCTAGTTAAGGATTTTATTGTGAAATAAACTTATTCAATTCGGTGAACACACACATTAAATGTGTGTAAAAGTATTTGGTATTAGAAATAAAATACAAATCAAATTACGACTTGTTTGTAATCATGAATGGAAATGTAGGAAAATTGGTTGTTTTTTTTTGTGTTTATGGATAGTAAATACATTAATATACATTGTCAAAGCAATTCGAGCTCAAAGGGCCAATTCATACGTTTCAAACGATTATTACCCACGTACGCCTTGTTGGTTGAGTTTTCACAAATACAACTGGTCAGATAAACAGTCGTCGGGTTCGATTTTCGGGTCGAGTAAAGTATTATTGGGATTTTTCAGTTTTCGATATTTTTTGAACTTAAAATTTACCCGATGTATAGTTACAGACCTATTTAAATGGTCCAACCAAAAAATCTTTTTGCTTTTTTACTCTCTGAAGCACTTATACCAACCAACTTAGATAGTTTTTGAAGACTTTTATGAAGTAAGCACTAAGTGGAAAGCTAAAAGTCTAGTAATAAAGTTCAGTACGCTTGCGTTGATGCAACTGATCTAAAAACTTTGTAAGTTTCCTGAAGATTCTTCTAATTAACTCGCTTTTTAACTATTCTTCGAAAGAAAACTTGATAATAATGGCCTTTTATTCAAGATTCTGCGAAGTTCTGTTGAGAGGAACTGAATATGTAATAATAACAATAAAAAACTTTATTACCTAAGGATTAAAACGTGCAAAATACAAAACATATTAAGTGTAACAAATTTATTTTAGTTAAATGTCTGTGATATGTGACATGATATCAAATACTAAATAGACGTTGAATCTTGTGTTTTCGTATTCGAATTTGGGAAGAAATAATATGTTATTTCTAACTCATCTGTATAACTTAAAACTAAAATGAAGTAAAAAATCTCTCCATTAGGCGTCAATTCCAGAGAGGCATACTAGGATAGAGTTATAGGTATTTTACTTCCTGTGTCATCGGGGAAAAGTAATAAAGTAATTTAAAAACACGGTTCGGTACCTTAACTAATACTTCTGTACCAACTCTGGTAGCTAGCAAAGTAAGATTACTAAACGAAATAGATTATTGCTCAAAAGTGAAAAAACAATACATCGATCATAAAAACAAAAGAACACACTCTTAAACAAAAAAAGAAAAGAGGAATTACCCAACTGTTGTTTGTTGGGATTTTCTATCCGTGTTAATTCGCATGTAAACTTCATATGTGCGATGCAGGATATCTGTGACGTCATCCGTTGATTTGCTCGTGACGATAGTCTATGTGCGACTTCTGTCATCTGTCACTTGTCAGAGTGTCGCCACAGTCTCATTCTTTATAATTTTATTTTATTTTATTTTTCTTTATTGGGACATAAAACAATTATGTACACATTTCAGATATAATTAAAAAAAAAACTAGGTATAGAAAATAAAAGGTAAATGTGTAACCCACACTAATGTCCGCGGAATAATACAATAGAAATTAAGAAAAATAGGTGCGTGCGACCATGGAACAGAAAGGTGTAAAATATATACATATGTAAATATCTACAATTACATGTTTAGGGATATAAAATTTCAGTGGCCATTCTTTTAAACTTGAAGTTGGGAAGTGCAAAAATATCAAGGGTTATATAGTGTGAGTTATACGTATCTACCATACGTCGGAGAGGCGCCCGTGCCCCCGCGTGGGTTCTACACCTTGCAGTGTGGAACAGCTGGGGCACGCGCGCCTCTCGGCGCATCACAGTTCTAGGTACAATATAACATATGTTATTTGCAATTTCAGGACAGTCAAACTTGTTGTTACATAAACCATGCAGCATTAAACTGCGTCTAGACTCCAAACTCTGAAGTTTATAACGTTTCAACAGTTGTTTGTATGATAGCTTTGAGTGTGCGGTTCTATAGTGCGTGGCACGCAAGAATTTTTTTTTAAACCATTTCTATTTTAGTTTTATACACGTCAAAAATGGGACTCCAAATCGGGACTGCGTATTCCAATTGAGAACGAACTAAAGCTTTATATAGAAGTAAGAAAGTAGACGGTCTTTTAAAGTCATTTGACGATCGCAATACGAAGCCAAACATACGATACGCTTTATTAATAATATTATCAATATGGACATCAAAATGCAATTTAGAATCCATTGTGACTCCAAGATCTCTTATGTTGCTAACTTTTTTAGAATCATATCATCTAGCTTGTAATCATGTGTGATAATATTTTTATTTTTTGTGAAAGTTATTGCATTACACTTGGGTAAACTGAGCTGAAATTTATTGTTCGAACAATAACGAGAAAGCCTATCTAAGTCTTCCTGTAGTAACTGACAATCCTGAATGTTTTTACAAGACTTGTAAATTTTGATATCATCTGCATACATTAGAAACTGAGAGTGAGTAAAACATTTTTTTATGTCATTCACGTATAGGACAAAAAGCAATGGCCCCAAAATTGAGCCTTGGGGCACACCAGAACTGACGACAATGGAATTGGACTGATAGCCATTTGTTACGATTTTTTGTGACCTGTTAAAAATATATGACATGAACCAACGTAACAGATTACCTCGGATGCCGTTGAAGGCAATTTTATCTAAAAGTAGTTTGTGGTCTACTTTGTCAAAAGCCTTCCGAAAGTCTGTGTAAATAGCATCAATTTGAATTTGATCGTCCATGGTTTTTAATAAAAAGTCAGTAAATACCAGGAGATTAGTGTTGGTCGAACGACGTTTAACAAATCCGTGCTGTTCACTTAAAATAAGGTGGTGAATGTGTGAATATAATTCATTGTGCACAAGACCCTCGAAAAGCTTCGACAAAATAGACAATATCGAAATAGGACGATAGTTTTTTACATCATGTTTGTCCCCAGTTTTAAAGACCGGAGTGATATTAGCGCATTTCCAAATATCGGGAAAAGTTCCTACACGTAAACACTTGTTGAATATTATATGGAGAGGACAAACTATACATTCTGCGGTCTTTTTTAAAAAAATGGGTGGTAAAGAATCAGGACCGGGTCCCTTATTCAAATCTAATTTCTTAATTGCTTTAAGTACAACGTCCTTAGACAAGTAAATATCTGAAAATATAGACGCATTATCTGCGAATACGTTTGGTGGCTGCCACACTGTGGGATCAAAATTAGAAGGTTCATAAACTGAAGTGAAAAAAGTCGAAAACATATTACTTATTTCAATAGGATCACTCGAGTGTACGTCATCTAGATACATGTTTGCTGGTATTACCGCCCTGCCCTTTCGGTTGGAAACATAAGTCCAAAAGTGTTTAATATTTAGCGGTATACTATCCTCGACAGTTTTTATATATTTTTCAAAGCATTTGACAGATTCGGATTTAAAACGCTTACGATGTATTGAAAAACTTTCATAATCTGAGATATTCCCATATGTTTTCCATTTAAGCCAGGATTTCTCTTTGGATTTGAATATGCGAATAAGGGCAGGAGAAAACCACATAGGAAAACGTGAACTTGTGTGCCTAGTAAGCGGAACATGTGTTTTAATTAAGCTGTAAATATGATTGTAAAATACGTTAACCGATTGTTCTGCAGTCAGCTCGTCAAGCAATTGATTCCAATCCATCTTACTCAGCTCATTATTTATTATTTCATAATTAGCTTTATAGAAATTGTGTCTAGTGGATTTGTGGCGCTTCATAGGTGAAATAACTGTAGCGAGTGAAGTAATCGCTGAGAAAGGAGGGTGATAATTATCAGGCGGCAGTAATGGAGCACAAAGTTTTGTTTCACAATTAACGTTCGACAAGAATAAATCTAAAATACGCCCCAAGTTGTTTTTTTGTGTGTTATATTGAAAACTGTTTGTAAAAGAAATAAAATTGCCCAGATAAACGCCAATATTATCATTCGATTGAGGTACCACATAGTTACATCCACTACAATCAAGCCAGTCAATGTTTGGTAGATTGTAGTCACCTATAACATAAAATGTGTCAGTACTGACGTCACTAAATATATCTTGTAACATATCAAAGTGAGACGAATAAAGATCCCCGGGAGAACGCGGCGGTATATAGGCTGCAGATATAATATGGCGCTTGGTAGGATGCGACGCTGGCAGTTGTACTAATACATGCTCAAAATCAGTGCGCGCGAGGTGCGTAAAAATTAGTTGGTCGTAAAGAACGTAAAACGGCAATAAGCACCCCACCACCGTCACGTTTATCCGTTATAATAATCAGTATTATCCAAAAATTGGTACTCCATTGTCAAATTAGACATCAAATCCACGTCCCCTTGTGTTTCAAGTCCCAAGCTATGAATATTTTACATTCAAATCACAAAGATACTTTCTGAATACTAAAGTCCTAATTGAGTTTGAAGTTTAACTTATTTTCGACAAGTCTTTAAGGGGCCTGAAGTGTGAAAATAGGTTAAATCACGTCTGTCTCCCATGGGGATAGGTAGAGACAATGGAACGCCAGTAGCGTAGATGACTAATTCTTTTTTATATGTCCGCCTTGTAATTTATTTTAAAACATTTAGACACGTATTTTTTATTTTCTTACCGACACAAATACTTTCGAAGATGTATTAATTTGAAATATCGCGTGACGTCACTTCTAGATACATTTTATACATAGAAGTGACGTATTTGCCCTCACTCCTGAACTTCGATTCGTTTTATCTAAATATTGTTATCTTATATGATGAAATAAAAAAATACGTGGCTTATATTTTCATCGCCTAACTGACGGACTAAATAGATTTTCAATTTTCTGTCATCATCCCTATATAGTTTTACCTACATAACAATATATATTTTTTACATTTGATGGGTCGACGTTCGGCCGCTATCTCGCTTGATGGTAAGTGATGATGCGGCCTCCGACGGACCACGTCTGCCCATAAGCAACCTATTCATATTTCATCTTTATCAACTAACCTGTCACCCACCAACACCAACTACTACAAAAAACAACTCACTCACATCAAAACGTACAAGAAAAAAAGAAAAATAAATTATTCAGACAATCCCTCCAAGGAACCTGATATTAAAGTACCATTCGTCCTGAACCTAGCTTAGCATCAACGTCCAAACAAAAATGACCCTACATCACCGGAACACAAGCCCCAAATTCCTATACACAAATCTTTTATAACCCCAACTCCGTTTGTTGTCTGCAGATCATAAAATCTGAGAATACTATTTTGGGCGCTTTGTAGTGTTTCAAATAAATTACACTGGAGATCTAGGACGCACCGTTTCTATGTTAATTTAAGGAGGTTACGTTTAAGTGTGGGAGAGCCACGCTTCCGCACGAATGGGCCGGCTTGACCGGAGTTATACCACGGCGTCACAGAAAACTGGCGTGAAACAACGCTTGCGTTGTGTGTTCCTAATCTTCTTAAATAAAAAACGTTCGAGTTTTTCCCTTTCCACTTCAAAAATAGAACGAGATTTCCAGTGTGACCTGTAAATGTACCTACATTGCACATATGTATGGCATGTTCCGTAATCATCTCACGATTAGCTGAAACGTTTCTAGCGTGGTTTGCAGAATAAGTTTTGTTACACAAAGATCAAATAATATTCTTGCAAAAAAAACAGAGTAATGATGGAGTTCACTTGCTCATTCTTCTCCATTCGAAGCTACACTTTAGAACAAGCACCTATCTTCACTGACGAATAGACTGATGGACAATTCAATTTGACATTTTAAAACTTCCCTATTTAAAGATTAATAAAAATATCTGCTTTGTCATTAGACTTTAGGTGCGAGGCTTTAGTACTTTAACCGACTTTATTGTAGATGTATTTTTAAACATTTTAATGTGTTTAAAGGGAGCCTATTGATTTAGTGTCTATAAGTGTAATGAGTTTGGCAAGCAGCTTGGGTTATTAAATATATCAAAGCATCATTCCATTTTGGTACGGTCCAGTTCACATAAGTTATTGGCGTTTTAGTACCAATTTTATGCTTATTATGTTTTTAGTTCCACGTAATATACAGCTGTTAGTGGACCAATGATGAGCACTAAAGAACTAGGTTCACTACTGCAGCTGAAAATTTCAGAATGTTGTAAAAATTGTGGCGACACTCTGACAAGTGACAATTGACAGATGACAGAAGTCGCACATAGACTATCTACGAGTAAATCAACGCATGACGTCACAAATATCCTGCATCGCACATATGAAGTTTACATGCGAAATAACACGGATAGAAAATCCCAACGAACAACAGTTGGGCAGAAAGCCCGCCAGGCTGATCACCTCGCCTGGTCGGAGGATCCTCCTTTGCTTAGGGAACTTTACTCGCTGTTCCCTAAAGTGGTGACCCCGACGTGATTGAAAGCAACCTTCACGGAGCAGATCAGCACCGTCATCCTTATCGCCATCTCCCTCACCCATCACTTCTCCGCTGAGCGGTAATCAAGTCGCAGCCAACCAGCATCCTCGGCCTCATCAGGGACCACCACACGCTACATCGATGATATGCAGCCTGGTTCTTCCCTACGGCCTCATCAGCGTCTAGGCACAGCATTCTCTGCACACGGTCTGAGGACACCTTCCTCCCGTCAACGCAGACTACTACGCCACTACGCACCTACCCTCGCAGCATCAATTCCCCGACTCACCGTGGGACACTGCGAGCCTCACTACTCCGACTCACTGGAGTATCACCCTGCACCGCTCACCCGACTCACTGGGCATTCAGCGGCACAGTTCCGACTCACTGGAACTAGGGGCATTCTACACTGGCTCTGGCACCGCTCATCTCAAGCATCGACAGCCGTCTCAACAGGATCGACCTCCGGTCTTGGGGGGGAGTGATGTGGCGACTCTCTGACAAGTGACAATTGACAGATGACAGAAGTCGCACATAGACTATCTACGAGTAAATCAACGGATGACGTCACAAATATCCTGCATCGCACATATGAAGTTTACATGCGAATTAAGACGGATAGAAAATCCCAACGAACAACAGTTGGGCAGAAAGCCCGCCAGGCTGATCACCTCGCCTGGTCGGAGGATCCTCCTTTGTTTAGGGAACTTTACTCTCTGTTCCCTAAATAACATAATAATTAACAAAAATATTTGTTAATTATTATGTTATCGGCTTACTCACGTAACTTTTTGACTAGGAACTCGACTAGTTTCAAGCCATGTTAGAGGTTCATATTCAGGTGCAGCATACCGCGAAGCCGATAACATAATAATGATTTAGTATATCCCACTAAAGTTATAATAAAATTATTTGTTTGATCACTTGATTGATTGTGACCTTAGTTGTGACGGGAGCCAAGGACTATAAATATTTTTAACTAGCTACTTCCGCGCGGTTTCACCCGCTCTGCTTGGCTCCTATTGGTCATAGCGTGATGTTTTATAGCCTATAGCCTTTCTCGATAAATGCACTATCCAACACAAAAAGAATTATTCAATTCGGACCAGTAGTTCTGGAGATTAGCGCGTTCAAACAAACAAACAAACAAACAAACAAACTCTTCAGCTTTATAATATTAAGTATTAGTATTAGTATAGATTATAATATTAGTATAGATTAGTATAGATTATCACCATACTTATAATATATCTATCATTACAAGTATGAAACAAAAAAAAAAGGAAAAAGAAAATACTCCAGTTAATTAGGTTCGAAAGTAAAACTACAATATCGGGTACATTACACACATGGTTTCACATTAACCTATACAGAACCAGTTTATCATGACCTCGCTTTGTATGATCTTCCCGTACATTCGAGGGTCAGTTTATACTGGTTTAGCTACAATGTCGTGTAATACCAATGAGCCGGCAAATTAGTATTGAATCTAGAACAATGCATTACTATGTTAATACAAAAAGCTTGTTACACTCTAAGGAATAAATAGTTTAGGTACAGGCAGATCAAGTTACCCTAAACTATGTAAACTCTTTTGAACTTTATTGTTTGGTAATAATGATGAAAATCGATTGAAGAAAGACAAAAATGAGCAGCTTGATGTGCGTATAATTACATTTCGTGGAACGCAGCGTTAGCTGGTTTGGAATAATTTTCTTAGAATTCTGGTTCTTAAAATATAATTTAATTGGAATAAATGATTTGACTTTGACTTTCGTTTCGTTTACGAAGAAATGTCAAGAAAAGTTTTTAAATTAATTAAAAACCTTTACCTATAAACTATAAAAATGTGTATTAATTAAAATTCCATAGTTTGACTATGGGATTTTCATGACATTATAAAAATTAATTCTAAAAACTCAGATTCACGATTACAACTCCCGGACTACAAGTCTTGGCATATTTCCCGAGACGATTTTGACGGCTAGAAAAAAGAGAAAAATATCTTAATGCTTTTATTAACAAACGTATATCATATTTTAGTCTCAATTTAGAACGAAGCGTACATGTTATTATTGCCCGCTTTTCTGTTCAAAAGAATTTATTGCCAGCATAAAAAATACTTTTTCATTGATATCTTTTTCTTTGTGGGTGCAGCCCTATTTTTTTTCTTTAAACTTTATATTTATATGTCATTTGTGTTATGATTTATTTGCTGACTCGTTGATAGGATAAGTGGTTATTTTTTATTAAATTTGTAAACGTTTTGGGCGTGAGTGTACTTTGCTTTTTTTAGTTTAATACTACGGCACTTTAGTCTTTGACTGCCAATAGAAAACTGTTGAAGGCAAATCCTCCGCTAACGTCAGTCACCGGTGACCACCACGGCGTTCAATGTGTTAATTATGTAAATATGTACATCACGTAATATGACATAGGAAGAGTCCCTCTGTGACTCGAAACTAGTAGAGCTTTTCTCCATTAATGTGCAAACCGTGATTTTTTAGTTAAGACTGATGACTGTTGATGAGGCGAAAGAGGTATGTAATATTCGTAGCAATTGGCGTTCCATTGTCCCTGCCTACCCCTACGGGAGGCAGGTGTGAGGTTATGTATGTATGTAAAGTAAAAATACGTTATTATTAGAACTTGACACGGGATATTTACAAAGAGAGAAGAGTTTCCGATATTTCGACACTGTTGAAAGCGCCATGATCACGGATGAACTGAAATCTGAATATTGGAAACTCTTCGAAATAAATAAACATGGTAAATATCCCGTGTCAAGTTCTAATAATAGTGTTGGTGACCATGTCAGTTTAAAAACTTATAAAGATACGTTCATCGCTAAATCTAGGAAGAATATTCGTAAACTTATAGATAGGAAGAGATCGAAGCTACTTACAATGCTGGTCGCACCTACATTACCCAGCAATGTTCTCGATAAGAATAAATCTGTGAGGAGAATGCTTAAACGAACGAATCAAGCGAATCTAACTGAAAAGGAAAACTAATTAAATAAATAATATACTAGGTTGTTTAATGAAACCTGTGGGTTTTAGTATCATTTATTTAATTTAGATAGTAGTTTTAAAAACCTAGCTATACACCTTTTTTAAACATTTTTTTTGGACTTTTAAAATACCATTGCCTTAGGATATTCTCTTGTGTCGTGGGTGCGTTTACAAATATAAAAGTTAACATACACTGACACCCAGATCCAATACAACAAATTGTAAATCGAACCTGCTACTCGTTACGCGGCAGCCGGCTGTCCAGCCACCGCATCTTCCGTGCAGTCAAAATGACAAGAATGTTTTCTATATAAAAATATAATGTTTTTAAACACAAATGGTGAAAAGTGGCTGTATATTGTATAGTATAGTGTATATATACCGTAATGTGCACCTCCACTAACACAACCACGCGGACGAAGTCGCGGGCAAAAGCTAGTAGACAATATAAGTAGTTTAATAAACAAACAACAATACAACAAAACAAACAAAAAAGAAACACCAAAAGAAATTAACGTGACAACTAGCCCGAGTACACTCAACAACAGAAGTGGATCGCAATTTAAATTTGCACTCAAATTAATGACGTGCATGCTGTCAATTTGACGGCTCGCAACCCTCTATTACCGAATTCATGGCGCCATCGCAGCGCGACCTAAAGGGGATCGCAATTCGTATAATTAACGCGAAATTTCGCTGAATTAAGCGTAAATTGTACTTTCTGTTCGTTTAAGTGGATTTAGAAATTATATTTTTGGTTGATGAATTTTTTTTAATATTATGGTTTTGGTTGATAATGAAGTAGTGAGTGTGAATTGTGTTTCGATTACTTTTTTTTATTTAATATTCTTATCTAATATTTTATGTGCTATGTTTACTGATGTACAACAATTAATAGATATAAGTAGGTATAAGTTAGATATAAATAGTTTAGATAAGTGCAAAAGTAATTCTAAGATTAAATTATAAATATGTATAATTTGATTTAGTAAAATAGTGAGCGTTCTGCCTCCTGTCTGTGTTGTAGATGAAACCATAGACAGATAGCTAGTATAACATTTTTTAATTTTAACGTCAAGCAACTAATTTAGTTTGTACCGTAAATCAAACCACCGCGCCTGGCCACTATCGTGAGTTTCCACTTTGTAATCCAAAAATTTTTTTATCACATGCAAAATAAGGACCTCCTAAAAAAAGCCAGCACCCTCATTATATGAGCATAAAGGCTTGCATTTCACTCACAAGGTAGGAACCAAAGAGCAGGTGTAGACGGGTAGCATATGGCATTCAGTGCCGCTAAGATCCCTCCCGACAAAATGACCTGAATATATTTACGTGAGCACACCTTAAAGTTTTCTAGTGCTTCTGAAAATCTTAAATCTACATTGTAGCTAAAATTTTAGGTTAAATATTGTTATTTTTTTTTACGAATAATGAAAGCATTATAACTTAAACATTGCCCCACGTTAGGATTTTCTCTTGTGTCGTGGGTGCGTTTACAAACATACAAGTTCACATACACATGACAACGCGACCGGAAACAATAATTTGTGGATCACACAAAGGGCTGTTCCGTGCTGGCATCGAACCCGCGTTACTTTATACGGTAGCCAGTTGCCCAGTCACCGTGCCAATCGTCGGCATTGTCTGTGGACGTATTTCATAAATCTAAAGAATTCTAAATCCTTTGTAGCTAAACTTGTAAACAATTTCTGATATACTCTTATAACCATAACAAGCATCTAAAAATACGAATTTACAAGTGGAATCTCATAAATAATCATAATTTAATATAAACTATGATAAACAAAAGCATTATGTAAACAAACTAGCTTTCTGCAAACTCCAAGTAGGAATGAACGAGCACTTTATAAAATTATCTGTATTTTTATATAATATATTATGAATTTGTACTGCAGCCACAATTTAAAATTTATAACATTCAACGTAAATATTTATCCTCGCTACCACTTTAGTTCGCGAGTGTACTGCGTATTGAAAGGAAATAATAAATATGTATTTCATAGGAAATTGCGATTTGCTTTTCACATTTTTATAATATTTTTTATTTTATTTAAACTAATAATTGCTAACTAGTGCAGTGCAGGGTGGTATCTGAAAACTAGGGTTGGGCTCATACACTCAACATAATGCTGAAATGGTGTCCCATTTGACATTTATTTTCACTGTATTCTTCTATTTCGCTGTTTCTTTGTTCTTGTTCTACTATTTTAAGTTTTTTTATTATTATTATTCTGTATTATATTAGTAATGGTGTGTGTTTTGATGTAATCTTTGTATTTATGTGCGTGTCTTCTGTCAAATAAATGCTTTTTCTAGTCATTGTCCAGTCTATAATTGTCATGTGAACGGTAGAGTAGAATATAATACTTGTTTCCATCCCTTCTCTTCTCTTAGGTACGTCACGTAGGCCACGTCAATACATTTTGACAATTTGCCTTCGCGTCTAAATCGCTCACATAGGACATCCCGTAAACAGTTTGTCAAGGGCTGTTGAAGTTACATGTTGAAATAGTAACTAATTCAACGAACGATTAATTAACTATGAGCTCATTTCCAATAACACTTGACAAGTGGAACTAAACCCACCCATAACTAAACAAGCGAATAAACTAAAACTACACTTCACAAATAACAACAAACACCTGAATAACTCTGTCTATTCCAAAATAATAGTACTAGATAATACCTGTTATTATTTGATCTAACTCATTTTCTAGTACTATTAGAGTATTATTAAATGAACACACACAGAGAGAGACAGACAGGTCGATCATGTGTTTGCGGTTCACTCAGCGCAGTCAAGTGTTTGCTCAGAGTCTGATGTACATTTCAGGCCAATGGAAATGGCACACTGTATTCAAATGTTTGATGTTTTATTTGGTACGTACAGTTTTTGACTGTTATAAGTGCTCTATGTAAAGGTAAGTTATATGTTGAATTGTTTTGTTAGTGATGCATGAGTACTTCTGATCTGACTCAGGCGGTTTGGTGCCTAAATGCTGACATTGACATATTAGGTATAAAAAGAAATAAAATTGACAGAAAAAGCAGCACAAGAATCCAGTAAATCAATATTTCAAGATCAGTCTTTTAGAGCTGTTGGCGAGTACATAAGGAACATAGGGTTAAAAATTTGCTGGTATCATTTTTATTGAAATGTCTACAAACAATTTTCAGTAAAATTTGTTTAAAAAAATCGACTCCAAACTTCCCTTTTAAGGCGTTAATAAAGTAAATAAATTAAATTAATATAATCAAACTTGCTCTTCTGAAAATTGGTTCAGCTAATCGTGAAATAATCGCGCACAAACTGAGAACCTCCTTATTTTTGAAGTCGGTTAAAAAACCGGAATTATTGCGTAAATTATTGTAACATATTTATTATTATTGTTCTATCTAACTCCACCAATCAAAGCGAAACAATTTTCTAGCCCACAAAATGTGCAAGTTTGCTTGCCACTACTTGTATATCAACATAAATTAATATGCATGTTAGAGTGTTTGTGTTCATCAAGTTATGTGTTAGACATACATTGTAGATATTACAATAAATTAATGACCAAGTTTAGAACATAATAAATACATATTATGTATGTTTCTTGTCGTTGAAACCTCTTGAAGGAAGTGGTCGTAAGTGTGATTGGCGAAAAAGGGATTACGAGATTGATTTCCGATTCCACATAAAGAGATATTTTCAGTTTTTTTGAAATTTCTCTGTAGAATCTGAAATGGTAGCTTCTATAGAAGATAGATACGATAACCCCTTTGAAATTAATTAAAAATCTGAAATTATTTTCTTTTGGGAATAAAAAGATATTGTGAAATGACTCATATCCAAAACTAGCTTCTGCCAACGGCTTCGCCCGCGTTCCCGTGAGATAAAAAGTATCCTAAACCAAATTTCATCAAAGTCCGTTCAGGAGTTTCAGCATGATATACGGACAAACATCGAAACAAACAAACTTTCACGTTAATTATTATGTTATCGGCTTACTCACGTAATTGTTTCAAGCCATGCTAGAGGCTCATGAGGCCCTGAGCTTCCAGCATGGCTTGAAACTAGTCGAGTTCCTCTTCAAACAATTACGTGAGTAAGCCGATAACATAATAATTAATTTAGTATGTCTCACGAAAGTTACAATAAAATTAAACTTTCACATATATATAATTAATGTAATTATATTTGATACAATAAATATATAATATGGTATATTATAAATAAATACCATTTAATTATAACGATCAATAAATATCTATATTCCATTGGCACCAAACTCCAATCTAGATTAAATTAGATCTAGCATAATATTATAAATCTATGCCTAGACTCTGAGCTGTCTAAGTAATTTGGCATAACTGTCTCACACTAAATAATATTGTTTTAATACAGTCTCTACTCTACCTAAACTATAATAGAATGTGATTTTAGGTTAAATTAGCATTTACAAATTTACAACGTAATTTTACTAAGTACTGCACTGTTAGCACAGTCGCTGGGTAACTTGGCTATTGCGAAATGTGTCGTGGATTCTATGCCCGCACGGAGCACCTCTTTGTGTGATCCACAGATTAGGTATTCTCAAATAGTTACGGTAGTTCCTTAGTTTGATTGCATGGTTGGAGCGGTGGCTGGGAAATCGGCTACCGCGTAACGTGAAGCGGGTTCAGTCAGTGACCACACGGAGCAACTTTTTTTGTGATCCATATTATTATATTATTGTTGTGGGTCTAAATGTCATATGTGTATGTGAAATTTCATGTTTGTAAACACATCCACGATATAGGGGAAAATGCTAATGCGAGGCAACGGTTTAGTAATAAAAGTTAGATTTACTTGTGATATCCACAGAACGATTAGCGTTTTTTTTTTTTTTTTTGAGGGTGAAAAATCATCATGACTGTTTAGCAGACGGAGGAGATGGCAAACCATTCTCCTCACGATATGTATCATGGCATGAACCAGGGCTGGATGCGAGAGGTCGCCATCGCTGACCAGAACGATCAGAATGGTGACAAAATTGGTCTACTCTACCATGTACCATGCTATCACCTTGCTTTTATAGCTAGTCAGTACAGTAAAATAAACAAATCCTTCTATGAGCACTTACATTTCTACAACACTAAAGCTAGATTTCAAAAGTAGCTAGATATACGTCGTAGCACAAACAAATTCTTGAAAGAACACATAAATATAAGATTTATATTTTTGCAAGGTACTCGGGACATGAGTACAATTTGTAAAACAAACACAGTTAGAGTACTAGTACATTAGCTTCAGGATACACGATGTGTACTCTGTGTATGAAAGTACATAGAAAATGTATGTACTCTGTGTTTGTGTGTATTTTTCTAGTACCTACATAGACGTAGTTTGTTACAAATGGAACTTAGATGTGATATAAATATTAGATTGAAGTAGGAAGTATGTGTAGTCTAGAATTGATTTACTTAAACATAGCATTACTTATGTCTTTTAATTTCAGAGGTAGAAAGAAGCATATATACTATATTATACTTCATACTATATTATAAATGTGAAAGTTTGTTTGTTGACATGTTTGTCAACGAGTCACACTGAAAGTACTGAATGTAAATGTGAAAATTACTTTGTTTGGATGCTTTTCCATCAATCACGCTGAAACAATTAAATGAATTTTGATGAAATTTGGTATACAGATAGTTGACTTGGGTGATAGAATACTTTTTATCCCATAGGCAAAGCTGCTGGCAGAAGCTAGTAATACATACATAACCTCACGCCTGTCTCCCGTTTTATAGTCTCTGCCTATCCTCGTTATTGCTATTGCATATAGTACAATCACTTTTCGCCAGTTATGTTATAATAGAGAGTGAGCTTATCAATGTCTAATAAACCTTTTTACTTTTTTACCAGATTTCGGAATCCAAACTGAGAAAAACCGACTGCTAATCAACGAGACGGTCTGTGTTAACACCATTAATTCCCGTAAACACCTTTTCCAACACAACGGGTTAGCTTTTTTAAAGTAAAATACCGACAAAAAATTCCAAACGTTTATCGGCTTTGTTCAAACAATATTTAGGTATATTTTATTAGCCAAATAGTTTGGGCTGGGTCATAAATTTGCATATTTCGCAGCAATTACAAATAACGACGTATAGCTATCAACATTTATTTCATTAAAACAAGAAGATTCCATGTATTATAAACTGTTCAATAATTTATGTGGAAACTCAGTCAGTTATTGGCTTTGTTCCAACTGTTATAAGGTTTGGAGTACAAAAGCTAATTTGTAAAGAAAATTGTGTATATTTTTTGTAGGTTTATGTAACACTGACTTGATTCTTTATTCTGTAACTGGTTATGTAATGAGTTCTTTGTTTGGAGGGTGAACACAGCATTTTTTATTGCATAGTGGGCTAACAATCAGCCGGGTCACCTGATGGTATGCAATCAACGCACACCCGCAACACCAGAGGTGCCATAGTTGCGTTGCCGGCCTATTAAAAAGGAATACGCTCTTTTCTTGCATGTTTGAAGGCTTTTCTTAAAGGTATACCCAAGACTCAATTCTAAACTCCCATTTTGTATAAACAGAAATGTTTTCGCTTATCATCGAGTAATCGATCTGCTGTGCCTCCTATTCAATATAAAAAGTTTCAATTAGGTATACTGTGGCCGATCCGGGAATATAGCCTGAACTCTCCTGATTGGTAGTAACAATTGCGATCACTCCACTAACAATGCAGTCTGCTGATGTTGAACTGCGGACTGCCTAGCCGGTTACCGGGGCTCCAGCTTGAGAGGGCATTTTGAGTAGGAGTCAATTTCCTCCTTCAAAAACAAGGCAGCCAATGTTATTATGTTTTATAAAATCTTTTACATTATTGTGTTCGAGACTTAATCTTATAACAGACAGAAAAGAATATTTTGTACTCTCTAGTACGATAATCGCCAAATATTTTGCACCACATAATTGCAATATATCCGAAATATTAGAAATAACAATATTTCGGTAGATTTTATTCAGACACTATTTAATGAAATGTTTAGCGAAATCTTAGTTTTCCAATTGGAGTTCTATTATAAAATATAAATGTTGATATTCCGAAGGGGTAGGCAGAGGATTGAGCCCTTTAGAGAGGATGCAAGTAATGCCACTCTACAATGTACACCCACTTTTCACAATTTATGTTGTAAGTCCCATAGGTGGTGAGCCTATTGCCATATACTATATCTTAAACTATCATCTACGAATATTATTTGCGCAAATATTGAGAAAGGGAGAACTAATAAATACACTGACATAATACATGTCGCAAACATGTAAGGAATGTTAATATGTCACCTTTCTAGACCACTTTTTTATGAATCTGAGTTTCGACACGAATGGGCCGGCACAACTGGAGCGATACCACGGCCTCACAGAAAATCAGCTTAATACAACCTTGCGTTGTGTGCAACAGTGTGAGTGAAGTTACCGAAGGCCCAATGCCTGTGAAATATCATCCTTTTGACTGAAAGATTCGTCACATCACCCTAAAACATTAAACAACGGGCAACACTATAAAACTTAGCTCAGTATTGCCATAAAAATGACAATATGCTCTCAAGGAACCGCGTAAAATTTTTATTATCTCACCAAATGTACGGGCCGGACTCGAACCTGTGTGTGGCGTAAATCTTTGTTGGCACTGCGCCAGTGGGGCTGGGGATAGTGGCGGCGGTACTAGCGGATTATGCGGTCAGTGGGCTTAGTACGAGTTTGTTTTACGTTTAACGAGATCAAAACGAGAGCGTGTTCGGCGCTCTGATTGGTTGGTTCATTCGAGCTGGCCAATCAGAGCGTCGAACGCGCTCTCGTTTCGTTTTCGTTTAACGTAAAGCAAACTCGTACTAAGGGTACAGTTCACAACATGTTGCGTTGGGTCCATTTTGGTGAATATTAGTAGATAGTCAACTGTTTGTGAGGGGTTTGTGGGTTGGGTTTTTTGAGCAAGGAATGTGTTGTTAGGTTTTCTGTTTTAAGTTAATGTGTATAGAGTCTAGAATGGTGTAATAACAATAATAGTTAATTTGCGTATTTTGTGAGGTTTATAATAAAACTCGATTATAAATTTAAATTTAGGTATAAACGAGTTCGCTATATAAAATTATTAATGCTTTAATTTTTATTATATCTCTGGCTATCACCAAGGTGTGGTAAATGACGATTAAGATGTGATTGTTGCTTTGTTACATTATGTTCACTTCTACTTATTTCTCGTTATTCTTCTAGTTAGTTCACATTATAGCAAAGAAAATTCAGGAAAAAATCAAGAGAAAAGCAGAAAAGCAGGGAAAATCATTGGTGGCGAAACAGAGTTCGCCGGGTTTGCTACTAATATTTAAAAAAGTATCCAAAAAAATAAAAGAAACTAATACATTTATCTAAAATCATTCACAAAGCGGAAAATTTAACACTTTAAACGCCACGGGGGTCACCGGTGACCGACGTTAGCGGAGGATTTGCCTTCAACAGTTTTCTATTGGCAGTCAAAGACTTAATAAAAAAAATACTGAAAGAAATAACCGCGAACACTGCGTCTGTACCTCAAGCTGAATAAATATCGCTACATATAAATAGTGGGCACGTCCGCCTGTCAGCGCAGAATGATTGTCGTGACATTTACTAATGAATTACAACTAAATTGAAAAAATGTGCGCCCAGTCGCGGCACGTAATGTGAGCGAGGCGAAAGATTTAAATTGTTATTATTGGTAAGTAGTATGATGAGATTTTCCTTGAAACTAAGTAAATATATACATATCTTTAGAATATTTTTTATTTCTCATAAATATATACATACATATACGTGACCACTAGGCTGCTGATCAAAAGTCCCTTTTCGCACGGAGAAGGTTTGAGCATTAATCACCACGCTAGCTCAATACAAACTTAACCAGTTGCAAACCTTGATCTAGACATAGTTTGGGAAAAGCTACAAGAAAGTCAGATTTAAAAATTAAACTTAACCAAACTGACATACAATATATTGACGGGCGAGATTGGTAACTTCGATGTCATTGTATGTTGCTGGTGCCAGCCATAGGATTGATTTCAATCTTATACTTAATTAGAAATTATAACCCCAGTTTTATAAACTATAATAGGATGAAGTCTACAATCAATCCCTATCAACTTATTACAACAAATGACATTGACATTGTATATCTTTGCTTACCCCAACATAAGTTAAAAGCTACAAACGACATGTTATAACTACATATTTCATTAACACACACCAACATAGTTGACTAACTCATGTCGCTCTGTCGCTATGTCGCTATGTCGCTCTGTCAACACTGGCTTAGTTGGTACACATGTAATCCTCGCCAACACGCCGACACAAAGGTAGCAACTGTTGCTAATCTGTGGCTGTGACGTCACAAAGGATTTTGCAATAGAACACTAAAGGTCTGGTATTCAGAGCTTTCTTAGGCTTTTTATAATTGTGTATTGAAATAGGTGTTGTTCTTATTTTGATTTGAGTTACTACTATTAGTACTAAGATTTACTTTCCAAAAATAATAAATATTTCTACATTACGCCACGTTTTGCTATTTTTATGTCTAATTTTATGTTTTTACGATTAAAATTATTGGTTTTTATGGTATAAGCCCGCACACGAGCAGACGGTTCACCTCACGGTAAGCAATCGTCCATGGACACCCGAAACACCGGAGGTGTTATAAGTGCGTTAGGGGATTAGGAATTTAAGGGTTGTTGGGGAATCGGGGATAGGAAATATTGGGAAAGGGGGTAATTGGGCCTCCGGTAACCGCACTCATGCAACGACAAGCGTTGTTTCACGTCGGTTCACTCCAGTTGAGCTGGCACATTTGTGCCAAAGCATGGCTCTCCCACGCTTCCAGTTAATCAGAATAATTTACGCTTATTTCTATTTTAATCGCAAAAACATCTCATCAACATATCATTCGCACAGCTTCGTCTACAAAACAAACCTAGCGAATGTATTTAAAGACATTCAGAAGACCGTGTTTCCGTGGCACATGAAGCGAAATATATTTAAAAGCGAGCGGCGCCGAGGTTAAAAGTAAGCGATCGAGCGATAGATGATCAAAGATGAGAGATGACAGGTCCACGTGAGTCGCTTCAAAGTAATCTCCAGACAGGTGATACGGCTTAGAAGATTGGTGACATTCACATTATAGGTAATTCATAGGTATTTGCAGATTTTTTTTTGTTGCGAATTAATTTATGTGGTACCTATAATGTACTTATATATTTGGGTAATATATTTTTTTTCTTTTCAATTTAGGGACTTTTCAGTACTCAATACTCAATTTTATTCTTTATTGTATTCCACAATGTAGACTTATGTGGTAAACAATTGGTAGGTAACAATTATGGACCCTATCGGGTACAGAAAAAGATAATACAAATATATTAGGAGAGGACTTTACATTTTAATAACTAACTAACATTTACATTTAATGCAATAATACTTTTATACCACACAGCGTATGCCAGTTCCATCGTAGCCTAAAAAGTATATAAATCAAGCAAAGATCAATGAATCAGATAAATCTAATTACTTCTCTCACCTTGGGTAAGGTGAAAGGGAGGACTCTTACTGACTAAAAACCATCCAGTTCCTACTGCTTTTCAACCCAAAGCCCTGGTAACCTGCTAGGCAATCCAAAGCTCCTGGAGTTACACACCCTTTTTTCTTTTTTTAAGGGATTAAAATCATCCAATGACTTATCAGGAGTGTCAGACTATTATTGACTAAAATCACCCCGTTTCTACTCCTGCTTTTTGAGCCAGAGCCCCGGTAACATATCAGTCCTTAGCTCCAGGAGTCACCCTGTGCTTACTAACAGAAAGCAGATAAACCGTTATGTAATATCATTTACATACACATACCAGCATATCAAACCACTCTGTCAAAACATTTTCAATCCTATCCCAAACCATATAAGGTTCATTTATCCATTTTTAACACACGTATTAGTATCAAATACATTACCCAACATTACGCTCATCCATTAGAGCGCAGAGTTCAGTAATTGCATTTCAGAGTTTCGTTACTAAGATCTTAACTAAAGTAGTTATAGTTAACTATATAATATATATAGTTAGTTAGTTAGTTAGTTATCCTAACGACACTCGCTAATTAGGTGTCGAAAACCGACAGCCTTGACTAATAGCCCTGTTTGTTTGTTTGTTTTAAAGAAAAATAACTATTAGAAGTTAGAAAGAAACTACGGTAGTACATTAATCAGAGAAAAAGTGTTTGGTGTTCGTAAATTTCTTGGAAATAAGAATCTAATTACTTAGGTAGTCTTTATTGGAATTCATTAAGTGTAGGAGAGCCATGCTTCGGCACGAATGGACCGGTTCGAACTGAGTGATACTACGACCTCACAGTATACCGTTGAAACAACGTTTGCTTTGTGTTTCGTTGTATGAGTGAGGTTACCGTAGGCCAACTTACCCCTCTTTTCAATCTTCCCAATCACCTACCTATATTCTTCAACAAACCTTAAATTCCTAATTCCCAAAAGACACTTCTAAACGCACTTCTAACGGTGATTTGGATGTCTAAGGGCAGCGGCCATTGCTTACCATCAGGTGATACCTACGCCAGCTCGTTTACCGACTTATACCATAAAAAAAAATCAGGAATTCGTATATCTGTAATCTACTACCCTCCCTAAGTAACTTACATGTTAAACAGGTTTGCTCCTGATTCCAGATTCGGCAATGAGCTGTTTGTCGCTGAGTCACGAACAAAAATAGCCAGACTTCTTCACATTAACAGCCCTAAGCGATTCACAGCTAGACTATAAGCCTTCTCTATACAAGAGGGTTTCCATAATCTTGCAGTTTCATAAATTGCTGGTTCTTCTAAAAGCTCTGTAGTTTGGTCTTTGTTAAATGTTTGGTTCCTAAGTCGGTTCTTACGACACCCGCAGAAAGAGCAGGGGTGCTTTGGATTGGTGACAATTGTCGAAAGAACAAATTGTAATGAGGTTTAAGAAGCCCCCTTCTCATGCATTAGGACGCGGGTTCGAAACCTACCAAGTACCAATGTGATATTATCTGATTTATATGTACTTTCAAAGATTATTTTGACATCACTGGCAAACGGTGAAGGAAAACATCGTGAGGAAACCTGTTTTATATTTTCTAATTATAAGATGAAATCGCCAACCCACATTGAGCAAGCGTGGTGATTAATACTCAAACTTTCTTCATGCAAGAAGAGGCCTTTGGTCAGCAGTGGCCACTTATAGGCTATTGATGTGTGATGTGAACGTCTTCTATTCTGTTTATACCACGCAGCTTTTCAAAATCCAATTAAATCCTTGCTTTATTACATCAAAAACTAATTCTCAAACTTCATTAAAAAAGTTAACATTTTACATTAAAAAAAGTGTTTGTTCACGATACGAGCTACTATTTAAAAATGTAAATTACTCCATTAGGTGAAAACAAAGCGGTTTAATTAAGATATTTTAATTATGAAAACTTATTAACAAACTTAATCTAGATAGCTATCCCTGAGGATTTCGTATGAACCCGCGACCTCACGCCAGTTACAGCACTGATACATGACCTTACAAAGACCTCTGTAATAAAAGACTTGAATATCTAACAACAACATGCCTTTTTTCTATTTTAAAAAATATTTTGCTGCATCATCAAAAGTCGAACAGCATTTACCTATTTCAATTAATACTAAAATTAGGCGGTTTGAAACGTCAAATTGAATTGTCCGTCATTCTGTCTGTCTGTTAAGATAGGTGCTCGTTCCAATCCCGTGAGAGGTAGGCAGAGGTGCACATTACGGCACGTAATGCCACTGTACAATGTACACCCACTTTTCATAATTTGTGTTATAAGTCCCATGTAATAGAAGGTGAGCCTAATGCATATACTGGGCACAATTCGGAAAGCCCAGCAATACTTTGCCTGGCTTGGGAATCGAAGAGTCGCGAATCCCCTTGTGCGGCAAACGCACTTGCGAGCATTCGACCAAAAAGGCATTTTGTTGTTAGCATGGCATAGATAAATTGATTTATTTTAATATTAAATATAATTTAAATATGTTTTTGTTTAGGAAAGAGGTCAAAAGGCGAGACGCGTAACACCAGAGAATTTGCCAGTGCGTAGCTATGCTTTAGGGAAATTAATCTCCGGTAACCTCATTTGCATAGCGAATCACAACAAGCATTGTAATAATAATGAATTGTATTTCGTTACAAATAAATATACAATAGGATTCCTAAATAAAGACATAACAAGAACTTAAAATTAAATCTAAAAGAATTCGTACATTCTTCTCGGAACGAATCTACTACAAAATAGAATTGTCCCTCAGTGGAGTTCCACTAATTTTATTTAGAACTCTATATTGCCTTCATATAGGTGACTAGCTGTTCCGTCGCGGTTTCACCCGCTGCTCGAACCCTTTTGATCGCAGCGTGAGATTTTTCGTCAGTAAATAGATTATCCGAGGCAAAAAGAATTATTGAATTCGAAGTAGCAGTTCCATAGAAAAGAACCCTTAGTATAAGTTTGCTGTAATCGAAACGAGAGCGCGTTCTTCGCTTTGATTGGTTGGTTTATTCGAGCCGGTCGTTTCGATTACTTTAAACGTAAAGTAAACTCATACTAAGGTTACAACAAGTTTAAACTAACATAGAAACTTTTCCGCTTTATAATATTAGTATAGGTAGTCATGATAAAGATTTGAAATAAATACTTTTGAGTATAGTCTTTTCAGAAATCTCAAGTTTTGTCAAACAACACCAAAAAACCGATCCAACAAATCACGTCCCGTACTACATACCCTCGGGAAATAAGTATAATCACACACTCCCAACATTCTATTACTGAAGACAAAATCAATACGGACTTAGCACCTTAACGTATCCACATCGACAAACGAAATAAAGCCTTAGGACAAGGAAAAAAAAGTCCAATTTGCTTAAAACAAAAGGATCTCATTAATACCAAATGAGAAGGATTGTGACGATTTAAAAAGAAATGAATTCTTGATACGTACTTCAGTCAATACGAGGTGGAAATGTTAATGGGTTTTTGGAGAATAGCCGTATGGTAGAATAGAATACATTTGTTGCTAAGTACCTCTACTCTTCATGTGGGTATCGTATGAGCTGAGTAATTGAGTACACATTTGACAAACACTGGGTAGCAGCGGTCTATAATAAATCTGAGCTTTTTAATTTATGTTTATGGTGTGAGCCGGTAAACGAGCGTACCGATCACCTGATGGTAAGCAATTGCCGACATCCATGGACACTCAAAACACCAGAGGCACAAGTACGTTGCAGGTCTTTTGTGGGTCAGGAATTTAAGTGTTGTTGGGGAATCGGAGATTGGGAAGAACCTCCCTCACACAACGAAACACAACACAAGCGTTGTTTCACGTCGGTTTTCTGTGAGACCGTGGTATAACTCCGGTCGACCCGGCCCATTCGTACCGAAGCATGGCTCTCCCGCACTTACTTAAACTGCGATCTTCATCACTTTGAGCCAGGAGTAGAGATTGTGACAAATCACCGTTATGTAGAGGAGACTGTAGACTATAATAACGGGACCCTATTACAATATGAGTTGGCTGTCCGTTTGTCTGTCATAAACCAGACATGAGTCAGACAATAAAAATTTCAAGAAACAAAGTTAATTATTAAGTTTGTAACATATGCCTATACAAGAAATTGTAAAGCAAGACCAGAGCCCCATGCTCCCAAATAATAACGCTGTAACCTTTACCAAATCCCCTAAATCCCCCCTAAAACAATGAAATTGGAAACCCACCAAGCATGGCGTACAATACCAGCAATTAATTCAGTCAGTCAGCAAAAATATTTCAACTTAATTTCTGTAATTATAGGGCCATCATCCCTGAATCTATTTTTAGTTCCAAATTAAATTCGAAGAGACCCCAATTTTTGGGAAAATATTTTATGCTGGGTCTACCCTTATGCCCGTTGAAGGGTTACAGACCCTGTTGATCCCAGCCCGTAATGCGGGGTATTTTAGGACCCCTAAATGGCATTTTGATGAATAGTTCTTTTTTTAATGGTTTGTTAATGGTGTTTGGGATCCCATTTGTAATGGGAGGCTTTCTGAATCAAGTTGTAATTTGGGTAAATATTAATTAAAATAAAGGATTACTGGATTTGGACTGCGGTTTCATTTGCTACCATATAGCTTAATATGTTAATCATAAGCAAAATAGATTAAACTTACAAAACACATGGCTATTTTAAAATATTGAAATAGTTAATGATTACGGTATGTTTACGGCTTACTCACGTAACTGTTTGACGAGGAACTCGACTAGTATCAAGCCATACTAGAGGCTCATATTCATGAGCAGCATTCCGCGACACACGACGCGGCGATTATCGCGGAAATGCTCATGAAAATTTAAATTAATTTAATATGTCTCATGACAGTTATAATAAAATTATTGAAATAGTAAGAATAAATACATACATTAAGTTAAAATGAACATTATCACTAAACAAACCACTCCGAACCAACTTTATCCAGATACAAAACAGGTTGATACCGGTTCACACCCGCTCGCACCGGTCGGATCCAGCTGAAACCGGACGTCCGTGTGATTGCACGGCGTGCGTGTTAGAAATGTACCTGTATATTACGCCAAAGGAAATAGGTCGGAAGATTCGTGTCAAGGAGTATGCAGGCCGCTACTGGATGAGTTTGTAGTTAATATTATTATTCACGGTTCGATAACTGTTCAATTGATATGTGGAGGCTGTTTGCAGTGTTTATACAACGTGTAACAAAATACCCATATACATCAAGAAGCCCTGATGAATACAGGTTGAATAGAATCTCTACACAAAGTTTCAGCAAAAAATACGATTAAAAAAAATTAGTACCAAATACTTGGTATCGCATAGTTCTTGATTTCAAATCATACAAACGTGTCACAACACTACAGGGATCACTCGCTAATATTACGAAACATTTCTTCTGTTAATCTGATCGCCTAGTACCTGTCTACCTAATATTGATTTGAAAAATTCATAACTTGGTACCATGAAAACATGAGTTTAAAAAACCCTTCCCGTATCGTTTGTTTTGTTTGTTATCTAGAAACCGTGCAATTGATATGTATACCCCCTTTTTATTACACGTTGTATACCTAGTAGATGTGTTTAGTAGTAGGTCATAGTTAAAAGTACCTTTCGACGAGCATGCATGAAAAGACTGACGACTGTTGATGAGGCGAAAGAGGTAAATATGTAAGAATCGTAGCAATTGGCGTGCCATTGTCTCTGCCTACCCCCATGGGAGATAGGCGAGAAGTTATGTATGTATGTAGGTGTGTTTTCTTGCGCGTTCTTTTTTTATGGAATAAGAGACAAACGGCCAGACGTGTCACCCGATGGTAAGAGATCAGCGCCGTCCATGTTAACCCGCAATACTAGAAGCCTTTTGTTTTTAGGGGGAAAATCATCCGAAGGCTTCTCCCGCCCTGGGTGAGGCGAGATTCAAGACTTTAACTGACTAAAAACCATCTCGTTCCAACTCCTGTTTCGGAGCCCCCACTTGTAAAGCGTTGCCGGCCTTTTTGGGGATAGGAATTTAAGGGTTGAAGGGGAATCTTTGGGCTTTCAGTAACCTCACTCGCATCTTCAGAGGAGTCACAGGTGCGTTGCCGGCGTTTTAAAAAGGAATACGCTCTTTTCTTGAATGTTGTATCGATTTGGAAATACCGCTGACAACAGCTCATTCCACAGATTTTCTTTTTTTTTTTAGAAGCATATTCATCACTCTAAGTGAGTATTTTAGAGTTGTAGGAATAGTGTGAGTTTTAGTCAGCAATAGTCTTACACTCTACGTCTTACTCTCTGCACTCAAAGTGGGGTGCCATTGGATGATTTCCTCCCTCAAAAACAACGGTCAACGAACTCTTAATCAATGAACACAATACAATACAACATTCCACGCACATGTATTTATTTACAAACCACGTTTTCCAACTCACAACTAAATATTCGAAAATATATTTTATCCTCTACAGTAAAAACAATTTGTGAATCCATTGTGAAGAAGTTCAAAGAGAGACACACACACACACACACACAGTGGGGTTCACCGCACGGAACTTGTATTATAAACGGTTATTTTTTGTTATGTTCAGCGTGAAAAAAGAATATTTTCATTCCATCTCGTCTTGTGAGAGGTTTTGGTGTAGGCAAGGCAACTAGCTCTCCTAAACTTATATTGTTGTGCCTGACAGAGTCTACATTGTGTCCTAGTTATTTATTATTTTTACCTAAGTCTTACATGTGGAAAGAAATAAAGAATTGAGTATTGAGAATGAATTGTATTTGTAATAGCGACGTAGGAAGACAAATCTTAACTATTAATTACTTGATTAAATGGGTATTATTATTCAGTTAAGACTAGTATATAATAAAGTAGTGTCTGTAACATTTTTACAATATTTTCTGTCTATCTGTTTGTTCTAGCTAATCTCTAAAATGGCTGGACTGATTTTGACATTTGTTTTATTGACAGGTAGCCTTAGGTTTAGGGAGGGCGTGAGAGAGCCATGCTTCGGCACGAATGGACCGGCTCGACCGAAGTGATACCACGGCCTCACAGAAAACCGACGTGTAACAACGCTTGCGTTGTGTTTCGTTGATGAGTGAGGTTACCGGAGGCCCAATTACCCTACTTCCCAATCCCCGATTCCCCAACAACCTTTAAATTCCTAACGCCCAAAAGACGGGCAACGCACTTGTAACACCTCTGGTGTAGGGTAGTGGCTATTGCTAACAACCAGGTGATCCGTATGCTCGTTTACCGGCTTATACCATAAAAAAGACATATTTCCAAAATAGTCACTGGAACGGAGAAAAAATTGGAGGCAATAAGCGAAAAGTTAGTAGGAAATAAAAGAGAAATACTAAGTAAATCTTTATAAATTCGTGTGTCCCCATTTATTAGTGACAGGAATACTTTTAAAAATAGTTTAAATAAAGCTGCGGATGCTTGCCACATCGCGGTCGACATTACTCACGAGTCAGCCCGTTTTGTCAACGTCAATTAGAATTATTACAACTATTCACTATGGCATGCTTTTTCTATCTTTTTGCTTTATTGTTCTTTTTGTTTTTAACAAAAGATATGACAGAGTAATAAACTATTGACTGCTGTTGACGCAGGCTCAGTTAATGTACGAAAACAACTCAATGTATCTTTAACCGTTCTAAAAGAAAATGGTTCTTAGTTTCACTTGTATGTATGTATGTTTGTACGTAGTTACATTGCGTTCGGTTGATCCAGTTTTGATGCAGTTTCAAAGATTTTCTTTCGACAGGTAGAAATTATCCTATGACTTCTCACGCCTTCGGTAAGACGAAAGAGAATGTTAAACTCTTACTGACTAAATACCACCCCGTTCCTACCCCTGCTTTTCGAGAGAAAGCCCCGATATCAGCTGGGCAGTCCGCACCTCTGGGTAGGCATCAGCCCTAATAGGCCGCCCTGCTGTGGCGATCTAATGGCTGTTTTAGATTTACACTTAGGATAAGGTTTAGGGATATTAGGTGACTGAAAAATTGCACCTCTGCTGCCCCCTTCATGGATAAAAGACGTGACGATACAAAAGAACATCATAACAGCATTTCAAGCCAGAGAAAGTCATTAGTATGCACAATACATTAACTCAAAAATAACAAATCCACGCAAATCCAACAGAATTATTAGAAAACAAGGTTTAACACAGAAAAATAGACTTTAATGCAACAAGCATATGGAACAATTCCAAGTAACGGTATAAATATTGTAGGAAGCTATTAAAATGCATTTTCTTTTTGCGAAGATTAAGCTATCATTTGTTTTTTGGTTCCATTCCAAATGTTTGGGTGCATCTGGGTTATTTAAAGTCGGTGTAGACGGGAGAATTACACAATAATTACATTGCACCTGTTATTCTGCGGTAGGCAATGGTGCATATTTTTTTTTTTTTTTGGTTATAGGTACCATGAATACCAATATAGTGCCTGTAAGCGAACAGACAGATCGCCTGAAGGTTAGCATTTTAGTGTCCGTCTTGTAGATTATTTTAAAATATTAGACACATAATTTTTATTTTCTTACTAAAACAAATACTTTCGAAGATATATCAATTTGAAATATCGCGTGATGTCACTTCTAGTTACATTTTATACGTAGAAATGACGTATTTGCTCCCACTCCTACACTTTGATTCCTTTTATCTAAGTAAGGTTACCTTATACATATGACATAATAAAAAATACGTGTCTAATATTTTTTCATTACCTAACTGACGGACTAAATAGATTTTGAATTTTCATACCCCGTCATCATCCCTATTACCTTAGCAGTGACGCTTTCGATCACTCCGTAAATCAAAAACGCGTCTTAATATAAACTAGAATCTCAACAAACCTGTAATTACTTAGCTAAAGTAAAGCCTAACACTAACATAGCAATGAGAAATAAACGCTATTTTAATAGTAATAAATCTTGATTTAGATTGTAATTAATGTCGCCTCTTGTTTGAGAAAATAAATTGCTGTGGATATGTATGTATGTGTGGGGGAGTTCAGGGTTGACAAATACGTTTTTTAGAAAGCTTAAGGAACTGCTTGTGTTAAAGATTACATTTTGTCTTTAAAGATTCTGTTACTGAATCTGACTCTGTTCCTACTTTCCAAGTTTTTTTTTAGAAGAAAATATCATCTTTACCGAGGAGTTTCGTGTTGGATTCCTGTTGCCAAAGTCGGTTCATTTCACTATACTAAGAGATGATATGTGATTAGCATATAACCGAAAACTACAGTGGGAAAAAGGCCCTAATATAATACTGGGTGATATCGCATGCACATTATGACGACGATGATGATTTAGGAAATAAATTAGTATAGGTACTTAGTAAAGAAGAAAAAGTTACGGTTTCTTTTTGTTATGTTATAGGCCGGTAAATGTGCAAGCGGATCACCTGGTGATAAGTTATCGCCGCTGCCAAACAAGTACGTTGCTGAATTTTTGGGGGTGAGGAATATAAAGGTTGTTGGGGAAAAATGGATTGGGAAGATTAGAAAGGGGGTTATTGGTTCTCCGGTAACTTCACTCACACAACGCAAGTGTTGTTTCACGTCGGTTTTCTGTAAGACCGTGGTTTCACTCTGGTCAATCCGACCCATTCGTACAGAAGCATGGCTCTCCTACATTTAAAATAGCAAGAAAAACATACTTACATTTACTATCAAAGACAGCCCTAGACGAGAAACTTTTTAGTACCTAGTTTAATGTTCATGATAATAAGAAAACATTGTATATATGTCATTTAATGTGATATAAATTTCTATATTACTTCGCACATACATACATTAAGTAGTCCAAGACGCTACACGTACTGTCTCTATCTGTCTTCATGAAAACTGTAGTTAGCATCACAATGAGAATAAATTACATTTTATGTGCTAAGTAGCTCGTGATAATGAAATGGATTTGTTGAAATCCATTGTCAAATTAAAGGTTGTTTTTTTAAGGAGGGAAATCATCTTATGACTGGTAAAAGGGAGTGTCAGACTCTTACTGACTAAAAACCACCCCGTTTCTACTCCTGCTTTTCGAGCCGGAGCCCCGGTAACCCGGTAGGTAATCCGCAGCTCTTGGTCAAATTAAAGGTAGGCTCGAAATATTAGTAAAACTTCATGCTACCCAAAAACTAAACTAAAAACAATCGTATTTGCGAAATATTTTCGACTTCTAAGCAATAAACGTCAGAGGAATTTATGAAAAGACTCAGTTGCAGAATACTTGCTGACTTACTCACAAAGTCTTACAAAACGTATTAATATTATTTCGTAATTAAGTTTTTAACTGCCAATATAAAACTGTTGAAGTCAAATCCACCGCTAACGTCGGTCATCGGTGACCACTACGGCGTTCAGTGTGTTAATAACATAATATATCTGGTTGATATTGAAAACCAAACAACTTTAAGTGAGAAAACTGTGGAATGAGCTGTCGTCGACGGTATTTCCGAATCGATACGACCTTCAAACCTTCAAGAAAAGAGCGTATTCCTTTTTTAAAGGCCGTGATTCCTCTGTTGTCTTGATCGCTTACCATCAGGTGGACAGTATGCTCGTTTGCCCCCATATTACATAAAAAAGAAGCGTTTTGTTTCACATAAACTCTGTAGTGTTTTTCACGAATTTACCAATGACAAACAAATTAACACTGACAGCTTCATACCTACCACTTCAATTCAAAGACCAATTTTCACACCATTCTCATTATACACCCACCATAGTCTCTTCATAATGGAATACGCATAGTCGCAACCACTCTGCATATTGAAAATTAATTTTCGATAGAGCATACAGTGGCTATTTTGCCCGTTTGCCAGGCAATCATCCTGATGGCCAAAAGATACTGTTATTTACTGCCTGGCAAGGCTAGCTTTTTCATTTCCTCTTTATGCTGATATTTTTGGATGTGGAGTGTATACTCATATCCTGGTTTCGGTGTACAAATGTTTTTTTGGGACTGAAATTGATGTCTAAATTAATGTTGGCTGTTTGTTATATAATATTTTTATGACTTTTGTATGTTTTTGGTAGCAGAAATGTTACGTAATTTGATGATATATTAAAAGGAAGGATTGCAACATAATTTAAACATAATGACTGCCTCTGTGGTCAAGTGGTTGTAAGTGCGACAGCCGGACAAAGGATCTCGGTTTCGTTTCCCAGGTCGGGCAAAGTATTACTTGGGTTTTTTTTCGGTTTTTGAAAAAACCTCTGTAGTAGCACGGAGTCTGGAATTTTGCCCAGTATATGGCAATATGCTCACCCCCCATGGGACTAACAGCACATAATATGATGAAAAGTGGGTGTACATTGTCTAGCGGCGTTACAAGCCGTAATGTACACCTCTGCCTACCATTTCAAGGATAAAGTCAAAGTCAAAGTCAAAGCATTTATTTCAATTAATCCTAAATAAGGCACTTTTGAAACGTCAAATTGAATTGTCCGTCAGTCTGTCTGTCAGTGAAGCTAGGCGCTCGTTCCAAAGTGTAGCTTCGAATGGAGAAGAACGAGCAAGAAACTCCATCGTTACTCTTTTAAAAAGAAGTTTTTTACAATTTCTCTGATACACTATTTATCTATTGTATATATATGTAGGAACAATGTAACTACAATACGTCAAAACTAACGGGACAATAAAACCAATTTGTAAAGAAAATAAAATAGCGGGTTATTTCAAACATAGTGCCCACATATGTACACTTACAATTTTGAAATAATGCTTCTATACAAATAATAATAATAATATATAATTTAATCTTTCACATAAAAAAATATCTGCTTGATGCCACAGGATCCCTAGACTGCATTGGAATAAATTAATACTTTAAGTTAACGTGTAACTAGTGATCGTATTTGAGCATTGTCTAGTGTGAGCGAGTGTCCAGTGGAGCCGGACCAACATGCTGCCACGCATTTTTATCCTCAATATAATCTGACAGTTTATAATATGCCTGTTTACACAGTTCACGCTTTATACAAGATTTAAATTTTTTCTCGTTCAGATTCAGTATGGTAGTTGGTAGTTTATTATAACATTTAACACAAAAACCCATGAAGGATTTCTGCACTTTGGACAATCGGAATTGCGGTATAGCCAACTTATTTTTACCTCTCGTATTAAAATTGTGTCTGTCGCTTCTTTTTTCAAACAATTGTTGATTTTTTCTTACGTACATAATATTTTCGTAAATGAATTGAGAAGGCACTGTAAGAATATTTATAGTTTTAAAAGTTCTCTCAAAGATTCACGACGGGGCAAGTTATATCGGGTGTAAGGGAAACGCTCCCGAAAACAAAAACAGGCGATAGTGCTGGTGATTACTGATACGAAGGCACCAAAAAAAACGCGAAAAAAAAACCAATTTTTTACACTTTTTTTTCGGTTTTTTTTAGGTCACTAGCCTTTGATACATACAAAGAAATAGAATCGCAATAAAAAAAACCATATTCAGTAATTATTTTTCAAAACGCAATGTAAATTAATTCAATCAGCTGTGAAGCCACGGGTCAACTAACTCGACCGCGCAATACTTTGTTGCACGTAGTAGGCACAGCGGAACAGACTATGTGTGCGTGGGCAAGCCCTACACTACTACATACGCAAACGTCAAGCGCCAAGCCGACGCGCCTAAAATAAAACAGAGGTGACAATAATGATTAAACATGCATTATGCCTACACTGCTAACATTTTATTTTATTATTTTACGTAAGTTCGTTTTTTGTTTTTAAGCTTTTTTAACTTCACTATTCTGATTTATTATTTAATCATCATTCAATCATTTAATTATTATGTAATCATTAAATCATCTTTCTAAACGAACTACAAACCAAAACATTTTGCTTACTTTAAGTAACATACCAACATGCCGTATAAGTGACACTGAGATAGTTTTATCCCTAACGTCAAGTACCGTTAGGTAGCGATAGTAGGTATCAATTTAGTCCGTTTTGCTTCACTACTAAGAAGCCTTCACACGTTCATGCATTTAGTTTGATTCTCTATTAATTAATTTATTAAAGATAAAATAACTGAGAAACGTAATTAACCACGAATAAAACAGTAGCAGACAAAGGAAGCAAGAGGAGTGTCTGCAATTTATTAATCTTTGAACAAGAAGAATGGCGCCGACACCGCGCCGCCACCGGGTAGATCTTTTCGGGGAAGTTCGAGCAATGTTGCCACTTTTATTTGAATTTTTGTCTTAAAATTTGCATTTGTTTCTTTAGTGTGCAAAAACTCTTATGAATCAACTAACTATTAAGAAAGTTTTTCTCAAGTTCATCAGTAGTAGGTCATGAGGTAAAAATCAAGACCTCGCAACAAGGTATTTTTTGTTTTTTTATTTCGTGTAAGTATTATTTACATAAAAATAAACTGGCAACACTGTTAGTACTTGTGCAACCGTGCAACAGTTTTAAAGTCAGTATTTCCTTGCGAATTACGTAGACGTGCGTAATTTTGTTCCGGTTACGTTTTTAGATTAAAATTACAGTTTTGTTGTTATTGTTAGTTAATTGTTAAGTTTCTTTTTAGTTATTGTTAAGTTTGTGTTCGTGTTGTTTAACAATGCCACAACCGTACGTGTACAGTGCTCGTGAATACGGCAACATGTTGATGTGTTTAGGCGAGGCTCGGGGTAATGCTTCCCTTGCATTAAGGATTTACCGAGAAAGACATCCAAACGTGCGGCATCCTTCTGATTCTCGTGTAATAACGGCAGCATTTCAACGAGTTTTAGAAAATCGCCTTTTTAGATTCGTTGTCGCTGGCAGAGTACCGAAATACATGGTTCCAGCACGATGGTGCGCCGCCGCACGTAGTGAGAAGTGTCCGTGAGCATCTCTCGGTGATGTTGGAAGACCGGTGGATCGGCAGGCTAGGACCACAAGCTTGGCCACCCCGTTCGCCCGATCTAACCCCCTTCTTAGACTTTTTTTGTGGAGGTACGTTAAGGAAAGAGTGTTCGACCGCGAGTGTTCTAGTGCGGATGAAATGCGGCAAAGACTAATAGACGTATTTAATCAGTTACGTGAGCATTCTAATGAAGACCCAACTTTGATGCCCCGTCTTCATGCGGAAACATATCGCCGAGCCCGCCTCTGCATCGAGATGAATGGGGCACAATTCGAGCCCCACCTTGTTCGATCGCAAAGGATTTAGCTAGGTAAGTGTTTTACAGTTAACAATACGCTTCAACCTATACCTACGTATTGGATGAATAGGCGCGTGTTTCGCCGTACCGCCCGCACGATCCAGCAGCGCGGCGGGCGGTACGGTAGGTATGAAAATTGCGCGCGCGTGCGATGTCGTTTACCTTAAATTCTGTACGCTGTACATTGCGGTTTTGAAAAATACAAAATCACTAATACATTAACCATTTGGTGAATGGTTATTGTTATTAAACTGTGTTCGTATAATAAAGCAAAAGTCTTTTGGCTTCGAGAGCGTTTTCCTTACACCCAGTATATTGCTCGAATAGCTCGCTTTTGCAAAATAAAAATTGATTCTACATCCGCGGCCCGACCCCACAGCAAAATGCCGTAAGACATTATGCTGTGGAAATAGCTAAAATAAACAAGCCTTGCTGTATTTACATCCGTTAGCTGCCTAATTTGTCTGACTGCATAAGCAGCGGAGCTTAGTCTCCCCGAAAGTGCTTTTATGTGGGGCCCCCATTGTAATCTGTCATCTAGTGTGATCCCCAAAAATATAGTCTCCTTAACAAATTCCAACTTTTGTCCGTTCAAAGCAACATAACATTCGTTATTTTGTACGTTTGGCAAGCAAAATTTAATACATTTGGTTTTTTTCTCATTAAGCGCCAAGTTATTAATAGTAAACCAATTATAGACTTGAAGAATGGAGCTGTTTACGTCGTCAAAATTATTCATACGTCGACCTATCTTAAAAATCAATGATGTATCATCTGCAAACAGCACCATTTTTGGTTCATTTTCGAATATGAGTGGCAAATCGTTAATGTAGACTAAAAAAGAAAAGGACCCAATATTGAACCCTGAGGAACGCCCATTTTTATCTCAGACCCTTGTGAATTAACCCCGTTTATATGAACTTTCAGCTGCCTATCCTCTAAATATGATTTTAATAAACGGAGCGCAGTGTTTCTAACCCCGTAATGATTTAATTTCAGCAAAAGTGTCTCATGATCAACGCAATCAAATGCTTTTGAGAGGTCGCAAAAAACACCTATGGCATCTTGTGCTTCCTCCCAGGCACCAAATATTTCTTTCATTAAAGTAACACCGGCGTCAGTTGTACAACGACCTTTAGTGAAACCATATTGCTGATGGTGGAAGATAGAGTTTTTATTAAAATGATGAAGCATCTGAGACAATATCAACTTTTCAAACACCTTGCTGATAAAATGCGTGACGTTATATTTAAACATAATACATTCTATTTATATGAATGCCAAAGCATTTTGAAAGCAGACACAAAGACTCCTTCCTAAAATCAATATTTAACTGTATTGTACTATTTTTTTAATACAATACCAAGAATACAAAACTAGAACAATCGATTCCTATAACGAAACTCGTTACCTCACGATTCGAAACTCCATTAATAATAAATCTATTCCTAGATTCATTAAGTGTATTTCCACCTTTGAAAATACTCAAATAACGACATTTAAATTTAAATTTTCTATAAAACTCATCAACTGTCCAATTCGAAAGTAATTATTACGTTTCATCGGGCTATAGGCTTTCGTAATGAAACGCAGAATCGGGTCCGATACGCAGAGTCGGGATTCTCGGAATACGCAGAATGGGTAATACAACGAATCGTCGTAGCGCGGCGTATCCGTTGCCCCGGAGTCCGAAGTAATTGTGTCGTTTCAACAAACGACGCCGTCACTCTTGATAGGCAAATTGTACCTATATTTTGGGCGAATTGTTTTTTGTTATATATAATTATTTTAAAGAATTGATTATTATTTTATTGTAACTTTCGTGTGACATACTAAATTAATAATTATTATGTTATCGGCTTACTCACGTAAATGTTTGACGAGGAACTCGACTAGTTTCAAGCCATGCTAGAGGCTCATATTCATAAACTAGTCGAGTTCCTCGTCAAACATTTACGTGAGTAAGCCGATAACATAATAATTGATTATTATTTGTTTAGAGAAATGGTTATTTAATTTTTCAGGGAGTATTGGAATGTTTTGTTTCAAGAAAGTTCTTGGTAAAGATATTCCTTGGTTTACCACTGCCGGGCAAGGGGTCTCGGGTTCGATTCACGGGTTTTTCGAAAATTTCTCAGTAGCAGCACGAATCTGGAATTGTGCCCAGTATATGGCAATAGGCTCACCACCACAAAGGTCAAAGTCAAAGGTGAAAGGACAAAGAACAAAGGTGAAAGGTCTAAAGTGAAAGGTCTAAGGTGAAAAGTCTAAGGTGAAAGGTCAAAGGCCTAAGGTGAAAGGTCAAATGTCAAAGCTCAAAGGACATGGGACAAAGGTGAAAGGTCAGAGGTCAGATGTGAAAGGACAAAGGCCAGATGTGAAAGGACAAAGGTCAAAGGTCAAAGATGAAAGGTCAAAGTTTAAAGGTCAAAGGTCAAAGGCCAAAGGTCAAGATTTATCTTTCCGCTGTCTATGGGCGGCGGCGAAGCTTTCAAGTCTGTTGTCTCCTCTTTCAGATACCTAGGAGAGTTACCAAACACCTACGCATTTTCCAAGCAGCGGGCAAAAAAAAAGCTGGGAAACTGTGACCGTTTGAAAAAAAAAGCTATGTAGTAGTGTAGTATGTAGATGGGTCGCCGCAAATGGCAATAGGCTCACCCCCTATTACATGGGACTTATAACACAAACGGTGAAAAATGGATACCATGGTAGGTACATTGTATATTGGCATTACGTGCCGTAATGTGCACCTTTGCCTACCCATTCGGGGATAAAAGGCGTGACGTTGCTATTTTCCTTGGTAAAGGTTTGCTATGATTTTCTATTGGTAACTATTATTAAATCTGCCTTATTTGAAAGTTGAAATATATTTCACGCTTCCTTGTGTGAATTGCTAGGGAGTGGAACTCCTTGCCGGAGTCTGTGTTTCCTGGGTGTCTTCAAAGCCCGAGTGAATAGGTTGCTTATGTGCAGACGTGCTCCATCGTAGGCCGCATCATCACTTACCATCAGGCGAGATAGCGGCCAAACGTCGACCTATTTAACATAAAAATATATATATATATATATATAATGATGACGATTTCTATTATAAACGTGATATAATAAATATTGTAAACACTACCTATAATTAAAGTTTCAACAAAAACACACAAGTTATAATTATTTCCTATATATTTATCGTGACGCTTGCAAGTTTTCCCATCGGGTAATCAGTAATTAGGACGCCAGGTGTTTCTATCATTATTTCCATAGCTCTGTGATTACTATGTATAAGGTTTTATTACCGGGTGTGAAACAGCATTAAAATTCTGCGTACGTCAATATTAAGGAAAAGAAATATTAGTAAAAAATATTCCAATTGCTATCATAAAACAGACTACCATTTTTTTTAACATTATAATTTTATAATTAGCCTTATAATTTTCTCCTGTGTCGTGAACGCGTTTATAAACATACAATTTCACATTCACATTATACCCAGACCCGGCACAAAAATCTGTGGGTCACACAAAGAGTTGTTCTGTGCGCGACACATTGCACGGCAGTCAGTTGTCCAGCCACCGCACCAACCATGCAGTCAAAAAGTCAAACAATTGACTGCACGGTTGGTGCGGTGGCTGGGCAACTGGCTGCCGCGCAACGGGTAGCGGGTTCGATTCCCGCACGGAGCAACTCTTTGTGTGATCCACAAATTGTTGTTTCGGGTCTGGGTGTCATGTGTATGTGAACTTGTGTGTTTGTAAACGCACCCACGACACAGGAGAAAATCCTAGTGTGGGGCAACGTTTAAAAAAATAAAATAATAATAAATAATTACATTTTTTACGTAGAATTTTTGGGATCGCTCTCAAGAAATCGTCACCAACGAAGTAGCATGAAAATAATAATATTACCCACAAATGTTTTTCCCTTCCTTCTTTTAACTTCCCACAAATATCTACATACACAGTACACACAAGGGTAGCTCACCACCCGAACAGAACCAGACCCGTGCGTGCGGCGCGTCGCGTTCCGCGTGCGCCTCAAAGAGCCATCAGACCACCACAGATGGGGCCCAGTAGGGCTGATGCCTGATCCGGACCTGCGGACTACCTAGCGAGTTTACCGGGGCTCCGGTTCGAAAAGCAGGAGTAGGAACAGGGTGGTTTTTAGTCAGTAAGAGTCTGACACTCCCTCTCGCCTCGCCCAAGGCGAGAAAAGTCATTGGATGATTTTCCCCCCTCAAAAAAACCCCTCTGGTCCTCTACCAAATAAACAACACAACACCAAAACCAAAATAATATGTAAAACACGACCGATTCACAAATTCAACGACAAAACATATTCGCAACGTAAAACATTTGAAAATAGAATCATATTCCGATATAAAGCGATTTCCAATAGTCGTTACTTGTGTATCTACGGCTACACAAAACCAGTTTATCATGACCTCGCTTTGCATGATCTTTCCATACATTCGAAGGTCAGTTTATACTGGTATTTGTAGCTCAATGTGTGTGTTCGGCGACGATCGGCTATCGCTTCGGGCATTAGAGCGAGACAACATCTTGATAGCTTATGTTAGGAGTTTTACTATTACTGTTTTTGTTGTCATTTGTTTGAATGGATTTGTTTTATCTATGTATGAGATAGCTATGGTAAGTAATTAATGACGTGTTTTTTTTGTGAATACCGTTGTTTGTTATTCTAAGGATAATGTTATATGTATATAGAGTTGTATATATTTGGAGGAAAATTAAAAAAAATCAAAGTAATTTAAATTTAAAAAAGATCAGTTTTGTATACTATTTCAACGCATAATAATATCATTGATGGCGACATGTGTTTTGTAATTTTATTGTCTACTCCAGACGTATGAATATGAGCTGCGGACTACGTAGCGAGTTTACCGGGGCTCCAGCTCGAAAAACAGGAGTAGGAACGGAGTGGTTTTTAGTCAGTAAGAGTCTGACACTCCCTCCCGCCTCGCCCAAGGCGGGAGAAGTAATTGGATGATTTTCACACCTTAAAAAAAAAACCTATGAATATGAATGCATATTAATTTAAATGAATGATTCAAATACCATCACGCCTGGGTAGATAGGCCATTGGGGTAAGCAGAGACAATGGTAATGCCAAATGACATGTTAAATGATAATTATTTATTTTAGCAAATAGGTTACAAGATAACACTTTAACACGTTTGACTGCACGGTTGGTGCGGTGGCTGGGCAACTGGCTGCCGCGCAACGGGTAGCGGGTTCGATTCCCGCACGGAGCAACTCTTTGTGTGATCCACAAATTGTTGTTTCGGGTCTGGGTGTCATGTGCATGTGAACTTGTATGTTTGTAAACGCACCCACGACACAGGAGAAAATTCTAATGTGGGGCAACGTTTTTTAAAAGAAAGAAAAAAAAGAAAGACACGTCTATCTCTAAAACAACTAGATGAGGCTTGATGACCTGGCATACCTCTTTCGCCTAACACTATGTTAAGTAATCAACACGTATGTATCTAGTTTGTCGATGTGTCAATCAGTTGGTCATTGTTCTCACGTCGTGTTTGTGACCACAAACTGTGGCTGCCAGTAGATTGTTTCTGGAATTAATCACGTGGGGCAAATGTTGGGCAGAAGCTAATAGTCGAGGAGTTGCAAATAATTAAGCACAGATAGATAAATATTATTTTACTAAATAATGATAGTTTTTTAATGAAACGAAGTCAGTTTTTTTTATAATGAAACAGTTTTAATGAGAGTTTAAAAGTTTCAGGTAAAACGGGTTAGCAATTCAAATTTGATTTATTTTTATGATATAAGCATGAAATGTGTGGATAACCTGCAATTGGCGCCGCCGATATACACCTGAAACACTAGAGGCGTTAAACGTGTTTTGTTTGTCATTAGGGGAATTTGAGGATTGTTGGAGATTAGGGAAATTGGGGAGGGGACTAATTGGGCATTCAGTAAACTCACTCATACGATTTAACAATGCAAGCACGTGTTTCATCTTTGGTTTTCTGTGAGACCATGTACCACAAAAAAATTTTCCAAAAAAAAAATGTGCATATCTCACTCACCTGAGCTTTTTACAACTGATTTTTAAACCTAAATATTGACTATTTTATATTTCATAGGTACTTACAATGTAAAATGTTTAGGCCATATCCAATGAACCAATTTTTCGAACCTTAACAAAATATACTAACCAATATTTTTATATCGAACCCAGACAACATTATTGATTCATGAACCGCTTTTAATATAAAAATACTTTCGCCTTCTTCGTCCCTATACACAAATATTAACAGACAAACCTAAATAGAAATATCTTCGAGAAATCACTAAAAATAAATCTGTAGCAATCTCGTCTCAATCATTTAAACATCAACGGCAACAAAGAATTTATTTTTACTTTTAATTCTAAACAAACGTAGCCCAGAATGGGTAGAATGGAATGTCTGGAAAAAAGTCCATTCTTAATAAATAATAACTTCTCGATTGTATTTCCCCCTTTTTAATTTTCGATCTGGGACAATTATTAATTGTTGAATTTTGTCCTATTTTAATACGCATTTTAAAAGCACGACTTACTGGCAATCTGGTTCTGGTTCATTCAATAGATATACATAGGATTCGATTCTAAATTCTCTCATATAGAATTTAATTTGGAACCTGTGATTGGTATAATGTCATTTGAATGGGTTAGCACAGTTAAACAAAATAATTAATTCTCGAAAATATCAACGTATAGAAAAAAAGAAAGGAAAATAATTTATTCGGCACCGGGTATATTTATTGATGAAAAAGCTTTATGCACAAGTACATGGGTGGACATATTGCCGTTGGCATTTTCCCTGTCTGACCCTGGGTAGTTAATTAGTATAATGCAATGATAATGGATTGAACACCTCATATGAGCCTCTAGGGCTGTCACAGAGTATGCTAGGCACAGAAAGCACTGGTCTTCAGTTGTAGCAGTAAAGTGATGATGTATTGTTTGAACTGTATACTTATACTATCGTAAAAAGACAATGATTTGAATATAAATAACAGGCATACATTCCCAAAACTCAACGCTAAATAACTCAAAGCACTCGAGTAAATTCAACACCAAAAGAAAAACTTGAGAAGAAAAACACAGAAGTTCTGCTTAAAAACCTAATGTAATAGACACCGCGAGTAAAACTGACATTATTTGCTGATTCGCTCATCGATCAAGCTTTATTTGATGACGTCACGCGTCTCAATGCTTCACTCCGACCTATCTGTCAATTTACGGCCGAATTTTGATCAAACTTTTTTAGGGTTCGTTATAAGTAACGCGTGGACATATCACCTTATGGTTAGCGATCAGCGCCGGCTATGGACACTCGCTGTAGTTATAAATGTGTGTGTCGCAGAATGCTACTAATAAATACGAGCCTCTAGCATGGTTTGAAATCCGGCTTTCTCTAAGGTTTACCGTGGCTCCGGCTCGAAAAGCAGGAGAAGGAACGGGGTGGTTTTTAATTAGTAGGAGTCTGACTCTGTCCCTCTCGCCTCGCCTAAGGCGGGAGAAGTCATTGGATGATTTCCTCCCCTCAAAAAAAGCATAGTTTGAAACTAGTCGAGTTCCTCGTCAAACTGTTATGTGAGTAAGCCGATAACATAATAACTGATTTAGTATGTCTCACGAAAGTTGCAATAACATTATAGTTATAAATGTGTTATTACCGGCCTATGGTGTGGGTTACCGGGGCACCGGTCAGAGTGACACTCTGTGACACTCTCTCGCCTCACCCAAGGCGTGAGAAGTCATTCGTAATATTCTTCTCAAAAAAGCCTTTGGTGAGTTAGCATGGTCTCCGGTAACCACACTCGCATGGCGACACAACACAAGTTTTCTGTAAAGTGGTTTAGTTCTAATCGAGTCGGCCTATTCACGCCGTAGCATTGTTCTGTATTTTTTTTTATCGAATAGGCAAACGAACAGACGGGTCACCTAATGATGATGCGCCGCCCATGGACACCCGCAACACCAGGAGGGTCACAGTTGCGAAGCGATCTGTGAAAATAGTGTATTTAAAAAAGAATACGCTATTCTTGAAGGTTTAAAGGTATAAAATACCTGAAGATTAAAACTACAACCTTAAGGCTTCACCGTCGGTCAATCTGTCCCAGTTGATGTATTACTATTGCTGCTATAACACTAAAAATGTGTTTCTTACGACATTTTACCTAAATAATCATACGGGACTTTTGTCCCAGTCAGATTCAAACTTGTCAGGTTTTTATTTACTTTCCGCGTTACTCTAGAGGTTTGTGCTAAAAGTATTTTTGAATTATTGGGTGCCGAAGTTTTGTTCTGTTTTGTGATAAAAATTGAATGATAATAATATTTTCGTTGATTGAGTTTTGGTTTTGATTTGCTGTCCATTTGACTGACTTTGGAAATTGTTTGTGAATTATTGAGTTTCAGAGAATATTATAATAATATCTCGATAAAGATATGATTGTTGAAATTACAAATGAGAAAGTTAGTTTATTTATCTTCAATGCTGGAGCGTCCATTTTTTTTTAGTATTCTAATGACTTTTCCCGCTTTGGGCGAGGCGAGATGGAATGTCAGACAGTCAGACTCTTACTGACTAAAAACCACCCCGTTCCTACTCCTGCTATTCGAGCTACAGCCCCGGTAACCACGACATTTTATTTCTTTAAAAGATTACGAAGCCAGAGGTAATATAGAGTTCTACTTTGAACAAGGTAGCACATAATGGAACCTGGTAAATACACATATGTGTAACTTATAAAATGTACCAACTATCCTCAATTATTTAGGCCTTTAGGCATTTTTGGTAGTAGCAATAGTTGTGTGGACAATTACAAGTTTTTACTGATCATTAGGCCTTTGTCAACTTGACTGTCTATACGACAAATTACTTCCATTGTTATAAAAACTATAGTTTATCGATTGTCCGAACTAATGGCTGGTCATGTTCTTATTTATTATGGTTTGGTAACTAATAATGTATGTTATGTGACTTTTTCCGAGTTATATGTACTTTCTGAGATTATTTAGACACCACTGACGATGGTGAAGGAAAACATCGCGAGGAAACTTGGGCTTATTTAAGTCTTGTTTGTTACTAACCATTTTGATACTAACATAGTTTATAAGTTTCTATTGTTACTAACCATTATGGATCAATGTTATCTGATTAATAAAATAAATAATAATAAAAAATAAAATAATTTCTAATTAAATACAACGTGTAACAAAAAGGGGGTACACATATCAATTGCACGGTTTCTAGATAACATAACAAACGATACGGGAAGGGTTTTTTAAACTCATTTTTTTCATGGTACCAAGTTATGAATTTTTCCAATCGATTCAAAATTAGGTAGACAGGTACTAGGCGATCAGATTGACAGAAGAAATGTTTCGTAAATTTAAGTGATCCCGCACGAAACAGCTCTTTGTATGATTTTACAAATTGTTGAGATTTCTGGTCTAGGTGTCATGTATATGTGAAATTGTATGTTTGTAAACGCACCCTCGACACAGGAGAAAACCCTAGATTGGGGCAAAATTATTTAAAAATATATTTTAAATTAACTTAAATTCTTATTCAAAAATATCAAGTATGAACTAAATTGTATAAAAACATAAACCTTATCTAATAGAAAAAAAGGTTGTTTTAAAAAAATCTACAACTTGATCACGTCCTCACTGTAAAAGCGTCTGAATGGGTATATAAATAAAGATGAAAATCTATTACCCACGTAATTTAATCAATTGGCTTTGAGAATATCAATATTAGCTATGGACTCAATATCAGAGGGTCGAATTTATGGGTACGGAGGTAAAGCAGACTCCTTTTCCTTTGTAAAAAATATTTTTCCTGTTCCGTATATGTTTTTAAAGTAGTGTACTGGTCATGATCGTTATCAGTAATGAAACAATGGCGAAAAGTTCTACTAGTTTCGAGTCACAGAGAGACTTTTCATCATGAGTAGCGTGCGCTGGATGCTGTGACGTCTCGCAGCTTAATACAGCTACAGCTGAGTATTTAATTTAAAACTCGAATTAAAAAACCCGACTGCATAAAAAAGTAAAAAACAAGCTTAGTCTAAAAGTGTAGATAGTACTTTTTTATGCAGTCGGGTTTTTTAATTTTTTTGAATTTATTTATTTTTATTTAACACTTTTTAGTTAGTTATAATACGGCTATGTGTTTCTCAAGATTTCACCCGCGACACGAAACGACAGTTCAGAAACCGCTAGTCAATCGCGTCGCGTAGTACCTATACGAGTATTTAGTTTGGATAATAAAGAACCTAATTGCACATAGTATTTTTTTTCTATATGTCAGTGATATACCATTTTGAAATCCTCATGATGAGCTCTTTAATTTGATACCCATATTGTAGGAAATAATTTTTTTTTATTTTTTTACTTCTGTCTAGGGCGCCTCACGGCGGCCATGTTGGTTTTTGTTTTACGTCACATATCTAAGAACACTTGGGTAATTAAGACAAATCCAACGATGCCCTGATTGTCGAAATCCATCAAGCCGTTTCGAAGAAATGAGGTAATAAAGAATATTAGGCTCATACATACAAGATACGCGCGAAAAACGTAACCCTTCCTTGGCAGTCGGGTAATAAATAATGAATAAATATGTTGTCAACTTATACTATACTATAACTTACAATTAAAAAAAAATAAAGAAGAAAAATAAATGCTTTAACCCTATGAATACCACTGTCATGGACATTTTGGCACAATGCTCTAACATCTACCCAACTACCCATCCCTTTATTTATCAAAAAATATTATTATATACAACTTACTTCTTGTAAGATAATCCCCGTTTCCTCCACAGTACCCTAAATAAAAGGAAATACTCTTAAGAACATAATTTAATTTGATTACAAGCGAAGCGTAAATTCTTCTGGAAGATTTAAAAAAGCTGATGGCGGCACAGAGGAATAATTGTTAGTAATTCAAGTGTTACTAAATGTTATTAAATTAGCTATTAAAATGTCCTTTGTGATTGTGAGAGGAGTGGTGCTGAAAGAGACTGTTGAAAATGTTGGCTTTTTCGATATTCAATGGTTTAAAGTACTGTGTAGTAACCGGGGCTCCGGTTTCAAAAGCAGGAGTAGGTACGGGTGGTTTTTAGTTAGTGAGAGCCTGATACTCCCCTTCGCCCAAGGCGAGGGAAGTAATTGGATAATTGACCTCTCTCAAAAAAAAAAGTCCATCGCATAATCAAGCTGTGCATTTTCCACGCACAGCTACATAGCTTAGTATCAGTGGAATCGGTCACATAGTTTCTCAGCTTAGCTAATATTTTTTTTGAAAGGGAATAGAATCATACTGTGACTCTCCCTCCTCAAAAAAGAGCACTCTAAAAATACTAGATTTCCACCGACACTTAAGAATTTCCAAATCGAAAAGCAATAAGTCGTTTCCCGGTCCGTGAACAAAAACGTAATTAATTCTGAAAGAAAGATATATATCAAGAAATTCCAATTCTCGATTGAGTGCCTCGTTGATCTAGTGGTAGCTGTACCATTTACGATGGCCTTAACTTCTATTCCCGGGATGAGAATAATGTTTTTGGAATTGTAATTTACAACGCGTCATTTCTAAAATTTAGGTCGGAACCACGGTCTCACCAAAAACCGACGTGAAACAACGCTTGCGTTGTGTTTCATTGTGTGAGTGAGGTTACCGGAGGCTCAATAACCCCTCTAACCAATCTTCCCAATCACCATTTCCTCAAGAACCCTTAAATTCCTAACCCCCAAGAGGCCGGCAACGCACTTGTAACGCTGCTGGTGTTTCGTGTGTCCATGGGTAACGGCGATTGCTTACCATCAGGTGATTCGACAGCTCGTTTACCGGCTTATTAACATGTACACGATTTGGTACTACTACTGTAAGTCTATATTGTTATTGAGTTATGAATAAATAAATAAATTACCTATACCATAAAAAATCTTTAAATTGCCCATTATAAACACTGAAGTCACGAAACTGAATCCAATTTAAGATCAACATAATTATTGTTTATTTAACATTTCACCAATTAGAAGCTTCAACAAGAATTAGACAACAATACAGGGTGTGGTTGCTACAATACGGGGTGTGGTTATTCCAATACAAATGTTGTCACCACTTTGTATTCAGAGTCGCGCGCTCATTACATCGTGCTTATAGAGAGGAGTAAGATGTGTACTGAAGCGAGATGAGTAGTGTTTTAGAAAAATATGCTGTTATTGATTCATCATGAGGAAACTAAAAGTGAATTTATACTGTGCCTCTAATATACTCTGTGCTGTACCTTTAGCTTGAGTTTGCTTTACGTTTACGTTTGCGGCGGATTGGCCGGCTTGAAAAAATCAACCAGTCAGAACGCCGAACGCGCTCTCTTTTCGATTACTTTAAACGTAAAGTAAACTCATACTAAGGGATCATACTTCTATATACTAGATAGTGACCTTCGAGAAGGTAAAAATAATACTCCATCCTGTAACCCCAAAAAGCTATAAGTAAGTAAGTTCTAATTTTTATCGTTTTTCAAACATTGTATAAACTCTAATTCTTATATGGTGGTTCACCTTCATCAATACCTAAATGAGACCAGGATATATACCATAATGTGTTACATCTAATTCTAATTCACATAAGTTTTATCACGGCCTCACAAAAAACCACGTACTGTCTTCTCAACTTCATCCCATAACTTAAACCACGTACTCACAATACAAATACCAGGGCACCAGAAATCGAAGGCGTTCCCTTCTAACGAGCGCGCGAAAATTAATAATTTACCAGAGTTTTTGCTTACAAATATCAAAGTTAATATCTTACAGAACTTTGAATTAAAATGTTTAACTTTACGTCGAACGAAGTTGGGAGCCTACCCAAATATGCGCGGCCCATGGATGGGTCGTTTTCTTGTTTCCTTATTTATGTTAAAACAAACTTTAGATGCTTATGAAATTTTAAGTAAATTAAGTGCACCCTATTCCGATGTCTTTATTAATTTTCGAGAGAATTTCTTGACTTTTTGGGATCGTGTTTCGTAGGGTTGTTGATCGATCGGCTCTTGAGAGCGGTGTCAAGAGTTCAGTAAAGATATTGTTTTTCATACGGGAATATTTTTAGGGTGGGAGTGATCCGTGGATCGAGAGGTTGTGAATGTGACTGTTGAGTCCGAGAGCCTTGGTTATTTATTTTTGCAAGTAGATTACAAGATAACACCTTTAAACGCCGTCTCTAAAATAACTAGATGAGGATTAAATAGGCGAGAATGAATATTGTTTCCAAAAAAACTTCTGTCATACAAGTCTGGAATTTTACCCGATAGGTGAGCCTTCTGTCATATACTGGTACAATTCCAGACTCTTTGTTTTTTGTTAAGAACTTCCGAAAAGTTCAATAACGCGTTGTTTGATTTGGGATCAGGCCACTTGCCCAGCAGTCGCTCTTTTACGAATGAGGTAGTTCTCTATGACATTAATACTGAACACTAAGGGTCATCGCAACATAAACGGCTTAGAAAATAATACGAGAATGCTGTAAGCACTTGCCATCGCGCGGAAGCGCCCTTATTTATATTGACGTAGCGAAATGAATCATACGACATAAATTTTAAAGTTCAAATTCCAATGACAACTTTATCACTATGTTGTAGCAGTGCCGTTAACCGTATGATAATTAAATGTTCTTAAAATATTCGCCCTCCTCTAATAACAATACACTCAAACACTCCATAGCTAATACTGCTTCCTACCATTCCTATAACAAAAACACATAATACACTCACTGAACCAGCTACCTACACGATTGATAACACTTTATCAAACTGTAGTACACCCACTTACTTTATAGTTCCCCAAAGAATACCCATACCTACCCTTATCCTAACCTACTTGGGGGTCGGCGCAATATGTCTTCTTCCTTCCTCCCCTATCAAACATCTTCATATAAAGTAGATACCTGGTTCTTTCATGTCATTTTCTTTACCTTATTTGTTTATTAGATCGTGTTATGGTTGAGTAGTTCTGAACACGGCTGCTGAGCTTTGGGTCTGATGTATTATTAAGTCGAGTACTTAAAGAATTATTGGAATATCAATATTCTTAATTAATAAATGACATACATCACTGCAACAGTCTATAAGTGGCTTCTACTAACCAAAGCATCTTCTCGCACGAAGAAGATTTGAGCATTAATGTCTAAGTGTGGGAGAGCCATGCTTCAGCACGAATGGGTCGGCTCGACTGGAGTGATATCACGGCCTCACTTATTCATTTTATAAATTGGTAAAAATTGTGTGTTCCTTTAAATACATCAAGGCATTCAAGTTATCAAAGACAGGATGTGATAATGTTACCTGACATGCCCATCTATACGTTGATCTTTCTCTTTATCCGATCATCAACATTTAAACTCATTAATCTCATTATCATAATTATGACTAAAACCTCTTTCATTATGACCCCGCACCACAAAAAAAAACCTACAAAAAAAACCCCTAACACAAATAACCGGTTAAAAATATTCCATTCACACTTGCAAATTTCTTACAATACGGACGGCTATAACAGTAAAACACGCCCGGTTTCTGTCCGGCAATAAATCAGCTATCCGGACACAAACCGGTCCGTGCCGGTAGAACAGCGCAAGTAATTTGTATTCCGGTCCGGAACGTAAGAGAATGCTTCTGTCGAACGTGTTAATTTCGTATGTACGTTGTTTTATAGACCATACTTAGTCTAGAAAGGGTCGGGAAAGATGTAAAACTTGTGTTAAACGTTTTATTAAGAATATTTGCAATTCTTATTTCTATAATTACCATTTACTAAAAAATTAACTGTATTCTGTTAACTAGACTTTAAGTGTGGGAGAGCCATGATTCGGCACCAATAGACTCGGTCGATCAGAGTGATAACTCGGCCTCACAGAAAACCGACGTGAAACAACGTTTGCGTTGTGTTTCATTGTGAGAGTGAGGCTCTTCCCAATCCCCGATTCTCCAACAACCCTAAAAAGCCGAATTAAATAATTATGAAATGTGTCAAGTTAAGAACAAGAAAACTCAATATTTCCTAACTCTACTCGGTCAACGAGACAATCTTGGAAACTTAGCCTATAGTTTAACACATTTTTTGACAAAGCCCCCTAACATATTATTGGTACCCAACACACAATTAAATGTCCTACAAGTACCCCTGCCTACCCCTACAGAGTTACAACAAGCGCAATGTAATATTAACAAAGAAAAAGACAAAAGGAAAAGTTAATATTTCATCCTTTGAAACAATAACAACCACAGGGAGACCGCTTCCGAAAAAAAAGATATTTTTTATTTCGTTACCCCACCAATTTCCTACCAAATTAACTGCTAAAGACATTCATTGTTAAAAAAAATATTTTTTAAACAAAAATAAACCCATTTCCCCCCATAATATGACTGTCATTTGCTAAACGGCAGGGTGTTGTAAAAAGTAACGAGTTAATTCTCATAGAAAGGGTGCGTCCTAATATCGGTATACAGAATAGGATGCCGTAATATCGGCCTGAAGATTACGGTAGCATAACGCCATATCATCATCGTTTGCTTTCCTCTGTGTTTAAATAGATGAGACATATGGACGGACCTTTTTACCTAACATCAGCCATTGGTCTTGTTTCTGAACGACACACGCATAAAGATTACAACTAATATTATAAATGTGAATGTAAGATTGTTTATTTGTCTCAGGAGCTGCAGACAACGTAACAGGTTACCGGGGCTCCAGCTCAAAGCAGGAGAAGGAATAGGGTAAGTTTTAGCCAGTTTGACACTCCCTCTCACCTCACCCAAGGCGGTAGAAGTCATTGGATGATTTACCACCGTTAAAAAAACTGTTTTTTATTTGTTACGAAATATTTTTTTACACCAGCACCAGTTAGCATCAGTTACGGGTAGCTAATACTCACACTTTAAAACAACTTTACCGACTACAATAATTTGGAAAATTTAATATTAAAACAGAAAAGTTTAATCTAATTTTCTGCTAAAAAACTGGTAATAAAGCGACAATATTTCCACTCAAAAACAACAACAAAAAACATTTTATCTAAAAACCGTACAAACAAAAAACCCGATAAGCTAAAAACCCCACACAAAGTCAACATAAGTGTTGTAGCTATCACCGAAAAATATCCGACACATCGGCCATATTATCCGGGCCGTCGGATACGAATAACCGACAGAGGCCATTGTAGAGGCGTCGACCACACACTATGTAACCAAAACGGCGTAATGATAGCAAAATTGCCTTTTAAATGTTCGTACACAATACGTTTTTTTCGGTTACCCGACAAACTAGAGTATTGTGAAAAATCTAAAAAGGTATCTTTACTCTTTTCAACAGTTTGTGAAAAAATGAGATGCTGACAGAATGAGTTTACATTTTGAGAGTGTGAATGGAAAGGGCAAGTGATGTATTGTGTTTGAGTTCTACTCATGCACATATTTCGGGTAGACTGGACTAGTTTTGTTAAGAGTGACGTTTTTAGTGGCTTGTGAGTCAAATTATGACGGGTCTTACTGTTATCACTGTTTGGTTTTTAAAAGATATTCATGCGAGTAATTCTATTGTGTTTTCGTTTTATGGTTGATGGAATAACACGATAAACGTTATTTTAAGAAAGCATTGTTATACAGTATGTGTTAAAAATCTATGTTAGACTCAAATACATAACTCAAATACATCATTTTCAACATCAACAGCCTATTAGTGGCCAATACTGACCAAAGCCTCGCTCAATGCGGGTTAGCGATTTCAAACTTATAATTAGAAATTATAAACCCAGGTTATCTCACGATGTTTTCCTTCACCGTTTGTCAATGGTATTTAAACAATCATAGAAAGTACATTTAACTTGGAAAAAGTCACATTGGTACCTCCATTGATAGCTTTTAAACCTGCACCTCAAGCATGAGGAGCGGGCTTCTTAAATCTCTAAGAAACCACGACATTCGACAAGAATAATATAATATAACACAGAAATCCCATCAAACAAGTTTTTAATTTTATTCTAGGCGTGAAATAATAACAAATAAATGAACAAACTTTCGCTCAAATTCACAACATTGGTTCGAAATTACGATTACTAAACAGCCAACGTAACTGTAAAGCTTCGGAAATATAGCCTTCGCCGACCTTTCCCAACCCTTTGAAACTTTGTTTCAGTCCTGAAAGCTAATTAATTAATGTTCGAATTACATTTTAAAGTACACAAAACTAGCTTACAGTTGTAATCCCGGATATCCGCCATGTTTAAGGCTGTATCCATGAGGCTGTGGTGCGGATAATTTTCCCATCTCTAGTGAGTTCCTGTTTTGAGGTAAATGTTACATTATTATCTGTCTATTTTTGGAATTTCAAGGTTAATTTCGGTAGTTAAAGGATAGAATAGACTTTTGAATTAAATGAATGTGATTTATACGTACTTAGATTTAATTTATTTTTGGATCTGCGGACTTCCTAGTGGGTTACCGGAGCTCCGGCTCGAAAAGCAAAAGTAGGAAAGAGGTGGTTTTTAGTCAGTAAGAGTCTGACACTCCCTCTCGCCTCGCCCAAGAAGTCATTGGATGATCACTCTCAGATCAGACTCTTATGAACTAAAAACCACATCGTTCCTACTTCTGCTTTTCGAGCCGGAGCCCCGACAACCCGCCAGGTTGTCCGCAACTCCGGTTAAACCTAAAATCTGGTGTATTTAAATTATCAACTTTCATTTTAGAAATTACCTAGACCGAGAGATATAAGAGTAGAACTTTTAATCAAAGAATTTTAATAAACCATTTTTATCGATGGACCAACTGTGTCTCGCCCATAACAGAGCCATAAAATCATTAAAGGATGCTGGGTATATTTAGTTATTATTTTAAATCTCGCTTTGTAGATATTAATTTAATTAAACGAACGTCAATCAAATCCCTATTAAATTAATTCTTGTTACCAATATCAATTTTTTACGAAGAAATCGGCCAATATCCTAAAAAACTTTAAAGGCTTTTCAAATTTTATTAATTAGGTTCTCTAATTAAATATTTTTTTTATATAAAGAAAATATTAAGTTTAATATTTGTAGAAACTATAATATTCTGCTATGAAATTAAGCTTCAGCCTAGATATTTCAAATATTTTTTAAGAGTTTTAATTGAACTTCTTTTAATTTGAAAACTATAATGTAGTAGAAAATAAATGTAAATACTAAGTGTAAATAAAAGATTTATCTTTATAAGACTAAAGCGTTGGTCGAACAGTCGGAAAAACAGACAAAAGCGCAGTAATACTTTGTCCGACTTGGAAATCGAACCTGAGACCCCTCGTGCTCGTGGGTCACACCCAACCAACGAAGATGTCAATATTTGTTAGCTAATTTTTTAATCTTCCCATCCAAAATTAGCAGTGGCTCGAGAGCTACAAACTTGATATGTACAGCACATCAAAATACCCCGTATATTAAATTAATTTTGTTACATTTTCAACTTTATCACAAAACAATAATGTTTACAATCGATTAACCACTCTAAGGGTAGTTGGATATGCGTGACTCTGTCTGTACACAATATCAAATTTTGTCGCCCACCTTTTTCCCTACAAAAATATTATTACTTTATTTCAGCAATTCGTTTAGACCCGTGGTCTTGTAATCATTTTTCGGTATGGAAAAACTGTAACGACTCAATTTTCTTCGTAATCTCGAGAAAAAATAATAATTTTCTCTTTAAAGTATCGTTATCGTTAGGGCTGGCTCGGCAAAAATTTCGGAAAATTCGGTTCGGTTTAAAAAATATCGGTTGTCTCTCATAGGAGTGGTTTGATTCTAGGATGCGATTCGAATTGAAAAGTTTATTTTGTTTATTAATATTTAAAATAAAAATCAGGATTTTTTTAATGTTTTGAAAATGTGTACTAAAATATTTCTTGTTCCTACATTTTTTAAAGTGGCTCAATAAATTCTAGTGTATTTATTTAATTGGTACTACAATCACCTGATTGGATAAGCATTAGTGAAAATCCTTAGGTTTATCTTACTGCTAAGTTCACTTCTTGTTTCTGACAAAGAATAAAATTTAGTTACCCAATCATTATTAAAAGTGTTAATTTTTACTCTAAAACTAAAATCAACATGGTAACCCAAATGGACAATTCCCTATATAGAAAAAAAGCTACAATGTTATTAAAAAATATCGTATCTTGACAAAAAATAATTCGGAGAAAAATGCCAAGCTACCTATACAAACTTTTCTCATTATATTCATAAAAGGTATTGCCAGAGCAAAAAAACTTCGGCCCGTTGTTGTAAACCGACCTATCAAAGAAGATCTTTTTAGATCAAAATCTAGCAACCCTGTGCTATAATAATAAACCTTAAGTGCGGTTTTCTTACAAAATACATAACATCACGCTTTTATTTCCTTAGGGATTAAGCAGAAGAGAGTACTTGGACTTTATTATAGATTTTTTTTTGATAAAACCAATGTTTTAAGGCAATCCCTAAACTAGAATTTTCTTCTGTGTGTCGTGAATGTCGTTAATGGCAGGAATTCTACATATGTAGACGCCAGATCTAGACTCGTAACTACTATGTACTCGTGTATAGTACATAGTAGTTCAGTTTAAGAATTTAACTACACTTTGCGCAAGATGTAAATTACGGGTCTGCTCGGTCTTTTCGGACGGCGAGCCACCCTTGCTCGCCATCCGAAAAGAGCCCGTGCGTACGCCACAGAGCCAGACGATTACATATGGGGCCCAGTAGGGGTAATGGCCGATCCGGAGATGCGGACAACGTAACATGTTACCAACAAAGCAAAATTTAAAAGCGGTGAATTAAATCGATAGTCTTTGTACTTAATATTTTTAACGGACTTCGATAAAAGGAAGAGATTTGCATGTTCGCCTTTATGTACGTATTGTTGGCGACAAACTGGCAATTGGCTGAACTGACTTCAAAGGTAAAAGTTGAAGTACATTTTTTTTAAACGTAGTTTATAAAAAATATTCTTTACACAGGATAGGTACAATACGACTAAAATACAAGAATGTATTTTTAAAATGGCACATAATTAAAGAATTACGGTATTCAGACAATTCTAAGAAAATGTGCTGGCGTAATCGCGTAGAATCTATGACTTGGAATAATAGACTGGTTCCAGAATAATTTAAATGGTTTCAACTTTAGAATAAGTAAGGGTGCTTTTCCACCAGAGATGTGCTATGTAACTATGCTACGAAGATACGAAACTCTGTGATGGTTTCCACTGATACTAAGCTATGTAGCTGTGCGAGTAAGATGTACTACGAAGATGCGCCGCCACAAAATAGCTGTACAAGAAAAAAGAAAAATGCGCAAATATGTAAAGTATTGATAGTAGAGAAGCCATACTTAGCATGCATCTTTCCATATTAAAACATAGCTTAGATGAGTCCGTTTCCATCTTGACTTATAGACACAAAAATTCATACTACAATTCACTCACAAATCAATCACTCACTAAGATAGACAAACAAACAAACATTCACATATACAATAAACAGTGAAGTGAGGATTATGTAACATAAAGTTTCAGAAAAGAGTTTTTCCTACATTTTTCTCAAGCGACAATGCGCATAAGTTTTCCGAAAACTTTTGGGTCCCACACTTGTAGCAGCTTGCACTCCGACTCTTTGTTCAACTTAATTAAGTAGTTCAGACGAATTTGGCCTTTGTAAGAGTAAACATATACTATCAATTATTCTTATTAACAATGCCTGCGTCTAATTTGCATGATAAGTGCTATATTTGATTGCACCATGTTGCGGCAATTGTCATTCTGAGGTTTAAGGAAATTGTCATGTTTGACAGTACAATTGGCGCGGTGGCTGGGCAACCGGCTGCCAAGCAACGTGTAGCAGGTTCGATTCCCGCACGAAGCAACTCTTTGTGTGATCCACAAATTGTTGTTCCGGGTCTGGGTGTCATGTGTACGTGAACTTGTATGTTTGTAAACGCACCCACAACAAATTAGAAAATTGGAGTGCAGAGCACCGTTTTCTTTGAAAAAAAAAACAAATACGAACGCTAAATCCCGAACGTCGTCCCAGTCGGATGCTCAAGACACTTCAAATTAACTAAAAACTTAATTTATTAATTTACCTTTACTGTTGAATGTAGATTAAAGACTGTGGTATCATACCTGTAACAAAAAGAAAGAGTTAAGTATGTTAGATTCGCAGCAATTGGCGTTCTATTGTCTCAGCCTACCCCCATGGGAGACAGGCGTGGGGTTATGTACGTATTAAATTATTTATTATTATACCTTATTTGACTACCTTACTACTAAAATTAATATTAAAACAGTCGTAGTTATAACATAGCACATATTTTATGAGCTTGTCGACAAAATCTCAGGGCTAAACTACCATGAAATACAGAGGGTAAACCTTTAACTATAAAATATGGGACAGTGGCCGCCATTTTATAGGTTTAACAGACAGACGGACAAATAAACCGCAGTGGTTTAATTTAATCTCAGTGTGAAAATATAACTTTTGACGATTAGTTTACGAGTGAAATATACTTAAAATAGATTTTATAATGGAAAAATATGCCATTTTTTTAGCTTTAAAAACGTTGTCTGACACTAGAATTTTCTCCTGTGTCGTTGGTTGGTTTACAAACATACAAGTTCACATACATTTAGACCCAAAAAAAATAATCTGGGGATCACACAAATAATTGCCCCGTGCGGGAATTGCCCAGTCACTGCGCTAACTGTGCAGCCATTGATTCAACATTTAATTGTTTATAACAAATGACGAAACATTTCGGAATAAATTAATTATTATCCTTTTAAACTTAACAAGCGTTTTCGATTAGATTAGAGCTACATCGCCTTGAAATTAGTCGAGTGTCTCGTCAAACAGTTACGTGAGTAAGCCGATAACATAATATTGTTAAAATCGAAGAATAAAAAATTATTCCTCCCGGGAACCTAATCTCCAACACATTCAATCAATTGCCCAGCTACTACACCAACACTCCAATCAAATTACTTCCCCACTACAATATTAACACATTTCATATTTCAGAAAGGACAACACTGCAGCATATTAAAACATAAGCCTCATACAATGTTGCAACTATGTCTAAACATTGTTAGCTCCCAGGCTCGAGCCACTCCATTAACATTTCAGGCAATTTCAGGCTGTTTCAGGCAATTTCAGGCAAAGATTTAATTAGTCTGTTTGTGTGTTATTTAGTACATAACTGAGGGAAAGTAATTTTAGAACAATAGACTTAGGTGAAGCTGGGAAACAAGCTGATGTATTTATGGGAATAAATGTCTTTTTGTGTTTGTAGTAAGGTTGAATTTTTGTTGTATATCAAATTTAATGTGGATTTGTTATATTGTTTTGTGTTCAGGGTTCCGTAACCGAATAGTAAGAATGGGATACTATTTCTCCGGTCGTAAAATACTAAAGTAACCTTTTTTAGATATTGAACCCTAATCTGAATAAAGCTAGAAAGTATACGTACGTACCTACATACAGGGTGCTCATTTGAATTCACAACATAAGTCGGAGACATGTCACAGAAGTAATAAATGTTTAATCACATATTCACATCACACTATCATATTAATATTAGAATTGTGAAAGTTTGTTTGTTTGGATGTTTGTCCATTAATCATGCTGAAACAACCGAACGGATTTTGATGAAATGGTATGATCATGGATTATGATTGGTATACAGACAGGGTATGTATGAGCTGACTTAGGTGATAGGTCATAGCACTCTTTATCCCAAGGGAATGCGGGCGAAACCGCTGGTAGAAGCTAGTTTAAAATAAAGTTTCTGGCCAATAGGTATATGTGACAGTATTTCATATTAGCCAAGATGTTTGAGAAACAAAAATGAGACTGAAATATTTCAATATCACTTTTTTTTCAAGTAAGACCACTGCCTATCATGCACCCTCAAACACATCAACCAGGAGCTGCGGACTACGTAGCGGGTTACCGGAGCTCCAGCTTGAAAAACAGGAGTAAAAACAAGGTGGGTTTTTAGTCAGTAAGAGTCTGACACTGCTCCTCGCCTCGCCCAAGGTGGGAGAACTTTTTGAATAATGTTCACCCTTAAAAAATCCCTCAAATACATAGTCCCAAAACTCAGTCTAACCTCCCAACCTGCCTAAAATACGTCAGCCTTCAGTACAAAATTCTAAAGCATCACTCTCTCATAATGTCGCATAATTTCCGCTCTCTGAGTAGAAATGGCTGCTCCATAGTACGTCGGCGCCGTGACGTCATTATTTCGATAGCTCGATGTATCTCGAAGGTTCTGGAACATTCTATGGGCTATAGATAAGCTGGAATGTTACAGAATAACTCTTTTCGTTTGAATTTTTCTATAGAGTATGATGAATGTATAGAGAAGATAGCTGATAGCTAAATCACCACGATTTTGCTATCTACGAGGAAAGAATGAGTTATCGTAGTTGAGATTTTTGATAATGAAATTGTTGATGTGTTTTATGCGTACGTTTTTTGCTCATGTCTTTAGACATGGGAGAGCGATGTCTCGGCACGTATGGGTTGGATCGACTGTTACAGAAAACTAGCGTGAAATAAAGTCAGCATTGTGTCTCTTGCTGCGGACTACTTACTGATTCTCCCTACCTAGCACCGAGGTGGTTTTAGTCAGTAAGAGTCTGACATTTCCTCTCGACTCACTCATGGCGGGAGAACTCATTGGATGATTTTCGCTCCGCAAAAATATGATATAAAAAGAAAACAATGTGTCAGATGACTCCGGGCAGAGGGCGCGCCAGTTGCAGCGCAACAATCACTGCGTTGGGAGGTTGTGGCGGGCTTGTCCTATAAAAAATACTTACGATACGATCACTCGTCCAACGAGGCAGCCACTTCTTGAACAAACTTCAACGAATTTTGGAATTTAATACCGGAACACTAACATTCATATTTGTATAACTTAGTTCCCACTTTGTTTGTTTGTTTGCTCAACCATTCGCTACACAAATTCGCGGAGAAATGCCAAGTTAGGTTATGTTTGTATGAGGCTTATAATATCCTAAGCTAATACACTGGCGAGCATATTAAATGACACAGCCTACATAGTGTTGTAATCTTTAAAATATTGCACTGGTTTCAAAAAGGGGTAAGCAGAGGGATGAAATATAACATCCAATTTTGTTTCTGTGTGTTAAAAGACTCATGTTATAGCAATTATGATATCTCTACTGGATGGAATTTTGATCCCGGTGCCATCAAATAAATATTACAAAAATTCGAAAACTTATAAATACTTTGCTTCATCCAAGAATCGATTTCGAAAATCGATATAGTCCCTAACAATATGCAATGTAACACCTTTTATCTCCAAAGGGGTAGGCAGAGGTGCACCTTACGGCATACCTCTGTACATCGTACACCCACTTTTCACCTTTTGTGTGATAAGTACCACGTAATCGTTTGCAAGAAATTTTCAAAAAACCGAAAAAATCTCAGTATTACTTTGCCCGACTCGGAAATGGAACCCAAAATCCCTTGTCGCCAAACAATGAGCAGCCCCAACGAGGCAGTCAATATTGATTCAGTCACTAACAATATTGATTTAATATGACATACAATTTACATTAAAAATAACTACTGTCTATGTACTAAATCAATATTCATACCGAGTAACTTAGCTGGCTGTTCATAAACCAACAAGTCGAGTATACCAGAGCGAGTCAAGTGTATAAAATAGAGGCTCCCTACAAAAGGGTTTACAGTTGTCCACTTCAGTTTATTCATAAGTTATATCTCTATCGTGACGGTACGACATACATATTAAATCACGCGGGTACGGTCGCGTTGTAAATCTGACCTTTCTAGAATAGTTTTATTATGGTGGCCCATTTTTTGTGGCGTGAAGTGTAACTGAATTGTTTTGTTGTGAAAATGTGTGGGTTGATATCTAGTTTTGGAACTTGTTATTTGATTTGTAGGGCTTTTTTAGAGATGTCGTGGTGGCTTGGAGCCTTAAGACATCCGTTTCTCAAGCATGAGGGTGCTGGTTTGAAACCTGCTGACAGACATACTAATGTTAGTTTTTCCTAGTTTTCTGTGATTATGATGTACTTTTTAAAATTATTTAGACACCACTGACAAAAGATCGCTTATAATTTCTAATTATAAGTCTGAAATCGCCAACCCACGTTGAGCAAGCGTGATGATTAATGCTCAAACCTTCACCGTACGCGTAGATACTTTTGGTCAGCAGTAGCCACTTATAGGCTGTTGATGTATGATGTTTTTTAAATAATGATTTAAGCGATACATTATATCTTAGAGATAAAAAATAATATAATAATATAACCTACTTAGACCAGAAATGAAGTAGAATCCTAGACATAGATGAGCAATAAAATTGCATGATTAATATTGCAAGGGCAGTGGGTTTATAAATAAAAGTAATAGAACTATAAACTTGATTTTTATGGCATAAATTTCTAATGGGACAAACGGCTAGTGAGCAAACACATCAACTTGCAATAAGTGATCAATGCCACCCATGGACACCTCTAGTACCATTTTTTAAGGGAAGAAAATCGTCGAGCGAAAACTTTGAGCGAGGTGAAAGAGAGTGTCTCTTACTGACTAAAAACCACCCCGTTCCTACTCCAGTATTTTGAGCTGGAGACCTAATAGTTAACGTTGTCAAAGCGTCTCATTTGTGAATTACACATTTATCTTTAAAAAGGTAAGAATCGTGTGGCATGAAATCTAAACTCGCCAAACTGTTACGTTTGATAGCGAGAAGCGCTCATTACATTATTTTATTACATAAAATGGTTGGTTGCACCCAACAATAACATACACAGTAACACTAACTTAACTTCCATCTGCCGTAGCCTAAGTCTAAAGTTACCATTACATTCTTTCAAAAATGAACTCGACAAAATTCTCCGGTCAAAATGTAACACGAAGCATCCATTACACTGTCGAGCATTTTAAAAACAGAACAACATTTCTGAAGTCATACTAGACGAGTGGAAGTTTGCTGTTAAAAATTCCAGCGGCATTCTCTATTTCATTTCGTACACTGCTGGCCAAAAAATAGTCTCCCCACAATAAACTTTAAAGTCACCTTAAGAAAAGACCCTTTAAAAGAAGGTTTTGCGATAAAAGACCTTGTGTTGTGTTGGTTATTGTTGATTTTCGTGTAATCCATTTTGTTTCTTTTCAAATAAATTGGTTTGTAAGGAATCGAATGAGGGTGATGAGAATAGAGGTTTGTTTGTTATTTATTTTGATTGTATTGATTCTATGTGTTGAATGGTGTCAAGGCTTAATGTAATAGAATAGAATATAACAATATTTATTGTAAAAACATGACATTAAATTTGTTTTTGGGTTACCAATTTATTATACGTAATTTGTAGTTCCTTTTATAATACCTAGTTTTTACTAGTAACTATGTAATGAGTTTTATGTAATAGGACAAGGACTCTATAACCGTATACAAACGTTTTCATTTCCAGACTTCGTGCCACTACGGATAAATTTCATAAAACCCAAAAGAATCCCTAATAGCATCTGGAGCTGCGGACAACGTAACAGGTTACCTACTGGGGCTCCAGCTCAAAAAGGAGAAGGAACAGGGTGGTTTTTAGTCAGTAAGACTCTAATATTCCCTCGCGCCTAACCAAAGGTGGGAGAAGTCATTTGAATGATTTTCTCCCCTCAAAAAATCCCAAATAGCAGTTTACTAAACCCAAGAATCCAAGTGAAATCCTAAATCTCTATCCCACACTACAATCACTTGAACAATGAGGCATTAATTCATAACACAACTAATAAAATCCGAAACCTTATTTCAACCCACTTAGGTCCATTTCTGTCTTCAAGAAAAAACTAACTTCAGCCTCATATACATACCCACTCTCACTAAGACCCTAGTAAGTCTACTTAACATCTGAAATAAGTACGTCCGTATTACATTTCCTTGAGAGGCTCCGTACAAAGCGCCTTCTAAGAGGAAATTGAAATTAAAAACATTTTCTGCAATTTCCCTCTTTGAAAGGACGAGTTATTTTATTACTTTCTATGTAGATAGTAATGATATCATATTTTTATGGAGGCAGGCAGAAGCTGCGGGCTGCCTAGCGGGTTAGCGGAGCTCCAACTCGAAAAGCAAGAGTAAGAACGGGGTGGTTTTTAGTCAGTAAGAATCTGACACTTCCTCTTTCCTCGCCCAAAACAGGAGAAGTTTTTTTTTTGTCGTAAGACTAATAGGCCACATATTTAATAGAAATCGCGTATAGAATAGCACTCTTATTTACATAAACATTTTATACTACGATTTTTAATTTTTGGATGGACAGACGTCTATCCATGCGTGGTGACTTTGGCAAATCCTCTTTATTTGAGGAGACTCATAATCCTGTTGGCAGTGGACAGTAATGGCCTATTCAAGTTAAGCATACCTGCGTAGATATTCTCATAACTAAACCAGAGTTTACATGCTAACCTATAGAGTTTCTTGCTCGTTCTTCTACATAGGAATCTACACTTTGGAAAGAGCAAATAGCTTCACTAGAAGACTGACCACCAGACATTTTTAATATTATTATATTTGCTTTGACGTTCAAAAGTGTCTTCCTAGTCTATTTAAAATTATTATTTTTTTACTTTGACTTTAACTTTGGCTAAAGTCACAGTCACAAAACTCAATAAAGGTAATAAAAGACAAACCAATTATAAAAGGAACTTAATTTAAGAAGTACAAAGACGGTCGTACAATTTTATAGCTACATTAATGGTCTGCTTCGAAGGCAATCTTAGAGTTCGTATTAAAAGCCGTAATGGATTCGATCGGGCTTAAACCACGGTTTAAAGTTAAAGGCTAGAGGTTTAAGCTGCAAGCGTGTCGTGTGAGGTTTAGTGCTAAACACAATGTAGGAAGGTATATAAAAGGAAACAGTCACTAACCTATAAACTACTAGCTTTGTCAATGGCTTTGTCCACCATATAGGAATTAAAGTCAAAGTCAAAGTATTTATTTGTGAAACATAGGGTACATTGGAGGTTGTAGGGTATGATGGTATACATGAATAGATCCTGCTATGTTTTGCTTCGGAAAGCGTACAAAATTTTACAATTTGTCAAAAAAAAAATGGGAAAGTTGATATATAAACAAATGTCAATAGCGTGTGATAACAGTCAAATTTACTAAAAAAAATATCACAAAAACAAAAAACCAAAAAAGCAACACAATAAAATAATTAATAGTGGTTTATGTGATTCTAAAGTATAATCTATCTCGATGTCAAAATTCATTCAGATCGGTTCAGTAGTTATTGCGTGAAGGAGTTACAAACATTCATATAATTTTCTTCAAAAGCTTTCACTTTTGTATATATTACGGAGAAAGAATTAGTATTTATTTGCATCACATTGCCTTTTAAAAAGTACCAAGATTAAAATTTTAGACCAACCCAATCATCAAATTTATTTCAATCAAGAAACAAAGATTAATTTCTCCAAAAATAGACGTTTGTTGTCCAAATACAGTGGAAATCTAATACTGATCCATCACTCCATTTAATTATCCAAATTGTATATTTTGTTAACATTATTATGAAACAAATCAATTCTGGATATCGTTCAGTAAAGGAAGTATGATTCAAAGAGATAAATTCTCATTATCATTAACTAAGATGACAGATTGGAGCAATTAGCAAAAAGGTTGATAAGTATTTGAAGAAAATATTGGATGTTCTGCTAAAGACTAGTGTATTTACCCGACTGCACCAGAAGGAGGTTATGCTGTAGGGGTGTTGTTAGTTTTTTGTTTTTTTTTTCTGTCACTACATTAGTATCATTGGGAGAAGCCCACTCGCAAATTCTGAGCACTGGTCTGCTACTCACCTATTTTATACATCTCTGTATAATACAAAGATTGGCTGAAAAATGTCATGATCTGGTACAAAGAGTATCTTCGATATAGCACTTTTTATTGAGTATTTTATAAATCCCATCCTAAGGGGTTTTTAGAAGGGAATCCTCCAATGACTTCTCCTAGGGTAAGAGAGAGTGTCAGATTCTCTCTCTTTTTGACTAAAAACCACCCCGTTCCTACTCCTGCTCTTCGAGGTGTAGCCCCGATAACCCGCTAGGTAGTCCACAGTTTCAGAATCTTTTTATGGGGCACAGTAATGGTCCGCGTCAGGCGTCACCGTTTCATGGTGGATATCCCACCCACTCGCACGAAGCGCTTCGCTTCAAGCTTCCTTGTGCGAACTGCTAGGGAGTGGAACTCCTTGCCGGAGTCTGTTTCCTGATGGGTATAACCTGGGTGTCGTCAAAGCCCGAGTGAATAGGTTGCTTATGGGCAAACGTGCTCCATCGTAGGCCGCATCATCACTTACCATCAGGCGAGATAGCGGTCAAACGTCGGCCCATTTAACATAAAAAAATCATTTTTTTTTGTATTGTTAGGAATTAAGTTTAATAACATAACTGGCAAAACCTTAGTACCTATACTATGATATTGTTATCATCGCTGTACAAAATGTCCATTAATTGCGTAAGACTTTGATTGATGAAGTTGTCTCAGTACTTATGTCGGAGTTCAAGCGGTGGTTAGCCGCTAGAATGTGAGTGATGATGCTTGAGAACTATACAGAGATACTGTGTCTAAATAAGGAAGATGAAACGTATAAAGTTGTTCTATTTTACGGATTTTCTAACTAAAAAAGTATTTTATTCGTAATTGAAATGTATGAAAAATAATTAATAATTAAGATTGCACAAAATTTGTAAAAATGCATTTTATTTTTTCATATCACGATGGTAGCAAGAAAGCACACAGCCCATATGATGGTAAGTGGTTACAATGGTCTACGAACGCTTGCAACTCTGGGGGCATTACATGCGCTTTGCCGACCCTTAAGAAACCTATTTACTTCTTTCTTGAAGTACCCTATATTGTACCCTACTGGTAGCATAAATAAGTGTAGACATAAAACAAACTGACCAGCACCATCTATATGTCAAAATTGCAACTAAACTTTGCACTTCTATTTGTTGTGTTGTCAATAAAAGTTCAGTCGTTCATTTACTTTTGAATATTTACTGTTGTTTAATTAAAAAATATAAATTGATATAACTAAAATACATTTTATTTTCAAACATTTCATGCTATGCGAATAGAAGTTATATTTGCTTTACTACAAATAAATTTGATATATCCAAGCTGTGGAAAATGCTTATTACGAATATAATATCTCAAAAATGATCCATACATACATACATATAAGATTTATTTTATGAAAGTCATACGACAAAGATATAACTGTGACAGTATTTTGTCTCGACACTGTAATTCTCATAAAAAATACAATAATAACAAATAAAATTTTACGCGCCAATTTTTTCTGTCTCCCAATGTACAGTGTTGGCAGTTATAACAATGTTACCAGAGTAAAAATACTTAAAAAGTTTTTGACAGTTCTGGGACCGTGAAAAATAAGCGGCACGCGTTAAGAGTGGCAACATTTACTGTTTATTGACTTATGAAGTAAGTATATTTGCTGTTGGCAAGTTTTTTATTGATTTTATTTGTGTAATAAATTGTTGTTTTAGTTTCTGATTTTTTGATTTCCTCTTGGGATAAACATGGTAGTTTTTTGTATAATGATATATCATTGTTAGATGCTTGGTACATAGGTCGATTGGTCACAAATACGACGACGGGGTATGAAAATTTAAAATCTATTTAGTCCGTCAGTTAGGTAATGAAAAAATATTAGACACGTATTTTATTATTTTATCATATTAGATAAAGCACTTAGATAAACCGAATCAAAGTTTAGAAGTGGGAGCAAATACGTAATTTTTACATATAGAACGTACCTAGAAATGACATCACACGCATTTTCTAATAGTCAACCTTAGGGTGATGCAGAGAGACAACAGTAGGTGTAAACTCTACCCCTCTCTCTACCCCTCCCAAGAAACGAAATCCACAAATTTTTATTTACCCTCACTCAACACATCAACAAAGAAAAGGTATACCAATAAATAAATGCCTGATTTAGTGATGTCCGGTCTCAAAAAGTGTCCGGAATTTTGTTAGTAATCCCGTTGCGAAATATTTATGATACCTATATAGGAAATTGTGTGGGTTGTTTGTTTCAAAATGTATGTATATATGTGTTGACAACAATGCTTTGAATAAAGTTGCATAGACACTAGTCTAATTGGATGAGTAGAAAATTCTATGTATGGTATTGACTTTGGCTTTAGATATATTTTCTTAAGGCCGTACATTTCGTTGGCGTTTGACTAGAGTTCATTTAATTTGACTAATATTTAGAGCTAATAGGTTCGATTCTCGAGTCAGGCAAAGGCGGGCGATCACAGGCAGAAAGCGCGATGGACGAACAACTCAAGTCACCAGTAGCAGCGCGACAGTCGCATCCCCCGATTACCGTGGGATAAAAAGTATCCTATCACCAAAGTCCGCTCATACCCTGTCTGTATACCAAATGTCATCATAGTCCGTTCAACACTTATAGTTTCAGCGTGATTGACGGACAAACATACAAACTTTCACATTTATAATATCACACACAATGTGATTAATGCGATAAGCAAAGTATTTAAATTGTTTAACAGTTCTACCTCGGGATCGGGATCAAAAACATTTATTTCGCCACAAAATATAATATTCTTAATTAGATCATGTCTCGGATCAAGAGAACAAATTATGTCGCGTAATGAGATCTCATTGAATTAATAAGAGATTATACAGATTCGGTGAAGCATTAAAAATATATTTTTGTTGTGTCTTTCTTATATAGACCGGGTATTAGCTGACTTAGGTTATACAATACTTTTTGTCCCACGGGAATCCGGGCGAAGTCACTGGCAGAAGCTAGTTGCGAATAAAACAGACAATAGCAGTGAGAGTGCTTTTCGACCAGAGATGTGCTATATAACTATGCTACGAAGCTAAGCAGTGAAACAATGTGACTGTTTCCGCTGATACTAAGCTATGTAGCTGTCTAGGAAGATGCGCAGCTTGAATATGATACAATGTATCAATAATAGGGAAGCCATCCATAGCACACACCCGTAGCACGCAACCAAAGCACGGATCTTTCTGTATAAAAAACATAGCTGAGTCCGTTTCCTCCAGTGCCGAGCGGTGGAAGCCAAACGCATCCACAGCAATGTAGCATAGCACATCTCTAGTAGAAAATCAGCCCTACTCATACAATTGTCTGTATCTCAATAAAACCTAAAACCAGCTCACTACTATAACTCAATTAATTAAAAATATCCTTCATGAAATCGACTGCACGGTTGGCGCGGTGACTGGGTAACCGGCTGCCGCGCAACGTGTAGCAGGTTCGATTCCCGCACGGAGCAACTCTTTGTGTGTCATGTGTATGTGAACTTGTATGTTTGTAAACGTACCCACGACACAGGAGAAAATCCTAACGTGGGACAACGTTTTTTAAAAAAGTCGTCAGCAAAATAGAGAGCCTTCTCCTCCCAATTGCAACAATCATCTCCAAACCCCGGAACCTTAACTACCTCGGACCTGGACATCGTAACACGTTCCTACAAAATAGCAGTACCTACCGACTCGATAGTTATTGGAATCGATTCGTTCAACTCGAATGTTTATCCCGAATCGAGATCTTGATTCGATTAAGCGTTGAGTTGTAAAGTGTTATTGTTAAGAGTAAGGCTAAGTGTTATTGAGTATTTTAATTTTCTTTCGAAAATTCTTAATAAAATACTTAATTGGAAGTCTGAAAAAAACAGAATGGTTGTGATGTTAAGAAATGCGTCTTGTTGACGATTTATATGTCGCGACGATATATTATATCGCCACGGCTTTTACTCCCGATGGGTAGGCAGAGGTGCACATTACGGCATGTGATGTTATAAGTCCCATGTAATACGAGGTGAGCTTATTGTCACATACTGGGCACAATTCCAGACTTTGTACTACTACTGAAAAATTTTGAAAAACCGAAAATAACTCATCAGTATTTTGCCGGACCCAGGAATCGAACCCGAGGATTCCGAGCCATTAATGTACGTGAATTAAACCATTATTTTTAGTTTAATTGAGTTTGTCACACGATAGTTAGATACACTAACAGTATTCGTTATAAAAATATAAACCCTACAACGTTTCTTCAAACATGTTGTTACCGCGAACTATTTAACTGACTAACAAACTCGAAACAGGTTAAGTATCAAAAACTTTGGAAAACTTTTAACAAGCAGACCTTAATCACACCGCCACAAAAAGGAGATTAAAACTTTTTAAAGGTTCACAAATATTGTTGGACTTAAAAAGTTCTACGGTGTGAGGTGTATCCAGTTTTTTCATAAAAAATGTATGTACGTTAGAATTTTAAAGTGATCTCTACTTAAAAATTGTGTTTTAAAAATGTTTAGAAGAACATAAATAAGAAAAAAATATACTATTTACTTAAAAAAAGTTGAGTAATGGTTTATTATAATTTTCGATTTTGAAATTTGCCGGTAAACGAGCAGACGTTTCACCTGACGGTAAGCAATAGCCGTTACCCATAGACACCCAAAACACCAGAGGCGTTACAAGTGCGTTGCTGACCTTTTGGGGGTTAGAAATTTTAAGGTTGTTGGGGAATCGGGGATTGGGAAGATTATGAAGGGGGGTAATTGGGCCTCCCGTAACCTCACTCACGCAATGAAACACGCAAGTGTTGTTTCACGTTGGTTTTCTGTGAGGACGTGAGATTGGGCCTCCTACCGTGAGCACACCAAATTAATTTTGTCATTTTCATCCATCCTTATCAAACATCATCCTATCACAAACTCCTATTTTTTCACACAATTCCATTTTCAAAAACAATCTTATTTTAAGAAGTCTTATATCAACAGAGCTCCATCACATTCTACTAGGTACAGTTGTCGACTCAATGTACGCATAAAAATGTCAATCAGCAAAGCAAACTTCAGCTGAAATTTTATTACTGACTGTACTACGAGAATTTCATATTTTTCAGGATATAGTACGCCATTGTACACAACCAACTGAAAGAAGAGCTCTTCTATATATTTTTCAGCTGAAAATTATGTTTTTGAAACGTTTGCTGAAACTAGGTTAGGTTTGGAATTGTTTTGGAGTTCATATTGAATTATATTTGATTCTTGAGTTAGAAAATATTACTTGATTTCGATAACGTGGACAATACCGAGGGTAAAAAAAAAACTCGATTTAATCCCATCGATCGACATCAGTCGACCATGGTCGATTGGTTTAGTAGCTTTAATTGATCAACGGATACCGGGGAGACTAACCAATCAATCGATAGACGGTCGATGGCATTGGTCGACGTAGATCGGTTCGGAATCGACACACGTCGAACAATTATGTCACTTTGCTTTTATCCCCATATTATAATGTACAAAGATTTAATTAACATCCCAACAGTAACTTCACCTTAAACAAGACACAAAAAGCAACACCCCTACTTAAGATCTCCAAAAAAAAAAACAGTGGCCATTTTATTTACAGGCACGTAGTACAAAGCGGTTTGACAAACTCCTTGGGCGATACCGAAACACGTCCAAAGTGGGACAGTTAGCCAACTTAAATTGGCCAAGTAAGAACAAGTTTTTAACTAGTGTTTACTCACTACTTTGTCTGATATATTACTTCTGAGTGGTGACTGTTTTCCTGTGTTGTATGTATGTAGTTATGTTTATACGGAAATTTGAGAATTAATGGTTTTAAGTTTAATGTGAATAAACTTTGAGAACCAAGAAACTACGACCGTTTTGGGTTTAATTTGGTCACTTTAGTTATTTATATATTTAAGGCTTCGTCCACAAAAATATGTACAGTGGAGGACAGATCCGCCTGATCATTTTAACATAGTATTGCTTGTGTGCTTAGTGGTGGTCAAGCGCATATGTCTACCATTGTACAAAGGAGGGTTTAATGCCATGGGCATTGCTTGCCTTCCAAACCTTGATGCTTTATCTTCTTTAGGTGAGAAGGCCCCATGAATAAGTACTTAGAAAATGATTGGGTCTTGTTAGGTTAGTCATGAAACATTACTTAAAATGCATGAAACATTAATTTTTATGACAATCCATATATTAAGATGCATAAAGGTTTTTTAAATAAATCAATAAAAAAAACCTTACTATATTTCTGAGGAATTTGGATTCGATATTTTTGGTCTATATCACATCCCAGTAGTAGGATATTCATAAATTGTAGGTGTGTACAGTATTCCTATAAAAAAGAAGAAAACGGTCTATATATAAATATTATAAACTCCTTCTTACAATACTACAACTATACTTATTGTGTGACTGAAGACAATAGCAAGCAATAACCATTATTGACCACAATAACATCACCTTTTCAAAACGACCAATTTGTAAAACAATGTCACTACAAAAATGACCCTTACTGCCCATTAAATAAAGTCTATTACTCCTCTTGTTCATAGTCCATCAATAATAAAACCTAACTCATAAAAAACCATATAAAATCGAATGTCCACTCATAACCTCAATACAGATTAAATATTAATCTTAACATAAATAGAACTCAAGGCGACAGTAACGTTATTCTAGATTGGACCTAATACTAAAGGTAATAGAATTTATTTTACGATACAGTAATTTGGCTTGGCGACACATTTCTGGCTTATTTGGCTAATTTCATAGCGTGATATTGTTTTATGCGGTAGTAAAGTTTCGGAGCGATTTTTCAATCTTAAGGGATTCAAGGGGGTCCAAGGACATGGAAGACATGATGGAACTGTTTTTAATTCGTAAAAGGGTTGGCAGAAATGCTCAACTCTTTTCTTTTTTAAATGTAACACAATGACATTTATGATCCCAAAAAAGGTGCACAATTTTTTTTTTTTGATATGGAAAAGATGGTAAACGAGCAGACAGATCACCTGATGGTCAGCAATCATCGCCACCCATGAACACCCGAAACACCAGGTGCATTACAAGTGCGTTGCCAGCCTTTTGGGGGTTAGGAATTCAAGGGTTGTTTGGGGAATCGGGGATTGGGAAGTGGGGTAATTGACCCTCAAGTACCTCCCTCGTCTTTTCGTTAAAGGTCTTATGTAATAAGGAATCTGTTCATTGGATACTAAACATTTCAAAATGTCCTAAAAATCCTATACGGACATCGAAAACTCAATCAACTGATGAGACAAAAACTTCAAACCCAATAAACTCAACAATACTTTTACAACCCAAGACCTAAATTCAAAACCTCTGCAATCAACAAACCACACATACTTACCTCACTAAAACTTATAAATAATTCAAACTACCTCTTCAATTGACCGACCACGCCACTATAATATTTATCGCTAACCGATTAAAGCCTAGAACAATTCCAGTCATTATAAAAACCTAGTATTATAGCAATGCCTACACGAATTAGACTAGTGGAAGTCATTAGTTATTGATACTAGCCAGAACCGCACTTTTATGAGGTAAACTAGACGAGTGCATAGGACAGTAGAGGGCTTAGGACGAGTTTGTTTTACGTTTAACGAGATCGAAATGAGTAAGCGTACGGCGCTCTGATTGGTTTGTTTATTCGCACCGGCCAATCGGAACGCCGAACGTGTACTGGTTTCGTTTACATTCAACTTTAAAAAAATTCGTAGTAAGGTTAGAGGTTAAAGAGGAGCGCCGCGATGTCACCATACGCGCGTTCCAATGGTTTTCTTCCCATGGACGTTGACGATCAGCGCTAATGGGTCACTTAGCTTGTGCCTACAAATTGTGATCAGCTCTCTTAAGATCCCGCGCGGCCACCTCCTTTTGGGAGACAACAGCCTGACAAAAGGTGACCAACCCCCTCCAGTTTTGTGCCTGTGTCAGCATAGCTGTAACTACTGCTGGCAGAGACAGGTCTCTCCCGATCCTGGAAACTCAGAGGCCCACGCTATGCACTCCTCGAGCGTGTCCTGTGTGGAATCCAAGTTACCTCCGCAGTGGTGACAGAAATGTTACCTACCTACCTTACTACATAGCATATTGACCCATCAGCGCTGCCCATCCACGTGTCAGCATGACAGGAAAACCAGCAATAGAGAGTGGTGGCGGGGCCTAAAAACATTGGGGGCACCTATGAGATGCTTGACTAGGGCACCCTCTAGGTTGAATCCGCCTCTGCTTCTATCAATCGATGAGTACTGTTGAAGACATACAACCATTATTTATGTATGGAGTGATTCTTGGATGTATTTGATGCGGAGTAGGTTATGGACAGAGTGGCATGGTTGCTGGATTTTTGGTATTCTATGTGAAGTCTTGCTCTCGCTTAGTGGTTGAGATTCATTTACACTCTAAGTACTAGTTACTGAGACTCGACTTTTCTCTATAATACTATAAATAACTATGTTTTTCTCTCGGATGCTCTGTCAAAAACTTTATTTCAGACATTTTAGATAATTTCACTCACGTCCACGCCTCTCTCTCTCTTTCTCTCTCTCTCCTTAATGTTGTTTATCAATTTTCTCTCTCTTCGCTCTCTCTTAGATGTTGTTTCTCGAATTTCTAGTTGTCATTCAGGTTCAGGGCACAAAATTGCCCGTTAAACCTTCATAAAACAACTACACACAACAAAACATGAATCCCACCTCTTAATTCAAAACCTCCACCTTTTACTTACCTTATATTATACCTCCATTCCGACATACTCCTTACCCACAAAATGTGTTCCTACAATCGATAGCCCGATTTCCTAGCAATCATTATTTTTATGCTTTAACAACCTATGAAAAACCAGTATAAGCTGACCGACAAACACGCGGAAAGGTCATACAAAGCGAGACCACCATAAATTGGTTATTTAACCAGTATAAAATGACCGTCGAATGTGTGGTAATATCATATTATAAAGTGGGACCATGATAAACTGGTTATTATAACTCGATGTGCAGCTGTGTGTTCATGTTTAAAGAGAAATACATACGTATAAACACACATGTGTGTGTGAAAAAAAAAGTGGATCTAAAATTGTATGTCTACAACATTACATATTTTTTATCGTCACGCCACTGTACAAATGTATACCCACTTTTCACAACTAATGTTGCAAGTGTCATGTATTAGGTGGTGAGCCTATTGCCATATACCGGGCCCATTAACAGACTCCATGCTACTACTAGCAATATAAGAAAAATGGAAAAAAGCCCAGCAATCCTTCGCCCGATCCGAAAATCAAGCCTGAGACTCCTTGCCCGGCAGTCGCACTTGCAACCACGCGGCCAACGAGGCAGTTACACACACAATTACAAACGTACTCTATCTATCTTTCCAGTGAACAAAAGGCATTAACCACACAATCCAAACATGATTCTTCTCTAAATATAAACTAACCGAACTAAAAACAGAACAGTAAAGGTGATTGCTTTGAGTTGGTCGTAATTAACAATCGTAAATTAGAACCGTCACATAAAGTCAGCTTGAATCACGAGTGGGAACCTTATTTATGACTCCTGCTTGTCTCATCTTTCATCACAGGATTTATGGTGATGTAATTTAGAGTGCATCTGGGTCAGTCCAGGTTCATAACTGGATTTTACTGGAATGATGATGTAAGGGCTATGTGTAAGAGTATTATGAGATTGCATTATGAAAATGAATGTCGTGATAGCTTTCGCGCTCTCATGCATGAGAAGCCGGCTCGAAACCTTACTAAGGCAAGTGCCGATGTGACTTTTTCCGAGTTATAAAGGCATGTGACTTTTTCCGAGTTATAATAATGTACTTTCTAAGATTATTTAGACACCACTGATAAACGGTGAAGGACAATATCGTGAGGAAACCTGGGCTTATTTCTTATTATAAGTTTGTAATCGCCAACCCGCATTGAGCAAGCGTGGTGATTAATACTCATTCTTCTCCGTGTGAAAAGAGGCTTTTGGTCAGCAATGGCTACTTATAGACTGTTGATGTAATGTGATTACGATGGAGGGTTTATCATTTTGTCACCATCTCTTCTCTTCCCGCGGGTGCTGCAAAAGCCGATTAAGGGATAGCACTTTCTGATAATCTGGAACTTGTTCTGCAATATCTAACTCCCAATTGCTAAACGTGGAGATTATAATGAAAGATAATTATTCATTATAATCTCCACGCTTGGTCAGTGGGAGTTGGAGATTCACAATCAAGTAGTAGATAGACTATTGATGTTGATTCTTAGACTCTGTAAACAATCTCGTTTAATATATTAATATCTAGTCATAAAGGTTTATTCCCAGATTGACCACAGTAGAAGTCTCTTTTATTTTAGAAAAAAAAAACACCAGAATAACTCTTATTTCCTTAGTTGATTTTGTGTTTGTCAGGACAAGTTTGAAACAAGGAAAACCCTTCAACAGGAGAGTCTGGAAATAGCACCCGAATGAAGTCGGGGTAAGCCACTAATATTTTATAAATGCCATGCATGCATCGCCGTCAATCCTTTTATACAGACATCGCGTGACTCGAAATTGGGCTGTTAAAAATGGCAGGCCTACACCATTGACGGCGCCTCGACGCCATGTTGCTTTTTGAAATTCAAACATTTCTTTTTTATGGTATACGCCGGTAAACGAACACAGTAATAGAACTACAACACAAGCGTTGTTTCACGTCAGTTTTCTGTAAGGCCGTGGTATCACTCCGAGAGAGCCGGCCCGTTCATGCCGAAGCAAGGCTTTCCGAAAGATCTTGCTTTATAATCAGATCACACTTGCACTTGATCATCACTTATATTTCAAACAACAAAATTATGTAATTATCTCCAACTCAACATTGGGATTGTTTTTGGAAAAACACACGGCTTGATCTTATCGTATGACCTTCTACGTCACGTATCGTCCCCGCAATTAGCAATGCTACTCACACGTCCAATAGGCGTATGTTTTGCAAAGCCTTTTTGTTTTTTTCGAGACTTTTGCTTGACAAATTCTGTATAATTATCGATATCGATCGATACGGGTGCGGATGTATCAGTAATTTAAGATGATTTAAAACTTCTTTTTGATTTCATTTGCTAGTTAATTTATATGGCATTTCTTTTTCGTACATTAACGATCTATGAATCACACACTAGTACTACTCCGCGTGGGAATCAAAATCAAGAGACGTTACACAGCTAATCGTTCTATCACTACACCAACGATCCGGAGCTGCGGACTACCTAGCGGGTTTAGTCAGTAAGACTCTGACTCTCCGCTCGCCTCGCCCAAGGCGGGAAAGTCATTGGATGATTTTCCTCCCTTAAAAAAAACCATGTAACATGATCGGTGTGAAACTCAGCCTAACCTATATTTGTCAAAATAAATCAATCATACAGCAAATCTAAACTCTATCTTCTCAAGCATAAAGTCACATATTCTTAAGATTTAAGATTACAAATGTCTAACACGATCTCAATAAGAAGACAGGTGCTCAAAACATTTTCTGGAAAGCAATATGGCGTATCAACCCTCTCCGGCGCTCGGGTACAAAAGTGATCAGTGTCCGTTGTCCCGGCAATCAGGGACGCAACTCACGCGTTCGGAACGAACACTCTTTTATCTTATACTTCCTTGTTGTATGGTACAATAGGAATGATGACGGGGTATGAAAATTAAATTAAAATTCTATTTAGTCCGTTCGAGTTGTGTTTTTGGTGTGGGAGAGCCACGTTTTGGCACGAACGGTGGTTCATCCGGAGTGATACCAAACGTTGGTGTAATATAATGAAATCTAGGTTTGTAATTTCTGTTATTTTTAACCGACTTCAATAAAGAAGGTTCTCTGTTTGACCTGTATTTATTTATTATGTTTGTGCGCGATTTTCTCACGATTGGCTGAACTGATTTCGTTTCGGTTTTCATATTAACTGCCTTCAAAAACTGGAGGTATTTTATAGTAGTTGGTTTTTAACTTAGTTTATTTAATTCGATTCACCAATCAATTACCATATTTTATTACATACATAGGCATATTATCACGCCTTGTCGTCATTGATAAAACCAATGCAGAGACCATGGAACGCTGAATAAGACGATTCTGATAAGGGCCTTTTGCCAAATCCTATCTCATTTGCCATCATAAAACAAAAAACTGCTCTGAATGGAAACGACACAAGTTACCTAACCGTATTCGAAAAGTCAATTAATTTCCCCAATAAATAAGTATTTATACAAAAAATAATTAAATCCAATCTTCACTGTAATTATTTTAACCCCAAAACGCCGACTGCGGTCAATTCGACCACGACCACATTATTCCAATAATTATGACAGCGACGTTATTGTGGAATCACGGATTTATTGGCAATTGTACCTGCTTATGTGTTGTTGTATCAATATATTTTATTTCTTTTATTTTTCCATTTACTCTCCATGTTTTGTATACTAATATGATGGATGATATAATTATATGGAAAAATGTTAGTAGAACCAATTAAATTGTAATTAATGGGAAAATAAGTGTTGGCTTAGAAAAGATTTATCTTCATTACTCCATTAATTATGTAATTCACTTAATTTTTTTTAAATTATTAACTGAGGACTTAGTACAAGTTTGTTTTACGTTTAACAAGATCGAAACGAAAGTGCATTCGGCTCTCTGATTGATTGGTTCATTGGCAACGGCCAACGTAAAGTTTTCGTTGAACGTAAAGCAAACTCGTACTAAGGGTATTGCAAGAAATCAAAAAACTAGAAAACAAATATTTTCTTCTGAACTAAAATATCAAACGAAACAAAACAAAAAAATCTCATGAAAATGATAAAACAAAAGTTAATACAATTATTTCACGATATTTACATGTACGAGTACACTGCAATTTTAGTTGGCGACTATCCAAAAACTGCAAAATGATAACTATCTCAGTACATTTTGATAAACACATTATTTCTCTCAGTTTCCCTTTCGGCATAATTATTGTGGCATATACGAGTCACATAATTTTGCCACTAAATTATTCTATGGCATATTACTGCGTATTTATTTGTTAATCTGTCTGGGAGCTTGCCATTTACATTGATTTAGTTACGATTTATTATAATCAAAATGAGACTTAACTTTTGCAATTGACTTCGATTTTCCCATTTTTTCCGGCCCTCGCAAGGAGGATAATATGATACTGTGTTTTTTTTTAAACTTGCCCCACTCTAGGATTTCTCCTGTTTCGTGGGTGCGTTTACAAACATACAAGTTCACATACACATAACACCCAGACCCGAAACAACAATTTGTGGATTACACAAAGAGTTGCTTCGTGGGGGAATTGAACCATTTCACGCTACCTAGCAGCCAATGGTTCAGCAACCGTGCTATCAGTGTTAAATGCATTCTACTCTATCTTACTAATACTAATATTATATTATATAAGCGGAAGCTTGTAAATTTTGTGTGTATGTTTGTTACTCAATCTCGTAAAAACGGCTGAAAGGTCCGGGATTAAATTTGGAACAAGAGTAGATTATGGTTTGGAATAACACAATTTTTATCCCACTCATAGTCGCAGGTTGAACTTATTTTCTCTACAAAAATCCAATAAAATCTCCCTTAGTTTGGTAAAAATTACACCAAAGGCCCCACTAATTAAGGAAACTCACTATCAACCCGTTAACTCAGCATTTATAAGCATGGCACCCAAACATTTTGCCATCTCACTAACCTATACAAAAACGGGTCATTCTGTCCGTCAGTCGTAATGCTGCCAACATTGCGGATGATTGATCACTCAGTGCCGGAAAACATCAACTGCTGTGGTATTCAAACGACCCACAGCCACTTATAGAAAATATCTAATGCTCTCTTCCGGGTTAAAAATAAAAGGTAAGTAACTGTGGTATGGATATTATGCAGGAAAAGTAATTAGGGATTTTGTTTTTGGTTTGCTAAGTCAAAGTTAAAAATTTTGGGTAATAACTATAGTGTGACATTGATACTAATATTAGAAATGTAGAAATGTGTGTGTGTGTGTGTGTGTGTGTGTGTGTGTGTGTGTGTGTGTGTGTGTGTGTGTGTGTGTGTGTGTGTGTGTGTATGTGTATTTAATTGCCTGTCTTTCACAGTAAAATGAAACAACGAATCAACGTGTTTTTAGTGGAGAGCTATATAGTAAAAATACGTTTAAAAAACCCACTTCAAAAACCAAAATTAAAAACAAACAAAAAGTAAAAACTAAAATGCAAAAAAACTAACTATTATAAGTACTGGTAGGTTATTTACCTAGTGGTTATACACCTATGTTTTACAAGTAAGCATTAATTTGTAAAATACTTACGATTTGTGTAAGTTGCCAATTACGTGTTGAAAACTACCTCCGTCTTACCTGTAAAGAAACATTAAAAATCATTAATAATAATGCGAGCATAATGTAAATAGCATATTTCTAAAAAACACCGTTTCATAAAAATAATTAACTGAAAATTCACGGTAGCGTTATTCGGGTTATAAGGAAAAACCAATTATCGAATACAATTCCAGAACTGTCTATTTTCAGCCTATCTGACTAACCAGACAGTGTATAAACAACCTCAAATAATTTTTAAAATGGCCGCTATAAAATGTGTAGTATAAATTTTCACTCACTTCATTATAAACCAGTGAAAACATGACCCTAGAATTTAACTAAAATGAATTCATTTAACCCGATTATGAATCATGACTTTTAACATACTACCGTACGAAAATAAAACGAACATGACCGCTTATTTGAAAATTCATACGAAATTAAATTTACCCACTTTCATATAATAACCGGTAGTCCGATATTTTCCGTCGTTTTCCGAAACTAGTTTCATGTCTAACACGTTTCAAAATTCGACAGTAAAATGCGGTATTTATGAAGTCCAGTTATGGTGCGGTCCAATTAGCCCAGTGCGGTTTGCTGGCGTAATTTCGGAATAGCGCAGCGTTGGAGGGTTAGGTGCATTCGTTCTGAATGCGATGCGACTCGGTTCTTTTTTTTCTTTTAATTCTGTCTATACGTATTGGTTGGGTAAATATTCCACTTCCAATTTGTGAAAACGTGGTAGAGAGGAGTTTCTCTGAAATTGAAGAACAACTTTCTATCTGTTTGTTATTATAGCTGCATATTATGACTGTACGATTGGCACGGTGGCTGGGTAACCGGCTGCCGTGCAACGTGTAGCGGGTTCGATTCCCGCACGGAGCAACTATTTGTGTAATCCACAAATTATTGTTTCGGGTCTGGGTGTCATGTGTATGTGAACTTGTATGTTTGTAAACGCACCCACGACACAGGAGAACATCCTAGTGTGGGACAACGATTTAAAAAAAGAAAAACAAAGAAAAAATATTATAATTCCGTATTACTGACAGTCTTCATCGATATTTATAAGTGGAGATTATAATACACTCCCTTATGTAGAAGGAGCACAGTGTCCGACAGTGGATTGTTGACGTTTCATGATTGGTTGGTTTATTCGAGCCGGCCAATCAGAGCCTCGAATGCGCTCTCGTTTCCATTACTTTAAACGTAGAAAAAACTCATACCAAGGGTACTGTATTTATTTATTTTATATTTTATTGCACACATATATAAAAATACGTTTACATTGTAATAGTAATTTGAGTACGGTCTTATCACACACGACGATTTCTTCCAGACTAATTTTGGATGGAATTTTTAACTCTACGTATGTTTACTCTACTTAAATAACAAAAAATATATTAATCATAACTAACCAACCAAAAAAAACAACATCAATTACTCCTCATAATTTAACCTAATAACACTAATAAACCTAGAAGCCTTAAGGTCACTAGTTAAACGCAATCCATTGATCTAACTGCCCACGCATTGAGCAAGCCAAGTTACATAATATAGAGGGTATTTTATTAACTATGTTCTTGATCTTGGGCTAAAAATAGAGTGGGGTATCTTTAACTTAGTAAAGACAGAATTACGTGTTTCAAATTGTTCGTATTAATCCTCCAGTCTTGATAGAGTGATCCTGGTCATGTAACGTCTTATTCTTATAGAAAATGATAAATGATATTTACTTTTGCAAATAGGTTACAATGTAAGTATTTTACACGTTAATCTCTTAGGCATTTCCTATCCGACTACTCTGAGAAAAAATGCCGAAACAAACTCAGAGGTTAAAGTCCAGACAAATCAAATAAAGATGTGACGAGTGAGTATGAGTATGATGAGTACGTACGTATAGTGACATTAAGTCCCGTATATAACATATACATCGCTGCCTTCTCCTTTAGGGGTTAAAGGCGTCATGATACCTATATATCTTATACCTATATATTTATTTCATTGTGGCATCTTTAACCAGCGTGTCTAGTATGAATAGGATGGAAAGTGAGTCCAAGGATCGTCATAGGTGGCGCTCTATACCCCCATGGGATAAAGACGTAGGATTCCCAAAACAGCCATATACAATGCCCTACAGAAACAACAAAAAAGCAACATGAAAATCTAAACATGAGTTGACAAACTAAGAATTTAATTACTCTGACCACAAGTAAAGTGCTCAAGTTGCGGTTAAATTAGCATTTTTTCCATATTTTCAGCATTAAAGCCTGAAAGCTTGCTGAAATTCAGTTGTTAATTAAGAAGTTTATACCTGGTTTCTGTTTCATGATAATCCAGGGATGAAAAATGCTGAATAACTTTTGCTCTCTTGAGGCTCCAAGATGGATTAGACCTAAGCACACGCCTTTAAAATGGACGTGTTTTGTTTTACCTTATGGAAAAAAAGCAAATTGTACAATTTTTTGACAGGATTTTTGACAGGTTCTGATTTATATCGGAGTTTGGTTTTGGTTGTAAATAAAATTTTTGTACCTATCATATTTCATTTTTTTTTATTTCTAGTAAAGTTTCTATTTACTTTTTTGCATAGAAAAGTTACTTACATGGGTATTGGTTAAATAAAAATAATGCCAAGACTATTGTTTTATTGATAGGGTTATACATAAACACGACAATAAAAACCTTTTCATTCAAAGTTAACTTAAAGCAATTTTTATTGAAGTCAAACCATTTCAGAAGTCAAATATCCTTCTAATACTTTGAATAGTAGAAACGTAGAAACATTACCAAACGCTTATCGCTACGAATTACTACGGCGTAGCAAAGTGCTACGAAAACGTAGGCTCTACGAGCTACGCGTAATGGAAAATTCTAGAAGGCTATCTTTTGACAAATTCGAACCAATTTCGTTTGATGTCTGTGAAACTATCTTTTTGAAATATGTCCTAACATCAACCTGACCTTATCTTAGGAACATATTTCCAAGCCTAACTGTTTGATATCAATTTGAATTTGACTGCAGGGTTGGTGCGGTGGCTGGGCAACGCGTAGCGGGTTTGATTCTTGCATAGAATAACTCTTTGTGTAACAAAAATTGTTGTTTCGGGTCTGGGTGTAATGTGTATGTGAAATTGTATGTTTGTCATCGCACCTACGACACAGGAGAACATAATAGACTGACACAACGTTTAAAAAACCGGGATTTTAGACTACTTATATTGGAGGCGGGGCGCGTGAGAGAACAAACCTCCTCACGCCCCAGCCGTCGCGAGAGACACTCCGGGCGTCGGGGATCGCGGGACGATCTCCGGCCACCGTAAGTGCGGGCTTGCGGACGGCGAGCAAGGGTAGCTCGCCGCCCGACCAGAACCAGACCCGTGCGTGCGGCGCGTCGCGTTCCGCGCGCGCTTCAAAGAGCCATCAGACCACCACAGATGGGGCCCAGCAGGGCTGATGCCTGATCCGGAGCTGCGGACTACCTAGCGGGTTTACCGGGGCTCCGGCTCGAAAAGCAGGAGAAGGAACGGGGTGGTTTTAGTCAGTAAGAGTCTGACACTCCCTCTCGCCTCGCCCAGGGCGAGAAAAGTCATTGGATGATTTTCCCCCCTCAAAAAAAAAAGACTACTTATATTATTAGTCCAGCAATTTTAAGTGAGTCTACTAAGCTTGAGGTCATAGATTTGAAACTTTGCCTATAGAGATATCTTCGTTAAAAAAAAAACAAGTGACCAGACAATGTTTTAACATGAAATACTCAAAGCCAAAGTCAAAGTCAAATCATTTATTTCAATTAATCTTCAATTAGGCACTTTTGAAACGTACTCTTAAATAAACTTGACTCATAGTCCTAATTTCTTTGAAAACCCACATCTTATATCCTATACTCATAGTTATACTCTCTGAAAACTTCATTCGCACAAAAAGAGATAATATTGCAAAATACGACACAATTTCACCAATTACATAAAATAATAAGATACCATCCAACATTAACCATTAACCCCCAACCACCTGGTCCAACAAATTTCACATTTTTCCATCTGACATTTATAACCCTCAGACGCTTCACAATTCCAGGGACAATTCTACCCCCACTCACCGCTTTAATACCATCTGTCAAAAATATCTTATCAGTATAATCCTCGGCTTCCCTCGAGACGCACCTTTCAAAGGAGATTAGGTCGTCTGTATCATTTCATTACCGTCCTATGTAAACGTTGGGTGATACAGGCTGTTTTTTCTGTGTGATCGGATCTGGATGAAAAAAAGCAAAAAATGTGATAATATGACTTAATATCACACATGACACTTGAATTTTTTTCCGTGTTATTTGTTGTGTCGAAGTCAGGCTTTTTGTTCACAAATACGAAATTAGTGTCTATAACAAGAGTTTTGTTTACAAATACGTATTTTATACACCTACATATTTTATCCAGCTCCGGAACAACAATTTTAGGATAATAAAACACAAAAATCTTTGACAATAGTTATAACTCGAAAACCTGACAATGGAACAGACTAAAAATGGTATCACTCTTAGTGAATTTTGGAACGCAGGTGGTGCTCGCACAATACTGAAACTCAGCCAAATCACTTTGAAACGTGCTAATAAGTTCACCAAAGAACCGACGTACAGTTATAATTATTTGCTAAAGTATATTTTTGGTCTAATTACTAGACTTTTAACCAATCATTTCGAATAAGTAGTTATTTTTTCCGCACTACCCAAGGGTCAGACAGGCAATAAATGCCAACGGTATTATGTCCACCTATGTATTTATGTGCATAAAGCTTTTAAACAAATAAATAAGTAAAGATAACTCCAATGTAATATCATAATCGTACAATTTCGAATCTATATATTTTCATACACGTTCAAAATAAACACAGCCTGTATGTGTATAGGGGTGTAAAAATAATATGATTATATAAGAGAGCCATTTTATGTGGCAGCTTAACTAGTGTACCTTGATAAGTAATGTTTAGGATTTTGAATTAATTATCCGCTGAAATTTTCATATTATTTCAGGCAAATTTGACGTTATTGCGCAAAGCCTTCGTTCGGGTCAGTCAAAGTAATTTTAGAATTTTGCGGACTGTTTTCGAAATATAGTGTCAGAATTTTGTTCCCAGGATTACTAAGGTGATTACAAAATTATAAAAAGGTAGTCAAAAAACAAATTATGTTAGAAACAATATGAAACAGAAAGGAGATTTCTCTCTTTCCTTTTTTATAAACTAGGTACTAGTAACTTTGGGCTCGCTGTCATTGCAGCGATAAGTCCCCTCTTTGAGGAGTGGCTTGAGAGACGCCACGGCGTCCTCACCTACCGCCTGACGCAGGTGCTTACCGGACATGGAAGTTTCGGTAGGTTCCTGTTTCTGATTGGGCGAGGGCATTGGAAGGTTTTCAGCGCTCGGGTGTCATCACTGCGAGGACCGTCCTTGGAATCACAATTTGTGGAACATCACAAAGAGTTGGTCCGTGTGGGAATCGAACTCGCAACACGTCGTCGTCAAAAACACGACATGAAACCAGTCAGTTTGTTTGGAACGAAAGAAGATAAAGAAGACACATTGTTCTAACAGAAAAAAATAAACCTTACATAAGAATCGAACTTAGAACCTGAAAAACACTTCTACAAAACCAAGTACTGAAGTTAATATCATCAAATATTAATTATCATAAATAAATTAATTAGAATATAAACTGGCTACTTATCATTTTATTGTAACTTTCGTGAGACATACTAAATTAATTATTATGTTATCGGCTTACTCACGTAATGTTTTGACGATTAACTCGACTAGTTTCAAGCCATGCAAGAGGCTCATATTCATGAGGAGCATTTCGCGACACACGACGCGGCGATTGTCACGCTGCTACTGGCGACTCGAGTTTCGCGCCCATCGCGCTCTCTGTCTGGAATCGCGCGTAGTATCCGGCGCGCGCGACGATGTTGGCTCGTTAGACTCGTTTGCCGGCGGCTGCGTAGATGTTGGGTTCGATTCTCGGGTCGACGCAAAAGCGGTGTTACATACCGCGCTCACTGTGTCACACTCCAGACCCGCAACATTGTAGGCTGACGCAGATTGTAGACTTGGCTTCCAGGCAGGAGGTAATGCCCAGCCACCGTCTCTGTTGAAGTTGGGACGACGACTTATTTCGATGGCCTCACGTACTTTCCGCGGTACGAAGTATTTCTCCCTCGCTAGTTCGGAGACCTTGTCGATACGGAGGAAGTGAGTCGTGCCCGCGCTACAAGCATGCTCGGCTACTGCAGATGTATGGGTGTCCATGTTCTTCACACTGCGTATGTGTTCCTTTAGTCTGGTTGTGATGTTGCGGCGAGTTTCCCCGATGTAACTCGAGCCACAGTCGCACGGTATCATGTATACCCCGGGAACTGCCAGTGGATCCTTGTCCTTAGGCGAGCGTAATAAGTTTCGTAATTGACCGGGTGGGCGGAAGATCGTCCTGATGCTGTATCTTCGGCGTAACAGGTGTCCGATGGTGTCGGTTACTCCTTTCACATAGGGTAAAAATGCTGGAGTCCGCTCCGCAACTGCCGGTCGTCTTTTACATGATGAGCTCGCCAGTCGAGTACATTGGCGCCAGTTGTATCCATTAGTTTCCAGTACCCGTCGAAGGTGATCAAGTTCCGCGTCAATGTACTGGGGATCACACAGGTTCAGTGCCCGGTTGATTAAAGTACGGGGAACAGAGGCAAGGTGGGAGGGATGATGGTGTGAGTCGGCTCGTAGGTACCGGTCCGTGTGTGTTGGTTTACGGTAAACCGTGTGTGTCAGGCGGCCGTCTGTTTCACGCCTCACGAGCACGTCTAAGAACGGCAGCATTCCTTCTTTCTCCTCCTCAGTAGTGAACTGAATGCTACCGTGCACCGAGTTTAGGTGTCCCACGAATTCCGCCACATGTTCCCGGTTGATGACAGCAAATACGTCATCAACATATCTCCACCAGTAACGAGTCTAACGAGCCAACAACGTCGCACGCGCCGTATAGTACGCGCGATTCCAGGCAGAGGGCGCGATGGGCGCGAAACTCGAGTCGTCAGTAGCAGCGTGACAATCGCCGCGTCGTGTGTCGCGAAATGCTCCTCATGAATATGAGCCTCTTGCATGGCTTGATTGTACTAGTCGAGTTAATCGTCAAAACATTACGTGAGTAAGCCGATAACATAATAATTAATTTGGCTACTTATCGTTGAATAAATGGGGGCACATAATTGAATGATAATGGCTTCATGAGCTTTTTGGGACTCACTTTTGGAAGACTTACGTATTGTAATATTTTCTTCGTTAACGAATATTCTTTGAATTTATATTTACATATATATGTGTGGAGGCTTAAGACTTTTAAAACCGAGCTATAAGTACTCTCTAAAATTTAAAAAACGTTGCTCCACTCTAGGATTTTCTCCTGTGTCGTGGGTGCATTTACAAACATACAAGTTCACACACACATGACACTCAAACCCGAAATAACAATTTGTAGATTACACAAAGGGTTACTCCGTCTGGGAATCGAACCCGGTACCCGTTCCTCAGCCACCGTATAGACCGTGTATTCTGTAACTACACCTGTCTTACTGTTTATAACTGCCTTATAACGAAATGCCCCAAAATACTTTATCCGACCCGGAAATCAAACTCAAGATCGAATTAGGACAAGGTATTCTCATATTTACTGAGAATTCAAAACTCAAAAAGCACCCAAAAATGTTTCTCCTAACTTTGGCGTCGTGTTGTATGAGATCATAAAGCCATATTTTAAAAACTATTGCCTCAATAAAATATGCAAATGTCGGCGTATTTTGTGGGTGAATGTTGACATATATTTGCAAGTTTATAATACTCGTACTAGGGATTGTTTATGACGAATATTTTCGGGCAAGGGTAAGGGTGTAACCACTATAAATATTTAGTTACTTGCTCATGTGTTAATATGTAATGATTATGCTGTATATATAAATTTATATTATACCAGTTGCTGCAAAAAGGTATCCTATCACACAAGTCACCGGAGCTGCGGACTGCCTAGCGGGTTTCCGGGGTTCCGGTTTGAAAAGCAGGAGTAGGAACGGGGTGGTTTTTAGTCAGTAAGAGTCTGACACCCTCTCGCCATGCGAGAGAAGACATTGAATGATATTTACCCCCGCAAAAAAAGTCACACACGTCAGCTGTACACCAAATTTAAAATACCCTGTCTGTATACCAAATTTCATCGAAACTGCTTCAGTATTTTCAGCATGATTGACGGACAAAAATTCAAACAAATAAACTTTCTATAATATTAGTGTGACAACACTTTGGCTTGTTTATAATAAAATTAATATTTAAAAATAAAGTTATAAAAACAGACGACCAATTCAATAACTGACATTATTATAACATTATTTACAGAATTGACAAAGAGCAGGTGTACCATACACCATGCTATTCCCAACTAAAAAAACATTACACAAACATTAAATCATATCGTTACATTGTACATTGTCTGGACAATTCGTTCCTGTCCATAAGTCAAGTTGACAGACATTGTAATGTCAGATGTTTGGCAAAATATCAAGTACTTGACATTTGGGGCGTAAGACGATACTTGGGTTATAAGTCTGAATATTCAAGCCTAGTGACTATTTAATATATTACGATGTTGATATTAAGCAGTGTAAATTGTATATATTTTCTCTTTTTGCGAGCAATCTTTCCCATCTCCGATTCCCCAACAACTCTTAAATTGCTAACTCACAAAAGGCCGGCAACGCACTTGTAACGGCTCTGGTGTTTCGAGTGTTTGTGGTCAGCTGCGATTGCTTACCATCAGATGATCCGACAGCTCGTTTTCCGGGTTTTTTGTTAGTGAAAGTTTGACACTCTCTCTTGCCTCACCCAAGAAGTGGTTGGCTAATATTGCGTTAAAAAAAGAGTTATCACAAAGACATTGCAGACAATATAGGAAACTGCCTTTGATCGAACTAACAACTTAACAAACGAGGACAAACCAATGAACCAATTGTACCTTCACCCATACAAACTAGAAACACAATAAGCTACTTTGATTAAACGCCTTACGATACCCATTAAATATTAACACGGTTAAATCGGTAAGGTTTGGAACAATCGGCGATATTCACGGTGGGTACAACCCATACAATTTGTCCATGAATAAAATATTGAGCACGTGTAGTATTTCTATATGTATACTCGGGCAGGTCAACGTATTGTTTCATTAATAGATTTTGTCGTTTCGTAATTAAAGTTGGAAATTATTAATAAATAACTTTTAGAGTACAATTTGTCCATGAATAAAATATTGAGCACGTGTAGTATTTCTATATGTATACTCGGGCAGGTCAACGTATTGTTTCATTAATAGATTTTGTCGTTTCGTAATTAAATTATTAATAAATAACTTTTAGTGTGGGAGAGCCATGCTTCGGCTCGAATGGCCCGGCTCGACCAGAGTGATACCACGGCCTCACAGAAAACCGACGTGAAACAAAGCTTGCGTTGTTTCTTTGTGTGAGTGGGTTTACCGGAGGCCCAATTCCCCCTCTTCCCAATCTTCTCAACCCCCGATTTACTATCAACATAATCCCCCAAAGTTCTAAGCTTAGCGAGCGAGTTAAAAAAGGTTTATGAGGTCTACTCCGAAACACGAAGTTTCGTTCAAAACTTTGCCCGTTTCCAATCACAATTTAATTTTATACGAAACTTAATTCGAACGAACGAAGTCTAAAAACGCATGAACTAAGTGTGTCCAATACCATTTTCTATGAATTCGATTTTTTTCGTCTGTGTCCGAAAATCCACAAACTCCAGAGAGTTTCTGGAGTCCACAAACTCTTTTTTCTTTTTACTTTCTATATACAATGTGCACATCAGGTTTTATGACTTATACTTGAATGGCCTTATTAAATTCAAGAATAAAAATGTAATTACTTTGTCATTGAGCTCAATACAACTTAATCTATTTCAGTGCGAGAATAAGTCATGAAACTACTGTTTACAGCATTGCATTAATTTTATTTTTATATTTTACAGCTACTAAGAAACTAAGTACTTTTTACTGATGACTGAAAGGTAATTTAGTAATAATTTATTGATTAATTCGTAATAAAATTGTTTGTTCTGTTTTTTATAAAGTGTAGTATACCGCCGTCCGGAGCTGCGAACTATCTAGCGGGGATTACCAGGGCTCCGGCTCGAAAAGCAGGAGTAGGAATGGGGTGGTTTTTATTCAATAAGAGCCTGACTTATTATCTTCCCCAAATCTGCAATCGCCCAAGGCGGGATAAGTAATAGGATGATTTTCGCCCCGCTCAAAAAAACCACCCCGTATACCGCCGTACTCTGAGTAATTTAATGGTGGCTTAACCCAGTCCTTAGCTATTGTTTTTTGTAAACAAAATCGTTACTAAGGAATAGTTTGTTAATCATAAAATTTCTATGAATAATTCGATCTCAGAATCATATAAATGTCTCTAATCCGAACCACTACATTCAAACTAATTTACTTTTTCTTCTTTGTGTCACTTTTCTTGCAACATTTTCATAGACATTTTATAAGCTGCTTAGGTCTTGAAGACTATAGAACAGTCTTAATTAATTCGTCCTCAAGGCTACTGAATATAAAGAATGGAGAGTTGATTGTTTTCTAGATTCCTAGTATTTTTATAAGGTCTATTTATATTTTATTGTGTTTTTATTATAGCCTAGCTTACTATCATGGCCATAAATAACCTGTGGCAAAGTGTAGTCCTAGATGGTTGCTACAGAATAAGGTGATTTTCTAAAAAAAAAACATTTAACAGCGTCATTACCCTCAACCAAAAGTTTCTGCCGGTTGAAACACAAAATTTGGTTTCAATAAATTAAGCTATGACACTGCTCTCGACTAAAAATAAGGATGATAATAAGCTACCACGATGCTTAATAATGCGGGACGGATATTAATGATTTGTTAAATAAAAGTTAAGGTTTTTCTAAAAATCACCCAACTGCAGCATCCATAAAAAAAAAGAATAATATTCTACGTTCATCAAGATTAAGAGTATATACCATGTATCAGAACCCATGGTATGAGTTTGCTTTACATACCGTATAAAGTAATCGAAACGAGATTGCGTACGGCGTTCTGATTGGATGGCTCGAATAAACCAACCAATCAGAGCGCCGAACGCGCTCTCGTTTCAATTACTTGAAACGTAAAGCAAACTCATACTAAGGGCACAGATCGGTCTGTCATCAGGAAATTGAAATTTCACCCCTTTGAATACAAAATTTGACCCAAACAAAAAAATAAACAGGGCAAACTAAATAAAACCGTTTAATAAACCAAACGACTTTAATACTCACAAACTGAACTCACAAACAATAACTTGTATGAATAGAATATTATATTTGCTACCGAGCGAAGTGGAAACCATCGTTTTCTTTTCTTCTTCTCTAATAACATATTCTGATTGAATACTGTATTAATAATTAAGTCATACTGAATTAATTATTATGTTATCGGCTTACTCACGTAACTGTTTGACGAGGAACTCGACTAGTTTCAAGCCATGCTAGAGGCAAACAAACTCTTCAGCTTTAGCAGCATTCCGATTGACACACGACGCGTCGATTGTCGCGCTGCTGAGTAAGCCGATAACATAATAATTAATTCAGTATGACTCACGAAAGTTATAATCTTCTGATTTATTTCGTTGCGGGATCCAAGACAGTCATTCATATCCCTGGGACGCGCCGGGCTTCAATGTTCCGGTGTGTTCATGGTTGTATCTACTGTAGATCCTGGCTTACAGGAGTTGCAGGTTGCAAGCCTGCCATAACCTCCCATACGGATGATGTGGCGGGCTTGTCCCATAAAAAAAATATTTGCCACCATTTCTATTCTCGCTGGTTCGAAAACCGTCCAAGGGAATTTATTTTACCAGAAATAATGATAATTGAATGCCTTGACCAAATAGTTGAAATATAGCACTACAGCTTAATATTAGTTGTAATCGTAATAAATTATTTATTGTTAACTTAATGACTTTATTAATATTTAAAGGCAACATTGCAAACAGCACGATTTTTCTACCACAGCGGTATAAAACCTGTCAATATTATTGGACTGTGAACATTATTATTTAAGTCGTCGTTGTGCAATAATCTCAACAAAATGTCGGCCACAATCAAGTATCTATCCGTTTTCTATCTGTGTGTGGTGCTGGGCGCAGTATTTGCGAAACACGTCGCGCCTGATTCTAAGCCCGTGTCTCATCATGTTGCTGACAGTGGAAATGTCAATAAGATAGTTATATATTTCGGGAGTTCTGATCACAATGAAGTTGGTGATGAATGTACACAATAATCAAGATTCTCATAAGCGTGTCAAAAGGCAATTGTTCACTATAGACGAAAACGAGAATTTGTGAGTATATTCTATTTTAAAACAGACTATTTTTAATGCGGGTTATTTTAAAATTACACCAAACTAAACAATCTATCGTTTTTTCAGCGAAGTGCGGTTCTTATAATGTAAATGCAAATACGAGATGCCGAGAAAAATTGTAAAGAATAAGTAAGTTTCGCAAGAAGAGAGCATCAACATATAATAAATAAATAAAAAAATATTCACTCCGCAGTTGCACACTTTTGGCCAGTTATACCAATAGTGTCAGTTGTCAGGCACAAATCATCAAATAGGAAGTTTGGACTTGACCACTGAGTTTAATAACTGTTGCACACGTTTGACCAGTTATGCCAGTTGCCAGGTAAAAATTATTACAGAGAAAGTTTGGACTTGATGAACGAAGGCCAAATCGAACTCGGTGGTGGTGTGTCATTTTAGAGGAATGTCTGACAGCATAGGCGTAGCAAAATAGTTTGATCGCCCAAACCCCCCTCGTGGCTGTAGTGGTTGTTAAATCAGACGAGATATGACCACACTATTGTACAACATTTAACCTAAACAACTTGTTATTTACAGGGAACATATGGGAGCGTATGGATGAAATTCAATTTCAGACTACACACCTACTAGAACACAATAGATCCTTTCTCGTCGCGAATCAGATTATAATAAAATATATTTGATAATAAATAGAGTTTACTTTTTATTTTGTTCTTTCTTGTATACCCTATCTAAGATCTTATTTGTAACTCTTTATTAATTAAAACTTGAGGTTGAGACAGTATAGGATCAACTGCCTCCGCATTTTGTTGACATAGTTTTGGTCACACTTATATCTTATATATCTCCATTTCTCTTAGCCCGTACATCGTTAAAATGCCAGTGTTGTCAACCAGTTACGGACTACCTAGCAGGTTTACCGGAACTCCGACTTGAAAAGTCTTGACAAGGAACGGGGTGGTTTTTAGTCAGTAAGAGTCTGACACTCCCTCTCGCCTTGCCCAAGTCATTGGATGATTTTCCTTCTTAAAAAAAGTGTTATCAAACCATCTGAATTAAATCATATCAACAATACGATTTATATTCTATCGATGCTAAGTCATTGTAAACAACTTTTCTTTGGGAGTCCTCTTCCTTCCTATGTATCCACAATTACATTTAGCATTTGGCTAAAGGCATCAGTACTCTCATAAATCAAGCACACGAAGGAATTTTCCAGCAGTGGACTGTCACGACCTGATGATGTGTCAAGTCTAAACTGTCCCAGTATTGGGGAAACCTGTTTTCTCACACAGAAGAAAAGAGCATTAAATTTATCCGGAGTACAACGCCTTCTAAAAACTCATTAGAGTAACTTCAATATTTAAAGTCCTGATTCCCAAATGATGATTTTTGATTCCTCATAATTACCTTGGGAACAGGTAAAAACTATCTCGTTGTAATTTAGATTAAGTTGTATTGAGCTCAATGACAAAGTAGTTAATATTTTATTCTTGAAATTAATAGGGCCATTGAAATATAATAAAATATTAAAGATCAAAGTAATTTATGGATTGTTTGAAGAATGATAAGAACTAGAAAGTAGTTTATGATAAAATGACATGCAATAATTGAGAATGGTAAACGTAGACATGTTGAAGAATGTACGAATGTAGTGCCGACTCTAAGTGACATGAGATATCTGACGAATGCTGTGCCGATCCCAAGTGACATGAGATATCAGCGGAGATCGTGTATTGGTGCCTTCTGCTCAGCATCAGGGCCGACTATGGGACTGGACTACTAAAAATTATGGCAATGAGGCCACTCATATCTTGAAAAGGCCCATAACAAAAGTAAATCCTCCTGTTAAAGTATCTTCCGATGTATTTTGTTGTGGGATGTAAGACAGTTATATCAAGTCCCTGGAACGCGCCGGACTTCAATGTTCTGATGTTTTTATAGTTGTATCTACTGTAGTGGGGGTACAGGAGTGGCAGCAGTTTAGTGAGATTGTGGTGGGCTTGATGGCTAAAAAAGGACTGTGATGAATGTGATGAAAGTATTTAAATGGAACTGCTCCAATTACCTATTCTAATAATAGAATACATTAAATTATGACTGCACGGATGGTGCGGTGGCTGGGCAACTGGCTGCCGTGCAACGGGTAGCGGGTTCGATTCCCGCACGGAGCAACTCTTTGTGTGATCCACAAATTGTTGTTTCGGGTCTGGGTGTCATGTGCATGTGAACTTGTATGTTTGTAAACGCATCCACGACACAAGAGAAAATCCTAATGTGGGGCAACGTTTAAAAAAAAACATTTCCTCGTAATTAATAAATCATTGACTTAATGATTTACGACATTGAAACTAGCGCAGTTTTTGCTACCGCGGTAGTATAAAACTGTCAATATGATCAGAACATCACAATAATATTTACATCGTCGTTGTGCAATAATCTCAACAAAATGTCGGCCACAGTCAAGTTTCTGTCCGTTTTCTATCTGTGTGTGGTGCTGGGCGCAGTATTTGCGAAACACGTCGCGCCTGATTCTAAGCCCGTGTCTCATCATGTTGCTAACAATGGAAATTTCGATACAATAGTCATATATTTTGTAAATTCTAATCACAAAGAAATTGGCAATGAAGTATACAGTAATAACGATTCTCACATGCGAGTTAAACGAAGCATATTCACTATAAATGAAAACGAGAAATTGTGAGTATATTTTGTTGTTATAAAATAAATTCTATTTTGAAAATAAAGCCACACCTTTGTTATCTTAAAATCTCGTGGTGGCCTGGAGGTTTAAGACACCTCTTCTGCATGCATTAGATAACTCTCATGCATGCTGAACCGGGTTCGAAACATACCAACAGCCAGTATCAATATGACTTTTTCCAAGTTGTGCTTACTTTCTAAGATTATTTAGACACCACTAACAAACGGTGAGGGAAAACATTATGAAGAACTGAGTTTATAATTTTAAAATTATACTTAACTAAAATATACATCTGTTTTTCAGGACAGCGCGGTTTTTATAAGTTTCACATACAAGATGCTGAGAAAAATATTGAAAGACAAGTAAGTTTCGAAAGACGCATAAAATAGTCTAACAAAGAAAAATGGCGAAATAGTAAATTTAGGAAAAGATGACAGAACAATTGTGGAAAGAGTTAGTGCATTTCATAATTGTAGTCACTGTACACTATGGATGCATTTAAGTGATTTATTTAATTTGATTTGGAAATAAAACAGAGAGTATGGATAAACTCCAATTTCAGACTAAACACCTACTAGAACACAATAATTGTGTCTGGCTTATAAATCGAAAATAAATGAAGTTTACTTTTCATTTGTTTCTTTTTTGTTTTTCCCATCTAAGATCTTGTATACAATGTGTATCTATTTTATATTATTGTAATAAATCTTTATTTAAACTTGAGATTGGCACACTACGTCATGGCAGCAGCGATCTCTGATAGACCAAGCATGCCAGGTCATTGTCGGCAGTGGACTGTCACGACCTGATGATTTGTCAAGTCTAAACTGTCCCACTATTAAGAAAACTTGGTTTTACTCAGACATATAAAAAAACATCAGCATTCATCAAGATTTTTATGGTAATCCTTTTTAATTATTAGGTATGCATAAGGTTCAACTTGTATATTATGACGCACTTTGAAAATACTAAAATTAAAATACAGATACTGTTCGAATTTCCATCTTTCTAAGTACCTTGAACAGATAGTTGGGAGACAGTTTAATATTAATTTTAATTGTAATCAATAATTTATTATGACATAATAAATATTTATAGATGACATTGAAACCAGTGTAGTATTTTTCTACCACAGTGGTATAAAAAGCAATGAATATGATCAGTACACAATACTATGTTCATCGTCGTTGTGCAATAATCTCAACAAAATGTCGGCCACAATCAAGTTTCTGTCCGTTTTCTATCTGTGTGTGGTGCTGGGCGCAGTATTTGCGAAACACGTCGCGCCTGATTCTAAGCCCGTGTCTCATCATGTTGCTAACAGTGGAAATGTCGATAAAATAGTCATATATTTTGGGAGTTCTGATCACAATGAAGTTGTAGATGAATTATACAATAATAAGGATTCTCACAAACGATTCAAAAGGCAAATATTCAATATCGATGAAACTGAGTCGTTGTGAGTATACATTGTTCTATCATAAAATAATGTTTTTTTCAAATGTTATTCAAGTTTTAACTAAACAATTTGTTGATTTTTCAGCGGAATAAAGTTATTATAAAGTCCAGATATACAAGATTTAAGGAGAAAAAGTAAGTTTGAAAAGAAACATAATTATTAGTATCTGAGTAATTAACAATTTGTAAAACAGTTAAACAGATTTTGGAGAAAGTGGCGTAAGCATTATTATTCTAAGATGTTGTAAACAGACGAGACCCTCAAGTTTTTAAATTCCAGACTTTGTGTAACATTTAACCTGTTAAATACTTCGGAATTGAAGCACTTACGGTCTCTTTTTTTAACTTAGAATTAGATCATCAGTCCTTGAAAGGGTTTTTTGATATTTAAGCTTCGCAAATTGGAGATCCTATTACACACCCAAAAAAAGACGTCCCACAATACATTATTGTCAATAAATTAACCTAAACTACTTGTTATTTACAGAGAACAAACCAAAGCGTATGGATGAACTTCAATTTCAGACTACACACCTAATAGAACACAATAATTTTGTTCAGCTTACAAACCAATTACTTTAAAGAATGCTTTATCGTTTCGACTCATTATAATAAATTGTATATGTTAATAAATGAATTTACTTTTATTATTATTTCTTGTGTCCCTATTTAAGATGTTTAGGGAACAGAGGGTAATGTTCCCTAAGAAAAGGAGGATCCTCCGACCAGGCGAGGTGATCATGTCTGGCTTTTTATCCAACGTTTGTTCGCTGGGATTTTCTATCCCTGTTTATTCGCAAGTGAACTTCACATGTGCGATGCAGGATTTTTATGACGTCATCCATTGGTTTGCACATCGATAGTCTTTATGCGACTTCCGTCATCTGTCGCCACAGATAAAAGAAAGAAAATCTGTTATTTTGCACCGTTACTAATGATTGCAGGCAAAACAAGAATATAATTAAAAAAATAAATAAATAAATTATCAACACGGCGGAAAAAGGCCGTAGCCCAAGTACGAAGATCTTGTAACGGGTGTCCCAATAAGAACGCAAGATTTAAATTTGGCGGCATTCGAAGTGTCATTGTTTGACATTTGAACACGTGTTATTTTTTGTTAGTATAAGGTACGAGGTTAGTAAAAATGGAGCGCTACACGATTAAAAATGAGCCAGGTCAAGCGCAAACAGTCAATCATGGTGTTCGGTATCGTAAAATGATAACCAGTCTTTTCGTACCTCGAATTGAAGAAATGGATTTGGAGGGCATGTGATTTCAACAAGATAGCGCCACATGTCATACAACCAGAAAAACAATTGAATTGCTGCATCAGACATGTCCCGGTCGTGTTATTTCACGTTTTGGAGACCAGAATTGGCCGCCTAGATCATGTGATTTGTCACCATTAGACTTTTGTCTTTGTGGGTTCTTAAAGTCGATGGTTTATGTGAATAAGCCGACGACGACTCAAGCCTTAAAAAGGAAATTGGGCGCTGTATTAATGAAATACCGCAGCATTTATGCAAAACGGTCATTGAAAATTTCATTGAAAGATCGCGTATGTTTCAGCAAACCAGCGGTAGCCATCTGCCCGATGTATTGTTCCATAGATAACCTCATCCTCTCTACTTTACGATATTATAAAGCTTTCACGATATTTTTAAAAATATCTGCGTTTTATTTAAAATTTAAATCTTGCGTTCTTGTTGGGACACCCTTTATATATGTATATCTCTTACAACTCTTTAATAAAACTTGAAGTTGGTACAGTATGGGATCAACTACTTCAACGTTTTGCTGACATGATTTTGGTCACATTTATACACCTTCGTTTATATCGGTCTATATGGTGCTGAAATGCTAGTGTTGTCAGACTCTTACTGACCACTCCGTTCCGACTCCTGCTTTTCGAGCCGGAGCTCCTAAAACCCGCTAGGCAGTCTACAGCTCCGGGTCGGTATCAGCCCTACTGGGCTATTTGAGATGCGCGCGGTACGTGACGCGCTGTAAGCACGGGTCTGGTTCTGGTCGGGTGGTGAGCTACTCTTGCTCGCCTTCCGCAGACGCGCACTTACGTGCGATGCGGCAGCGGAGATCCGATCGTATCAACATTATGATTTATATTATGTGGTTGTATCTACTACAGATCCTGGCTTACAGGAGTTGCAGCGGCATTTGGGAGGTTGTGGCTGGCTTGTTCCATAAAAAAGTACTGTTGATGTGAAAATATCAAACTCTAATTTTATAATGTTATTTATTACTCCAGGTATTGCTCGAATTACTATCTATCTAATAATAACATAACATTTAACAGACAGTTAAAAGATATATTACAATATAATTTAGTTTTAATCGCAATCAATAAATCACTGAGGCTTAATGACTTTAAATAAATTAATAGACAACATTGAAAATAGCGCAGTTTTTGCTACCGCGGTAGTATAAAACTATCAATGTGATCAGAACATCACAATAATATTTACATCGTCGTTGTGCAATAATCTCAACAAAATGTCGGCCACAATCAAGTTTCTGTCCGTTTTCTATCTGTGTGTGGTGCTGGGCGCAGTATTTGCGAAACACGTCGCGCCTGATTCTAAGCCCGTGTCTCATCATGTTGCTAACAGTGGAAATGTCGATACAATAGTTATATATTTTGGGAATTCTGATCACAAAGAAGTTGGAGATGAATTATACAGTAATAACGATTCTCATATGCGAGTCAAAAGAAGCTTGTTCCGGTTCGATGAAACTCTGAAATTGTGAGTATATTAATTATGTTGTCATAAAATAAACTCTACTTTAAAAATAAGTGTGGAGTATGTTAAAATATCGTGGTGGCCTGAGACGCCCGCTCCTCATGCATGAGAGGCACCAACATTTATTTTACGGAGTTATACCGTACTTTCTAATATTATTAATATACCACTGATAAACGGTGAAGAAATACATCTTGAAGACACTTGGGTTCATAATTTCTCATTAAAAATTTTACATATTGAGCAAGCGTGGTAATTAATGCTCAAACTTCCGTGTGAGAGGATGCTTTTGGCCAGCAGTGGCCACGTTGGCTGCCGATAATTTTAAAATTATATCTACCTAAAAAATCCTTCGTGTTTTCAGCGCAGCGCGGTTTCTGTAAGCTTCACATACAAGATGGGGAAAATGTTGATAAACAAGTAAGTTTCGAAAGACGCATAAAAGTAATGTGAAAAAAAAAGTGTAATAGTCAATTTAGGAAAATATGACATGATTAGCATTATGCAAAGTGCATTATAGGGGACGACGACGAAGAGTAGTACTACAGTAGGTAGATTACCTATACAGTGTGTAACAAAATACCCATATACATCAAGAAGCACTGAAGAATACAGGTTGAATAGAATCTCTATACAAAGTTTCAGCTTGAAATACGTTTAAAAAAATTGGTACCAAATAATTGGTGTCGCATGGATCTTGATTTTAAATCATCATACAAACGTATCACAACACTACAGGGGCACTCGCTAAATACGAAACATTTCTTCTGTAAATCTGATCGCCTAGTACCAGTATCTACCTAATTTTGATGTTCGGTTTCTGGAATTTTATGTATTGGAAAAATTCATAACTTGGTACCATGAAAACATGAGTTTAAAAAACCCTTCCCGTATCGTTGTTATGTCGTCTAGAAACCGTGCACTTGATGTGTATACCCCCTTTTTGTTACACCGTGTATATGTATAAGATGATCTTGTGTCTTCATCTTGTTTTTAATTAATGTTGGTGTTTATTCTGTTGACGTTCCTTATAATAATAAATAAATAAATATTTAAAAAACAATTTATCGTTGCGACACTGTAATATAGAATATAATTGATAAAATAAATTAAAATTAATTTTAATGTGTTTTATTTTCTTCATTTTCCTATCCATATGATTGGCACAGTAAGTCATGGCAGTAGCGATCTCTGATAGATCAAGCATGCCAGGTCATTGGCCGGCAGTGGACTGTCACGACCTTTTTTTTTTTTTGAGGGGGGAAAATCATCCAATGACTTTTCTCGCCTTGGGCGAGGCGAGAAGGAGTGTCAGACTCTTACTGACTAAAAACCACCCCGTTCCTACTCCTGCTTTTCCAACCGGAGCCCCGGTAAACCCGCTAGGTAGTCCGCAGCTCCAGATCAGGCATCAGCCCTACTGGGCCCCATCTGTGGTGGTCTGATGGCTCTTTGGTCTGGTTCTGTTCGGGCGGTGAGCTACCCTTGCTCGCCGTCCGCAGACCCGCACTTACGGTGGCCGGAGATCGTCTCGCGATCCCCGACGCCCGAAGTGTCTCTCGCGACGGCTGGGGCGTGAGGAGGTTTGTTCTCTCACGCGCCCCGCCTCCTCCTTAGCTAGCATGACTGCTTCGCAGAAGGAGGAGACGGCATCCCATTCCCCCTCGCTCCGCACCATGGCTTGTACCAATGCCGTACGCGAGAGGTCACCGTCGCTGACCACATCCCTGAGGACACGGCAGTGCTCAGCCCATGCAGGGCATTCCACGACCGTATGCTCTACCGTATCCTCCGAGCGGTCCTCGCAGTGATGACACCCGGGCGTTTCCTCCCGCCCAATCAGAAACAGGAACCTACCGAAGCTCCCATGTCCGGTAAGCACCTGCGTCAGGCGGTAGGTGAGGACGCCGTGGCGCCTCTCAAGCCACTCCTCAAAGAGGGGACTTACCGCTGCAATGACAGCGAGCCCAGCCCTCGGTTGCGACAGTCGTTGCTGCCATTTCGCCATGAAATCGCGCCGGAGCTCATCCCGCCACGCACTTATCTGGCGCGGCAGTGGAGTTTCGCCCCGGCGACGCGCGTCGGTGCGCAAACTGAAGACGCGCGCGAGCACCTTCGCCTCTAAATCCCATGGCGGTAGTCCGGCAAGGAGGTTAGACGCCTCTCCGGAGATCGTGCGATATCCGCGGATCACCCGAATGGACTGTCACGACCTGGGGGCCTCCCTAATTCAACGAAAAACGAAATTTCGTCCGAAACTTCGCAGATTGCATACTGCAATTCTATTTATAGCGAACTTTCGTGAACAAAAATTAATGAATGAAAGGAAGATAAATAAATAGATTTTGATATGAAATTAAAAATAAAACGTTATTTCAAGTAATTCTATTAGTAAATCGATAAAACCTACGGCCGAAAATTAAACGAAACTTTGGATTCGAGAACCGGAGTAGGCCCCCTGATGATATAACAAGTCTAAACTGTCCCACTATTAAAAAAACCTGTTCTCTTTTCACACAGAAAATAAAATTGCATTTTTCGGGACTATAGCGCTTAATCAAAGTTATAGATAGATTTACAATAATTATAACGCAATGTCCTGCGTGAGCGATCTAGAAGCGAACGCGAAGCGGTGCGGTGACACGCGAATTCAACGCGATGCGGTGTCACGCGGCGGCTATGTCCTACGTGCATGTGAATCGTTTCGTTTTGTTTATTTTTCCGACATTATAAACAATGATGTGATGGCACCGACTCCACTTTGTGCGTAAATATCAAGCCAATTGAGATTGCATTTGTGCCGCGCCGCACCGTATCCCACATGCGGTTGGTCTCGTATGCCACGTCAATAGATTTTAATAACGTCTGTCTGTCGGTCAGTCCTCTGGTAGAGCTACTTGTTCGTTCCAAAGTGTAGAGAATTAATAATAGTTTTAATAGTAACCAATAAATTATTGTGACTTAATAACTTAATAAATATTTATAGACGACATTGAAACCAGTGCAGTCTTTTGGTATAAAAAGCGAACAATATGACCGGACGGTACACAATACTATTTTCGTCGTCGTTGTGCAATAATCTCAACAAAATGTCGGCCACAATCAAGTTTCTATCCGTTTTCTATCTGTGTGTGGTGGTAGGCGCAGTATGTGCGAAACATGTTGAGCCTGATTTTAAGCCAGTGTCTCATCACGTTGCGCCTGATCCTAAACCCACGTCTAACCATGTTGCACCTGATTCTAAGCCCGTGTCTCATAATGTTGCTAACAGTGGAAATGTCGATAAGATAGTTATATATTTCGGAAATTCTGATCACAACGAAGTTGGAGATAAATTATTCAATAATAAAGATTATCATATGCGAGTCAAAAGGCAATTATTCAATATTGATGAAAACGAGGGCTTGTGAGTATTCTTTGTTCTATCGTAAAATAATGTTTCTTTTAAATGTGTGATACTCAACAATCTTTTGTTTTTTCAGCGGAGTGAAGTTATTATAAAGTCCGGATATGCGAGATTTAAGAAGAACAAGTAAGTTTTTAAAAAAGTTTCGAAGCAAAGTTTAGTATCATATCGAGTAGATTTAGGAAACGGTAGTGTAACTGTACACTGTACAAACTGAGGATACGGTGGAGCATATAGTGGTGTACCCTGATGGGCTGACCACCGCTGTGTCTTTAGGGATGTAATCGGTGATCTCCGATTACCGTAAGCGAGCAAGGGTAGCTAGACGCCCGACCAGAACCAGACCCGTGCGTACGCCACGTCGCGTTCCGCGCGCGCTTCAAAAAGCCAGGCAACCATAGACAAAGCACAATAGGACTGATGCCCGATCCAAAGCTGTGAACAACGTATTAGGCTACCGAGGCTCCGGCTCAAAGTTGAAGAAGAAACGGGGTGGTTTTTAGTCAGTAAGAGTCTGCGAGGCACTCTCACCTCACTCAAGGCAGGAGAAGTCATAGGATGATATTCTCCCCTAAAAAGCATTGCGCAAAATGGGGAAGTAAGGTGATAAAGAAAACGATGAAACTGTGCTTGTTTTTAAAACAGACGAGATCCTTAAAGTGGTTAAAGTCCAGAATTTGTATAAAATTTAACCCAAACTTCTTGTTATTTACAGGGAACAAACCAGAGCGTATGGATATACTTCAATTTCAGACTACACACCTACTAGAACACAAAAATTTTGTCCAGCTTACAAACCAATTAGTTTAAAGAATTCTTTATCGTTTCGACTCATAATAAATTATAATTGAAAATAAATGAAGTTGACTATTCATGTGGTTTTTGTTATATCTTAACTCCGTCACGCCTTTTACTGCCGAAGGGGTAGGCAGAGATACACATTACGGTGAGTTATGCCGCTATACAATTTGTGTTATAAGTCCCATGTAATAGGAGGTGAGCCTATTGCCAATATAATACTGGGCACGATTCTAGACTCCGTGCTGCTACTGAGAAATTTTCGAAACTTTATAGCTTTATAAATATAGGATTACATTCACTAGGTGCTTCTTTTCTATCCTCCTCTGTTAGACAAAATTTTATCCATAACCATTGAGCACTAGCTTTAATACCAGACAACAGCGACCTCTGATAAACATGATCTGCAAACTGCCTTCCCAGCACGTAGATTATGGCAAACCGTCTTATGTAGGTAAAGCTATTGTGCAGTAGTGGACAATCCATCATAAATAGTGTTAATTCTAAATTATGTGAAATAAAAATGGACGTTCCTCAAGGTTCTACATTGGGACCCTTCTTATTCCTAAAATGTTGACGTACAAAATATAAGTTCATTCACGCAATAGCTTCAGTCTTCAGGTCCTTATTAGTTCGCTTTAAGGTTTTTTTCTTTATGAGAAAAATAACTAAATACTAAGGATCACATGACTCTAATGTGTTCATTATAAGGGTTATTATGCTTGGGTAGTAGACATGAAAGCACTTTGAGGAAGATCAAACTCAGCTGCTTTTGCAATAAATTTAATTTTACTGATCAACAAGAATACTTATTTCAAAGATATACTATAAAGCTGAAGAGTTTGTTTATTTTGTTTGAATACTCTAATCTCGGGAACTATTTTACTATAAAGTTTTTCAAATTGTGTGGGCTTAAATATGAATTCGCCAAACTGTTATATTTGATGTCGAGAGGCGCTCATTACGCAATTTTTTATATTACAAAAAACAATTATTTACAATGCAATCCACAATACATTAACCATATCATACCTTAATCCAAGTTATAATTAAATCGAATCAGTGCTGTCTAAATTAAAACAAGCTACTACCTCGTTGGTCGAGTGGTCGCAAGTGCGACTGCCAGGCAAGGGGTCTCGGGTTCGATTCCCGTGTCGGGTAAAGTACAGCTGGGCTTTATCGGTTATTCGAAAATGTTTCAGTAGTAGCTTATAACACAAATGGTGAAAAGTGGGTGTACAATTGTACATTGTACAGCGGCATTACGTGCCGTAATGTGCAGTTGTGCACCTCTGCCTACCCTTTCAGGAATAAAAGGCGTGACGTTGCATATATACTTAAATCCAAGTTATATTTAAATCGAATTAGTGCTGTCTGTATTAAAGGAAACGACTTGTAATAAAAATAAATAACAAAACAAAAATGAAACGTAAAATATAAAAAGTCGACCCGATTCAATTTGCGGTACAAGCGAATATATTCGGGTACCACTTGGTAGCCTTGTAGGTTCTTAAGAAAGGTCATACGTAATCCGGTAATCGATCAACCGGTAAAAATATAAAACCGGGTGTGATGCATCATATCCCTGATTGAGAGTATAAAAGAAGGGATCATGGTTATATCACGATGAAAATGATTATACAATCTTTAATTTAACAATGTTTGTGTGTGTGTGTCTCTGAAATGGAATCTTGCAACTATATTTTGAAGCTGATATCTTAACCCGACTTTACGTTACGTCATTCACACTTCATACAAATTCGCCTATCGTCATTTGCAAAAACAATACATTTAATGTAATTTATAGGCTATAATAAATGATTGATATCAATAAGAAATGGGCAAGTTATTAATTAAAAAAATCCGTAGCAGCAAGCAGATAGCATAATATAAAATAACTTGGTTTTACATAGTCTTTGTACGAACGACCAAGTTATATTTGCGTTTTTTGAAAATGTATTATTTCTTAAAAACTAATAATGATACCTCATTCAAACCAATTTTCGTTGAAACATTTCTATTGAAATCTATAGCATATATTTTATTTCGTTTTCTCACTCTCTTATTTTAAAAGTTAGAGGGGGGGACAATAATTTTTCCATTTTGCAAGCGTCTATTTTTCAAACAATTGATTTTGACGAAAAATGGTTTTAGGAACCTTAATCCCTATTTTAAAGGCTTATTCAGAGACACCCATCACGGATAGCGCCCCCCTATAATTTTTTAGTTTATACATTTTTATTGAAATTCGAATAGCTGTTACCAGAATACATCACCTACAAAGTTTCAACAATGTAGTCCTAACAGTTTCGGAAATAAATGGCTGTGACATACGGACGGGCGGTCAGACAGAAATGACGAATCTATAAGGGTTCCGTTAATTGCCATTTGGTTACGGAACCCTAAAAAGTGATAAAAATCGCCTTGATCTTGGATAATCTCAAAGTCAGACGTCCATCGTCGTCCACAGTCGTCCAAACAGTTTTCTATGTTTGTAAGCAATAAGCAAAATATATATTTCATTTGTAGGCCGCCTATTGTTTGTGCAGGTTGCATGTATTTGTCAAATGACGCAACTTGGACTGTTACCCTTAGTTTAGCTTAGCTCACATATGTGAGCCATACCATCATAGCCATCTTTTCTTGAAAGTTTGTAGATTGTATCGGTTCGGAAATACCGCCGACGATAGGTGAGAAAGCACAGAACTTGGGGCCTGCCAACCATTTGCATGATGGGGATGGAAGTGCTGTCGTATAGGTCGATTGCGAAAAGACGCGGCAGGTAACAGACTAAACAATTTCTCAGAGCACTCCCTGTGGTATAAGCGATAGAGAATGCACAGCGAAGCTACATATCTGTGCATTGCCAAATTTTCCAGTTGGTTTGAAATATCCCGACACTCAATAATCCGAATCGCACGCCGCTGAACACGGTCCAGATAAAGAAGCTGGTACTGACTAAAAGCCAGAAACACAAAACAAACAAAGCTACAAACATTTTCCAGCTACCTGTTTCATAGTGTTGATTCTGGTGCACAGGTCGAAACGATGCACACAGATTTTTGCAAGGCTTTTGACAAGGTGGACCCTTAGACGCTACGAAGTAAAATCTCCTTTAATGGAATTCAAGGAAATATATTGCGTTGATTCGCCTCGTGTATAAGAAATCGCTTTCAAAGCGTTGTCATCAACCAATACAGCTCAAATACTACCGAAGTGACGTCTGGTGCTTCGCAAGGGTCTATCCTTGGACCTCTACTATTTAATATTTTTGTCAATGACATAGGGAATTACTTTCATCATACCAAATTCCTCTTGTGCGCTGTTGATCTTTAAAACTACAAAAGTATTAATACTGTAGAAGACTGCACTCATTTCCAATAGGATTTGGATGAACTGAGTTATTACTGTCTTAGTTACAATGTTAAATTAAGTTTACCTAAATGCCTAAATGAATTAAGTTTACATAAACCTAAGAATTGCCAAAAACAAGAACATCTTTAGCTTCACTTATACCCTATGACATACACCTCTTACTCGACTACCCTCGATCCGGTCTTGTGTAATAGTTAAGTCCAAACTTTGCCTAGACTTTTGCATCGGCAAAATAATAAACAAAGCATACCAAATGTATGAATTCATCATGTGCTTTATTTACCCTAAGCTTTAAAAGAGCGTTTCTTATGGTATGAGCCGGTAATTGAGCAGACGGATCACGTGATGGTAAGCAATCGCCGCTGCCTATAGTTACCGGCCTTCTCCTCCTCCTTGCGTCGTTTATCCTCAATGCTGAGGGTCGTGACCCCGACGAATAACTCTCTGGTTCACTATATTTCGCCATGCTGTTCTATCTTCGGCGATGTGGATGGCGTCGCAGACTGTGGTCTCCAGTGTGGCACGGATTTGGTCCGACCAACGTATCGGACTCCTGCCCCTTGGTCTTTTTCCATCTACCTTTCCTGTGATCAGCAACTTTTCCAGGTTATCACCTCTCTTCCTGGCAATGTGACCAAAGAAGTCAAAACAATCTTCTTTGGCAGATGGTGGTGAGCGTCATGGGTGATTGGAGTTCGGCTAGTATAGACTCGTTGGTCCGACGCTCTGTCCAGTGAATACCGAGCATTTTCCTCCAACACCACATTTCAAAGGCATCAATCCGGCAACGATCAGCCCTTTTGAGGGTCCAGGTCTCAGCGCCATACAGGAAGATGGAGAATATGAGGGAGGTGACGAGCTTTCTTTTGGTCTTGCGAGATATGTTCCTGTCGGCCCATACGCGGTTCAGCTGTGACATAGCACTCTTTGCCATCCCAATGCGTCTTCTAATGTCCTGTTCACATGACCCATTGTTGGTTATGGTCGAGCCTAGGGAGACGAACTCGTTCACTGTATCCAGGTTTAGTGTGCCAGACATAGAAAGAGATTTGCTACGGTCCACAATCATGACCTTAGTTTTAGCCCTGTTTATATGGAGCCCCAACTCCACGCTGACCTGCTCCAGCCTCGCCAGCAACACTGACATCTCCTCCTCACTAGCTGCAAAAAGGGTGGTGTCGTCAGCATAGCGCAAGTTAGATATTTTTGATCCGCCAATAGTAATTCCACCCTCCCAGTCTTCGCAGACACGCCTCATGATGTACTCGCCATATATGTTGAATAGTATGGGAGACAATACGCAACCTTGTCTGACTCCCTTTTTAAAATTGAAGGGCTTTGAGAGGATGTCATTAATCTTTACCTTGCCTTGGTTGTTATGGTAAAGTGATTGGAGAAGAGCAGTGAGATGTAGCGGTACTCCCAGATCCGACAAAACCCTCCACAAGCTCTGCCAGTCGACACAATCAAAAGCCTTGCTGTAGTCAACGAAGCACATAATGAAAGAGGTGTTGAATTCATACGACTTCTCAATGATTTGTCTTACATTAAGGATCTGTTCTCGTGTGCCCCTTCCTTTGACAAAACCTGCTTGGACTTGTGGGATCTGCCAGTCAGCCGGAAAACCGGCCTTCTAGTAGTTGAGAATTTAAGGGATCTATGTTTCAAAAACGGTGCTCACATAATGTAGGTAAGGTTAGAAAAACATTAAGAGGGATATACTTAACATCAATCCCTGTGATGCACCAATTGTCTCAAATTGGAAATATGCCTCTCTGGGACCACAATAACTAAAACAACCACGTGAAACCACAGAAACTTTTATTGAGACAAAAACACAAACAAAACAAAAACTTAATATATTAGTATTTATGCATGCGAAGGTCGTTATAATTTTTCATGTCCAACGTTGGCTGCTTCCTCGTCCACCACCAGCCCACCAGGTGTTCCAAGCTGTGTGAAAAGGAAAAATCATTCAATTAGAAAAGTTTATCCGGTTGAAAATGGATTGAAATATTAACATTAGATAAACTATTTATACATATTATATACATACCATGTAGTCTGATTATTACCAGTTGAGTGCGTAACGTTCCATTTCTCTGTCTTTCACCTGTTCGTCCATAGGATCTACCCACTTTTGTATCCATGGGTTCCTTTTAAATCGATTATGATCCTTGTTATTAGCACCCCGTGTTGCATCATGGTGATCAATATCCTTCAAATATATAACGATTGTATCGACATTTCCACTGTCAGCAACATGATGAGACACAGGCTTAGAATCAGGCGCGACGTGTTTCGCAAATACTGCGCCCAGCACCACACACAGATAGAAAACGGATAGAAACTTGATTGTGGCCGACATTTTGTTGCGATTATTGCACAACGACGAGTTAAACAGTCCGATCACATTGATCGCTTTTATACCACCGTGGTAGTAATGAATAATGTGCGGGGGTTGCAATGCCATGTTGAAATAACTGTTTTATCAATACATTAATTATAAATTATTACTGCTATAAAGGTGGCTTGAATCACTACATAGTATAAAACAAAGTCGCTTTTTCTGTCATGTTGTATGTCCCTATGAACGCTTAAATCTTTAAAACTACGCAATGGATTTTGATGCGGTTTTTTTAATAGATAGAGTAACTCATGGGGAAGGTTTTTATGTATAATACAGGTATAATATATCACCATTGCACCCGTGCGAAGCTGGGGCGGGTCGCTAGTGTAATAATAAATTATAATCACATGTCCATCAATCCAAGGCAATTATATTATTATTCTTGACATAAATACATAATAATGTAAGCCTACTTTTTTTCTTCCATACCCATGCATAAAGAGCTATCAGACGACCCGGAGCTGCGGACTACCTAGCGGGGTACCAGGGCTCCGGCTCTAAGAGCAGAAGTAGGAACGGGTCGATTTGTAACCAGCAAGAATTTGAAACTCCCAACCGCCTTACCCTAGGCGGGAGAAGTCATTGGATGATTTTCCACCCTTAAAAAAAAGCTTTGCTAAAAAAAAAGAATTAGTTTATTAAGGAGCGAAAAAATTGTCTTTCATAGGGTAGATACCTTGAAAAGATAGAAGGCTTTTATCACAATCAATAAATTATTATTATTTATTACCTACTCTACTAGTGACCTTAAAACTGTCTACGAACCTAATTGCAACTACTGTATATAAGCGATCACTATGATGGGACTCCATATTAACTATCCGCATCGTCGATGTGAAACAATCTCAACAAAATGTCGGCTACAATCAAGTTTCTATCCGTTTTCTATCTGTGTGTGGTGCTGGGCGCAGTATTTGCGAATCACAATGCAGTCGATTCTAACACAATGACTTATCGAGTTGCTGACGTTGCAAATATCGAGAAAATAGTTATACATTTGTTGAGTTCTGATAACAAGATGATGGGGCAAGCTGGTAATAATGTACACGGCAACAATGGTCAGCACAATAAGCGTGTCAAAAGGGAACTGGCAAAGGATATAGAAAACGACACGACATAGTAAGTATTCTTTATACATTCTTTAACTAGAGCTCAACCGTAGTTGTAACTTAAACCTAATATTTTTTTTCAGCTTAGCACGCTTCCTCTAATGTTCAAACACATGCTGGGATCAATGACGACAGACAAGTAAGTATAGAAACAATGCTAGAACCGTAAAACGGGGTGAATAGAAACAAATCGGGGGTGAATAGGAACAACATTTTGTTGTGTTTTCACGTAATTTAGAACTATTTACACCATTTTAATATTTTTATTAATTCATTATTAAAACCAAAAATGCTCTATTAAAACCAAAAATATGAAAACAAACTAATAATCCTAATAAAAAATTGTTTCTATTCCACCCCTGAGTTTCTATTCACCACATTTAACCGAATATAATACACTACCTCTGTGCTGTGCAGTAGAAAGGTAGTGTTTGACAACATATCACACAAACACACAGATCACAAAACAAGATCCTCAAACTCATCATAACCCTGTACCTTCTGAAAGGAGAGGGAAGGACTTGGTTTGCATAGAGCCTCAAACCAGACATGCATTCGCTAAGAGTTTTTACGTGTTCTTAGGACCTTTTGTAGACAATAGGCTCAATAAGGTTCTTAGTTTCTATAATATTTTAGTCAGTATAACGGCGTGCCGAATAAATATGGTAGGATCCTAGATCTGGTGCTTTTCCATGAAGTGGTAACTGTAACCGAATGTTCTTGTCCGTTGGTGTCCATTGATGCTTATCACCCAGCATTATTAATTAATCTGGATTTGTTCGTGACGATACCTCTCGAGTCTGCGCCTCGTACTCAATTTTTATTTGATAAAGGTGATTACGATTCAATTAACAAAGACATTAGCGCGACTGATTGGGAAACTGAGTTTTCATCGCGATCAATCGATGATTCAGTGAACTTTTTTAACAATTTTATTCTCGACTTACAAACCAAATATATTCCACAGAAACTGTTTCGAAATAAACAATATCCTACTTGGTATAGTTTATCATTAATTAGAACAATTAAAGAAAAATATAAATATTTTAAAAAATTTAAAACATACGGTAACAAGTCTGATGAATACACATTTAAGCTTCTTCGTGAGAGAGTAAAAGATATGGAATCTCAATGTTATCGTAGCTATTTGGATTTGACTGAATTATCTATAAAAAATAACCCGAAATATTTTTGGACTTTTGTAAAGAAACGTTATAGTTCAAATGCAATGCCAAGTACCTTGAACTATAATAGTGATACGTTTCAAACTGGGGAATCTATTTGCCAAGCTTTTTCCGATTATTTCCACTCCACATTTTTAAATCCTAGCATATGTCATCATCCAAACTCTTCTCCTATTATTTTTACTGAATCATCGAATTCTTCCTCTGATATCTCAAGTATCAATGTTAATACTGATGAAATTATTAATTTGCTACGAACATTAGACACATCTAAAGCGCCAGGTCCTGATAATATCTCATCCAAACTTCTTGTGCGATGTGCGCCTTCGATAGTTCAACCTATTTCAATTTTATTTAAAAAATCATTATCGACTGGTGTAGTTCCGCAAGTATGGAAATCCGCGTTTATAACGCCTGTTCTCAAAAAAGGAGTAAAAACAGACATTGTTAATTACAGGCCGATATCTAAACTGTGTATTATAGCTAAGGTTTTTGAAAGATTAATATATAATCAGGTTTATAATGCTCTAAAAAACTCTTTTAGTTCAGTCCAACATGGCTTTTTGAAAGGAAGGTCTACTGTCACAAACCTTATTCTTCTCAATGACTTTATCACAGCCGCCATGGATAACGGTGAGCAGGTCGATGTCGTTTATACAGACTATAGCAAGGCATTTGACCGTATTGATCATAATATTCTAAATGCAAAGTTAAATAGTATGGGAATACGCGGAGATCTACTGAGATGGTTTACCTCTTACCTTGAGAACAGGTCCCAAGCAGTGGTACTCAACAATTACATTTCTAGCTGGGTTCCTGTTCCTAGTGGTGTGCCGCAGGGTTCGTTGCTCGGTCCTTTGCTCTTTGTTATCTATGTTAACGACATCGACTCTTGCTTGACCTCATCCAAACTACTGTGTTTCGCTGACGATATGAAAATATATGCCACAATATCTTCGCGAATGGACGTAATAGCACTCCAAGACGACCTGCGCCGACTTGAGGACTACTGTCAACGAAGTAAACTTGATCTCAATCCCGCAAAATGTTCGGTTATCACGTATTCTCGAAAGCGTTCAAATATTGCCTCATCATATACCCTAGGAAATCAAGTTTTACCCAGATTAGACTCCATCCGTGATCTGGGAGTTTACCATGATTCTAAGCTCACTTTTGAAACGCATGTTGACGCAATAGTAGCTAAGGCGTCCAGATCACTGGGTTTTATAATGAGGTTATCCAAGTGCTTCTCTCAAGCCAAAACCTTAAAAATTCTATACTGTACTTTTGTAAGAAGCCACTTGGAGTACGCGTCTGAAATATGGAACCCATGCTATCATAAATATATCAACCGCATAGAGAGTATTCAAAAGAGATTTATTAAATACCTATGTTACCATCAAAAAATACCGTATCAGTCTGAAAATTACCTAAACCTCTGTAAAAAGTATCATATATTACCCCTGGTTACTCGCCGCGAGATCTCGGACTGTGCTTGTTTATTAAAAATTTTCAACAATAATATAAACTGCCCCGAAATTTTGTCCAAATTTTATTTTAACACCCCTAAAAAGTCAAAACGTTTTTATCAGCCTTTGCGTGTGCCATTATCCTCAACAAATTATCGACAGAATTCGTACATTGTGCGTGCAAGCAGAAACTTGAATGAGCTTTGTAAACAGTGCGACATAGATCCATTCCTGAGTAGTGTGCCCTCTGTTAGGAGGTGCTTGAGCCGACACTTTTTCATTTGATCAGTTTTATGCAACAGTGTTATCGATGTACAATTTAAACACTATAGTGTATCTGTTTTTTCTATCTATGTGTTTTCTTTTTTACAACTGCATAAGTACCTAGTGTCCATATGATTTTTAATTTTATTACTCTGTATTTTAAAAGTGAGGACTTGTTATTGGCTGACAGTCCAACTTTCTGTTCATAATATGTTTTTTTTTTTAGCTGTAAGTCTTCCATGTTCCTTATTATTAAAAAAAAAAAAAAAAAAAAATATGTACTTATAATAAATCTATAGACAGGTCTCATCCGTCGTTGTACCGTATTTCAATCAAATAGGGTACAGTCGTTTAGAATATAGAGTCCCGGGATTTTAACGCATAGTTCACGTGAGATGTCTGGGATGAAAACTATCAAACGTCGTTTCCCAGATTTCAAACTATTGTTGTACCGATTTTCATTAAAATAGATCACGTTGTTTAAAAGATAGTCAGTCCTGGAATTTCATGAGTCCCCGTTCCTGTGACATTTCTGGGATGAAAACTATTATTATATATTTTTACCAAGTCATAGAAATGCATGCCAAATGACTGCCTCGTTGGTCGAGTGGTCGCAAGTGCGACTGCCGGACAAGGGGTCCCGGGTCGGGCAAAATATTACTGGCCTTTTTTTTGGATTTTCAACAATTTCTCAGTAGTAGCACGGAGTCTAAAAATGTGCCCGGTATATGGCAATAGGCTCACCACCTATTACATGGAACTTACAACATAGATTGTGAAAAGTGGGTGTACATTGTGCAGTGACATCATGTGCACCTTCGGGGATTAAAGGCGTGACGATATGTATGTATGTATTTGGGCTGTGCGTTGATAGATATATTATGTCTGTCAGTCAGTCAATAACCTTTGAGTTAAATATTAAGTTTAAACTTCAATATCTAACTTAATTTTTTTCCTGATGATATTTTTTCCTTTTCACACAGCTTGGAACACCTGTTGGGCTGGTGGTGGACGAGGAAGCAGCCAACGTTGGACATCAAACAATTATAACGACCTTCGCATGCATAAATACTAATATATTAAGCTTTTGTTTTGTTTGTGTTTTTGTCTCAATAAAAGTTTGTGTGGTTTCACGTGGTTGTTTTAATTATTGTGGCCCCAGAAAGGCATATTTTGAGCTCGCCGTCATTACAGCGATGATGCATATTTAGTTTGACCGTAGACCGCTACAAACGCGCGTCGACGGCGCGTTGATAAAACGTGGTGTGCATAGGCCCTAAAAGTTACCCTTACAGACATAAGTAGCCCGCCTCATCTATACCTAATGCGCTCTAAGAAGGTGCGGCTGACAGATTCAGTAACGTTTCGTATCACTCTTGAAAGTTGTTGCGATTTAAAAATTATGCCTTAATATTTTAGCTGTATCACATTCGTATTATGTTAAATCATTCGGATGCGTAGTTAATTAAATTAAAACCAACCGGAATGTTCTAGTATTCAATTAAAATCTAATGAAATGAAAAATAAAGTAAAGTGTTATGCGTATAACGTAAAGCCATAGTCGTGTTTAGTGATGGGATGTACGGCTACGATGGATAGGTAGTCGATGTTTTTTTAGAATAAAAAACGAAAATCGTGCGTCGTTCAATTATCATTCTTAAAAAACCTTTAATTATGTGGGTAAATCCACTGTAGACGCGGCTCTCTCTGCCCAAACCACAGTGACATTATCTAAGCAGAAATATGTAGTAGGCATTTTCTAGACATTTCCGGCGCCATTGATAATGCGTGGTGGTACTTAATCTAACATATACAAACTACTATATCCTTGTTTTCTTCACGGTTCTGTAAAACTGTAACTCTGAAACACCTCAGGGCTCGGTCATAAAATATTTATTTTGACAAGTATATACACGTAGTTAGACTGCACAACTAAATAACACACACATTTAATAAAAAAATTCAAGAGAATTCAATGTATGCTGCGAGTATCGATAACGATAAAAAAAGATTTTTCTAATGTCCATCCCTAAAGAGAGACGTCAACGTCATACTGGCATCTGTCAGCCGCACCTTCTTAGAGCGCATTAGGTATAGTTATTTAAGAGATTGACGTGTCAAAGAGTTACATTGTAACCTATTTGCAAAAATAAATATCATTTATCATTTTAAAGCGTGTGCGGGTATTTATTCAGTGTAGGTGAGGTCACATTGAATAAAATTGCAAATGAAGATGCTTTTGAAATTGCCCTTTTCTTTTTACACATTGTCAGTGTGATTATTACTTTTTATGAGATTTTTTAAAATAATTTTACGTTTGTCTTTTTTATGCTTAATGGGCCGACGTTTGGTCGCTATATCGCCTGATGGTAAGTGATGATGCGGCTTACGATGGAGCACGTCTGCCCATAAGCAACCTATTCACTCGGGCTTTGAAGACACCCAGGTTGTACCCATCAGGAAACACAGACTCCGGCAAGGAGTTCCACTCCCTAGCAGTTCGCACAAGGAAGCTTGAAGCGAAGCGCTTCATGCGTGTGGGTGGGATATCCACCATGAAACGGTGACGCCTCGCCGATTGTCTTGTGGTTCGATGATGGAAAGGACTAGGAGGAATCAAGTTATGCAATTCCCCCGCACACTCTCCGAAATGTATCCGGTAAGTCTCAGCAGTTGTTTCGTTCTCATTTATGTCCTTAAATAAATCCAGTTTTCTATTGACCAAATTAGTAACACAAAACTATTTTAAAACGAATGATATTTCTGCCATCATTAGTATTCATAAATGTTTATTGATGTATTGGCAACTGTTGGAAACTAAAACAACTTAAATCAAACCAGTATTTTTTTATTTATGTTTTTGTAGTCAATTCGGGATTTTTTGACCAAAACCAAAAATTTCGAATATCTCAGAAACTAGCCACTTTCAAACCAGAGACTTCAGGACAAATTTTGTAGGAAATAATTGTATTTAATAATTGTATGTATACGTCGATTTCAAAGTCACCCTGTATTGATGAGTCGTTGCCCTACTCTAGGATTGTCTCCTGTAGTGGGTGCGTTAACATGCACATAATTATTAACCAGTGAGGCTGAAATGACGGTGGACGATCAACATAGAGATTGCCCAAGATCAAGTCGATATTTTCCACTTTTTATTTATAAGTTACCTATTTCTTATTGATATAAATAGTTATATTAAAGCCAATAGCTTTTATTACAGCTCATAAATTATATTGAATGTCTTGATTTTATTGTAATTTTTATTGATTTTTAGATTATTAAGTTTGAAATAAATGTATTTGTGTAAATATGTCATTGCTACCACGGTGGTATAAAAGCGATCAATGTGATCTGACTCTATTCTGACAACAAAATGTCGGCCACAATCAAGTTTCTATCCGTTTTCTATCTGTGTGTGGTGCTGGGCGCAGTATTTGCGAAACACGTCGCGCCTGATTCTAAGCCCGTGTCTCATCATGTTGCTGACAGTGGTGCCAAAACAATCGTTATATATTTGGAAGATTTTGCAACATTGGGTGCTAATAACAACAATCATAATCGATTTAAAAGAACACCACGGGAAAATGAATTGGAAGAAATGGCAGAATTGGACAAACTGAGAGACTTATATCGTCCCTTGTCAACTTATAATTTTGGCTTATAATTTTCATGACGATTTTGGCATAATTTTTTTAGGCATACATTTTGTGTTGGCATAGTCATCTTAAAGACTAATTTGTTTTCGCATAAATTTAATTCGCATAACGTTAGAAGGCCTAATGACTTTGTGTAGGAAATGGTGTTGGTGCCCCATACATAATTATTTCGGATCAAATCAATTTGCTATAGTTTCTGTAACAATTAAATATTAATGTCGGTTAAAAATTGTATATAATGTGCAACAAAAGTTAGTGACAGAACCGAATTGCTGCAAAACCGACTTCACTTTGTCTTGTTTGTCCTACCCCTAGAGTGTAATTTAGAATCGCGTAGGCGCGTAGGGGCGAGGAGCAGTCGGACAGTCGAAGCTGCGGTGGTGAGCAAAAGTCGTCTATGACGATCAGCTGCGTGGGTCCGCCGGAGACCCGCAGCACCGGAGCTGTGACAGAAACCCTACACACTACATGCTCACTTACTGTATTATGCGTAAATAAATTTATGCTTGACATTGTTATGCTTTAGAATATTATGCTTAATCATTATTACGATTAGAAAAAATATACATTACCTAACAAAATTATGCTATATTAAGTCTTAAAGTTTAATGTAAATGGATAGGGAATCTTATTATGAAATGTTAAAATGATAACGACAAGCAAATAATACATCATAATTATTATAAAAAGAAATTAACTTTATTTTTGTCTAAATAAAAGTTTCTGTGGTTTCACCTGGTTCTTTTAATTATTGTAGTCCCAGAGAGGCTTATTTTGCAGATCATGTTAGATCTCACTTTTTTAGGCATACCGACAAAGGGTGATACTTCATAAAAAAAATAACACAATAAGTTAACGACGGCATTATCCTGAACCATAACATTTCTGCTAATTGAAACTCAAAATTTGGTTTCAATAAATTAAGCTGTGACACGGCTCTCAACCAATCCAATAAAAATATAATGATAAGTTACCACGATGCTTAACAACGTGGGATAATAAAGATTTGTTACATATCAATGTTAAAGTTTTTTGAAGAAACACCCCAGACTTTCTACATGTTTTTTAAGGTGGAGTCAACATACATACATACATATCGTCACGCCTTTAATCCCCGAAGGAGTAGGCAGAGGTGCACAATGTACACCCACTTTTCACAATTTATGTTGTAAGTCCCATGTAATAGGTGGTGAGCCTATTGCCATATACCGGGCACATTTCCAGACTCCGTGCTACCACTGAGAAAATTTCGAAAATCCGAAAAAAGCCCAGTAATACTTTGCCCGACCCGGGAATCGAACCCGAGACCCCTTGCCCGGCAGTCGCACTTGCAACCACTCGGCCAACGAGGCAGGCCAAGGTGGAGTCAACTATGTCAGTATTATTTTTATTACATTGAGTTAAAATTGTAAGCTTAATACGCTATGTCCTGTAGTTAGACAGACTTTGATGTAAGTTATTTGATTTGTTAAAATTGTTTAATTACAGTTTGGCGAGTCTAGATTTAAGGCCACAATTTATGTTAAAACTTTGAATAAAAAAAAAAGAGTAGTCTGTGGGTTATTTATACTCAGAGAACGTACTGTGCCTTGCGCGTTCAATATAAGAATGGGTTCAGGATGTTGCTGTGGCCCTCTGTAGTGCGTGTACAATGCTTGCGAGGGGTCGCGTTGATGGTTTTCAGGTCATCATTCGCAAGAAGACCGCCTCCTTATTGCGCAGAGTGCGGGGCGGCACTTATAGCATATCCAGTAATAATACAAGCTTTAATACAGTTCTAGTTGGATGGTATGAATAGTTTCTTTTTTATGAGACATGAGTAATCGTGCAGACGTATTACCTGATGGTAAGCAGTCGCCGCCGCCCATGGACACTTGAAACACCAGAGGCTTTACAAGTGCGTTACCGACTTTTTGGGAGTTAGGAATTTAAGGGTTGTTGTTCGGAAATGGGGATGAGGAAGATTGGGAAGGGGGGAATTGGGCCTCCGGTAACCTCACTCACACAACGAAATACAACGCAAGCGTTGTTTCACGTCGGTTTTCTGTGAGGCCGTGGTATCACTCCGGTCGAGCCGGCCCATACGTGCCGAAGCATGGCTCTCCCACACTTAAACTCCCACACTTAATTGTATAACTGGGCCTGCATATTAGCAACATAATATTTTCTTATTTCTTAGGGCAAGGGTCGGCAGTCGCACTTGCAACCACTCGGCCTACGAGGCAGTCAAAGTATAGATGACTGAATGGGAATAAAACGAACAAAGAAATAATGAATAGAGTGTGTGAAGAATGACATGAACGAACGATTTGTGCTCAGACGATATTTGATAGGGGGGAACGAATAAAAAGATATTATGTATTATATATTATGTACACAGGAAAAACCAGAATAAAACGTGTATATACGAAAGTAAACTTTATTTATTTTCCATAATACATACTACTTACAAAATACAAAATAAAATAATATTTAAAAATATAAAAATAGGAGCCGACCAGTAGCGAGAGCATGGTCCAAGCTACCGGTGGTTAGGGCTCCAGAGACAGAACCTCACAATACGTGCCGTTTCAAGGAGTACTGCCTTCTGCATCAGGCCCTTAATCCATCCGCCCAACGCCAAGATAGATGTCGAGGCTTTTTGGGATCAATCCATTGGCCGACACGACTATCGGCACAATGATAGCCGAATCCACATTCCACATATCGACAACCTCGCGAGCCAAATCAAGATTTAATACTATTTTATGTTCATTTATTTATTTCTTATACTTGATTATTATATTTTTAAATATTAAATTAAAAAGAAAAAAAAAAGAAAAAAAGCCTCTATCTTTTCAAGGTGTCTACCCTATGAAAGACAATTTTACGCACCTTAATAAAGTAATTCTTTTTTTAGCACAGTTTTTTTAAGGGCAGGAAATCATTCAATGACTTCTCCCGCCTAGGGTAAGGCGGTTGGGAGTTTCAAATTCTTGCTGAAACTCCCAACCGCCTTACCCTAAGCTAGCGGGGTACCGGGGCTCCCTTGCCGGAGCCCCGGTACCCCGCTAGGTAGTCCGCAGCTCCGGGTCGTCTGATAGCTCTTTATGCATGGGTATGGAAGAAAAAAGTAGGCTTACATTATTATGTATGTATGTCAAGAATAGTAATAAAAGAAATGCCTTGAACACAAAGATGTGATTGTGATCTATATTAAAGCCACCAGATTTTATTACAAGACATTTAATGTCTTGTTTTACAATTATTTTTATATGTCATTGCAACCCGCGCGCATTGTTCATTGCTACCACGGTGGTATAAAAGCGATCAATGTGATCGGACTTTATACATTACTGTTTAACTCGTCGTTGTGCAATAATCTCAACAAAATGTCGGCCACAATCAAGTTTCTATCCGTTTTCTATCTGTGTGTGGTGCTGGGCGCAGTATTTGCGAAACACGTCGCGCCTGATTCTAAGCCCGTGTCTCATCATGTTGCTGACACTGGAAATGTCGATACAATCGTTATATATTTGAAGGATATTGATCACCATGATGCAACACGGGGTGCTAATAACAAGGATCATAAGCGATTTAAAAGGACTCCATGGTCGCCCGCCTTCGGCGATGAAGGCGAAGCAGCGGAACGTTATTGGTGGTTGAACCAGATGAACTAAAATGTATAAGTAGTTTATGTCATGTTAATATATAAATTTTTCGCATAAACTTTTCTAATTGAATAATTTTTCCTTTTTACACAGCTTGGAACACCTGTTGGGCTGGTGGTGGACGAGGAAGCAGCCAACGTTGGACATCAAACAATTATAACGACCTTCGCATGCATAAATACTAATATATTAAGCTTTTGTTTTGTTTGTGTTTTTGTCTCAATAAAGGATTGATGTTAAGTTTATCCCTTTTAATTTTTTTCCAACCGTACCTTTTTTTTGAGGGTAGAAAATCATCCAATTACTTCTCCCGCCTTGGGCAAAGCGAGAGGGAGTGTCAGACTCCTAATGACTAAAAACCACCCCGTTCCCGACTCGACCTTTCGCGTCCGGCATTGGTACAAGCTATGGTGCGGAGCAAGGAGGACTGGGATGCCGTCTCCTCCTTCTGTGAAACAGTCATGCTAGCTAAGAGGACGCACGGTACGTGAGGGAACGAACCTCCTCACGCCCCAGCCGTCACGAGAGACACTCCGGGCGTCGGGGATCGCGCGACGATCTCAATGCGCAATGACTACTTGATACTACAAATACTTGATTGAATACTAGAAATACTGTGAAAAGTATGCCAAAAGACAATTCAATTATATATTATAAAAGACAAATTCAAAAAAAGACAATGCAATGCATGAGCGTTGTTATGCAAAATAAAATTATAACTTAAAAATTCTGCTATACTTTGCCAAATGACGATTCTTACTGTAAATTTTCTGAGAGTTCGACTTTTTAATCATTGTGCGTATGAAATGTATGCCAAAAGACGATTCTGACAGTGAACTTTCTACATTATGATGTCATCATATTGTAGAAAGTTGCAAGTGCAACGCATAAGCGTTGTTATGCAAAATAAAATTATTTTCTATAGCAGAATTTTTAAGTTATAATTCTTTTCCCAATCCAGGATTGAGATTAGTCTAGTAAGAGGTGTATGCCATAGGATGTAAGTGAAGCCAAAAGTTTTTCTTGTTTTTGGGAATTCTCAAGTAATTGCATTTAGGTAAACTTAATTTAAGATCGTCGATCGAAGATCGAGAACTCAGTTTATATAAATACCATTGGAAAAGCGTGCAGTCTCCTACAGTTTTAATACTTTTGTAGTTTTAAAGATCATCAGCATACAAGAGGAATTTGGTATGTTGAAAGTAAATCCCTATGACATTGAAAAAATTATTAAATAGTAGAGGCCCAAGGATAGACCCTTGCAAAACACCAGACGTCACTTCGGTAGTATTTGAGCTGTTGTTGATGACAACGCTTTGGAAGCGATTTCTTATACACGAGGCGAACCAATGCAATACATTTCCTTGAATTTCATTAAAGGAGATTTTACTTCGTAGCGTCTAAGGGTCCACCTTTTCAAAAGCCTTGCAAATTAGTATTACAGGTCTTAATTTAAATGTTAAGTACATCTTAACTGCCTTTTTCTGGCGTTGCAAATTTGAGGGCTGACTTAATACAAACTTAATAGTAGTGTTAATTTCTTATGTGTATATATTGTAGTATATTATGTAGTGAGCATATATATATAGTAGTATGTAAATCTTATAATATGTTATGTGGGTTAGTGTAAAATAGGTGGGTAGTATTTATTTATAATAATTATAGGTGTAAGCGGTTATGTATGGGTGTATTATTATTTATTATGTGTTTCATCGAAATCGAACAGTTAGTTTTCACGTGATGCCTGAACATACAGACAGACAGACAGACAAATTTTTTTTTAATCACATATTTGGGTTTGGTATCGATCCAGTAACACCCCCTGCTATTTATTTTTTCAATATTTTCTATGTACAGAATTGACCCTTCTACAGATTTATTATATGTATAGATATAGAATATGCTAATTCGTACAAAGTTATTAGCATCAGACGTTAACTAAAATATAAATAAAATTATTGGTAAATTTCATTTTTGTTGAGCAGCATGTTTAAAAATGGACAGCTTTGGACAATCTCCTTTATTTGCTTGTTGCTGATGTGGCGACACTCTGACAAGTGACAGATGACAGAAGTCGCACATAGACTATCGACGAGCAAATCAACGGATGACGTCACAAATATCCTGCATCGCACATATGAAGTTTACATGCGAAATAACACGGATAGAAAATCCCAACGAACAACGGTTGGGCAGAAAGCCCGCCAGGCTGATCACCTCACCTGGTCGCAGGATCCTCCTTTTCTTAGGGAACTTTACTTTCTGTTCCCTAACCTTACAAACAATGATTACTGTTTTGGACGACAGTGGCCGTTAGACTTAGAGATTATCCAATATCAACTCGATTTTTTATCACGTTTTAATTAATAAGTTACCCATTTCTTATTGATATAAATCATTTATTACAGCCCATAAATTACATTGAATATATTGATTGATATTTTTATTAGATTTTTTGATTGACCTATTAATTGATTTAATATTTATTTTTATTGTTAAACACTATATTTTAGATTATTAAGTTTGAAATATATATTTGTGTAAATATGTCATTGCTACCACGGTGGTATAAAAGCGATCAATTTGATCGGACTCTATACATTACTGTTTAACTCGTCGTTGTGCAATAATCTGAACAAAATGTCGGCCACAATCAAGTTTCTGTCCGTTTTCTATCTGTGTGTGGTGCTGGGCGCAGTATTTGCGAAGCACGTCGCGCCTGATTCTAAGCCCGTGTCTCATCATGTTGCTGACAGTGGTGCCAATACAATCGTTATATTATATTTGAATGATTTTGCAACACAGGGTGTAAATAACAACAATCATAATCGATTTAAAAGGAACCCATGGATACAAAAGTGGGTAGATCCTATGGACGAACAGGTGAAAGACAGAGAAATGGAACGTTACGCACTCAACTGGTAATAATCAGACTACATGGTATGTATATAATATGTATAAGTAGTTTATCTAATGTTAATATTTCAATCCATTTTCGACCGGATAAACTTTTCTAATTGAATGATTTTTCCTTTTCACACAGCTTGGAACACCTGGTGGGCTGGTGGTGGACGAGGAAGCAGCCAACGTTGGACATCAGAAATTATAACGACCTTCGCATGCATAAATACTAATATATTAAGCTTTTGTTTTGTTTGTGTTTTTGTCTCAATAAAAGTTTGTGTGGTTTCACGTGGTTGTTTTAGTTATTGTGGTCCCAGAGAGGCATATTTCCATTTTCAGACAATTGGTGCATCACAGGGATTGTTGGATGTTAAGTTTATCCCTCTTAATATTTTTCCAACCATACCTACATTATGTGAGCACCGTTTTTGAAACATAGATCGAAATAATATATCGGTGAGATTGAGAGAGAGATTTTCTATCTGTGTGTGGTGTTGGGCGCAGTATTTGCGAAACACGTCGCGCCTGATTCTAAGCCTGTGTCTCATCATGTTGCTGACAGTGGAAATGTCGATACAATCGTTATATATTTGAAGGATATTGATCACCATGATGCAACACGGGGTGCTAATAACAAGGATCAAAAGCGATTTATAAGAAACCAGTGGAGGAGAGATCCTTTGGATGAAATGGAACCTTATTATTCCTTCTGGTAATCAGACTACAAATGGTGTGTTTATTTTTTTTTATAAGCAACGTCACGCCTTTTGTCCCCGACGGGGTAGGCAGAGGTGCTCATTACGATACTTAATACCGCTATACAATGTACAACCCACTTTTCACAATTTATGTTGTAAGTCCCATGTAACAGGTGGTGAGCCTATTGCCATATACCATTTCCAGACTCCGTGCTACTACTGAGAAAGTTTCGAAAAGCCGAAAAATATCCAGCAATACTTTTGCCCGACCCGGGAATCGAACCCGAGGCCTGGTGGTGGACGATGAATCAGGCAACGTTGGACATCAAAAAATTATAACGACCTTCGCATACATAAATACTAATATTGACATATTGAAGAAATTAACATATTGACTGTTCCCTCTCAATACATTTATGAAAATGTAGTGTATGCTCACAAAAACACTAATTTATTCAAAAAGTATTGTGATATACATAATATAAACCACTAGAAGTAAAAACAAATATATAGTTCCTACTACTAGACTTAAGAAAATAAGTGGTTCGTTCAGATGTCAATGCATACGTTTTTACAATAAAATTCCCAGCCATATTCAAAGTTTGAGCCTGAATAAATTTAAGAATGTTATTAAAGAAAAACTGTACAGTAAAGCTTTTTATAAAATGAAAGACTACTTAGATGATAATCAGGCTTGGGAATGAACTGCTATAATGTCCACACAGGTCTTGTTGATATGTTTGTAACATATAGTTACATTTTTATACAATTTGACATTAACATAACTTGACATTGTTTTATATTTTTATATTTCTTTTAAAATTGTTAGTTTGAGGACCGTGTGAGATTTTTGCTAGACATTTTATTTTTAGTAAATTATGTTCTGACCGTTTGAGCATTTGTGTGGCCTACCCAAATGTTCTTTTGGTTGGTTTTGTTCGTCGGATCATTCAGCAACAGCCGTCAGCTGAGCTAATTGTAATCTGACACATGCGTGCTGCCATCTGAACAGGTCCGCTCAAACTGCTGTGGTTCTTTCCTCAAAAGACCACTACAGAATAAACTTGGATGGTTCTCCGACATCTTTAATTGATTTTGTCTGGACTTTAAAAGAGACTATGACCTCTGAGTTTGTTTCGGCATTTCTTCTCAGAGTAGTCCGATAGGAAATGCCGGCCTCATCTAGTTATATAAGAGATTGACGTGTAAAAGTGTTATTTTATAACCTATTTGCAAAATAAATATCATTTATCATTTATTTATCATTTATTAAGTTTTTGTTTTGTTTGTGTTTTTGTCTCAATAAAAGTTATTGTGGTTTCAAGTGGTTCTTTTCAAAGTCAACCACAAAGTCGACATTATTTATTTCAAATAGACCAGGAAATCACTTTTGAACGTCAAAGCCAATATAATAATATTTAATAACTTCTGTCTGTCGGTCAGTCCTCTAGTGAAGCCATATGCTCGTTCCAAAGTGTAAATTCCTATGTAGAAGAACGAGCAAGAAACTCCATTGGTTACTCTTAGAGATAGAAAAAGAAAATAACCTTGAGGACAAAACAAATTATGCAGTCTGGAGCTGACCAGTCCCATTTGACAGCGCCCATTCACAAACATGACACGTACACCATCACCGCCCAACTCAACCATATTGCAGGGAATCGAGCGATCCAATACCCGTGCTACCGCCAATGCGACTTTTAAGTGAGCATGACAACTCCAAGCTGACACAAATGCATTCTACTAGTCTAATTAAATTTTAGCTAATTACAGGGCTCTGACATTTACAATAATTGTATAAAGTTTAACAAAACACAATTTAATAACACGGTTATATTATAACAATAGCTTCCGCCCGCGACTTCGTCCGCGCGGATGTCGGTCTTCGCGTGGATGTTTTATTTCTCCATTTTGAGTAACTCTGACAATGACTTCTTATAAATATCTATTGATTGGACCCAAATACGGCGAGGCCCATAATAATTAAGGAGATCCCTCTATTGAGCTACTGCTGTTGAGCTCGCGTTCTGTAGAATAAAACTGAAAAATCAAGCTTTTTCTACGTATTTTTCCAGGATAAAAAGTATCCTATTTTATGCCCAGGATAATTAGACCAGGTTTCATCAAAACCGAACCGTTACTTTTTACGTGATGCCTGAACACACAGTCAGACAGACAGATAAAAACAAATAATCACATATTTGAGTTTGGTACCGATCTAGTAACACCCCCTGCTATTTATTTTTTCAATATTTTCAATGTACACAATTGACCCTTCTACAGATTTATTATATGTATAGATATTTATAGATTATTGGAATTCGTGTTTTTTTTTTGTTACCCAGTGGAGCTGGACGAGCTTGCCTCCAAGCACTTTTATCCTCTATATATATATAATCATTCAATTTGTAGTACACTAGTCTACACATCGTTTTTTTAATACATAATTTAAATTGTTTAAATTGTCTTTCATTTAAGTAGGCGTTTTATTTCCTCTGGAATTTTGTTATAACATTTAATACAGAATCCCATGAACGGCTTACTTATTTTTGTCAATCTAAAGAATGGCTGGCTTAATCTATCCATATGTCTAGTTTGATAATTGTGTCTGTCAGACACTTTACCAAATAAGTTTAGATTTTTCCTAACATACATAATATTTTCATAGATAAATTGACATGGAACGGTCATAATATTGATCTCCTTAAACTTTTCCCTGAGAGATTCGCGACGACCAAGGTTGTAGGTAGCTCTGACGGCGCGCTTTTGTAAGATAAACATGAACTAAATGTCAGCAGCCTGTCCCTACAGTAAAATGCCATACCACACTAAATTTTAATTATTGCAGTTTCATAGGCTTATTTTGAGCTCGCCGTCATTACAGCGATAAATCTTCTCTTTGAAAATTAGCTTGACGCTATGATGTCCTCACCTACAACCTGACGCAGGCGCTTACCGGACATGGTAGTTTCGGGAGTCACCTGTTCCTGATTGGGCGGGAAGAAACGCGTTATGTCTAAACATATTATTATATGTCTCAACAAATGCATACATCCTGCACAAACAATAGGCGGCCTACAAATGACGTATATTTGCTTGTTGCTAACAAACAATGAACACTGTTTTGGACGAATGTATGCATTCAGTAGACCTGACTCGTTTTGAATGACGATGGACGACCGACTCAGAGATTGCACTTCAAGTCGTTTTTTGTCACGTTTTAATTAATAAGTTACCCATTTCTTATTCATATAAATCATTTATTACAGCCCATAAATTATATTCAATATAATGATTTTATTGTTTAATTATACTATTAGATTATTATGTTTGAAATAAATGTATTTGTGTAAATATGTCATTGCTACCACGGTGGTATAAAAGCGATCAATTTGATCGGACTCTATACATTACTGTTTAACTCGTCGTTGTGCAATAATCTCAACAAAATGTCAGCCACAATAAAGTTTCTGTCCGTTTTCTATCTGTGTGTGGTGCTGGGCGCAGTATTTGCGAAACACGTCGCGCCTGATTCTAAGCCCGTGTCTCATCATGTTGCTGACAGTGGTGCCAAAACAATCGTTATATATTTGAAAGATTTTGCAACATTGGGTGCTAATAACAACAATCATAATCGATTTAAAAGAACACCACGGGAAAATGAATTGGAAGAAATGGCAGAATTGGAGAAACTGAGAGACGAAATGGAAAATCTTATGAACTGGGCTTCTTTTATATGAAAATGTTAAAGACCTTCAAATAAAACATCATGAATAAAAATAAATTAACTTTATTTTTATCTAAATAAAAGTTTTTGTGGTTTCTTTTGGTTCTTTTACATATTGTAATCCTAGAGAGATTATTTTGAGTTCGCCGTCATTACAGCGATAAATCTCCTCTTTGAAAAGTAGCTTGATTGTCATCTATGACGTCCTCACCTGTAGGTGAGGCTGTAGCCTTACACACTACACAGTTGCTTACCGGACTTGGAAGTTTCAGGAGGTACCTGTTCATGATTGGATGGAAGGAAACGCCCGGGTGCCATCACCATGTCGCCCGAGTAGCATATGGTGGTGGTCTACATGAGCCGAACTTGAATCTCCTCACGCCCCAGCCGTCGCAAAAGACACAATAACACGATCTCCGGCCACCGTAAGTGCAGGTCTGCGGACGGCGAGCAAGGGTACCTCGCTGCCCGACCAGAACCAGACCTGTATGTACGATGCATTGCGTTTCGCACACGCCTCAAAGAGCCATCACACCACGGAAGAAGAGTCGCGGACAATTTAACAGGTCGCCGGGGTTCCGATTCAAAGTATTGTTTAGAGGATACGAGGTTATAAGATATACTTTGAGTATACTAGAAGAAAATTTAGTAAGGTTAAATAAATTAATCTACACGGAGTTGAATTCCGTTGCCAATTTTAAGAAATTATGTGCTAAATAGTATACCATTTTAGAATCCTTATTAATGCGGGATGTAAGGGGACACAAAACCATCTAAGTGCCCCAGTAAACCTCACCTGCTCGTGGTACATCCTACTGACTAACGGGCGAGGCTCTGGTGACCGCCACATGGCGGTATAACTGTGCAATGTGTAAAATTCAGACTAGTGACGCGCAGCAGCGTCACTACGCCCTGCGATCACCAACCCGCCTGCCCAGCGTGGTGATTATGGCCATCACATTCAATGGCGCACCCAATAAAAAGACGGCCCCTAGTAGTAGTCAAAAGCTCCCCGTCTCCATTCAGATTCGGGGGATCCCAGGGCCACACTTGTCCGCCACTTCACCGACGAATTGCCAGAGATCAGCCTAGATGAGATGAAGGTGGCTTTGGGGCAGCTTAAAAATAGAAAAGCGCTGGCGAGGATGCATGAAATCAGCATTTCTTCTCAGAGTAGTCGGTAGGAAATGCCGACCCCATTAGTAGCTTAATTAGTGCAATATGAAAATAAACAATAATTTCAAGAGTTTATTGTTTTATTGCTGCCTACACATTTCTCTACCTATGTGTGACGAAGAGGGCTCTCGCCCAAAGTATTGTCCACACCTTCTATCTCTGACATCAGAAGTGGGATTCTCCTTTCACCAACATATCGAAAGTGACACCTTATTTCCGACATACCTATATACATACATATGTCTAATTGTATATATGTATACATATAATTAATCAATTTAGGGATTTGTCAAATCACCAGATTTGTTTAGGGAAATGATAAAATCGTGTTGTTATTTTGACATCCTTCGTAATTTGATCAAATCCCTTAGAGATTTGGCTAAATCCCTGTTTTTATCATATCGCTGCGACATATATACCTAATAATATCATATAATAATATGTCAAATTAAAAACAAAGTCACATTAAGTAATAATGTCATCTATATCTATATCTTCTATACTTATAATAAATCTGTAAAGAGGTCAATTCTGTACATGAAATATATTTCCAAAATAACTATCAGCGTGTGATTACTAATCACTGATTAGTGATCGATACTGACGCCAAAAATGCAATCAGATTTTTTTTGTCTGTCTGTCTGTCTGTCTGTATGTATGTTCTTTATAGAAATAAAAACCACTCGACAGATTTCAACGAAACTTGGTACAATTGTGCTTCATACTCCTGGGCAGGTTATAGTATACTTTACATCACGCCACGATCAATAGGAGCAGAGCAGTGAAGGGAAATATTGGGAAAACAGGAGAACTTACTCCATTTTTTAAGCTTCCGTCGCTTGTGCAGCCTTAATGGTTAAAGCTACACAGAAATAATGTACGACGAAAATGTTCTCCTTAAAATTGTATAAAAAATATTCCACGTCAGCAAATGTCTATCTCTTATGGTTGACTCACAATAACACGTATAACTCCCGATATCTTAGCAGTTAGGAGCTTTCTGATTAAATTTGTCTACTCTTACGTTTATAACACTCTCATTCACTCATTCATTCATATTATAATAAATCTGTAGATGGGTCAATTCTATACAATATTGAAAGAATAAATAGCAGGAGGTGTTAGAGGATCGATACCAAACCCAAATATGTGATTAAATTTTTTTTTGTCTGTCTCTCTGTCTGTATGTTCAGGCATCACGTGAAAACTAACGGTTCGATTTCGATGCAACTTGGTCTAATTATACCTTATTATCCTGGGCATAAAATAGGATACTTTTTATTCTGGAAAAATACGTAGATTTTTTTTTTTTATTTTTCAGTTTTATTCTACAGAACGCGAGCTCAACAGCAGTAGCTCAATAGAGGGATCTCCTCAATTATTATGAGCCTCGCCGTATCCAATAGATATTTATAAGATGTCATTGTCAGAGTTACTCAAAATAGAGAAATAAAACTTCCACGCGAAGACCGACATCCGCGCGGACGGAGTCGCGGGCGGAAGCTAGTCTATGAAAATGTAACTATATGTTACAAACATGTCAACATGACCTGGGCAGACGTTACGTTACGACAGCTCACTCCCATGCCTGACTATCATCCAAGTAGTCATTTATTTTACAAAAAGCAAAAAGCAACGTATTTCACACCCCAGTAATACATTGCCCGACCCGGGAATCCAACCCGAGACCCCTCGTTCAGCTGTTGCACTTGCGACCACTCGACCAACGAGGCGGTCATAATTTTATAAAAAGCTGCTTTACAGTAAAGTTTAACTTTAATGACACTACTAAGGATTAAATTTTGAATATGGCTGGGAACTTTATTGTAAAAGCGAATACATTGGCATCTAAACGAACCGCCTATTTTCTGAAGCTTAGAGGCAGGTACATCATATTTGTTTTTACATCTCATGTCGATATTATATATGTCACTATACTTTTTAAATAAACTAATGTTTTTATGAGCGCTACATTTTCATAAATATATTGAGAGGCAACTGTCATTATTTTAATTTATTTAAACAATCCTCTAAGCGACTACCTCGGACTAAGACTATAAACTGATCGAATAGTCCTCTTCTGTACCACAAAAACAGACTGAATGTCAGCAGCGTTCCCCCACTGGAGAATGCCATATGACATGACACTATGGAAATAACTACAATATACTATAGTGCGAAGCGTCGCGTTCCGCGCGGGCCACAAGGAACCATCAGACCACCACAGATGGAGCCCAGTAGGGCTGATGCCTGATCCGGAGCTGCGGACTACCTAATAGGCTTACCGGGGCTCCGGCTCGAAAAGCAGGATTAGGAATGGGTTGGTTTTTAGTCAGTAAAAGTCTGACACTCACATTCGCTTCGTCCAAGGCAAGATAATAAAAACAAAACCCAGTGAAAAATAAAACTAAACGAAATATACATATTTTGATTTCTTTGATTTTATTGTAACTTTCGTGAGACATACTAAATTAATTATTATGTTATCGGCTTACTCTCGCCGCGTCGTGTGTCGCGTAATGCTGCTCATGAATATGAGCCTCTAGCATGGCTTGAAACTAGTCGAGTTCCTCGTCAAAACATTACGTGAGTAAGCCGATAACATAATAATTAATTTTGATTTCTTATTTATTATGCGAAGATCCTTATATTTTTTTATGTATGCGAAGATCGTTATAATATTTTTATGTTTGCCAAGATCCTTATCACTTCAGTTCAGATCCCCAAGTCCACCAGTCTGACCATCTGTAAAATGAAAATAAAACATTCAATTAGAAACCAGGAGAAAATCGATGTTGTTCTAATGTAATGTTTAAGTGGAGTGATCCGCACAAACAACCGACGTGAAACAATGCTTGCATTCTATTTCGTCGTATGAGTGAGGTTACTGAAGGCCTAATTACCCAACTCCCCCATCTCCCCAATCCCTGTATCCTTAAAAATCCTCAATTCCTAACTTCCAAAAGTCCGGCAACGCACTTGTAACGCCACTGGTGTGTCTATGGGCGGAGCTGATTGTATACCATCAGGCGAGGCTGTTTGTTTGCCGACTTATCCCATTAAATAAATGTATCTAAGTTTGAAATCGAAGCTTCATCTTAATTGTAATTATGTTACAATATGCGACTATGATGATATACTATAAAGTATTTTATACCAAAGTATTTCGTCATGGTTTCTTCGCATATTATACAGAGTTTAATTTTAAAACATCAACAATCTCTGAGGACTACCTTACTAACATCATAAACAACAACTTTTGTTCTATGACTGTTTACGAAACATAATACATTTAAGAAAAACAAACTTTCAAGATTTCTTTGTTTTATGTAGCACATTTCAACTCTGTATTTTGCTGTGGGTACCACCAGTAATGTGACGCGACGCAAGCGCATCAAAGCGAACGACGGACTGAGGACCGCTCGTAAATAGGTCAAGTTCAAGCGACTACGCCGCCCGAACTCCGCTCCACATCGCTACTGTACTACTGCTTCGCAAACTTCGTAACATTAAGAGCGTTTAATTTAAATATTTTCATTTCTGCATGAAAATGTGACGAAATAAAATATGGTGAATTTTTAAAAGTCATAGAACAAAAGTTGTAGTTTATGATGCTAGTAACGTAGTCCTAAGATATTATTGAAGTTTTAAAATTAACCCTGTATAGACGTAATACCAAAGTAAGTAAGTAAGGGCAGACGTGCTCCACCGTAGGCCGCATCATCACTTACCATCAGGCGAGATAGCGGCCAAACGTCCGCCCATTTAACATAAAAAAAGGTCTCTGTGCGTACGATGTATTGATATTATTTTTAAATTATATTTACGCAATGCAAACAAACTTACCCTGGATCGTTATCAAAGTCCTTCAGTTGTTCCAAATCTTTCAAATCTTTCAAATCTTTCAACCCTTCCAATTCATTTTCCCGTGGTGTTCTTTTAAATCGATTATGATTGTTGTTATTAGCACCCTGTGTTGCAAAATCATTCAAATATATAACGATTGTTTTGGCACCACTGTCAGCAACATGATGAGACACGGGCTTAGAATCAGGCGCGACGTGTTTCGCAAATACTGCGCCCAGCATCACACACAGATAGAAAACGGATAGAAACTTGATTGTAGCCGACATTTTGTTGAGATTATTGCACAACGACGAGTTAAACAGTAATGCATAGAGTCCGATCACATTGATCGCTTTTATACCATCTTATTCTCTAGGATGGTATATTACAAGTTATTATTGATATTAAAAACTATTTACTACAGCCCATAAATTATATTGAATGCCTTGATTCTATTGTTAAACTGTTTATTTTTAGATTATTAAGTTTGAAATAAATGTATTTGTGTAAATATGTCATTGCTACCACGGTGGTATAAAAGCGATCAATGAGATCGGACTATTCTGACAACAAAATGTCGGCCACAATCAAGTTTCTATCCGTTTTCTATCTGTGTGTGGTGCTGGGCGCAGTATTTGCGAAACACGTCGCGCCTGATTCTAAGCCCGTTTCTCATCATGTGGCTAACAGTGGTGTCAATAAAATCGTTATATATTTGAATGATTTTGCAACACAGGGTGCTAATAACAACAAACATAATCGATTTAAAAGAACACCACGGGAAAATGAATTGGAAGGGTTGAAAGATTTAGAACAACTGAAAGATTTGGACGGGTAAGTTTGTTGGTATTCTGTAAATCTAATTTAAAAACACACAATACATCGTACGCACAGAGACCTTCGCTTACTTTGGTATTACGTCTATACAGGGTTAATTTTAAAACTTCAATAATATCTTAGGACTACGTTACTAGCATCATAAACTACAACTTTTGTTCTATGACTTTTAAAAATTCACCATATTTTATGTCGTCACATTTTCATACAAAAATGAAAATATTTAAATTGAACGCTCTTAATGTTACGAAGTTTGCGAAGCAGTAGTACAGTAGCGATGTGGAGCGGAGTTCGGGCGGCGTAGTCGCTTGAACTTGACCTATTTACGAGCGGTCCTCAGTCGGTCGTTCGCTTTGATGCGCTTGCGTCGCGTCACATTACTGGTGGTACCTACAGCAAAATACAGAATTGAAATGTGCTACATAAAACAAAGAAATCTTGAAAGTTTGTTTTTCTTAAATGTATTATGTTTTGTAAACAGTCATGGAACAAAAGTTGTTGTTTATGATGTTAGTAAGGTAGTCCTAAGAAGTTGTTGATGTTTTAAAATTAGCCTTGTATAATATGCGAAGAAACCATGACGCAATACTCGTACTTTAGTATAAAATAATACTACTTTTTGTGTAAAATACTTTGGTATATCATTACGGTCGCATATTGTAACATAATTACAATTAAGATGAAGTTTCAATTTCAAACTTCGATACATTTTTTAATGGGATAAGTCGGCAAAGAAACAGACGGATCGCCTGATGGTATACAATCAGCGCCGCCCATAGACACACCAGTGGCGTTACAAGTGCGTTGCCGGACTTTTGGAAGTTAGGAATTGAGGATTTTTAAGGCTATGGGACGGATTGGGGAGATGGGGGAGTTGGGTAATTAGGCCTTCAGTAACCTCACTCATACGACGAAATAGAACGCAAGCGTTGTTTCACGTCGGTTGTTTGTGCGGCCGTGATATCACGCCACTTAAACATTACATTAGAACAACATCGATTCTCTCCTGGTTTCTAATTAATGGTTTTTTTTCTTTTTACAGATGGACTGCCTTTTGGGCTGCCGGTAAAAAATGAAGAAGCCAACATTGGACATAAGAAAATTATAACAGTTTTTTGCATAATAAATAAGAAACCACTTCTTATTTCGTTTATTTTCACTTGTTCAATGAAAAGGGTTTGAGAACTAATCACCACGCTTGCTCAATGCGGGTTGGCGATTTCAAACTTATAATAAATCTGTAGAGAGGTCAATTCTCTACATGAAATATATTTCCAAAATAACTATCAGCGGGTGATTAGTGATCGATACTGACGCCAAAAATACAATCAGAATTTTTTTTGTCTGTCTGTCTGTCTGTATGTTGTTTATAGAAATAAAAACCACTCGACAGATTTCAACGAAACTTGGTACAATTGCTCTTCATACTCCTGGGCAGGTTGTAGTATACTTTTCATCACGCTACTATATTTATAACACTCTCATTCATTTATTCATTAATTCATTAATTCATATTATAATAAATCTATAGATGGGTCAATTCTGTACAATATTGAAATAATAAATAGCAGGGGGTGTTACTGGATCGATACCAAACCCAAATATGTGATTAAATTTTTTTTTGTCTGTCTCTCTGTTTGTATGTTCAGGCATCACGTGAAAACTAACGGTTCGATTTCGATGCAACTTGGTATAATTATACCTTATTATCCTGGGCATAAAATAGGATACTGTAGGGGTTATGTGTTGGAAGATAAAATAAACTAACGTTAACAACAGATCACAATATATTACTTTAAATATAAAACAATAACAAACTATTGGAAACACTAACAAAATAACTATCAGCTTAAACTCACAATAAACCCTACTCACGTCGCGCCGTGCACTATCCGATCATCGAGAGGCTCGCTGACGAAATCCAACTCGATTATCTAACAGTACACGACGGGGCGCCAGCCTATGTCCGACAAGTAGCGAGGCAGAGGAGACCGACCTAAGTCGATACAGCTGTTGCACCCGTTTCCGTGCCGAACGCAGACTGCTTGTGGTCTCTCGAAGCCTTCTCTACGTCCCCGACAGGGGGCGTGAGGACGCGCGATCCAGGCCGAGGCCTGTTTCGGCGGACTCTATTCGCTGCCCGCGACTGCGGGCGAGGGGTTGGAGTAGTCGGGCCCCTCGCGGGGCCCGATGCGGTGTCAATTCCCTGTAGTCGCGCCGCTAGCGGCCGCGCTCAAGCCGGGCTGGCCCGGCGAGCAGCAGGCGGGTTAGCGGCGCGTGGTCGTGTCCGGTGGGGGAGCCTCTACCGCCCCGCCCTAGCTAGGGCGGGCGGGAGGCTCATGTGGCTGCGTCAGGTGGGTCGGTCGGGGCGACCAGGTCTCGCGGCAGGCCGTATCCGTCGGGGGGGCGCCGATGGTATGGCGCCAGCTCCCGAAGGTGGTCGTGCCGCGACTTGCCGGCGCGCTCAAACATGTTAGTGCTCAGGCGCTGCACGAAGTCGTCGACGCTCTCTACGCCGAGGTCTCTCGATATTGTCGCGTTCCGTACGAAGCGCGGGGCCTTTACTATGGTGCGCAGCGTGAGAGACTGCTGCGCACGGAGGCGTTTCTTGTTGAATTCGGACACGAGCGCGTACCAAGCCGGGGCGGCGTAGGTAAGCCGTGTCCGAATGTAGGCCTTGTAGATGCCGAGCTTCGCACGGAGCGGCAGCGACGAGTCGAGGACCGGGCGCAGGAGGTGACGGGCGGTGCGCGCCTGAGCAACAGCCTGCTGCACGTGGGGCGTCATGGACAGGGAGCGGTCGATGGTCACGCCGAGGTATTTAACGCTCGGCGCCCACCGTATTGGCTCACCCATCAGCGTCATGGTGTCCGGCTTCATGATCCCCACGGCGAGTGCTTGGGTCTTGGCCACATTAACGGCCAACCTCCACTTCTCCAGCCAGTCAGGGAGTGCATCTAGGGCGCGCTGTAGTTTGACTACTGCGTGCCGGGCGTTCAGCGACGTCGTGTAGAGCGCCGCGTCGTCCGCGTAGAGGGCGAGCTTGGCGCCGTCCACGACGGGGATGTCGTCCGTGTACACGCAGTAGCACACGGGTGAGATGCAGCTTCCCTGGGGCACGCCGGCTTGGATGCCGCGCTCAGTCGACAGAGAGCCTTCCACTGCCACTTGGAAGGTTCTGCCGTGCAGGAAGGTGGCCACGATCTTAACTAGTCGACGAGGAGTAGTAGATGTGGCCAGCTTGCTGAGCAGGCCGGCGTGCCAGACGCGGTCGAACGCCTTCTCCATGTCGAGGAATACTGCAGCGGCCCGCTCGCGCTTGTTACGCGCGGCGGCCAGGTCGTGCAGTACCCTCGCGACTTGCTGGGTCGTGGAGTGTTCGGCCCTAAAGCCGAACTGTTCGCCGCGTGGCTGGAGGTGTGGGCGCAGGTGCAACAGCAGCAGCTTCTCGAAGAGCTTCGAGACGGTATCGAGGAGCGTGATGGGGCGATAGCTCCCCGGCAGCAACGTGTTCTTCCCCTGTTTGGGCAGCATGATGACTCTGCCGAGCTTCCACTTAGCCGGGAAGTGTCCGGTGCGGAGGATCCCGTTAAACAGCCGCGTCAGCGTCGCGATTCCTCGCGGCGGCAGGCGGCGGAGGGCCTCGTTGGGGATGCCGTCCGGACCGGGTGCCTTGCGTAATGGGGCTCGGAGAGCCATACGCCGCACCAGGCCAGGGGAGAACACGATGGGGTCTTCATCGGGGGGGATCGGCTGCTCCAGGTACCGTTCGACCTGTTCTTCGATAGCTGCTGTGTGTTGCACGTTGCGGGCTGGGTTGGGCTGGAATGAAGCCTCCAGGGAGTCGGCGAAGAGCTCCGCGCGGTCCTCGGCACGGTAACGGGGGGTGCTTGTGGTCGGGCGGGGCGCGGCCTTTTAAAGGCGAGCCGGGTCTCGCGGGCGGCGCGTGCGACGAGACGGGGGGTAGGCGCATGGTCGCTCGGCGAGCGCTGGAACTGGCGCGTCTCGATGACGTTACGTGAAAAATACGTAGAAAAAAAAAAACTTTATTTGTCAGTTTTATTCTACAGAACGCGAGCTCAACAGCAGTAGCTCAAAATCTCCTTAATTATTATGGGCCTCGCCGTATTTGGGTCCAATAGATATTTATAAGATATCATTGTCAGAGTTACTCAAAATGGAGAAATAAAACTTCCACGCGAAGACCGACATCCGCGCGGACGGAGTCGCGGGCGGAAGCTAGTAATATAATAAAAGAAAATACACTATGTTTTACAGTGAGTTTCAAAGTGAGTCGGGCGAAGTATTGCTGGGGTTTTTTCAGTTTTTATTCATATTAAATTCCCAAATGATTTTTATCTTTTGAATTATAATCAATATCAATACAAATACGTTAAATTCGGGATTAAATGCAGATAAACATTATTTTTACATTTTATGAATCAAATAAACACTTTAGAAGATATCATAGTTACAATCCAGCGCGCAGAGCTCGATCGCACTCCTGCGCACTGAGCCCGCCAGGTGCGATCACCTCGCCTGGTCGAAGGATCCTCCTTTTCTTAGGGAACTTTACTCTCTGTTCCCTAAAAGGGTAACGTCCACGTTGCGTCATTCGACAAATCGACACCAGCAATTTATACTACGCTAACTCGAAATTTGGAAAAAACTTTTTTATGCCAAGTTGCTTAAAATGTGTGTTTACATACGTCATAAAAAAATTGAGAAGAAATATGCAAAAATAAGAAAGTTAAAAATCTTATAAAACGCTAAATAAAGGTACTTTTTGAAATCACTCGATTTATATTACGCCAACTATTATTAGCGGAGTGTGCGCGGGGATCACTTCGGTCAAAATCTGTGCAACGCTGCACTAACTCATAGTTAGCGTAGTTTAGTACGTACGTGTGTATACTTGTTCGTTTGTAAAATGAACGACTTAGCGACTTTTACATAGTAAATACTTATGTGTTAACGTATTAATTAGTTTATTAATGGTACGCTGACTATTCTTTTTGTAAGTAAGTACATGTTCTTTATAAAAATATTGAAATATGCATCAGATGATTGATCATGCACTACGACGTCCCGTACTACACTACGCTAACATAAGTTAGACGTGTATAAGATGTAATTTTTTTTTGATGAATTACGTTTATATACGGCTAACTTGCGCTAAATCAAAAAATAGAAATAATTAAGGAAATATAAATATGAGATATTACAATGAATAAATTTAATATTAAGCATACCAAATTTCAAAAAAGTATCTTAATTAATGTAAAAGTTATCACGTTTTTCCCTTTAAACGCCTCTACTGTAAAGTACGCTTTTTGAGTTAGCGCAGTATAAATTGCTGGTGTCGAAATGCATGCATCCTTCACAAATAATAGACGGCCTACAAATGAAATATATTTGCTTGTTGTTGACAAAAAATGAACACTGTTTTGGACGAATGCATGCATTCAGTAGACCTGGCTCGTTTTAAATGACGGTGGACGTCCGACTTTTACCACTTTTTAATTATTGATATAAATAATTTTTTACAATACTAATTATATTGTTTTCTTGATTTTATTGTTATTTTTATTGATGATTTCGATTATTAAGTGTTGTAACTGAAATAAATGTATTTGTGTAAATATGTCATTGCTACCACAGTGGTATAAAAGCGATCAATGTGATTGGACTCTATACATTACTGTTTAACTCGTCGTTGTGCAATAATCTCAACAAAATGTCGGCCACAATCAAGTTTCTATCCGTTTTCTATCTGTGTGTGGTGCTGGGCGCAGTATTTGCGAAACACGTCGCGCCTGATTCTAAGCCCGTGTCTCATCATGTTGCTGACAGTGGTGCCAAAACAATCGTTATATATTTGAATGATTTTGCAACATTGGGTGCTAATGACCATGGTCATAAGCGATTTAAAAGGACAGTAACAGCGTGGGATGATGAATTGGAAGCGTTGAGAGATTTCCAAACACTGAGAGACTTGGACGAGTAAGTTAGTTTGTATTACGTAAATCTCATTTAAAAATAATATCAATTCTTCGTAGGTACAGAACCTTCCTTACTTTGGTATTTCGTTTATATAATATACTTTGGAATAAAATAATACTACTTTTGGTATAAAATACTTTGTGATAAGTCGGTAAACAAACAGACGGATCGCCTGATGGTATACAATCAGCGCCGCCCATAGACACACCAGTGGCGTTACAAGTGCGTTGCCGGACTTTTGGAAGTTAGGAATTGAGGATTTTTAAGGCTATGGGACGGATTGGGGAGATGGGGGAGTTGGATAATTAGGCCTTCAGTAACCTCACTCATACGACGAAATAGAACGCAAGCGTTGTTTCACGTCGGTTGTTTGTGCGGCCGTGATATCACTTCACTTAAACATTACGTTAGTCGAACTTCGATTCATCGGTTTTATCCTGATTAAATTTTTTTATTTTTTTTACAGATCATTTGTAGATGACAGATGGAAGTAATTGGTAAATAATGAAGCAGCCAACGTTGGATATAAGAAAACTATAACGACCTTCGCTTACATAAATGACTATATATATTAACTTTGTTTTGTCTAAATAAAATTTCTGTGGCATTACCTGGTTCTTTTAGTTATTGTAGTCCCAGAGAGGCATATTTTCAATTTGAGACAATTGGTGCATCTCAGGGATTGATGTTAATTTTATTCTATTAAGAAGAATATATTTATAGATCTAATGTAAAGAACTATCTTCCGATTTCCGTACTCTTCGATATGTCAGGTTTTCTAGAAACTTGTACACAACGAAATATACCCTCAACTGCACCATATCATCACATTCACAAACATATTCATAACAACTAGTGGTCGCCTAGTGGTCGAAATTCGACCATATACGATTTAATTTACAATACCACTTAACATACGTTCAAGGATAATTTTTATTTAACGAATTGCTATTAGTTTTGTAAAATTCAAATTAATATATTCCGGCGCATCATGAACAGGAAAACTCTATTCATATGAGACGTGAGAATATCATCGCAATGTCTGTCGATTTTGACGTTTTGTCAAATACGATCAGATACTATGCATGGTAGTGTATGTAATGTTTTATTTATTGATTTAATGTACTTTATAAGCATTATTTTTGAAAAATATTAGCGTTCGCAACCTCTCCTACACATAAACTATAAGTATACCAAATTTTATGCTCCTACGTCCGCGCAATTTTCGTAAAAAGGGGTCCAAAGTTTTTGCATCACGTATTAATATATAGATTTCCCTATTGGAAGTTAAGCCGCAACAAACAGCAATACCGCTGACAGATAATATGACACAATAACAATACAATTATCAAACAAGACAACACATTAACTCTAAGAGTATATTCACCACACAGTACCATACTGATTACCAATTATTATTATACCACAAATATACCAAATATATTTTGTTTTTACTTTATTTATTATTTACACAAAACAATTATACAATAAATAACAAATAGCAACCAAAAAACCACTAAGGTTTAGAACCGTGCTATGGAATCTGCCTAATTATTCTTACCAACTGAAACCAACATAAATTCGTACAATACAAAAAGGAAGTAAATAATGGCACACAGGGCAATAGCCACACAGGCTCTCTTTGCCACACAGGCTCTCTTTGCCACACAACCCTTTTCACCACCCAGGCCCTTTTTGCCACACAGGCTCTTATTGCCAAATAAGGTCCCTTTGCCAAATAGGCTCTCATTGCCGCACAGGTTCTCTTTGCTAGGAACAAACTAATGTTGCCTAGGCAAAGCCTCTAAAATTGGGTTTGGCCAGTAACAAATACATACATCAATAAACATTTATTAATACTAATAAAGGCAGAAATATCTTTCGTTTTAAAATAGCAAGTAAATTGTTATCGATCGTTTTGTCAAATGGTTTACTAATTTGGTCAATAGAAAACTGGATTAATCTAAACAAAAATGTAGCTATATGCTACAAACTTGGCAACATGACCTGTGGGGACGTTATAGAAGCTCATTGCCAAGCCTGACTTACAGCTTATTTGATATTTGCGTGCATTTTTGTGTCGTGGAATGCTGCTCATGAATATGAGCCTCTAATGGCTTGAAACTAGTCGAGTTCCTCGTCAAACAGTTACATGAGTAAGCCGATAACATATAATAATTAATTTAGTATGTCTCACGAAAATTATATTATTGTTAGACCTGACTCGTTTTAAATGACGGTGGACGTCGACTTACAAAACCGATTTTTACCACTTTTAAATAACATTTGTCATATTTCTTATTGATATAAATTATTTATTACAATACTAATTATATTGTAATAATTATATTGTAATCTTGATTTTATTGTTATTTTTATTGATGTTTTCGATTGTTAAGTGTTGTAACTGAAATAAATGTATTTGTGTAAATATGTCATTGCTACCACAGTGCTATAAAAGCGATCAATGTGATCGGACTCTATACAACTTTTTAAATAATACTTTACCTATTTTTTATTGATATAAATTATTTAATACATTACTGTTTAACTCGTCGTTGTGCAATAATCGCAACAAAATGTCGGCCACAATCAAGTTTCTATCCGTTTTCTATCTGTGTGTGGTGCTGGGCGCAGTATTTGCGAAACACGTCGCGCCTGATTCTAAGCCCGTGTCTCATCATGTTGCTGACAGTGGTGCCAAAACAATCGTTATATATTTGAATGATTTTGCAACATTGGGTGCTAATGACCATGGTCATAAGCGATTTAAAAGGACAGTAACACCGTGGGATGATGAATTGGAAGCGTTGAGAGATTTCGAACAACTGAGAGACTTAGATCACGATTTGGACGCTAAGTTAGTTTGTATTACGTAAATCTCATTTAAAAATAATATCAATTCATCGTAGGTACAGAACTTTCCTTAGTTTGGTATTTCGTTTATATAATATACTTTGGAATAAAATAATACTACTTTTGGTATAAAATACTTAGTAATAAGTCGGTAAACAAACAGACGGATCGCCTGATGGTATACAGTCACTCATACGACGAAATAGAACAAGCATTGTTTCACATCGGTTATTTGTGCGGCCGTGATATCGCTCCGCGTAAACATTACGTTAGTCGATCATCGATTCATCGATTTTATTCTGGTTTCTAATATTTTTTTTTCTTTTTACAGATACAACGGTATAGATAGTAAATGGAAGTAATTGGTAAATAATGAAGCAGCCAACGTTGGATATAAGAAAACTATAACGAGCTTCGCTTACATAAATGACTATATATATTAACTTTGTTTTGTCTAAATAAAATTTCTGTGGCATTACCTGGTTCTTTTAGTTATTGTAGTCCCAGAGAGGCATATGCCCATTTTGAGACAATTGGCGCATCACAGGGATTGATGTTAAGTTTACTCCTCATATTATTATATTAAGAGGAATAGATTTAGGATAGTTCTTTATAGAACTATTATACAGAACTAATGTAAAGAACTATCTTCCGATTTCCGTACTCTTCGATATGTCAGGTTTTCTAGAAACTTGTACACAACGAAATATCATCACATTCACAAACATCTTCATAACATTTACCCCATTGGAAGTTACGCCGTAACAAACAGCAATACCGCTGTCAGACAATATGACAAAATAGCAATACAATTATCAAACAAGACAACACAGTAACTCTAAGAGTATTATCACCACACAGGTATCACACAGTACCATACTGATTATTATAAAACCTCAAAGATACCAAATAATTAATCTCACCAAGTGAAACCAACATAAATTCGTACAATACAAAAAGGAAGTAAATAATGGCACACGGGCCAATAGCCACACAGGCTCTCTTTGCCACACAACCCCATTCACCACCCAGGCCCTTTTTGCCAAATAGGCTCTCTTTGCCAAATATTCTCTCATTGCCGCACAGGTTCTCTTTGCTAGGAACAAACTAGTTTTGCCTAGGCAAGGCTCCTGAAATTGGGTTTGGCCGGTAACAAATACATCAATAAACATTTATTAATACTAATAAAGGCAAAAATATCTTTCGTTTTAAAATAGCAAGTAAAATGGTTCAATATAATAGAAAAATGGATTAATCTAAAAAATATTAGCTATATACTACAAACATGTCAACATGACCTGTGGGGACGTTTTAGAAGCTAATTCCCAAGCCTGACTTCCAGCTTATTTGATAAGCCCGCCACAACCTCCTATACCGCTGCACAGTGTTTTAGATTCCCTTGGGGGAAGACATACCCCATGTCAATTATTTTTAGTTTCCGAGAAAAAAAATACTAAAGTTGCTAATTCGGAGTGTGGTTTAAATAGGTCTTTCTTTTATCTTTAAAATAAAGAGCAAAATTTAATATTCAGATTTTATCACATATATTTGTGTTATTCAAGCTTTACAACAGGTATGAATTGTAAGTAAGTACAAAGATATTTGCAAAAAATCCAATTTTAGTTTCTATTTTTTATTTTTTTATTGACATGGTTTCCGCACGAAATCTTCAATGGCAAATGATAGTTAGCCTTTTGTACTATGTACCTTAAAAAAATCAGCCACATAATCCGTGGTATTACAAAATTATGTACAATTGCAGAAAAAAACTAAGCGCCTTTATTGGTGGTTTGAGTTTATGTAACTAGCAAGCCTTTTTTTATTTTATTTTTTTTGAGGGGAGAAAAGAGAGGGCCTACTAATCGAAGTAATTATATCTACACTAAATAAGGAAGAGCGATCGTGTAAGAGTGAGCATTTTCTCTGTCGCAGTAATACGGTATGAGTGGCAGGGATATGGAAATATCTGTCGCATATTAGTGACACAGTTGGCTATAGGGTTAATGTTATGTGAAAGAGACTTCAAAAAAACTCTGTTTAATTCAGTCTCTAAAATGAGAAAGTTATGGTATCCACTCGCACAGCTCGTTCCAAATTGTAGATTCCTATGGAGAAGAAATTAAAGTATACCAGTGCAATCTACGAAAATAAACAATCATTTCTGAACGAAGATTTTATTGTTATATTGCTGCCCGCATAGCTTCGTATGTGTTACGAATAGGGCTCTCGCCAAATGTATCGCCCACATAGTTCCTCCGACATCTCTTAAAAAAAATGAGATTCATAAACTGTTTGATTCCCTTTCTTTCTCAAGGAACTCTTTGGTCAAAATCGCTAATGCGTCTGCCGGACAAGGGGTCTTGGGTTCGATTCTCGGGTTGGACAAATAGTATTGCTGGGCTTTTTTCTTTTTCGAAAATTTCTCAGTAGTAGCTACGAATTACGAAATTGTTATGGAGAATTTGTGAATGTGATGATATTGCAACCTATTCTATGCTATATTTCGTTGTTACAAATAATTCTAGAAAACTTGAAATCGAAGAGTATGGAATTTATAAATAGTTCTTACATTTTCTTAATAATCTAATACAGTAGGAACTCGAATAACCGGACTAATTAAACCTACGTTAAATTCGGATAATCAAAAATCCGGAAAATCGAATTTACGAAAAAAGCGAATTTTATGCATACATACAATGTTGTACATACCATGTTATGTATTTATTAAACAGCAATCCTCCAAGCGGCTTGACCGATTTTGATGAAATTTTTGTGCTTAGTCCGGTATCCCATGTGAATCGGCCAACATCTATTTTTCATCCCCCTAAATGATAAGGGTATAACCCTAAATTTTTTATTTTTACGCGGACGAAGTCGCGGGCGTAAGCTAGTAGTTCTAAAAGTTTATTAAATATATTCTTTTAATATTTTAATCTAGGAATAAACTTAATATCCACCCTAGAATTACCAATACAATAAATGAAATATCTCTGGGACTACAATAATTAAAGGAACTCACGTGAAGCTTTTATTTGATAAAAATAAATTAATTATTATTATTTATTGAAGGTATTATTTTTTTTATGTCGTTTGCTTCTATTTTTTACCAATACCCCAAAACTGTTTCCTTAAAAAGGAAAAAAACATTAAAATAATAACCAGGAGAAAATCCGATGTTGTTAACTAATGTAATGTTTATGGCGTATATCACGGCCGCACAAAAACCGAAAACAAGCTTGCGTTTATTTCGTTTGAGTTTTGTTACTAAAGGCCTAATTACCCATGTCCCCCATTTCCCCAATTCTGTCCCATAGCCTGTAAAAATCCTCAATTCCTAACTTCCAAAAGTCGGCAGCAATTATAACGCACTAGAATGTCTATGGGCGACGCTGATTGTATACCATCAGGCATCCGTTCTTTGTTTGCCGACTTATTACATTAAAAAAATGTATCGAATGTGAAATTGAAGCTTCATCAATAATTGTGAATTATGTTACAATATGCGTTTCATGATGATTACTAAAGACGATTTTATACCCAAACAGTATTAACAGACTAAAGACGAAATTTCGTCATGGTTTCTTCGCACAGACGTAATACCAAAGTAAGCGAAGGTCTCTGTGGGTCCGATGTATTGATATTACGGTATACCAGCTGCTATATTTTTAGGGATTGTCGCGATGTACTATGGACAACCACTTTGCATCTATACGAACGTTTGCATTGTATAGATTGCTGCCAACACATAGCTCTACCTATGTGTTACGAAGAGGGCTCTCGCCCAATGTATCGCCCACACCTTCCTCCGACATACTTATAAAAACTAAATGAAATTCATAAACTGTTTGATTCCCTTTCTTTCTCAAGCCTACTCGTTGGTCGAGTGATCGCTAATGCATCTGCCGGACAAGGGGTCTTGGGTTCGATTCTCGGGTCGGACAAAGTATTGCTGGGCTTTTTTCGGTTTTTCGAAAATTTCTCAGTAGTAGCACGGATGGGGAAATTGTTATGAATATGTTTGTGAATGTGATGATATGGTACAGTTGGGGGTATATTTCGTTGTGTACAAGTTTCTAGAAAACTTGACATATCGAAGAGTATGGAATTCGGAAGATAGTTCTTGACATTAGTTCTTTATAATCTAATACAGTAGGAACTCGATTAACCGGACTAATTATTGTCGTTAGGCATTCGGATAATCGAAAATCCGGATAATCGAATTTACGAAGAAAAGCGAATTTTATGCATACATATTATGTTGTACATACGATGTTATGTATTTATTAAACACAATCCTCCGAAGCGGCTTGACCGATTTTGATGAAATTTTTTGTGCTTATCCGGTATCTATGTGAATCGGCCAACATCTATTTTTCATCCCCCTAAATGATAAGGGTATAACCCTAATTTTTTTAATTTTTCGCGGACGAAGTCGCGGGCGTAAGCTAGTAGTTCTATAAAGGACTATCCTAAATATATTCTTCTTAATATAATAATCTGAGGAATAAACTTAATATCCACCCTAGTAATGCACCAATAGTCTCAAAATAGAAATATCTCTGGGACTACAATAATTAAAGGAACCACGTGAAGCTTTTATTTAGATAAAAATAAACTTAATATATTATTATTTATGTGAAGGTCGTTATAATTTTTTTATGTCGTTGGCTGCTTCATTTTTTACCAATACCCCAAAACTGTTTCCTGTAAAAAGGAAAAAAAAACATTAAAATACAAACCAGGAGAAAATCGATGTTGTTCTAATGTAATGTTTAAGTGGCGTGATATCACAGCCGCACAAACAACCGACGTGAAACAAGCTTGCGTTCTATTTCGTCGTATGAGTGAGGTTACTGAAGGCCTAATTACCCAACTCCCCCATCTCCCCAATCTGTCCCATAGCCTTAAAAATCCTCAATTCCTAACTTCCAAAAGTCCGGCAACGCACTTGTAACGCCACTGGTGTGTCTATGGGCGGCGCTGATTGTATACCATCAGGCGATCCGTCTGTTTGTTTGCCGACTTATCCCATTAAAAAAATGTATCGAAGTTTGAAATTGAAGCTTCATCTTAATTGTAATTATGTTACAATATGCGACCATGATGATATACTAAAGTATTTTATACCCAAAGTAGTATTATTTTAGACTAAAGTACGAGTATTTCGTCATGGTTTCTTCGCATATTATACAGACGTAATACCAAAGTAAGCGAAGGTCTCTGTGCGTCCGATGTATTGATATTATCTTTAAATGAGATTTACGTAATACAAAGAAACTTACGCCTCGTGATCCAAATCTTTCAGTTCTTCGAAATTTTCGTTCAACTACGAGTTAAACAGTAATGTATAGAGTCCGATCACATTGATCGCTTTTATACCACCGTGGCAGCAATGACATATTTACACAAATACATTTATTTCAAACTTAATAATCTAAATGTATAGTTGAACAATATGCAATGCATCTTGCTCTGTTTTGGACGAATGCATGCATTCAGTAGACCTGACTCGTTTTAAACGACGGTGGACATCCAACTCAGATATTGCACTACATCAAGTCGATTTTTATCACGTTTTAATTAATAAGTATATTTTCTTATTGATATAAATCATTTATTACAGTCCATAAATTATATTGAATGCCTTAATTTTATTGTTAAAGTGTTTATTTTTAGATTATTAAGTTTGAAATATATATTTGTGTAAATATGTCATTGCTACCACGGTGGTATAAAAGCGATCAATGTGATCGGACTCTATACATTACTGTTTAACTCGTCGTTGTGCAATAATCGCAACAAAATGTCGGCTACAATCAAGTTTCTATTCGTTTTCTATCTGTGTGTGGTGCTGGGCGCTGTATTTGCGAAACACGTTGCGCCTGATTCTAAGCCCGTTTCTCATCATGTGGCTAACAGTGGTGTCAATACAATCGTTATATATTTGAATGATTTTGCAACACAGGGTGCTAATAACAATAATCATAATCGATTTAAAAGAACACCACGGGAAAATGAATTGGAAGGGTTGAAAGATTTAGAAGAACTGAAAGATTTGGATCACGAGGCGTAAGTTTCTTTGTATTACGTAAATCTCATTTAAAAATAATATGAATACATCGTACGCACAAAGACCTTCGCTTACTTTGGTATTTTGTCTGTATAATGTGCGAAGAAACCATGACATAATACTCATACTTTGGTATAAAATAATACTACTTTTAGTATAATATACTTTGGTATATCATCATGGTCGCATATTGTAACATAAAGCCCCGTATTCACGGTAAACATTTGTTAAGCAACAGTTGCTAAACATTGTTGATGAGCGGCGAGAATGTTGCTAGCAACTATGTTTAAATCAACAACACACATTCTGCAACACGCAGTGTTGCCAGCAACATATCGGCAGCAATTCCGCAACACGTTGATTCAACTTTGTTGCTAAACAAATGTTTACCATGAATACGGGGCTTAACCATAATTAAGATGAAGCTTCAATTTCAAACTTCGATACATTTTTTTTATGTAATAAGTCGGTAAACAAACAGACGGATCGCCTGATGGTATACAATCAGCGCCGCCCATAGACACACCAGTGGCGTTACAAGTGCGTTGCCGGACTTTTGGAAGTTAGGAATTGAGGATTTTTAAGGCTATGGGAAGGATTGGGGAGATGGGGGAGTTGGGTAATTAGGCCTTCAGTAACCTCACTCATACGACGAAATAGAACGCAAGCTTGTTTCACGTCGGTTGTTTGTGTTGCCGTGATATCACGCCACTTTTTTTTTGGGGGGGGGGGGCGAAAATCATCCAGTGACGTCTCCTGCCTTGGGCGTGGCGAGAGGGAGTATCAGACTCTTACTGACTAAAAACCACCCTGTGCCTTCTCCTGCTTTTAAACCAGCTCGGTAGTCCGCAGCTCCGAATCAGGCATCAGCCCTACTGGGCCCCATCTGTGGTGGCCTGACGGCGGAACAACATCGATTTTCTCCTGGTTTGTAATTTAATGGTTTTTTTTTCCTTTTAACAGGAAACAGTTTTATGGTATTGGTAAAAAATGAAGCAGCCAACTTTGGACATAAGAAAATTATAACGACCTTCGCATGCATAAATACTAATATATTAAGTTTTTGTTTTGTTTGTGTTTTTGTCTCAATAAAAGTTTGTGTGGTTTCACGTGGTTGTTTTAGTTATTGTGGTCCCAGAGAGGCATATTTCCATTTTCAGACAATTGGTGCATCACAGGGTTTTACATTTAAAATATTATAAGTGTGATCACCAATTATAACTCCAGGTATCTTCACGATGCCAGACACCACAGATGGTGCCCAGTAGGGCTGATAGCCGATCCGGAGCTGCGGACAACGTAAAAGGTTACCGGGGCTCCGGCTCAAAGCAGGAGAAGAAACGGGTGGTTTTTAGTCAGTAAGAGTCTGACACTCCCTCCCGCCTCACTCAAGGCAGCAGAAGTCATTGGATGATTTTCCGCTCTCAAAAAACAAAGTTTTCCTTCATCATCTGTCAGTGGAGTCTAAATATTGTATAGAAAGTAAACACTACGAAAAAGGAATCAAATCGAGTTGGAAAAACATGAACAAGGGTAAGGGAAGGGGAGGGCCCCCTAAATATATTTGATGGAAAATCCTTTGTGTCTATTATTTGTATTCTTATTGAAAACGAGATTACCAATGAGTTGGCCTTTTGATACGTTTTTATGTTTATTAGATTATGATACTTAGCTTTTAATCCGACTTTGCCCGAGTTTTTCGTTTCAATATTTTAATGGAATAGCCACGGTAATAAGATTTTCGTTTTCAGAAAATTTTCTGATTTACTATGGATGTATGGAGTTTCTTGCTCGTTCTTCTCCATTCGAAGCTACACTTTGGAACGAGCGCCTAGCTTCACTGACAGACAGACTGTCGGACAATTCAATTTGACTTTTCAAAAGTGCCGTATTTAGGATTAATTGAAATAAATGCTTTCACTTTCACTTTGACTATGGAGTCCAAAATTGACTTTAGTATATTATGTTGTTGTCGTGGTAGAGATCTAAGCCCGCTTCTCATGCATGAGGATTCGAATATTACCAACGGTAAGTACCAATATGACATTTTCCAAACTATATATACCTACTTTCTAAGATTATTTAGACACCACTGAGAAACGGTGACGAAAACATCGCGAGGAAACCTGGGCTTAATAATATTTCTGATTATAAGTTTGAAATCGCCAACCCGCATTGAGCACGCGTGGTAATTAATGTTCAACTTTCTCCGTGGGAGAAGAGGGCTTCGGTCAGCAGTGGCCTCTTATAGGCTGTTGCTTTACTGTAACTCACCTCACACACATCGATGACCTTAACATAATAAGTAAAAAGTCACTCACATTGTCTACTAAGAAATTTTGAATACTCATAAAAGCCCTATACTAGTTTGCCTAACTCGTAATTCGAACCCCTGCCACCACTTCACCACCGAACCAATCTTATTACATTAGTCTAAACACATTTTTTAGGTAAGGGAAGTAAATAAGCGGTATAATGTTTTCACACAAGATCCCCCCTAGTTCACCCCTTTTCGGGGTGTGTACGCAAATTACAATAGCCTTTGATCCATGGTCCCATGGCCAACTATTCCATAATTGGATAATCATGACTAGCCAGAATATCGCCTTTGTCAGAAGCCTATAAAACACAAAATGATGGTGTTATAACAAGCTCTATTACCAAAGCTATAAGGGTTAATTTTCGTAGTGGAATTTTGCGCTGGTATTTATTTTTTCTGTACGAGCTATTAAGGTTATAGCTATAAAATGGATTTTACTTGTTATGCCTTGATTATTTAGAAGTTCAGTTTATTGACTGCATTGCCGGTGTAGTCTTAACTATAGCTTTTACCCGCGGCTTGGCCTAAATTCGATTTCATGATTCGATTTCATGGTCCCACTGCAGGGCATAGGCCTGCCTACCAGACTCCGTGCTAACCCGATTCTAACCCGAGACCTCTTGTCCAGCAATCGCACTTGCGTCCACTCGACCAACGAGGCAGTCCTATTTCAAATTCTAAAGTTCCTATTTCAAAATCTGCCTAAATCAAGCGTTCTCTAAGCCAATCAAAGGCATCCGTTCAAATTACGCGTCAATTAACTTGATTTGATTGGTTCTTAGTATTTGGCCGGCCAATCGTAGTTAATTTAATAATTTGACACCTGACTTAGATTGGTTGCCTTAAAATGGACAGTTGAGACGGTTTCCGAGATTAATTCTGTAACTGACTTGTGCCAGTAAAATAGAAGGATAATAATCAGAAAATGAATGAAAGTCTACAGTAACATTATAAAGACGAAAGATTTGATTTTTGTTTATTTATTTGAATTGATTAAGCTCTGAAACTACTGGACCGATGTGTAACATTATTTTATTTAACATCTCCTGCTTTTCGAGCCGAAGCCCCGGTAAACCCGCTCGGTAGTCCGCAGCTCCGGATCTTTAAATGGTTTACGCTATGGAAATTATAGACTGCTTAAAACCCTTACGAACTTAAAACCCGTACGAAGTTCGATCCAGAACTGCAGATAATCTAGGGGGTTCACCGGGGCTCGGTTTTAAAGCAGGAGTAGGAACGGTGTGATTTTTAGTTAGTAAGAGTCTGAAACTGGAAGATTTTTCCCTTAAAAAAAACCGTACCAAGCCGGGATGGGCAGCTCGTATCCGTTTAGATTCCTAAGGAAAAAAGTGAAAATAATAATATGAAACCTTTCACTTTTTAATTAGGCCTATGTAACTAGGTGAGTCAGTGGATGTGCACATGGGTCCTCTGTCAATATCTCTGTCATTTCACCCAAGTTACTTGTTCAATAATATGTCCTTCATGTGACCTCGATAACTTAAAACACCAATTTCTCAGAAGCGAAGTACGAACACCCCTTTCATTATATTTACTCCTGTATAGACACCAATAATGGACCTCTTCTAAAGCAACAACAAATAAAAAAATCATTATTAAACCAAACGCAAAAGTTGAAATGAAATTTTCTCAAAAATTTTCCGCAAAAGAATTTTTGACCTTGCAAGGAACCTATTGTTTATTTAAACGTTACATTTTGGTCTATATTAGAACAATGAGCCTTACGTAATTACTCAACTATGATTTAAAATCAAGAACCATGCGATACCAAGTATTTGGTACAATTTTTTTAACGTATTTTTGGCTGAAACTTCGTTTAGAGACTTTATGCAACCTGTATTCAACAGCGCTTCTTGATGTATATGGGTATTTTATTACACGTTGTATAACTCGGAAAACGTCAGATTTTTTACTTACTATTAGTAGGTCTCTAATATGCACTCTTAAGGTTCACGTACACAGGTCCGTGTCGTACGCATAGCACGCAACGGATTTTAGTTTCTCTTGTATAGAAACTCATACAATTGCGTCCACTGATCCGTATCGTATGGACCGCATCATCAGCAATGCGATGCGTACTAATGACGTCATACGGAAAGCGTACGATGCGCGCCTATGGACGCTTACATTTACCTACTGATACTTTAACCTAAATTCCATTTTAAACGTTAATTTCACCGTTTGATCAACGGAATATAAAACCAGAGAAACTTATAGCAGTTAACTGGTTACGTTGCGGAAAACGGTTAAACTTTAGTTAAAAGTTGGGCAACGTTTTTCAGAGCACCACATACCGTTTCAGACGGACGGGCGCACTGACTTCGCTGAAACAGATGGCTCTCTATTGAACGATGAGGTATTTTTTTATGAAACATCGAGCAGACGTATTACCTGATGGTAAGCAATCGCCGCCGCCCATGGACACTTGAAACACCAGAGGCTTTACAAGTTCGTTACCGGCTTTTTGGGAGTTAGGAATTTAAGGGTTGTTGTTCGGGAATGGAGATGGGGAAGATTGGGAAGGGGGGAATTGGGCCTCCGGTAACCTCACTCACACAACGAAACACAACGCAAGCGATGTTTCACGTCGGTTTTCTGTGAGGCCGTGGTATCACTCCGGTCGAGCTGGCCCATTCGAGCCGAAGCATGGCTCTCCCACACTTGAAAAATTATTTCAGTAGGTTTCAGGATAAATCTTTTGATGTATCAAACAAACAAACTCTTCAGCTTTATAATATTAGTACAGATTAATTGAATTTTTTAACATAAATTAGTATTGTTAGACAAGACATTAAATGTTTATTAATGTATAAATATCTGTCTGTCTTTGAAACCCGCGCGCATTGTACAAGTACATTGCTACAACGGTGGTATAAAAGCGATTGATATGATCGGACACATTCCAATTTACATCCAAAAATGTAGTCAGTTTGAGAAGACATAATTACTGAGACATTTAAGATTTTTTTATAAAGTTGCCTCACACTAGGGTCTCCTGTGTCGTGGGTGCGTTTACAAACATGCAAGTTCACATATACCTGATACATAGACTCGAAACAACAATTTATGGATTACACAAAGAGTTGCTCCTTGCGGGAAACGAAACCGCTACATGTTGAGCGTTTCCCATGTATCGTGGTAGGTCTAGCAAGTAATTTTATGTATTGAAGTAAGCTGAAGTTGAAAGTAAGACTTTAATTTTAATTTTTTTAGTGATTGTATATTTTTAATTTTTTTAGTGATTGTATTGGTCCGTGCGGGAATCGAACCAGTTACCACTTTGCGCGGCAGCCGGTTACCCAGCCACCGCCCAACCAGTCCAGTCTATTTGAGTAGTTTCGAGGCACACCAAGAACATTAAATCATAAGCGCGGCACAGTGGCGGCATCTAGTGCAGAATACTAATAAGTAAATATAAAATGTTTTGTATGAAAAATAAGGGGGAACCACAGAAACCCACAAAAACCAAAAACAAACTTCATATATTTTTATTTTAAATGCTTTATTATGTTAAGATTGTTATAATTTCCATATTTCCATCGCAATTAGCCCATTAATTCCTCCAAATCATCGCAATTAGCCCAGCTATAAAAAATTATAAAAAATTAAGTGTGGGAGAGCCATGCTTCGGCACGAATGGGCCGGCTCGACCGGAGTAATACCACGGCCTCACAGAAAACCGACGTGAGTTGTTGTGCGAGTGAGGCTACCGGAGGCCCAATTCCCCCTTCCCAATCTTCCCCATCCCCATTCCCGAACAACAACCCTTAAATTCCTAACTCCCAAAAAGCCGGTAACGCACTTGTAAAGCCTCTGGTGTTTCAAGTGTCCATGGGCGGCGGCGATTGCTTACCATCAGGTAATACGTCTGCTCGATTACCGGCATGTCCCATAAAAAAATAAAATAAAATAAAAACAAAATATTTAGAATAGATTAACCAAAGAAAAGGTAAGTTTGTTTTGTTTAAAATAGTTATTCAACAATTGTTTACACAATAAATTATCACCATGTGTGACAAATGACAAATGACAGACGCACATAGACGTACGACGAGTAAATCAACGGATGACGTCATAAAATCCTACATCGCACATGTGAAGTTTACATGCGAATAAACATAGAAAGAAAATCCCAACGAACAACAGTCGGGCAGATAGCCCCCAGGCACGATCACCTCGCCTGGTCGGAGGATCCTCCTTTTCTCAGGGAACTTTACTCTCTGTTCCCTAAAGTTTTTTTTTTACATTTACGTAATAAAACACATAGATACTTACTATGGCCCAGCTGGGTCTAAAAGACACAAATTACTAAAATCACTTTCATCATCATTTCTTTTGAAACGGTCATGCTCATGGTCGTCAGAAGCCAATCTTAGATCTTTTTTTCTATGTACTTTATCCCCAACACCTTTATGATCAAAATTCTTCAAATATATAACGATTCTATCAACATTTCCACTATTAGCCACATGATGAGACGTGGAGCTAGAATCAGGCGCGACGTGTTTCGCAAATACTGCGCCCAGCACCACACACAGATAGAAAACGGATAGAAACTTGATTGTGGCCGACATTTTGTTGCGATTATTGCACAACGACGAGTTAAACAGTAATGTATAGAGTCCGATCACATTGATCGCTTTTATACCACCGTGGTAGCAATGAACAATGCGCGCGGGTTGCAATGACATATAAAAATAACTGTAAAACAAGACATTAATTGTAATTAATGTCTTGTAATAAAATCTGGTGGCTTTAATATAGATCACAATCACATCTTTGTGTTCAAGGCATTTCTTTTATTACTGTTCTTGACATACATACATAATAATGTCGGCTTACGATTCTTCCATAGACGTTAACAAGATTGAGTTCCATAGAAGTTAATTGCTATGAGCTATTGCTTGTGTGTGTGATCGGACACATTTTTGTTTACATCGTCGTTGCACAATAATCTCAACAAAATGTCGGCCACAATCAAGTTTCTATCTGTGTGTGGTGCTGGGCGCAGTATTTGCGAAACACGTCGCGCCTGATTCTAAGCCCGTGTCTCATCATGTTGCTGACAGTGGTGCCAATACAATCGTTATATATTTGAAGGATATTGATCACAAAAAAGTTGACAATGAAATATATACCAAAAAAGATGTAAAATTAGGTGCAAATGATAGTGATCATGAGCGATTCAAAAGGAAAGATAGTTGGTGTATAGTAGATAATATAGCTGGACCAATAGTTGGAAACGCAGGTGAAATGTTGTAAGTATCTATGTTTTATAACGTAAGTCTAAAAATAATCTATAATATAAAAATAAGTCGGGTTTTCCTTCCTGACATTATAACTCTCTAGAGTTACGTGCGTTCTAACGCACGAACCGATTTCCACGGTTTTGCATTCGTTGGAAAGGTCTCGGGCTCTATGAGGATTATAGCAAAGAAAATTCAGGAGAATCAAGAGAAAAGCAGGAAAACAGTGTAAATCATTGGTGGGAAAACGGAGTTCGCCGGGTTTGCTAGTATCAATATAAGGAGGCTTATTAAAAAAAAAAAAAAAAAACAACATCATAGAGTTTATATCATATTCAAATCGTATAATCCTACTCAAGTTCAAAATAGATCATACAAAAACCCTCACTATTATCCAAGTATACGCACCAACATCAACCCACACTGACGAAGAAATTGAGGAGTTCTACGATCTCCTCAACCGAGCATGTGATGAACATAGGGGGACTTGGATGATAGTGTTAGGAGATTTTAATGCAAAAATCGGCTCAGCACTACCATCGGATAACTACAGCATTTTAGGACCACATGGAATAGGCCACAGAAACGATCGCGGCACGCGTCTAATTCAGTTTGCTTCAAATCGAAATTTAAACATAAACAACACATTTTTCTACAAAAAACCACACCGGCGCTGGACGTGGTTCTCTCCTGATGGCCACACCAAAAATGAAATAGATTTTAGCCTCTCCTCCACAAAGCAAATAGTTACCAATGTGGAAATATTAAACAATTTTAAATTTAGCTCTGATCATCGCCCTCTCAGGATTACAGTCTTACTTAACGCGAAAATACAACGGGTACGCATGATACAAAATTCTATAAAACGGATAGATAAATCAACATTGATTGCTAATAAAGAACACTACCTACTGGAATTGAAAAACAGTTTTCAGGTACTTAATTTAGATCCGGAAGATGTAGAATCACAATACAAAAATATATCAAAATGTATACAAGCAGCTAGTCGAAACATCAAAAAAGCACGGGCTAAAACGAAGAAATTAAGTCCATCTACCATAAAACTAATTGACGAACGACAGAAACTTAACATTCACACACCAGAATACAAATCTAAAGATAGAGAAGTTAAACGCAAAATACGTACAGATATCCGGAATTATAATACACAGTTAATAAAAACAACTCTAGAACAAAACCAGTCACTTAGAATTGCTATTAGAGGCATAGAAAAAGGAAAAACAGCAATCAGCAACCTCACAGATAATAATGGAACAAAACAAACCGATAAAGAAAAAATTTTAGACATTTGTACAGAATACTATAAATCCCTTTATGCGACCGATGACAGCTCCCAAATTCATCTAAATACATACACATGTTCAGAAAACATCCCACCAATAAGTGGCTATGAAGTTCACCGAGCGCTAACCAATATGAAATACAGCAAAACACCTGGCGAGGATGGCATTACCACCGAAGCTCTAAAGATAGGAGAACCAATTCTGTTGCCCCACATCACCAATCTATTTAATTGCATTTTAAAAACTGGTACACTACCCGAGAAGTTCTGCCACTCCAATATTATAATATTGCATAAGAAAGGGGACAAATCAAACCTCACAAATTATCGCCCAATTAGTCTGGTATCTCATTTGTACAAAGCATTCATTAAAGTAATAGAAAACAGAATATCCGACCAACTGGACCAACACCAGCCAGCCGAGCAAGCAGGTTTCCGACGCGGCCTCTCTACCACAGACCATTTACACACCCTCAACCAAATTATAGAAAAATATTGTGAATTTAAACTTCCATTATACATTGCGTTCATTGATTACTCCAAAGCTTTCGACAGTCTCACCCATTCCTCCATATTCACAGCCCTACAGAACCAAGACATTGACCTCACATATATTAACCTTTTAAAAAATATATATCACAAAAGCACCGCAGCCATTAAGCTACACAGGTTAGGCCAATCCTTTCCTATTCACAAGGGAGTCAAACAGGGTGACCCGCTATCTCCTAAACTCTTCACAGCAACTCTGGAAGAGGTATTTAAAAAGCTTGCGCCATGCTGGAGCACGAGAGGCGTGGTCGTCGGGGAGAAGAGGTTAACAAACCTTCGATTTGCCGACGACATAGTGCTCTTCTCCTCTTCAGCATCAGAACTAGGCAGTATGATCAACGAACTCAGCAGAGCGAGCCTTGAGGTTGGACTTAAGATGAACATGTCGAAGACCAAGGTAATGACCAACAGCTCAAAACATAGGTTAGAAGTAGATGGAGTGGAAATTGCATACGTCCAGGAATACATCTACCTGGGCCAATTAGTCTCTTTCCAGGCGAGACAAGAAAAAGAGGTTGCTCGACGCACCGAGAACGCCTGGAAAAGCTATTGGTCCATGGGTGACATAATGAAAGGTAACCTTCCATTAACATTAAAAAGGAAGCTCATGGACGTGTGTATTCTGCCCATCCTAACCTATGGTGCACAGACCTGGTCTTTGACCAAACATCAGAAGTCCACACTCAAGGTTTGCCAGCGAGCCATGGAGCGCAGTATCTTAGGAGTCCGATTATCGGATAGAATAAGGAACTCTACACTGCGCTCCAAAACTCAAATCGCTGACGTTGGTCAGAAAGCCGCAAGCTTGAAATGGAACTGGGCTGGACATGTCTGCCGCATGTCCGACGAACAGTGGGCAAAACTCACTACTGAGTGGAGCCCACTCAACGTCAATAGACGTCGCGGCAGGCCCAGAAGGAGATGGCGGGATGAACTTGACGCCTATGAAAAGGATTGGCCACAGAAAGCTCTGCACAGAGACGAGTGGAAGGAGGGTAGGGAGGCCTTTGCCCTGCAGTGGGACGACCATGGCTGAAAATATAATAATAATTATTAAAAGTTAAGACCCTTCACAATCGCGAGGTGTGCAACCTCAGGGAATATTTCCTGAAAGTAAACGAGGGTATGCAGCGATAAGTAGCAGCAGTGGACAATGGATTCACTCCACTATCTTTGGCCAAAGAGAAATGACGCAAACCAGTGACTGTGGTACTGAGGGTCAATGACCGCAAGAAGATATGGCATGGCAAGCTTCACAGACACTTCTTTCCCTGCTGTCAGATTTAAAATATATTAATCCATATATTGCATAAAAAAATACATCGTTTCTAGAAACAACATCGTTTATTGGTAGCTATTACCTAGGATTAAGACTAAATAAGAATAAGAATAAGAATAAATTTATTAACGAACTTCACAATAATTATGGTCTTATACTATATCACAATAATTTGTTTAATATATTTTTACAAAAAGTAATATAGATTTTTGTAATCATATTTGTTCAAATTGGTTCGCAAAGGAGAAGGGAACTTCACCATACGTTTCTGGGCTCAGGTGATAACTGAATCAAACTAGCCTTATTTGTAAGAGGATATAATAACAAGGCCTCACTAAAAATTTGGTGAAATTTCGCTATCCAGGAATCAAGTTATATACAGTACCTAATGTAGTAAAAGTGAGGTTATATTATAACATTGCAGTTTTTTTATGTTTTTACGAAATATTTTTGAATAGTTTTGGTTGTGTTATGGTTTTAAGCAAGGAGCGTGTGTGACGTATCGAAGATCTGACACGTTTGGCTCTCCAGCGCCCCGAACAGTCGCTACAGTCGAAGACAAGTTTTTACATTCAATATTCTGCACTTAGAGCCTTTGCACAGCAAGGGTAGCTCGCCGCCCGACCAGAACCAGACCAGTGCGTGCGGCGCGTCGCGTTCTGCGCGCGCCTCAAAGAGCCATCAGACCACCACAGATGGGGCCCAGTAGGGCTGATGCCTAATCCGGAGCTGCGGACTACCTAGCGGGTTTACCGGGGCTCCGGCTCGACGGGCAGGAGTAGGAACTGGGTGGTTTTTAGTCAGTAAGAGTCTGACACTCCCTCTCACCTCACCCAAGGCGGGAGAAGTCATTGGATGATTTTCCCCCCACAAAAAAAAAGCCACTAGCCTTTTAAAAACTAAAAAAGGGACAGGAAGATATATAAATAAAACACCAATATTAGTATAAAGTATGTATTATTCATCTTCAATAATTAGGAGAATGTCATCTCAGAATAGTGTAGGGGGTCGGGGTACGTATATTTTCTTGGTATCTTTCCCAACTGAGATACCATATTATATAGGCTGAGATGCACGCCACTGACGAATAACTGACATCTTCCAAGACTCTTCTGCCAAAAGCGTTACTGCGACCAGTCGCAATCGTACAATTTACACAGCGATCCATGTCGTCAATATCCGATTGATAGGCCTTAACACATTGAACGCCGCGGTGGTCACCGGTGACCGACGTTAGCGGAGGATTTGCCTTCAACAGTTTTCTATTGGCAGTCAAACACTTAAACAGTTATCCAAAATAGAGAGTCAGGTAATTTAGAGATGCAAGATCCATCAAAAGTCCTTTATAAAGCCGGAGAAGTCGTGGGCTTAAACAATAAAACATGGAAAATACGTGCGCACTCAGAACGAAACACAACGAATGAGTGTCATCTGTCAATCGGTGACTGACTGATGTCAGACAGAAGTGTTGCCGGAAGGCATTATTTAAATCACAGAGTACGTATACGCATACATAAATGATTAAATAATCATAAATGTTTTATAACTTAATTTAAGTTTTCTCGCTTCCCAGATAGAAACAAGGTCTTTAGAAAAATATGACGGTTTTTTTAATATATACTAGCTGTGCCCGCGACTTCGTTCGCGTGATTGTCGAGAACAAAAAAAAACCGGCCAAGTGCGAGTCGGACTCGCCCATGAAGGGTTCCGTAACAGCAAGTAGATGACATAAAAATTATAAAATAACTTGGTTTTACAGTGTTTGTATGAACGACAAAGTTATATTTGCGGTTTATCAAAATGTTTTATTTCATAAAAACTAATAATGACATCTCGTTCAAACCAATTTTCGTTGTTAGTTTCTATTAAAAATGACTGCACGGTTGGTGCGGTGGCTGGGCAACTGGCTGCCGCGCAACGGGTAGCGGGTTCGATTCCCGCACGGAGCAACTCTTTGTGTGATCCACAAATTGTTGTTTCGGGTCTGGGTGTCATGTGTGTATGTGAACTTGTATGTTTGTAAACGCACCCACGACACAGGAGAAAATCCTAGTGTGGGGCAACGTTTTTTAAAAAATAAATAAAAAAAAAAAAAATTAAAATCTACAGCATATTTTTTTTTTACTTTTCCCACTCTCTTATTTTAAAAGTTAGAGGGGCGACACTCATTTTTCCACTTTGGAGGCGTCTAACTTTCAAACGGTTGATTTTGACGAAAAATGGTTTTAGGAACCTTAATGTCTTTTTTAAAGACCTATCCATAGACACCCATCACGGATATGTTAGACGAAAATATTTTTTTTTTGTATCAGTTCCATGTATGGTGTATTTTTTCCCTTTAATTTTTAAATTTATTCATTTTTATTCAAAATTCGTATAGCGGTTATCGAAAAACACCATCCTACAAAGTTTCAACTATGTAGACCCAACAGTTTCGGAAATAAACGGCTGTGACACACGGACGGACGGACAGACAGACAGACATGACGAATCTATAAGGGTTCCGTTTTTTGCCATTTGGCTACGGAACCCTAAAAAGGTTGTTTGGGTTGCTAACACGTGATAGAGAAACAAAACCAACAACACTTATGACTGAATAGCCTTTTTTTTGAGGGGGGAAAATCATCCAATGACTTCTCCCACCTTGGGCGAGGCGAGAGGGAGTGTCAGACTCTTACTGACTAAAAACCACCCCGTTCCTTCTCCTGCTTTTCGAGCCGGAGCCCCTGTAAACCTGCTAGGTAATCCGCAGCTCCGGATCAGGCATCAGCCCTACTGGGCCCCATCTGTGGTGGTCTGATGGCTCATTGAGGCGCGCGCGGAACGCGACGCGCCGCACCCACGGGTTCTGTTCGGGCGGTGAGCTACCCTTGATCGCCGTCCGCAGGCCCGTACTTACGGTGGCCGGAGATCGTCGCGCGATGCCCGTCGCCCAGAGTGTCTCTCGCGACGGCTGGGGCGTGAGGAGGTTTGTTCTCTCACGCGCCCCGCCTCCTCCTTAGCTAGCATGACTGCTTCGCAGAAGGAGGAGACGGCATCCCAGTCCCTCTCGCTGCGCACCATGGCCTGAACCAGTGCCGGACGCGAGAGGTCGCCGTCGCCGACCACATCCCTGAGGACTTGGCGGTGCTCAGCCCACGCAGGGCATACCGCCACAGTATGTTCTACCGTGTCCTCCGGGCGGTCCTCGCAGTGATGACACCCGGGCGTTTCCTCCCGCCCAATAAGGAACAGGAACCTACCGAAACTATGACTGAATAGCCTACAAACTTAAAAGAACGGTGCGTCGAAAAGTCTAGTACGACAACGTATCGTCTGTTGGTGATTGTGAATTAGTGATTCAACGAATTAACAACTACTTACTGTACTAACTTACTGTAAAACGATTGGCACTATTGGATACCAACTACGAACTACAAAGTAAAAAAAAAAAATCAATATTTATTTCGTACTTCAAACCAATGACCAAACGAAACCAAAATAATTTTCCAAGCAACCAAAGAACTTTAACGACACGCTCATGGACTTTTAAGACACCTAACGAAACCAATTTATCTAGTAAACACTTCGATCAACATATTGTTGATCGAAGAGTAAACACGGTCGAGGTGATTCTCGTGCAGAAAATCTTAACATCGCGATTCAGAAAACAACGCCATCTATCGGATTTGGATTCCAACTATCAACATTAGTTCTATATTTAGACTTAAGATGTCGTTGCAAGTACTATACTGAATTGCGTAACGTAATATTTTTCTTCTTGAACTCACAAAATTAATCATATCTTTTGATAGAGTGAACCGATTTCGATGAAACAAAAACTAAGTTATACCTCAAGTTACGTATAATTTTTGTATATAAACATTTTCAGCATTGAATTCGTAGATTTTACGTGATGTGCGCACAAACAAACAGACAAAAATTGAAAAAATGATGGAAATGGGTTCTGTTACTTAATCTTTTCACACGCTGGCTATTTTTTTTTTCAATTTCTTCAATGTACAAAAATGACTTTTCTACAGATTTATTATATGTATAGATTTCAACTAGTTAACTGCTGGGCCTAAAAGTCCCCTTCTCCTTTCACATTTAGATGTAGGGAATAATTTTGTTACATAAGTATAAAACATGACTGTTGTATTAAACTAATATATAATGAATATTATTTTTACTAGATAGTTGTAAATAATTGCAGTTTTCGTGCTAACAAAGCTACAATGTTGTTCAAACAACCGGATAAGTGGTGTAGCATGATTTAAATACTGCATTATTGGTATCGACGCCCAAAATAAGTGCTTGATATCTATTTTTCCAAATGTAGGGCGCTTAGCATGGTGTGGTTTGCTTTAGGTATAATGGCTCGATTAAACCGAACTAGGTCCTTAACTGAAGAAGAAAAACAACTACACCATTGTGAACAAACATCTTTCTGTACGGTTTAGACACGATCCCGTTCTTATTTACGTAAATCTGACGCCTATGATTGAAAAAAAAATTAATGATCACACCACACTTAATGGAATTACATATTTTAAGTGCCTATAACACAATTTCGGAACAAAACTATGTTTCATATAATTATAAGCAAAATCTCCAATGCAGAAAGGATCGTCTGGTCACGGTAGGGTAACATATAACAAGTTTGTTTCCATAGAAAAGAGATCTAAAATGTTAAAACTTATGTCAGTTGTTTGAAGGATAATTATGTAAAGTATAAAGTGTATTAGCATTAGTAAATTATTCCTATTGATGTTACCCATGTTTTTGAAATACAATAAATAGCAAAAGTAGCAAAATAAATAATAAACTATAAACCTAAATTAAGAAAATAAAAACAACCCTAGATGATTTATATACCTATTTTAGGTCATTTATATTATTAATTTATATACCTATTTTTATATTTGTTCGTTTGTTTCATTAAGATTACGATAAAAGACTAAAATTAAAAATAATCACAATATTTCGAATATTTTTAGTTTAAAACCTTGATTTGACACAATATAATTTATTTATTTATTATATTCACAGTTAATCATACATTAATAAAGTATATAGGGTAGTTTGTAGTGCACTCCTTCACTTATAGGAGACCACAGCATGCGCTAAGATTACAACTAAGATGAAGTATTTGTATAAATAATAACTATCAAAGAAAATGTTAGATTTTTTGTTTGTATTTTCCAAAGTACTTATATAGGTACTGGGCTGAATAATTTTTGTTAATTATAACAAATTTAAAAAGCAAATAAATGACAAATCAAACAAATAACTTATCTTCTGTGGAAATTAATCTTTCCTGTGGACATATAAATATTTTAAAGTTAAATAAATTGCTGAAATTTGAATAACGATCTGGTTTTTGACTAATATCTTATTACTTGTAACATTACCCAACAAATGAGACTATTTTGAACAAAAAATAACGACTTTTAATTTCTAATATTTTTTTAAGCCGTTTTGTGTATGACCCAGATAGAAAACGGATAGAGACTTGATTTTGGCCGACATTTTGTTGAAATTATTGCACAACGACGAGTTAAACAGTAATGTGTCCGATCACATTGATCGCTTTTATACCACCGTGGTAGTAATTAAAGAAGAATCGTAAACTGACATTATTATGTATGTATGTCAAGAATAGTAATAAAAGAAATGCCTTGAACACAAAGATGTGTTTCTGATCTATTATTATTATATTAAAGCCAACAGCTTTTATTACAATCCATAAAATACAATTAATGTCTTTATATGTCATTGCAACCCCCGCACATTGTACATTGCTACCACGGTGGTATAAAAGCGATCAATGTGATCGGACTCTATACATTACTGTTTAACTCGTCGTTGTGCAATAATCTCAACAAAATGTCAGCCACAATAAAGTTTCTGTCCGTTTTCTATCTGTGTGTGGTGCTGGGCGCAGTATTTGCGAAACACGTCGCGCCTGATTCTAGCTCCACGTCTCATCATGTGGCTAATAGTGGAAATGTTGATAGAATCGTTATATATTTGAAGAATTTTGATCATAAAGGTGTTGGGGATAAAGTACATAGAAAAAAAGATCTAAGATTGGCTTCTGACGACCATGAGCATGACCGTTTCAAAAGAGAGTATTTAGAAGAATTGTGTGTTTTAAACCACGAAGAGCCTCTGTAAGTATCTATGTGTTTATTATGTAAACCAAAAATAATATCAATACCTGTTTAGGGAACAAAGAGTAAAGTTCCCTAAGAAAAGGAGGATCCTCCAACCACGCAGGGTGATCATGCCTGGGGGGCTTTCTGCCCGACTAAACAATTGTTGGATAACTATTTTAAACAAAACAAACTTACTTTTTCTTTGGTTAATGTTCTAAATATTTTGTTTTTATTTTTTATAGCTACGGTAAGTGTACTATAGATTGATGAAGAGTGGTGAAGATTTGTAGTAACCAACGATGGACATTTGGAAATTATAACGATCTTAACATATTAAAGCATAAATATAAATGAAGTTTGTTTTTGCCTTGTGGGATTCTGTGGTTCTCCCTTGTTTTTCATGTAAAACATTTTATATTTAAATTTGGATAAAATTTGCGAACCAATTTGAACAAAAATGATAAAAAAATCTATATTTCCTTTTGTAAAAATATATTTAGGCTTAATCCCAGGTAATAGCTACCAATAAACGATGCTCTTTCTAGAAACGATGTATTTTTTTTATGCAATATATGGATTATTTTTTATTAATATCCATATATTTATTTTAAATCTGACAGCAGGGAAAGAAGCGTCTGTGAAGCTTGCCATGCCATATCTCCTTGCGGTCATTGACCCTCAGTACCACAGTCACTGGTTTGCGTCATTTCTCTTTGGCCAAAGATAGTGGAGTGAATCCATTGTCCACTGCTGCTACTTATCGCTGCATACCCTCGTTTACTTTCAGGAAATATTCCCTGAGGTTGCACACCTCGCGATTGTGAAGTCTTCACTTTTAATAAGCATCTTTATATTGATACTAGTAAACCCGGCGAACTCCGTTTCCAATTCACTAATGATTTACGCTGTTTTCCTGCTTTTCGCTGGATTTTTTCCTGAATTTTCTTTGCTATAATCCTCATAGAGCCCGAGACCTTTCCAACGAATGCAAAACCGTGGAAATCGGTTCGTGCGTTAGAACGCACGTAACTCTAGAGAGTTATAATGTCAGGAAGTAAAACCCGACTTATTTTTATATTATAGATTATTTTTAGACTTACGTTATAAAACATAGATACTTACAACATTTCACCTGCATTTCCAACTATTGGTCCAGCTATATTATCTACTATACACCAACTATCTTCCCTTTTGAATCGCTCATTATCACTATCATTTGCACCTAATTTTACATCTTTTTTGGTACCGTAAAACATGGCAACTTTACCATATTTTAGAACAAAAAACGAAATATATTTTTAACCATTAGACGCACAGACACCAAAACTATATATTTATAATGGTAGTACATCTGGCTCACTTTACCGTAATCGTCATTATACACAAACACTTATTTTAGCCGCAGAAAAGAAAAAACAACATGGGTAAAGATACCAAATTTTTGGAAACAACTTTATCTACACGCCGTATTCATCGTGTATTGCATATTAAAGAGTTGTTGAGGTACAGAGGGCTTCATCTAGGACTACTTCGTATTAAAATGCAAACAATATGAGGAAATCTATAGAGATAATCTACATACAAATATTTTTTTACGCTAAGGGTTTTTAAAAAAGGAAGAAGATTTTTCATAAAATAAATATTTAAAAAAAATTTAAAATCCTTAAACCTAAAGTAGAAAAAACTCACAAATTTTTAACATAAATTTTGTTCCCTTTTAAACGAAATGAAATTCAAAAATTTTAAGTATTTATGTTTAAAATTGTAAAAAAGGACTACAAAATTATGTTTAATCTTTTGACTTTTTAATTTTTGCCTTCACTATATCCATAGCTTATTTTAACATCACTTCCGTATAATTTTTATATTGCCAAGCTCGGTCATCCAAAGCCACATTAAGTATGGATGATAATGTACATACATACATACATACATATCGTCACGCCTTCAATCCCCGAAGGGGTAGGCAGAGGTGCACATTATGGCACGTAATGCCACAGTGTACACCCACTTTTCACAATTTATGTTGTAAGTCCCATGTAATAGGTGGTGAGCCTATTGCCATATACCGGGCACATTTCCAAACTCCGTGCTACTACTGAGAAATTTTCGAAAAACCGAAAAAAGCCCAGCAATACTTCGCCCGACCCGGGAATCGAACCCGAGACCCCTTGCCCGGTAGTCGCACTTGCAACCACTCGGCCAATGAGGCAGTCTGATAATTATGTCTACATCTATATCGACACCAGCAATTTATACTACGCTAACTCGAATTATGGTAAAAACGTTTTTTTATGCCAAGTTGCTTAAAATGTGTTCTTACATACGTCATAAAAAATTGAGAAGAAATATGCATAAATAAGAAAGTTACAAATCTTATAAAACGCTAAGTAAAGGTAATTTTTAAAATCACTCGATTTATATTACGCCAACTGTTATTAGCGGAGTGTGCGCGGGGATCACTTTGGTCAAAGTCCGTGCAACACTGCACTAACTCATAGTTAGCGTAGTTTAGTGCGTTCGTGTGTATACTTGTTCGTTTGTAAAATGAACTATGTACTTAGCGACTTTTACATAGTAAATACTTATGTGTTAACGTATTAATTAGTTTATTAATGGTACGTTGACTATTTTTTTGTAAGTAAGTACATGTTCTTTATAAAAATATTGAAATATGCATCAGATGATTGATCATGCACTACGACCTCCCGTACTACACTACGCTAACATTAGTTAGACGTGTATAAGATGTAACATTTTTTTGATGAATTACGTTTATATACGGCTAACTTGCGCTAAATCAAAAAATAGAAATACTTAAGGAAATATAAATATGAGATATTACAATGAATAAATTAACTATTAAGCATACCAAATTTCAAAAAAGTATCTTAATTAATGTAAAAGTTATCACGTTTTTCACTTTAAACGCATCTACTGTAAAGTACGCTTTTTTAGGTAGCGTAGTATAAATTGCTGGTGTCGATATATTAATACGTGAGGCAAAATCTTTGGACCCCTTTTTACGAAAATTGAATATAAAATTGGTACACTTGTAGTTTATGTGTAGGAGAAGTGCAGAACGCTAATATTTAAAATAATGCTTATAAAGCACATTAAATCAATAAATAAAACATTACACACACTACCATGCATAGTATCTGATCGTATTTGACAAAACGTCAAAATCGACAGACATTGCGATGATATTCTCACGTCTCATATGAATAGAGTTTTCCTGTTCATGATGCGCCGGAATATATTAATTTGGATTTTACAAAACTAATAGCAATTCGTTAAATAAAAATTATCCTTGAACGTATGTTAAGTGGTATTGTAAATTAAATCGTATATGGTCGAATTTCGACCACTTGGCGACCACTACTTTTCCAAAATATGTAAAATTTCCATAATATGAGATGCGCGGAGAATATAAGTAAATTTTGGTCCAAAACAACAATACCGAATCAGAGTGAAAGCCGAATGTGAGTTGATTTTGTGTAGTCTATCCGAAATATTATTGAAATTTTCTATTTTGTCTTCGATGAATGAAGGAAAACATTCATCGAATATTGGGGAACCTTAGAGGTGAAGTGAATTTTTATCCTTAATTTTGATACTAGGAGCTATTTGGTGAAATTTTGCTAAAATAGTTTGTCGGTCAGTAGAGTCAGGTATGTAAAGTCTCTCATTGCACTGACTTCCTTCACTCTTCTTTTTTCAAGCTGTTCTTCTGTGGAATGCGCTCCCCAAGGATATCAGAGTGGCAAAAAATCGCAGTTCCTTTAAATTTAAAGTCCGCGAGCATATCGACACCAGCAATTTATACTACGCTAACTCGAATTTTGGTAAAAACGTTTTTTTATGCCAAGTTGCTTAAAATGTGTTCTTACATACGTCATTAAAAAATTGAGAAGAAATATGCAAAAATAAGAAAGTTACAAATCTTATAAAACGCTAAATAAAGGTACTTTTTGAAATCACTCGATTTATATTACGCCAACTATTATTAGCGGAGTGTGCGCGGGGATCACTTTGGTCAAAGTCCGTGCAACACTGCACTAACTCATAGTTAGCGTAGTTTAGTGCGTTCGTGTGTATACTTGTTCGTTTGTAAAATGAACTATGTACTTAGCGACTTTTACATAGTAAATACTTATGTGTTAACGTATTAATTAGTTTATTAATGGTACGTTGACTACTTTTTGTAAGTAAGTACATGTTCTTTATAAAAATATTGAAATATGCATCAGATGATTGATCATGCACTACGACCTCCCGTACTACACTACGCTAACATTAGTTAGACGTGTATAAGATGTAACATTTTTTTGATGAATTACGTTTATATACGGCTAACTTGCGCTAAATCAAAAAATAGAAATAATTAAGGAAATATAAATATGAGATATTACAATGAATAAATTAACTATTAAGCATACCAAATTTCAAAAAAGTATCTTAATTAATGTAAAAGTTATCACGTTTTTCACTTTAAACGCATCTACTGTAAAGTACGCTTTTTTAGGTAGCGTAGTATAAATTGCTGGTGTCGATATATGAAAATTAAGGGGGAACCACAGAAACAGCAAAAACAAACGAAAAGGTCTCGAGCTCTATGAGGATTATAGCAAAGAAGATTCAGGAAAAAATCAAGCGAAAAGCAGGAAAACAGAGTTCGCCGGGTTTACTAGTATCAATATAAAGATGCTTATTAAAAGTTAAGACTTCACAATCGCGAGGTGTGCAACCTCAGGGAATATTTCCTGAAAGTAAACGAGGGTATGCAGCGATAAGTAGCAGCAGTGGACAATGGATTCACTCCACTATCTTTGGCCAAAGAGAAATGACGCAAACCAGTGACTGTGGTACTGAGGGTCAATGACCGCAAGGAGATATGGCATGGCAAGCTTCACAGACGCTTCTTTCCCTGCTGTCAGATTTAAAATAAATATATGGATATTAATAAAAAATAATCCATATATTGCATAAAAAAAATACATCGTTTCTAAAAAGAGCATCGTTTATTGGTAGCTATTACCTAGGATTAAGCCTAATTACCTAGGATTAAGCCTAAATATATGTTTACAAAAAGAAATATAGACTTTTTTAATCATTTTTGTTCAAATTGTTTCGCATATTTTATCCAAATTTAAATATAAAATGTTTTCTATGAAAATCAATCACAAACTTCATATATTTTTATTTTAAATGTTAAGATCGTTATAATTTCCATATTTCCATCGTTGGTTACTTCTCCCCCATCAAATACCACACGTCTTCACAAAGACCCCAGCTATAAAAAATAAAAACAAAATATTTAGAATAGATTAACCAAAGAAAAGGTAAGTTTGTTTTGTTTAAAATAGTTATTCAACAATTGTTTACACATTAAATTAGCACCATGTGTGACAAATGACAAATGACAGACGCACATAGACGTACGACGAGTAAATCAACGGATGACGTCATAAAATCCTACATCGCACATGTGAAGTTTACATGCGAATAAACATAGAAAGAAAATCCCAACAAACAACAGTCGGGCAGATAGCCCCCCAGGCACGATCACCTCGCCTGGTCGGAGGATCCTCGTTTTCTCAGGAAACACATTGATCGCTTTTATACCACCGTGGTAGTAATTAAAGAAGAATCGTAAGCTGATATTATTATGTATGTATGTCAAGAATAGTAATAATAGAAATGCCTTGAACACAAAGATGTGTTTCTGATCTATTATTATTATATTAAAGCCAACAGCTTTTATTACAATCCATAAAATACAAATAATGTCTTTATATGTCATTGCAACCCCCGCACATTGTACATTGCTACCACGGTGGTATAAAAGCGATCAATGTGATCGGACTCTATACATTACTGTTTAACTCGTCGTTGTGCAATAATCGCAACAAAATGTCGGCCACAATCAAGTTTCTATCCGTTTTCTATCTGTGTGTGGTGCTGGGCGCAGTATTTGCGAAACACGTCGCGCCTGATTCTAGCTCCACGTCTCATCATGTGGCTAATAGTGGAAATGTTGATAGAATCGTTATATATTTGAAGAATTTTGATCATAAAGGTGTTGGGGATAAAGTACATAGAAAAAAAGATCTAAGATTGGCTTCTGACGACCATGAGCATGACCGTTTCAAAAGAGAGTATTTAGAAGAATTGTGTGTTTTAAACCACGAAGAGCCACTGTAAGTATCTATGTGTTTATTATGTAAACCAAAAATAATATCAATACCTGTTTAGGGAACAGAAAGTAAAGTTCCCTAAGAAAAGGAGTATCCTCCAACCACGCAGGGTGATCATGCCTGGGGGGCTTTCTGCCCGACTAAACAATTGTTGGATAACTATTTTAAACAAAACAAACTTACTTTTTCTTTGGTTAATGTTCTAAATACTTTGTTTTTATTTTTTATAGCTACGGTAAGTGTACTATAGATTGATGAAGAGTGGTGAAGATTTGTAGTAACCAACGATGGACATTTGGAAATTATAACGATCTTAACATATTAAAGCATAAATATAAATGAAGTTTGTTTTTGCCTTGTGGGATTCTGTGGTTCTCCCTTGTTTTTCATGTAAAACATTTTATATTTAAATTTGGATAAAATTTGCGAACCAATTTGAACAAAAATGATAAAAAAATCTATATTTCCTTTTGTAAAAATATATTTAGGCTTAATCCCAGGTAATAGCTACGAATAAACGATGTTCTTTCTAGAAACGATGTATTTTTTTTATGCAATATATGGATTATTTTTTATTAATATCCATATATTTATTTTAAATCTGACAGCAGGGAAAGAAGCGTCTGTGAAGCTTGCCATGCCATATCTCCTTGCGGTCATTGACCCTCAGTACCACAGTCACTGGTTTGCGTCATTTCTCTTTGGCCAAAGATAGTGGAGTGAATCCATTGTCCACTGCTGCTACTTATCGCTGCATACCCTCGTTTACTTTCAGGAAATATTCCCTGAGGTTGCACACCTCGCGATTGTGAAGTCTTAACTTTTAATAAGCATCTTTATATTGATACTAGTAAACCCGGCGAACTCCGTTTCCAATTCACTAATGATTTACCCTGTTTTCCTGCTTTTCTCTTGGATTTTTTCCTGAATTTTCTTTGTTATAATCCTCATAGAGCTCGAGACCTTTCCAACGAATACAAAACCGTGGAAATCGGTTCGTGCGTTAGAACGCACGTAACTCTAGAGAGTTATAACGTCAGGAAGGAAAACCCGACTTATTTTTATATTATAGATTATTTTTAGACTTACGTTATAAAACATAGATAACTACAACATTTCACCTGCATTTCCAACTATTGGTCCAGCTATATTATCTACTATACACCAACTATCTTCCCTTTTGAATCGCTCATGATCATTTGCACCTAATTTTACATCTTTTTTGGTACCGTAAAACATGGCAACTTTACCATATTTTAGAACAAAAAACGAAATATATTTTTAACCATTAGACGCACAGACACCAAAACTATATATTTATAATAAAATTGTAGTACATCTGGCTCACTTTACCGTAATCGTCATTATACACAAACACTTATTTTAGCCGCAGAAAAGAAAAAACAACATGGGTAAAGATACCAAATTTTTGGAAACAACTTTATCTACACGCCGTATTCATCGTGTATTGCATATTAAAGAGTTGTTGAGGTACAGAGGGCTTCATCTAGGACTACTTCGTATTATAATGCAAACAATATGAGGAAATCTATAGAGATAATCTACATACAAATATTTTTTTACGCTAAGGGTTTTTAAAAAAGGAAGAAGATTTTTCATAAAATAAATATTTAAAAAAAATCTATAATCCTTAAACCTAAAGTAGAAAAAACTCACAAATTTTTAACATAAATTTTGTTCCCTTTTAAACGAAATGAAATTCAAAAATTTTAAGTATTTATGTTTAAAATTGTAAAAAAAGGCTACAAAATAATGTTTAATCTTTTGACTTTTTAATTTTTGCCTTCACTATATCCATAGCTTATTTTAACATCACTTCCGTATAATTTTTATATTGCCAAGCTCGGTCATCCAAAGCCACATTAAGTATGGATGATAATGTGTGTCTGATAATTATGTCTACATCTATATCGACACCAGCAATTTATACTACGCTAACTCGAATTATGGTAAAAACGTTTTTTTATGCCAAGTTGCTTAAAATGTGTTCTTACATACGTCATAAAAAATTGAGAAGAAATATGCATAAATAAGAAAGTTACAAATCTTATAAAACGCTAAATAAAGGTACTTTTTGAAATCACTCGATTTATATTACGCCAACTATTATTAGCGGAGTGTGCGCGGGGATCACTTTGGTCAAAGTCCGTGCAACACTGCACTAACTCATAGTTAGCGTAGTTTAGTGCGTTCGTGTGTATACTTGTTCGTTTGTAAAATGAACTATGTACTTAGCGACTTTTACATAGTAAATACTTATGTGTTAACGTATTAATTAGTTTATTAATGGTACGTTGACTATTTTTTTTGTAAGTAACTACATGTTCTTTACAAAAATATTGAAATATGCACCAGATGATTGATCATGCACTACGACCTCCCGTACTACACTACGCTAACATTAGTTAGACGTGTATAAGATGTAACATTTTTTTGATGAATTACGTTTATATACGGCTAACTTGCGCTAAATCAAAAAATATTAATAATTAAGGAAATATAAATATGAGATATTACAATGAATAAATTAACTATTAAGCATACCAAATTTCAAAAAAGTATCTTAATTAATGTAAAAGTTATCACGTTTTTCACTTTAAACGCATCTACTGTAAAGTACGCTTTTTTAGGTAGCGTAGTATAAATTGCTGGTGTCGATATATTAATACGTGAGGCAAAATCTTTGGACCCCTTTTTACGAAAATTGAATATAAAATTGGTACACTTGTAGTTTATGTGTAGGAGAAGTGCAGAACGCTAATATTTAAAATAATGCTTATAAAGCACATTAAATCAATAAATAAAACATTACACACACTACCATGCATAGTATCTGATCGTATTTGACAAAACGTCAAAATCGACAGACATTGCGATGATATTCTCACGTCTCATATGAATAGAGTTTTCCTGTTCATGATGCGCCGGAATATATTAATTTGGATTTTACAAAACTAATAGCAATTCGTTAAATAAAAATTATCCTTGAACGTATGTTAAGTGGTATTGTAAATTAAATCGTATATGGTCGAATTTCGACCACTTGGCGACCACTACTTTTCCAAAATATGTAAAATTTCCATAATATGAGATGCGCGGAGAATATAAGTAAATTTTGGTCCAAAACAACAATACCGAATCAGAGTAAAAGCCGAATGTGAGTTGATTTTGTGTAGTCTATCCGAAATATTATTGAAATTTTCTATTTTGTCTTCGATGAATGAAGGAAAACATTCATCGAATATTGGGGAACCTTAGAGGTGAAGTGAATTTTTATCCTTATTTTTGATAATAGCTAAGGAGCTATTTGGTGAAATTTTGCTAAAATAGTTTGTCGGTCAGTAGAGTCAGGTATGTAAAGTCTCTCATTGCACTGACTTCCTTCACTCTTCTTTTTTCAAGCTGTTCTTCTGTGGAATGCGCTCCCCAAGAATACAAGAGTGGCAAAAAATCGCAGTTCCTTTAAATTTAAAGTCCGCGAGCATATATGAAAATTAAGGGGGAACCACAGAAACAGCAAAAACAAACGAAAAGGTCTCGAGCTCTATGAGGATTATAGCAAAGAAGATTCAGGAAAAAATCAAGCGAAAAGCAGGAAAACAGAGTTCGCCGGGTTTACTAGTATCAATATAAAGATGCTTATTAAAAGTTAAGACTTCACAATCGCGAGGTGTGCAACCTCAGGGAATATTTCCTGAAAGTAAACGAGGGTTTTGAGGGAGAGAGCAGGTTTCTTCTTCTTGAATAAAACTCTTCGAAGTCGTTTTTCGGAATGATTTATTACCGAAGCCTTCTCTACTTCCCCGACAGGGGGTGTGAGGACGCGCGATCCAGGCCGAGGCCTGTTTCGGCGGACTCTATTCGCTGCCCGCGACTGCGGGCGAGGGGTTGGAGTAGTCGGGCCCCTCGCGGGGCCCGATGCGATGTCAAATCCGTGTAGTCGCGCCGCTAGCGGCCGCGCTCAAGCCGGGCTGGCCCGGCGAGCAGCAGGCGGGTTAGCGGCGCGTGGTCGTGTCCGGTGGGGGAGCCTCTACCGCCCCGCCCTAGCTAGGGCGGGCGGGAGGCTCATGTGGCTGCGTCGGGTGGGTCGGTCGGGGCGACCAGGTCTCGCGGCAGACCGTATCCGTCGGGGGGCGCCGATGGTATGGCGCCAGCGCCCGAAGGTGGTCGTGCCGCGACTTGCCGGCGCGCTCAAACATGTTAGTGCTCAAGCGCTGCACGAAGTCGTCGACGCTCTCTACGCCGAGGTCTCTCGATATTGTCGCGTTCCGTACGAAGTGCGGGGCCTTTACTATGGTGCGCAGCGTGAGAGACTGCTGCGCACGGAGGCGTTTCTTGTTGAATTCGGACACGAGCGCGTACCAGGCCGGGGCGGCGTAGGTAAGCCGTGTCCGAATGTAGGCCTTGTAGATGCCGAGCTTCGCACGGAGCGGCAGCGACGAGTCGAGGACCGGGCGCAGGAGGTGACGGGCGGTGCGCGCCTGAGCAACAGCCTGCTGCACGTGGGGCGTCATGGACAGGGAGCGGTCGATGGTCACGCCGAGGTATTTAACTCTCGGCGCCCACCGTATTGGCTCACCCATCAGCGTCATGGTGTCCGGCTTCATGATCCCCACGGCGAGTGCTTGGGTCTTGGCCACATTAACGGCCAACCTCCACTTCTCCAGCCAGTCAGGGAGTGCATCTAGGGCGCGCTGTAGTTTGACTACTGCGTGCCGGGCGTTCAGCGACGTCGTGTAGAGCGCCGCGTCGTCCGCGTAGAGGGCGAGCTTGGCGCCGTCCACGACGGGGATGTCGTCCGTGTACACGCAGTAGCACACGGGTGAGATGCAGCTTCCCTGGGGCACGCCGGCTTGGATGCCGCGCTCAGTCGACAGAGAGCCTTCCACTGCCACTTGGAAGGTTCTGCCGTGCAAGAAGGTGGCCACGATCTTGACTAGTCGACGAGGAGTAGTAATAATTTATTTGCCAAATGACCCTACTAATAAATACAGCTACCGTAGCACACTTACATACTATGTACACGCCAAAATGCTTTTTGAAATCGACCAATAGCAGCGCAAGACCGATCGCGCGAGTTTGACATCGCGTCCGCGAGAGGGCGCCGTCGCTCGCTCGCGTCGCGTGGCCGCGCCGCTGCTTTAAAAAGGCGCGCTCCCCGCGTCGCGTCCTGTCGCTCCGGTGCCGTCGACGTGTGCAGACGTCTCTTCGCTCGTGCTATCTCGCTGATCGCCGTGTCTTCGTGACTCCGTGTTCCTCGTGCTCAGCTTCTGCTTGCTTGCTGCGTGTGTTGTGTGTCGCTTGTGCCATGCCGTGCTTCTGCATGTCTTGGTTCCAACAGCCGTCAATAGAAACTTATAAAACCGTCTTTTTCAAGACGAATCTCGGCGCCTACAGCCGTCGATTGAAACTTAACAAACGTCTTTTTCAAGACGCGTTTCTGTACAGAAGTCAAAAACGTAAACAACCGTCTTTCTCAAGACGTGTTTCTGTGCAGAAGTCAAAAACGTAAACAAACATCTTTTTCAAGGCGAATTGCTTCCTCGTTTCTTGATAACAGAAAGAGTCAAAAACACAATGTGTCCAAACGTCTTTTTCAAGGCGACTTGCTTCCTGGTTTCTTGATAACAGAGAAAGTCAAAAACGCAACGTATCCAAACGTCTTTTTCAAGGCGACTTGCTTCACTGTTTCTTGATAACAGAGATAGTCAAAAACACAATATCCAAACGTCTTTTTCAAGACGATTTGCTTCACTGTTTCTCGTTAACATAGAAAGTCAAAACAAAGGTAATTGTTTGGTTCTTCACTGAGGTATGGTAAAGGTAAACTGGTTTTGCACGGAGGTACGGTATTGGTAATCTGGTTTTGACGAAGGTAACTGGTAATGTATCATGTCACTATAAGGGTATGCAGCGATAAGTAGCAGCAGTGGACAATGGATTCACTCCACTATCTTTGGCCAAAGAGAAATGACGCAAACCAGTGACTGTGGTACTGAGGGTCAATGACCGCAAGGAGATATGGCATGGCAAGCTTCACAGACGCTTCTTTCCCTGCTGTCAGATTTAAAATAAATATATGGATATTAATAAAAAATAATCCATATCTATACTTATAATAAATCTGTAGAGAGGTCAATTCTGTACATGACATATTTTTCCAAAATAACTATCAGCGGGTGATTAGTGATCGATACTGACGCCAAAAATGCAATCAGAAATTTTTTTGTCTGTATGTCTGTATGTATGTTCTTTGTAGAAATAAAAACCACTCGACAGATTTCAACGAAACTTGGTACAATTGTTCTTCATACTCCTGGGCAGTTTATAGTATACTTTACATCACGCCACGATCAATAGGAACAGAACAGTGAAGGGAAATATTGGGAAAAAAGGAGAACTTACTCCATTTTTTAAGCTTCCGTCGCTTGTGCAGCCTTAATGGTTAAAGCTACACAGAAATAATGTACGACGGAAATGTTCTCCTTAAAATTGTTTAAAAAATATTCCACGTCAGCAAATGTCTATCTCTTATGGTTGACTCACAATAACACGTATAACTCCCGATATCTTAGCAGTTAGGAGCTTTCTGATTATATTTGTCTACTCTTACGTTTATAACACTCTCATTCACTCATTCATTCATCTATACATATAATAAAATCGTAGAAAAGTGCTGTCTGTACATCTATACATATAATAAAATCGTAGAAAAGTGCTGTCTGTACATTAAAAATAAAAATAAAAAAAATAGCAGGGGTTATTGTTATGTCGATGTCGAACCCAAAAATGTAATTAACTTTTTTTTGTCTGTTTGTCTGTTTGTCTGTTTGTCTGTTCGTCTGTGCGCGCTAATCTCAGAAACGGCTGATCCGAGTTGGATGCGGTTTTCACGAATATATTGTGGGATGCTTAAATTTACATTTAGTGTTTGTTTCATGTCAATCGGTTCATAAATAAAAAAGTTATGTCAAATTAAAGAATCACGTCGAACATTCTATGCTTATACCATTAATCTCCGCAACTATTTGACGGATTTGGTTGAAATTTGGTACAGATATAGTTTAGAACCTTAGAAAGGACATAGATATATTTTTATTTCAAAAATCAAAAAATAAAAATAAGAAATAAATTATTTATAAATAATTCTATGTCGATCGTTACACGACTTCGGTTCATGTTATTGTTTTAATTTATCGAAAAAAAGTAAATAAATAGTAAAAAGGTATGAAAAAAATAATATCAATATAATAAAACATTTAGTACAAAGAAAATGCTCTAACGGAGTATAGATAATTCTATGTCGATCGTTACACGACTTCGGTTCATGTTATTGTTTTAATTCATCGAAAAAAAGTAAATAAATAGTAAAAAGGTATGAAAAAAATAATATCAATATAATTAAACTTTTAGTACAAAGAAAATGCCCGAACGGAGTATAAATAAATAATCCAAGTTGTCTTTATCCTCGATAGATGGCGTTGGGATCGAAATAGATCGCGCTATGGTTTCGTTACATTCATTTGGTTGGGTATCGGCCGAGCGCTTCGGTACTATCGTAGAAAAAGTGTATTATCAGTCGTATGATTATTTGTCTGTAGTGGTCCTGCTGTTTCGTATTTTCTAAATTGGTTTCGTTGTATTTGTCAATTAATAAATTTATTTGTTGGGTTTTCCTGGATTTCTGGTTAAACTATTTAACGTAGGTTTAATTTGATATCGATTATTAGTAGTTACTGTAGTTAGTTTTTTTAATAAAATTGTAAGTCTAATTTATAAATTAATTAGATTAGATTTAAGTCGTTTCTTTTAAATTATTTAGTTTAAGCTTGGTTATTATAGCATAGAGGATAGGTTGTAATATAATTTCTTTTTTAATTGTTATAAATTCGTAATTCGTAGCTTTCTTTAGTTTTAAGTTAGTTTTCATCTTAAGTTCGGAAAGATTATAATATTTCTTTAGTTTAAGTCCGTTTTTAAACTATTTTTTCAATGCCCTAAGTGAGTATACATCTATTAAATTCAAACGCAGAGCTCATTATGTTGATTTTTGAAGAGTTCCCTGGAATATCTTCTACATCTCATTTTTGAAGAGATTCCGCGAGATCGGGAACTATGTGGTTAAAACCAAAAATTTGCTGAAAGTCACTATTCCACGCGAACGAAGTCGCGGGCAAAAGCTATATTATAATAAATCTGTAGATGGGTCAATTCTATACAATATTGAAAGAATAAATAGCAGGGGGTGTTACAGGATCGATACCAAGCCCAAATATGTGATTAAATTTTTTTTGTCTGTCTCTCTGTCTGTATGTTCAGGCATCACGTGAAAACTAACGGTTCGATTTCGATGCAACTTGGTATAATTATACCTTATTATCCTGGGCATAAAATAGGATATTTTTTTATTCTGAAAAAATACGTAGAAAAAAATCTTTATTTTTCAGTTTTATTCTACAGAACGCGAGCTCAACAGCAGTAGCTCAATAGAGGGATCTCCTTAATTATTATGGGCCTCACCGTATCTAATAGATATTTATAAGATGTCATTGTCAGAGTTACTCAAAATGGAGAAATAAAACTTCCACGCGAAGACCGACATCCGCGCGGACGGAGTCGCGGGCGGAAGCTAGTATTGCATAAAAAAATACATCGTTTCTAGAAAGAACATCGTTTATTGGTAGCTATTACCTAGGATTAAGCCTAATTACCTAGGATTAAGCCTAATTACCTAGGATTAAGCCTAAATATATGTTTACAAAAAGAAATATAGACATTTTTAATCATTTTTGTTCAAATTGTTTCGCATATTTTATCCAAATTTAATAAAATGTTTTCTTAAAATCAATCACAAACTTCATATATTTTTATTTTAAATGTTAAGATCGTTATAATTTCCATATTTCCATCGTTGGTTACTTCTCCCCCATCAAATACCACACGTCTTCACAAAGACCCCAGCTATAAAAAATAAAAACAAAATATTTAGAATAGATTAACCAAAGAAAAGGTAAGTTTGTTTTGTTTAAAATAGTTATTCAACAATTGTTTACACAATAAATTATCACCATGTGTGACAAATGACAAATGACAGACGCACATAGACGTACGACGAGTAAATCAACGGATGACGTCATAAAATCCTACATCGCACATGTGAAGTTTACATGCGAATAAACATAGAAAGAAAATCCCAACAAACAACAGTCGGGCAGATAGCCCCCCAGGCACGATCACCTCGCCTGGTCGGAGGATCCTCCTTTTCTCAGGAAACTTTACTTTCTGTTCCCTAAACATGTATTGATATTATTTTTTGGTTTACATAATAAAAACATAGATACTTACTATGGCCCAGTGCGGTCAAAAAGACACAAATTTTCATAATCTCTTTTGAAACGGTCATGCTCATGGTCGTCAGAAGCCAATCTTAGATCTTTTTTTCTATGTACTTTATCCCCAACACCTTTATGATCAAAATTCTTCAAATATATAACGATTCTATCAACATTTCCACTATTAGCCACATGATGAGACGTGGAGCTAGAATCAGGCGCGACGTGTTTCGCAAATACTGCGCCCAGCACCACACACAGATAGAAAACGGATAGAAACTTGATTGTGGCCGACATTTTGTTGAGATTATTGCACAACGACAAGTTAAACAGTAATGTATAGAGTCCGATCACATTGTTCGCTTTTATACCACCGTGGTAGCAATGTACAATGTGCGGGGGTTGCAATGACATATAAAGACATTATGTGTATTTTATGGATTATAATATAAGCTGTTGGCTTTAATATAATAATAATAGATCAGAAACACATCTTTGTGTTCAAGGCATTTCTTTTATTACTATTCTTGACATACATACATAATAATGTCAGTTTACGATTCTTCTTTAATTACTACCACGGTGGTATAAAAGCGATCAGTGTGATCGGACACATTACTGTTTAACTCGTCGTTGTGCAATAATCTCAACAAAATGTCGGCCACAATCAAGTTTCTATCCGTTTTCTATCTGTGTGTGGTGCTGGGCGCAGTATTTGCGAAACACGTCGCGCCTGATTCTAAGCCCGTGTCTCATCATGTTGCTGACAGTGGTACAATCGTTATATATTTGAAGGATATTGATCACAAAAAAGTTGGCAATAAAATACATACCAAAAAAGATATAAAATTAGGTGCAAATGATCATGAGCGATTCAAAAGGGAAGATAGTTGGTGTATAGTAGATAATATAGCTGGACCAATAGTTGGAAATGCAGGTGAAATGTTGTAAGTATCTATGTTTTATAACGTAAGTCTAAAAATAATCTATAATATAAAAATAAGTCGGGTTTTCCTTCCTGACGTTATAACTCTCTAGAGTTACGTGCGTTCTAACGCACGAACCGATTTCCACGGTTTTGCATTCGTTGGAAAGGTCTCGGGCTCTATGAGGATTATAGCAAAGAAAATTCAGGAAAAAATCCAGCGAAAAGCAGGAAAACAGCGTAAATCATTAGTGAATTGGAAACGGAGTTCGCCGGGTTTACTAGTATCAATATAAAGATGCTTATTAAAAGTTAAGACTTCACAATCGCGAGGTGTGCAACCTCAGGGAATATTTCCTGAAAGTAAACGAGGGTATGCATCGATAAGTAGCAGCGGTGGACAATGGATTCACTCCACTATCTTTGGCCAAAGAGAAATGACGCAAACCAGTGACTGTGGTACTGAGGGTCAATGACCGCAAGGAGATATGGCATGGCAAGCTTCACAGACGCTTCTTTCCCTGCTGTCAGATTTAAAATAAATATATGGATATTCATAAAAAATAATCCATATATTGCATAAAAAAATACATCGTTTCTAGAAAGAACATCGTTTATTGGTAGCTATTACCTGGGATTAAGCCTAAATATATTTTTACAAAAGGAAATATAGATTTTTTTATCATTTTTGTTCAAATTGGTTCGCAAATTTTATCCAAATTCAAATATAAAATGTTTTACATGAAAAACAAGGGAGAACCACAGAATCCCACAAGGCAAAAACAAACTTCATTTATATTTATGCTTTAATATGTTAAGATCGTTATAATTTCCAAATGTCCATCGTTGGTTACTACAAATCTTCACCACTCTTCATATAGTACACTTACCGTAGCTATAAAAAATAAAAACAAAATATTTAGAACATTAACCAAAGAAAAAGTAAGTTTGTTTTGTTTAAAATAGTTATCCAACAATTGTTTAGTCGGGCAGAAAGCCCCCCAGGCATGATCACCCTGCGTGGTTGGAGGATCCTCCTTTTCTTAGGGAACTTTACTCTTTGTTCCCTAAACAGGTATTGGTAGCAATGTACAATGTGCGGGGGTTGCAATGACATATTAATTGTATTTTATGGATTGTAATAAAAGCTGTTGGCTTTAATATAATAATAATAGATCAGAAACACATCTTTGTGTTCAAGGCATTTCTTTTATTACTATTCTTGACATACATACATAATAATGTCAGTTTACGATTCTTCTTTAATTACTACCACGGTGGTATAAAAGCGATCAATGTGATCGGACTCTACATTACTGTTTAACTCGTCGTTGTGCAATAATCTCAACAAAATGTCGGCCACAATCAAGTTTCTATCCGTTTTCTATCTGTGTGTGCTGCTAGGCGCAGTATTTGCGAAACACGTCGCGCCTGATTCTAAGCCCGTGTCTCATCATGTTGCTGACAGTGGTACAATCGTTATATATTTGAAGGATATTGATCACAAAAAAGTTGGCAATGAAATACATACCAAAAAAGATATAAAATTAGGTGCAAATGATAGTGATCATGAGCGATTCAAAAGGGAAGATAGTTGGTGTATAGTAGATAATGCAGCTGGACCAATAGTTGGAAATGCAGCTGAAATGTTGTAAGTATCTATGTTTTATAACGTAAGTCTAAAAATAATCTATAATATAAAATAAGTCGGGTTTTCCTTCCTGACGTTATAACTCTCTAGGTTATAACGTACGTTCTAACGCACGAACCGATTTCCACGGTTTTGCATTCGTTGGAAAGGTCTCGGGCTCTATGAGGATTATAGCAAAGAAAATTCAGGAGAAATCAAGAGAAAAGCAGGAAAACAGTGTAAATCATTGGTGGGGAAACGGAGTTCGCCGGGTTAGCTAGTATCAATATAAGGAGGCTTATTAAAAGTTAAGACCCTTCACAATCGCGAGGTGTGCAACCTCAGGGAATATTTCCTGAAAGTAAACGAGGGTATGCATCGATAAGTAGCAGCGGTGGACAATGGATTCACTCCACTATCTTTAGCTAAAGAGAAATGACGCAAACTAGTGGTATTTACTGAGCGTCAATGACCGCAAGGAGGTATGGCATAGCAAGGGCGTTCCACAAAAGCTTATTTCCCTGCTATTGGGTTTTAAATAAATATATGGATACCAACAAAAAAGAATCCATGTATTAAAAAAAAATACATCATTTCTAGAAAGAACATCGTTTATTGGAAGGTATATGAAATACTTAAGATTAAGCCCACGGTCACCCCTGCCACGATTCTGCGGTGAATACAACTCTTTGTGCGGGAGCTCGGACAATCTAGATATTTTTCACGATCCCTTCAATAAATTTAAGCGCAAAATAATGTTAAGCCTTAAACTGGACTGATCTCATTATTATTTAATAGCTAGTGTATTATGATTTAATTTATGATTATTATTCTTATTAACTCATTTTTATTCGTTTTTATTGATTTTAATTTAATTTGATTTCGAATTTTCGTGTATTTCATCTCTATCTTGATAATTATGTTAATTTTTATTATTGTTTTCCCCATATTTATTTAAAATTCTCTAAATTTACATTTTTAAATAATATTTAAAACATACAATATAAAATAATATTTAAAAATATAAAAGTAGGAGCCGACCAGTAGCGGGAACTGGTCCAAGCTACCGGTGGTTAGGGCTCCACAGAAACCTCCTCACAATACGCCGTTATACTGCCTTCCCTTGATCCATCCGCCCAACCCCAGCCTCCTAAGGTGATTGTCGAGGCTGTTGGGTATTAATAAATATCGGCACAATGATAGCCGAATCCACCGACAAAAAAAGATATTTTATTTGTTTATCTTTTTCAGCTTTCACGAGGTTCTCGTCATGAGGAATGGTGATATCGACTATCATCGCGCGGCGCGCTTGTCGATCTATCACCACTATATCAGGTTTATTGGCTACAATAGTCCTGTCAGTGATGATAGATCGATCCCAGTACAACGTGATATGGCCGTTTTCGAGAACTGGATCGGGCACATACTTGTAGTATGGAACCTCAAACTCAACAAGTTGATAGTGCAAAGCAAGTTGCTGGTGGATAATCTTCCTGATTATGTCTATGCAAATATTCACCATTAGAAACGACCACAACCAGAAATTATATGTCTTATGGATTCGTTTATTGGAAGGTATATAATTGAAATACTTAAGATTAAGCCCACGGTCACCCCTGGCACGATTCTGCGGTGAATACAACTCTTTGTGCGGGAGCTCGGACAATCTAGATACGATTTGCAGTCAGCAGTGTTCATCGCCTTCCAGGGCGTTCACGATCCCTTCAATAAATTTAAGCGCAAAATAATGTTAAGCCTTAAACTGGACTGATCTCATTATTATTTAATAGCTAGTGTATTATGATTTAATTTATGATTATTATTCTTATTAACTCATTTTTATTCGTTTTTATTGATTTTAATTTAATTTGATTTCGAATTTTCGTGTATTTCATCTCTATCTTGATAATTATGTTAATTTTTAGCATGTAGACAAATTCTTTCGGGACCGACGAACCTGTTGGCTTACAACCATATCAATTATTTGAATTCATTTAATTCCGTCCATTTTTGTCTCCATTGTAAGTTTTTTGTTACTATCTACTACTTTTATGTTTAAATTCGCATGCAGGGAATGTTGTGTGCATCTGTAAAAGATATGCATATGGGAGTTGTATTAGTCAGATGATTTAAAAATGTATTATATGCATATTGTTGATGTGCCTGTTGAATAAATAAATAAATAAGCCTAAATATCTTTTTACAAACAAAAGTTCGTAAATTTAAAAATAACTTTTTAAAGATTTTTAAGACTATTGTGTCTTCAAAATATCTAGCATATATGTAGTTTCAATCTTATGTTTCATTAATTACTTTATTTTTTTAAAATCACTATTATGCTTTATAATTGTTTATTTTTGATAAGTCTAGTTGCAGCCTTATTATAAGTGATAGTTACACTAACAAAATGTTTTTTAAATATTGTGATCATGTAAGACTGGGTTTAGTCTTACACCGATTGTACGTGGACGGTGATCAGCGCTGTTACGTGACCATAAGTCGCGTCGCTATCGGCACTGACGACTGCACGAGTGCGGTCGAGCAGTCGAGTGCCTCTGCTTTCAGTGAGCTTGTGTTTCATTCCAGTTTCGAGCGGAGTATTTGTGTACGCAGTTTGCTGTGAACACTGATGATGAGCGTGAGACTAAAATCAGCTTAATCGGTAAGTTTTCTTTTAGAATAAGTTTATTTTGTTTTAAAACTTACATTAAAATTAAAACATCATCGATTTCCCACTAACAATATATTCGATTTTTAGTTTAAATTCCGCTTATACATGTATTTTTAACATGCACTGCCCTCCCGCCCGCAATTAAATGCTCATGCAGCAGAGGTGCAACATAAACCACACACATAACATGCAATATACCACTCGACATATGTTTCGCTCCTCCACGGAGCATCCTCAGGAGGTGTTAAAAAAATCGAATGTATTGTAATTAAAGTAACGACTGACTCTAATTCTGGACAATATTGTGACGTTTTTTTTTATTTTTGGGTAATCCTTTCTGAGTGTTTTTCTGTTATAGCTGGGATGTGTGCGAGGTTATAATGTGGAAAGAAACGTGACACAGTCGACGATGAAAGAAAATAGACTTTTACATAATTAATTTGACTGCACGGTTGGCGCGGTGGCTGGGCAACTGGCTTCCGTGCAACGTGTCGCGAGTTCGATTCCCGCACGGAGCAACGCTTTGTGTGATCCACAAATTGTTGTTTCGGGTCTGGGTGTTATGTGCATGTGAAATTGTATGTTTGTAAACACACCCACGACACAGGAGAAAATCCTAATGTGGGGCAAAGTTTTTAAAAAAAAAATTTTTTTTTTTTTAATTACATGCGTTTTTATTTTTGTCCTTATTTTTCATACAACATAGTGTATACTGACTTCTGTTAGCGGCTTGGCCTGCTTCTTGCTTTGTAAAAAGTAGCCTATGTGTTATTCCAGACCAATTCCATCCCGATCCTTTCAACCGTTTTGATGTGATTAAGTAACAAATATCCACACAAACTAACAAACGTTCGCATTTAATAGTAGTAAGACTCTAGATAATAGAGACCAGGGGCCTTAGTCTGCTATTACAATTGTGTCAGAATGGTCGATCACTGAGCAGTGCAAGAGGGACGCAGCTATGTAGGTTGTATAGCTCCGTCCCTCTTGCACTGCTCAATGATCGACCATTCTGACACAATTGTAATAGTAGACTAAGGCCCCAGATCAATGGTAAATAACAATCATCATAAGCGATTCATTAAAAAATTAACTACTGAACCCATTTCAGTGAAATGCGGTACAACTATAGTTTGCAATCTGGGAAACGACGTTTGATAGTTTTTATCCCAGACATGTCACGGAAACGAGAACTATGCGTTAAAATCCCGGGACTCTATCTTCTAAACGACTGTACCCTATTTGATTGAAATACGGTAGAACTATAGAAGAAAGGACATAGCAGCGAGATGGAAGGATGTATGTCGTGAATGTTTAAGATTTTGTGAGAAGATGGCTGATGAATTAGTTTTAAGTATAATTTTATTGTAACTTTCGTGAGACATACTAAATTAATTATTATATGTTATCGGCTTACTCACGTAACTCACGTAACTGGCTTGAAACTAGTCGAGTTCCTCGTCAAACAGTTACGTGAGTAAGCCGATAACATAATAATAATTAATTTAGTTTTAAGTAATTAAAATTATTGCTGGCTTAAGCTGTAAAATTATGAATGATTTTCTTCTAAATAAATAAACATAAAATAGGATATTCTAATGGAAACGAGAACTGTACTACGCGTATAAACCCTGTGGAATTGTTTATTTTTTATCTTCACGTTAATAGACCACGGATATAAAATAAATTCACAGTAAACATAACTTATATAGCGAATCGATTCTGTTAACGTTTACTACAGTCGTAGAGTCGGTGTTTCCTGAGTATAACTTGAAAAATACTAATTAAAAACCCCCAAAATCTGCCAGAAATCATAATTCCACGGGGACAAAGTCGCAGGCTAAAATTTGTTTCGTATAATTTTATATCGGTTTTATGTATAGTTTGTAGCTATTTAATAAATACTCTATACACCATCATTAGAACTTAAAACGGGATATTTACCATGTTTATTAGTTTTTGTGAGTTTTAATAAATACTCTATACACCATCATTAGAACTTAAAACGGGATATTTACCATGTTTATTAGTTTTTGTTGCAACATGGTAAATATCCTGTTTTAAGTTCTAATGATATTACTAGTGACCATGTCAGTTTAAAAACTTATACTTTATACAAGTACATTATTGGTAAAATACTCGTACGACAAAAAATAGTGGAATATGATTTTCTTTTTAAATTGTGATGTTTTTCTTAGAAGTTAAAGCTCTAAGTGACTTGATTGAATGATAGAATTGTGTTAAATATTTCAACTCAATCCTTGCAAATCCTCTGCATCTCAAACTAGATATACCTAACTGATAATAATGTGAATGAATTGAATTGAATTTTTTTTTTTGTAAATAGGCTACAATAGAGCACTTTTATACGTCAAAAATTATCAAGTCAAAAAAAATCTAGATGAGATCGGCATTTCCTAACGGACTACTTTGAGAAGAAATGTCAATACAAACTCAGAGGTTAGAAATTCAATATTATTAAATAAGGAAGTTAAAAATTGCCCGCTTAAAACATGTAAGCTTGTATTAAAACATAAAAATACCCAACAAGGAAAAATTTGAAACCAAATATTTCATAACAAGAAAAACAAATTCTCATTTAATCTCATTCGACAAAGAGCGCCGATTTCCCGATTCCTATTCCCGCCGATCCCACCGACCCCAATATTTCAAAAACGTTCATTAAAAAATATAATATGTAAAATGTCAACGCGGAAAAATAAAGCATTCAATAAAGAAATATTTTTTTCCATTTACGTTTTACGGTCGGCACCTTAAGGAAAATCCGTATAATTAGCCATTTCAATACAAAATACATCGTTTCATTAGAGCTAAAGTGAAAAGGACCGTTCGGAGTCGTAACACGAAATAGAAAAATCCTACCTTTTCTCTAGATGATCTCCGAAAACGCTGTGTAAATCTTTTCCTTCAAGTTCACGAAACAAACACTTCAAAAAACACAAAAGTTTCAACTATTTTAATGATTTGTATGTGTATATTATACCACGAAAACTATACGAACATTATTAAAATACGCGACGAAGAAAATCGCCCACCCCTGCGAATTCTACACGTCCGATCGGGCTGAGCGGCGGACGCAAACTGACTGTGAGAAAATGATGGAACACCTCTGTTCCTTATTCCTGATTCCAGAAGGACTTATGTCACGTGCTCTGGTTTTCTAATTCCTTCTTTCTGCAATACACATTTAGGTTGATTATCCTTTGATTATAAAACCTACTTATGCTAGTAAACCTCGCAAATGTTAGCAGGTACCAATGGTGCTCTTCGGGAAATTCGATTAATTTCTTATGGAAATAATTAATTGTGTTGTTAATTATTTATTAAAGAAAGCTGTGGGACGTCGGCTTAGGCCTAATTAAAGACTTAAACTACAATTAATATTAATACAAACAACACATATAAAAATGTTTATATGGCTTATAAAAAAGTTTGTATAAATACGTAAATAGAACATCTTAGCGGTCAGTATTTGACATTTTAGGTTGCTTTTCTGACAGGGATGTGATATGCTACGTTGCTGTGGATACCTTTGGCTTCCACCAATCATATACATTGGTACACATAGCTTAGCACCGGTGGAAACTGACTCAGCTAAGCTGTTTTTTTTATACTAAAAGATGCGTGCTATGGATGGGTTTCCTAGTTTTCCTACTATCGATAGGTACATCGTATAATTGAGCTGCGCATTTTCCTCGCTCACATACATACACCGTTTGTCAATGGTCTCTACATAATTATAGAAAGTACATATAACTCGGAAGAAGTCACATTGGTACTTCCCGTTGGTAGATTTTGAACCAGCATAACGACCCACGACATAAAATAAAACAAAACATAACCACGTTTAATTAAAGCCTCAGATAGGAATCGAACGTGTGTCGCTTCTTAGACTAAAGTTAAATGCGTTCAATTTAACTTTAGCTGGCTTTAGTTTCTGTAATTTTCTTACACACACACACACACACTTCACACACATAAGTTTTAAAATTGAGTCTCGCATTTAAGTTACATCGCGACGATGGTAGAAGGAGTTCGATTAATTTGTTTATACAAACACATATACTAGTTGATCGATTTCTTTTTTATTCACTTGCCCCGTTTCTTATAAAAAAACGGGGCAAGTTTTGGTATTTAGTAATAGGAATTTTCGGCTTAGTACGAGTTTGTTTTACGTTTAATGTGATCGAAACGAGAGTGTGTTCGGCGCTCTGATTGGTTGGTTCATTCATGCTGGCAATCAAGTACATCTACCATGAGTTTGAAGCAATAGTATTTGTCCGTAGTCGCTAGCGACGACGTAATTTTTTTCGATTCCCGCACGGAGCAACTTTTTGTATGGCATATTTTACATCGCCTCTACTGGTCACCCGTGGAACTAAAATTTGCCATACAAAAAATTAACGTCATCAAATGCGCTCTCGTTTCGTTTTCGTTCAACGTAAAGCAAACTCGTACTAAGGGTACAGTTTCTACAGGATCTAAGATATAGATATATATATATAGTTATATATATATATAACCATTAGAGCGGGCGCTGTATGGAGTTGAGTATGTAAAATACGAGGACCACATTCCATAAATAGTTTTTGAACTCAGAAAAGTTTGCAAATGTTGCCTAATCTATTTCTTTTGTACTCACACCGTTAGAAACTCAAGTAAATGGACTGAACAAGTCACTCTGCTCAGCTCCTAGTGAACCCAACGTGTTCGTGTTCATGTGTGGGAGGGCCAAGATTCGGCACGAATGGGCCGGCTCGACCGAAAACCGACGTGAAACAACGGTTGCGTTGTGTTGTGTGTGAGTGAGGTTACCGGAGGCCCAATTCCCCCCTTCCCAATCTTCCCAATCCCCGTTTCCCCAACAACCCTTAAATTCCTAACCCCCAAAAGGCTGGCAACGCACTAGTAACGCCTCTGATGTTTCAAGTGTCTATGGGCAGCGGCCATCAGGTGATACGTCTGGTCGTTTAAGGTTCCATAAAAAAAGCTTCATTTCCGCGTTCAAAATTATTTATTAATCGTATTTTACATACTCATTCCTCTTTGGCACCTGTTATACCGAAGCTACACCAAGGCGTCAAATTGGTTTGAAATATCCCGACACTCCACAATAATATTGCACTTCATTAACGATCAATGAATATAATACCTAATACCTATATAATAACGATTGACATACGATCGGCAAGATCTTGATGCTCATAAGGGTGCATTCAGTCAGTCAGAAGCTTTGTGGGAATTAATCTAATAGTCAATAGAGGTACTTAGTGTATTGTAGTAGTAATGAGATGTGCTAAGGAAGGTATTTGGTGGATTATATTGATATACTAGCTTCTGCGAGCGGGTTTGCGCGTTCCCGGTTAAAATGTAGCCTATGTTTAATTCTATATCTATATATTATAATTCTATATCTTGACTGCACGGTTGGCGCGGTGGCTGGGTAACCGACTGCCGCGCAACGTGTAGCGGGTTCGATTCCTGCACGGAGCAACTCTTTGTGTGATCCACAAATTGTTGTTTCGGGTCTGGGTGTCATGTGTATGTGAAATTGTATGTTTGTATTTTCATTTCATCCCGATCCTTTCAGCCACTTTGATGTGATTAAGTAACAAATAATGAGATATTAACTGACTTAAAAAAATGAAGGTGGTAAAGAAAATTGATACATTTTTTAACCGACTTCATTTAAAAAAGTTTTATTTGTATTTTTAATACTAAGACGATGATGACAGTACGGTAATAGACTGACCTCCTATTATATGGTACTTCATAGCATAACTGAATATAATCGTTACATAACAATCGTATGTTTATATAGGTACCTCTATCTGTTTGTTTTTTCTTAGTTTTCTCCTCTAATTATTACTTCTGATTTATTTCGTTGCGTGATCTAAGACAGTTACTCATGTCTCTGGGGCTCTGGAACGTACTAGACTTCATTGGTCCAGTGTTTTCATGGTTGTATCTACTGTAGCACATCATTTTCTTCTGATGACGGGAACCTTCCAAATGCGTCTAACTTTTTGGGGAGAAAGACTAGGGTGTGTGGGATTTTTATTTCACTAAGCCACCCTGGTGGCCATCTTAGACCCCTGTAAGGAGCATCGAGTCCTCTTAGTAGACCTGCTCCGGAGCCCCCACGGTACAACGCTAGTTACGGCACATCCCTAGGGAACTGTAGTAGATCCTGGTGCACAGGAGTTTGGGAGGTTGTGGCAGGCTTGTCCTAAAAAAAATACCTCCATCAACTATTTTTTTAAAATAACAGAACGTCGAACAAAGCCCGTTGAATAGTTACCTTTTGTAAAAGAATAAAAAAAAACTGCCAAATTGCCGATTGTACAATCGATTGCTATAATGAAGGCATACGCCACAGTGTAGAAATATCAGGTAAAACAAAACGTTCAAGGAAACTTAAATACAAATACTTTTACTCGCAGTTTTGCTTATATTTATTTGGGTTTTATTTTAATAATACCATGATGAATTAACCTTTCTCAGATTTCATAATATCTAATGATGGAAACTGTGCAAATACCCGCTCGTTGGCTTTTTTATTTTTTAGTAGATGTCCAGAAGGACAAGAAAATCATAGAGCGGGGCTACAGTTAAAAAATCTTACTAGAAAGTAAGATTCTATCTATGACTTTCTCGTGTGTCATGGGTACATTTATTAACATAGAAGTTCACATACATATGACACCCAGATAGGAAACAACAATTTGTGTCACACAAAGAATTGCTCCGAGCGGGAATTATACCCGCTACACGTTGTACGGCAACCATTTGATTCACGACGAGAATCTTGTAGGCACAGGCAGAATTGTGGAAAACAAAATGATGTTGCATTTACTACCAACAAAAATTGTAACAAACATACATAAATTGCCTATATCCTACCGTTTCCCCTACCCTGTGGCAATCACCCAGCCACTAAATATTGACATACCATCAGCCTACACAACAGCACTCAACAATGCTGATGGTGAATACTGAAATCACTGAACAAAAGTCAACCTTTCAGCCTCTATTTAGTTTTCCCACTGAAAATAACGGACAAACAACTAATTGGCTGAAAATAGCCGTTCGTGACTGTAAAACAAAGGTTGAAAGGTTGCTGAAAACCTGTATTCTGTTTTTGTTTTAAATTTACGATTTATCGAAAATTCTGTTTGTTTTATATCTCATATCGACGTCAGTAGGCTGCATGGCGTCACTGTGTCTGCACACGGTGCTCATGATGAAGAGTCTCCTTGTGACTCGAAATTAGTAGAGTTTTTGTCCATTAATTCACGTGAGTGAACCGTGATTTTACATCTGTGGCGTGACATGACAAGTGACAGATGACAGAAGATTATCGACGAGCAAATCAAAGGATGACGTCATAAATTTCCTGCATTGCACATGTGAAGTTTACATGCGAATAAACATGGATAGAAAATCCCAACGAACAACAGTTGGGCAGATAGCCCGCCAGGCACGATCACCTCGCCTGGTCGGAGGATCCTCATTTTCTTAGGAAACTTTACTCTCTGTTCCCTAAACATCTAACCTTACTTCCGCCAGCGGCTTCGTCCACGGTCCCGAGGAATAAAAATGTCTCCTATGTGTTATTCCAGACGACAAACTACGTTACAATAAACATAGCTTAGCTGAGTCCATTTCCATCATTACTAAACTATGTGTACCTATAAATATGTATGATAAGCGGAAGCCAAACGCATCCACAGTAACGTAGCATAGCACATCTCTGGTGGATCAGCCTAAGAGTCCACTTAAATTTAAGTAGAAGTAGGTAAAACTTTGAGACGAAACGTCTGCAAAGAAATTCCATTAGGATATGTAGTGGAGTCGTTGAAACTATCTCAATATATTAATAGTACTAACTTCTGTAACTAACTCAGATATATGGACGCGTAGTACTTATGTCTAACATGAGTATGTGTTGAATAGGGGTAGGTTTGGTGTAAACAAATATTTATTTATTTCGCTAACAACTGTCATTACAGAATAAATCCAATTTGATAGTCTTACAAGATGTTTTGTTCTTATTTCCTAGTTTAAATAAAGTAGAAATACAAAAAAGGCTTCAGGAAGGGCTCAATAATAATTTAACAATTAAAACTACAACAACAGGCTTCATATAGCTGCTGTCAGAGCATCAGTATTCATTTTTAATCGACTTCAAAGAAAGGAGGTTTTCAATTTGACCTGTATTTATGTATGTTTGTGCGCGATTATCTCGCGTTTGGCTGATCCGATTTTACTGCGGTATAGTATTTTTCAGACTTAGAAAAAGGCTTTAGATATATTACGTGACCTAAAAGAATGGAGGCTCGCACTTTAATACGTGTTTTACTTACGTATTGCCCACGATTATTTCGCGTTTAGCTGAATTGAAGTCGGTTCCACCCGTCAAAATCGGTCCAGTCATTTCAGAGATTAGTCGAGAAAAACAGACAGACAGAAAAAATAATAATATTGTTATAGTGTATGTATCGTACGTACTCCAATTTAATTTATTAGTCCAGATCTAAATAAGAAGTCCATACCTAGTCATAGTTTTAACAGAATACAATTCCTAAATTAGTAAAAAAACAACCAAAAAATTACGTCAACATAACAACTATACGCAAATACGCGTCCAAAATCGTCGGCAGTCAACGCAGGTGTACTCAAATATGAATGATATATGGCGACACTGTTTGCAAGACGAGTAGCGAGCACAACCGGCTTACACCGGGAGTGTGGACCCTTTTACAATTAACACTGGATAGTAAATGTCGCTCGTACCTTCAACGTGTGAGAAGACACCTTTGCTCAACAGTGAGCACTTATAAAGAAAGAAAGAATGAAAAACACGCTCATACCTTCTCCGTGTAAGAAGAAACCTTTACTCAACAGTGGGCACGTACAAAGAAAGAAAAACAGTCTATTTGCACCGTTATAAAAAAATACAATATTTTTTCACACCTGGCCATTACTCCAAAGGCCACTATTCTCATACTGAGAAAGTTTGAGCATTAATCGCCACACTTGCTAAATGCCATACCTTCTCCGTGTGAGAAGAGACCTTTGCTCAACAGTGGACGCTTATAAAGAAAGAAAGAAAAACTGTTTATTTGCACCAGTATAAAAATTGCATTATTTTTCACATCTTGCCACTACTGGCCAAAGGCCTCTTCTCACACAGAGAAGGTTTGAGCATTAATCACCACGCTTCCTCAATGCGAGTTGGCGGGTTTTAAACTTATAATTAGAAATTGTAAACACAGGTTTCCTCACGTGTGTAAGTAGTGTCTAAAAAATCTTAGAAAGCACATATAACTCAGAAAAAGTTACATTTGTTCTTGCCGTTTGTAGATTTCGATTATCAAAGTAATAAATGCCGATTACAAACTATTATTTATTTAAAATTACTTCACACATACTTTAAACAACACCAATTCCTTTTTCAACCGTAGTTTGTCGTCTATTTTATTCAGATTCACAATTTTTCACCAATGCTAAACCAGAAAATAATCCATATTCCCATAAAACCCCTATTTACATTTCTATCCGAAATGTCGTATCATTCGTATCTGTCCTAACTCCTGAGTTATGGCCACAAAAGTTAGTCATGGTAAATTAATTCAGTATGATTGATGTCTGCTTAGACTTTTGGGGACAGCAAGCATTGGTGTAATGAGTCCTTAGTTTCTTGAAACTGTTTGAGTAAAACTAATTAACTAATAGAGTATCTACATTAGTATTTTAAGTTTAATAATCTTACTAATTCTCTTTGTTTAGATGCAACGTCTCGCCTTTTATCGCCGTAGGCAGAGGTACACATTACGGCATGCAATGTTGCTATACAATGTACACCCACTTTTTATCATTTGTGTTATAAGTCCCATGTAATAGGAGGGAGGGGGTGTTATAAGTCTATTGGTTTAGATTTTAACTTTTTAGGTATAAATTAGAGATTTTTGTATAAATAAGTGTAATATCAAAACAACCCGAAATGGCGTATTCCCAACTCTTGATAAATGTAAAACTTAGACGTCCCTGAGTTTACACAAGATTTGATTGACGACTTCCACGTAAAACGAAGATCAAACTTTCTTAATTACTCTCAAATCCCTCCCTTATTTCGTTACACAAACGAAAATTATATATTCACAAAATTAACCAAATGCAACACAATAATACAATACAATACAAATCCGAAACGGCGTACTATTCGAACAATACGCCATTTCGGGTTCTCAACTCCCGGCGTATTCGTATAGCAAAACTTGGTCGTCAGTGAATTAATATGCCGTGATTGATGTAATACGTGGAGCGTGGAACAAACAGGGCCTTAATTAATTTAAAGTAGTTTACTTTTGAACAGAGACCCGGTTTAAGGCTCACACTTGATTTACTCCGTGGTGAAACGGAACGCTGTGCGTTTTATTCTGACTGACGTTTTAAAATATGAGTGTTTTATTATGCTCAGCTGTTGCCGCTGCCGTTGATTGAAGAGGTGCGAAAATAACTGTCGGAATCTCAGGTTTGCTTGTCCAATTAATATTTTTTTTTATTGTTAGTGCATGTATACCTAATTTTGAATAGATGTGATGTCTATGACATTATTCATTATACGCAAAATAAATCTTAAAATAGTAATAACTGTCACTGTTTATTAATGTTTTCCGCAACCAAAGACATCTCAGATTACATTATTAGTTCTTTTAAGCTAAATATAACATAATTAACGAAGTTTACTTGTTTAAATCCGCGATCAATGTATCTCTAAGCCCTCATTAAGCTTTCCTTTAATAAAATATAGGTTTTTTTTGTACGTCGGGTAACAAGTAGCCTTATTACGTCATGTGATGTCAACAAAACAAAATTATGTCACTATTTCTGCTCTTTTTATTAAACGGCAAGTACTATGTGACCTTTTCCAAGTTATATACGTACTTTCTAAGATTATTTAGACACCATTACTTTTCAAACTGTGAAGGAAAATATCGTGAGAAAATCAGGGCTTATAATTTCTAATATTAGAACTTGAGACAGGATATTTACCATGATTATCAATTCTTATGACTTTCCGATAATCTGGCACTGTTGCAAGCGCCATGATCACGGATGAACTGGAGTTAATGCGGGTGGATGCTTAAGAGCAGACAAATAAAAAAACATCTTATAATTTCTAATTGAGCAAGCATGCTGATTATTCCTCAAACCTTCTCCATGCGAGAAGAGGCCTTTGGTCAGCAGTGGCCACTTATTAATAGGCTGCTATTGATGATGAATGATGAGTAACACTGACAACTCAGCTTACCTCTAAAACACAGACACAGATTGAAAATACCCCCAGTTTACTCGCTATAAACTACAATTAGTCATAATTAAAACTTATAATGAGGTCAGGAATATGTGCATGTGTTGTTGGGCGTCAAAATTAATTATTACACAAGTCGACTATGTTACAATTACATTGTGTACGTGTGTGTGTGTGTGTGTGTAAACTAGAGCGTTGTTGTACGGTGTAAGTTGTGTACTTGTGTTGTGATATTTGGGTTCACTATGGTTCTGTGGTTTATACACGAAATAGGGGAAAATAATGATCATGTTGCTTTTCGCGGGTTATTGAGTTTCTTGCTCGTTCTTGTTTAGAGGAATCTACAGTTTGGATTGAGTATGTAGCTTCACTAGAGGGCTGACTGACAGACAGACATTATTAATAATGTTATATTTGACTTTAACGTTCAAAAGTGCCTTCCTGGTCTATTTTAAATAAATTATTTTGACTTTGACTTATGGTACCGACGAGTAGATGGATCACACGGTAAGTGATCAGCACCGCCCAGTGATACCAGAGCCGTTGTCATATACCAGAGCCGTTGTCATATACCAGAGCCGTTGTCATATACTAGAGCCGTTGTCATATACCAGAGCCGTTGTCATATACCAGAGCCGTTGTCATATACCAGAGCCGTTGTCATATACTAGAGCCGTTGTCATATACCAGAGCCGTTGTCATATACCAGAGCCGTTGTCATATACCAGAGCCGTTGTCATATACCAGAGCCGTTGTCATATACCAGAGCCGTTGTCATATTACAAAGGCGTTGTTATATACCAGAGCCGTTGTCATATACCAGAGCCGTTGTCATATTACAAAGGCGTTGTTATATACCAGAGCCGTTGTCATATTACAAAGGCGTTGTTATATACCAGAGCCGTTGTCATATTACAAAGGCGTTGTCATATACCAGAGCCGTTGTCATATACCAAAGGCGTTGTTATATACCAGAGGCCTTGTGTATTGTCAGCTTTTATAGGTTTCACGCCGATTTTTAATGAGGCCGTGGTTTAGGACTTATCGCTTACTTTTTACAACCACCTTCAAATGATAAATAGGACTCAACTAACACACTGACACCTAAGCTCCTACCTTGTCCCCTAACCCAGTACGGAGGACAAACTCAAACTAGTTGCTAGACGTTAATAATAGAGGAATTAATTAAACTTCAGATGTTACTTCATAACATTATGTTTAGTGTCAAATGACCCGGGAGTCGGGAGGGATCCCGCGCCAATGTTCATTAGTTCCTCCAATGAGTTTCCGAGTTTAATATGGATAAGCATTTATGAATGAAAGCAGATTTACTATAGCATCGTTGGTCGAGTGTGACTGCCGGGCAAGAGGTCTCTCAGGTTTGATTCCCGGGTCGGGCACAGTATAGTACACAGCATCCGGAGCTGCGGACAACGTAACAGGTTACCAGGGCTTCGGCTCAAAGCAGGAGAAGGAACGGGGTGGTTTTTAGTCAGTAAGAGTCTGACACTCCCTCCCGCCTCATCCAAGGCGGGAGAAGTGATTGGATGATTTTCCCCAAAACGGGTCGGGCACATTGTTGCTAGGTATTTTTCGGGTTTTCGAAAATTTCTCAGTAGTGGCACGAAATCTGGCGTTGTCCAGTATATTATGGCAAAAGGCTCACCCCATTACACAGGATCTTAATATAAATGGTGAAAAGTGGGTGTACATTGTACAGTGGCATTATGCGCCGTAATGTGCCTAGTTCTTCGGTGATAGAAGGCGTGACGATACTTCGATACAGATTTACGAAAGAAGTATCTATGCAGAGCGGATATGAATGGGACAGTCGATAGACGGCGCCCTAGACGGACATATATTGACCAGGTTGGCGCTTTTTTGTTAGGTGCATATGATGTCTTATTTCTAAATTATTGTCACTTTTAATTTAATGTATGTTGAATGTTTAATGAATTTATTACTTGTTTTTATGCATCCGTAAATTCTTACTGTCTTATTATTCATTTTACTGTGTAAATTCAGATACAAAGAATTGTTTGTTAATGAATAAATGACCATGACGATATTTAACTTAACTAAACTTTTAAATTAAATGTAACTGACAAGCATGCATGAAAAGACTGATATAACTGTTGATGAAGCGAAAGAGTTATGTAATAATCGTAGCAACATGGCGTTCCATAGTCTGCCTACCCCCATGAGTGACAGGTGTGAAGTTATGTATGTATGTATGCTGTTAGTGATATTTTTTATTTCCTGGACTATAACATTCAATGTACCGTAGTACTTTTATTTCCAGTTGGTAGGAGTACACTTAATAGAAACTCAAAATACAGGATTAAAAATTGTTAAAAATGTACCTACGTCAGACCCATTTCAATGCTCTTTGACTTTAAACAGATTTTAGACACGTCTGTTTACAGTCATTTAATGTTTTAACAATAACCATTAAACTAAACACACTTAGTTTCACGACTAAAGCATATCTCTATCACAAATAATCGGTGCAAATAAACTGTTTTTCTTTCTTTCTTCTTCTTTCTTTCGAATATCAGTACTATCATTAATACATATCGAAAAATATAAAATGGCACCAGAAAACATATATTTTTACGATACTTTTATTGCACGAGTTTAGATATTCGACAGATAGCGTCAGATGTCAGTAAATGCGTTCCAAAGTACTGCCGGAGGCTATGCAGTAACACGTATTGCATAACAACCCGATGATAGCTGCTTGGAGAAGATAAAATATGTTCTTACAATGTTTAAAGAAGATAAATATGTATTGACACGTGCTGATGGCAGAAGTACATAAATAAAAAAGAAAACGTCACGCCTTTTATCCTCGAAGGGGTAGGCACATTACGGCACGTAATGCCGCTATACAATGTACACCCACTTTTGACCATTTGTGTTATGTCCCATGTAATAGGGAGTGAGTCTATTGCCATATACTGGGCACAATTCCAGACTCCGTGCTACTACTGAGAAATTTACGAAAACCAGAAAAAAGTCCAGTAATACTTTGCCCGATAGGCTGCCTACCTGGCAGTCGCACTTGCAATTTGACCGACGAGGCAGTCATCCGTCAGCTTATTTTGCGCCCTATTTCATAAAAAAGTGTAAAAAAACTACCTTGACTAACCCATTCCTGGATCAAACCCTGACTTACATATTAGTTAAGGTTATTTAAAAAGCCGCGACAATAGGAACGCAGATACTCCGATATTAGGAGTGAACCCAAATGATTTATGTCTCTACACAGAATTGGCAAAAAGTCTGCGTTACCAGTAAACTCATGATACACCTGCATTTATATTATGTTAGGTTGAAATATACGGGAGTTTGTCACGGCGAACATAAAATAATAATGTTAATGAAAGAAATATTTTCGTTTACTGAAGACTTTCTTTTAAAGTGTGGATGAGAGCCATCCTTCGGCATGAATGGACCGACTCGATCAGAGTGAGTGATACCACAGCCTCACAGAAAACTGACGTGAACCAATGCTTACGTTGAGTTTCGTTGTGTGAGTGCCCCCTTCCTTATCTTCCCAATGTCCGATTTCTCAACAACCCTTAAATAATCTTAAACTAACCCCCAACGCACTTGTAACGCCCCTGGTGTTTCGGTAAAATAAAAATACATGTATGTATGTCAAATTTTTATAATCATCACAAGACGGAAATTTTAATAAAAATAGTCATCTACCCTATTGCTAAGGACTGGGTTAAGTTACCATTAAATGTATCTGAGTACGGCGATAAGGTTTTATTCTCCTTCCAAGTGGTCAATCAGTCCAAAAAACACCATATGTTAAGCTCGACAAAACACAATTTCGTATAACACCAAACGTCAGACTAGTATCTCTGTCAGTTTATGTGCGTAATATAAGCTACAGGCTTTCAAGTAACGACACGTAAATCCGAACCATATGAACAAGATCAGTAGGTTCAATCTCCATCCGCGCTCTCTCATATTGAATCGTTAATTTATGCTTTGTTACCTAAGATTGTTAGCTTTTATTTTTCAAAGGGGTAAGTAGAATGCCAGGTTTTCGAATTAAAGTGGAAATTGACGTACAACCTTCAGGTTGCAAGGAATTGAATGGATGCAGATTGCTTCCAATAGGTCGGTCATGGAAGTCATTGGAAGAGGATATATTCTGCAGTGGACGTCTTGTGTTTGTGAGGGTGTAGCAGGACTTTAGAACGCTTGCCAAGTGTAATGATTATAGCACTCATACAAACGCACCCATGACACAGAAAGAAGCATTCTGATGAATGCTCTTTCCATGTCAGAATGATGATGATGATGGTAACCAACACAGAAATAAATCTCGATACTCAACGCTCATCAATCACAATTAGAAACAAAATCACTATTAAATTACAATACCATTCACATCATATCATCAGCCTATTAAGTTCAGCCACTGCTGGACAAAGGTCTCTTCTCACAAGGAGAATGTTTGAGCATTAATAAACGCTTGCTCAATGCGGATTGGCGATTTCAAACTGTAGCTGTATGTAGAAATCATAAGCTCAGGTTTCTTCACGATGTTTTCATTCACCGTTTGTCAGTGGTGTCTAAATAATCTTAGAAACTACATATAACTCGGAAAAAGTCACATTGGTACTTGTCGTTGTTGGTAGGTTACGAACACGCACTCTCATACATGAGAAACAGGCATCTTAAAGGTACGCATCCACAGGCCCGCATTGTACGCAACGGGTTTTAGTTTGTCTTGTATAGAAACTCATACAACTGCGCCCGCTTATCCGCATCGTTCGGACCGCATCGTCAGCAATGCCTACATGCGATGCGTACTGGTGACGTCATACGGAATGCGTACGATGCGGGCCTATGGACGCTTACCTTAAACCTCCACCATACACCTCCATAACCATGAATGAACACGAAAAAAAGAGACAACAACAATCTCCATCCCTTTTCTCCAAGTCTATGACTAATTGTGGAGTATTTCAAGTGGAGCCCTTTATATATGCTGTTTTACTTTGACTGGCGCTGGTCCATTAGGTAAGTAGTGCATCATAATGGTCCTCTAAGCGGCGGTAAGCTGGTTCTGTGATGGACCGACTCACGCTGGAGTTCACTTATTAATTCATCCTGTATAGAGTAGGTTGGTGGGACAGAGGTGAATGAATGAGTCATTTTATGAACTACTAGCTGATGTTCAAGGCATCGCTTGCGAGTTACGGACTTTGTGACTAATTAAAGTAGCCAAGTAGCTTGGTGCCAATGTTCGACAGCGGAGTTGCAACACGAGCAGTCCGCCCATCACATACTCTGGGAGTGTGGTCTCTGGCAATCTGAGCGTAACACTATGTTAGATAATTTAATTGTTTCATCAGGTGTAGTCTATTATACGGACCTTGTGGAGTCTAGAACAAATTTCCGTGCGTTTAGGCGTTTTTGCCATACCTATTATTGGAAGCAAGTATAACAGCTCATAAAAGGACCCACTTTTTAAGTCAAATTTCCGTGGTGCTTGGCGATTGGGTTTCTCCGAGTTGTGGAGTCTCTTTGTGCCTTAAGGCTTAAGTCATTCTGTCTCCTGCATTAAATTCACCGAGGGAAGTGGAAACTATCGTTTTATTTTTTTCTGCTCTAATATATATATATATCTTCTGATTTATTTCGTTGCGGGATTCAAAACTGAATCCAAGATCCAAGAATGCAGGAGAAGTCATTGGATGATTTACAAAACCTCAAATCACCATTTATTTTTAATACAAAACACACGCACACCATCCCACATCACACCAAAAACACCTTCTAAATTCACCCTCCTATTTTAAACCCTTACACTATCTGTCCCCAAGTCTACTCTATGCCCTACTAATGAGTACAGTTAATGAACAAACATACAGACAAGTTGTCAACAGCAAAACGGAGCTACTAATAAATAGGGGGTGTCGTCATTAATGCACGACGTTGTACAAAAGTCGCTTCGTTATTGGAAATTCTTAAGACAATTTTAATGAGTCGTCTTTCAATTGTATTGTATTGTATTGGTGTTGTAAAGGGAGTGAGTTGTTGTGTGTTGTATTGGTATTGTGTTGTGTTGGTATGTTTTGGAAAAGAGATTGGTTTGAGACAAATTATGGGCATTTTTTCTTTTTAGATGTTAGGGCTGGATCTGCTAACATCAAGGCTAGCTCCACGCCCGACTAAAACCAGACCTACCTAGATATGGCGCCGACAGTTCCGCACGCAACTCAAAGAGCCAACACACCACCAAATATGGAGATCAGTAGGGCTGATGCCTGATCCGGAGCTGTGGACTGCCTAGCATGTTACCGGGGCTTCGGTTCGAAAAACATGAGTAGGAACGGGGTGATATTTATTCAGTAAGAGTTTGACACTCCCTCTCGTCTCACCCAAGGCGGGAGAAGACATCGGATAATTTTGCACCATCAAAAAAGAAAATGAAAAGATGTGTCTTTATAAATATAGGAAGAAAATGTAGGAAAATATTACTACTATTAGAATATTTACTTGGTAAAAGATCGCAAAAAAGTATAATAGTAACAATGATTCCGTAAACAAGTCAAATGTCAAGGGACCTACAGATCTAGAACAATATTTTGAACCCCTCGACCGCATACCGCAGCGTCAAGCGTTTCTACTCTTAACATAACGAGATATTATGCAAACAGCACATCAAGCTACCCAACATATCAAAACACTTTCGACTTTACCCCATAATAATAAAGTAGGAAATCAATTAACCAAATACAGATTAGTATACCTTCACGTGCTGTTTTTACAATTTACAGCTCTCTCTCATAAAATAAACAAAAACCAACCTTTTTTAAATTCCCAAACGGTTCATATTTCCTCGTACGGAAAAACATAGAAAAGGAAAATGAAATGATTATCATAATCACGTCATTTCTAAGCTAAAGTGGTCCCTTTGCTTGTAAATCTTGCGCACTTAACTCAAAAACTAATATAACTTGCTCGGCCCTTGGGGTTATTGGCAAAAAATAAAACTTCTTCTAACTATGTTGACGTAAAAATTGGTGTGGGGTGACTGTCAGTGGGTTTGGTATTGGGATATTTTCTTGGAATGTAAATGTTGGAAATCTTGTACCAAATAACATTTTGGTACAAATTTTATACTGCGAAATTTTGTTGATACAAGTTTTATATTAGAAGGTACCAAAGCATCTTACTGAAAAAACACTAAGCAATTCACTCATTCAATTTCATATATTTTAACCTTCGCCCAAGTTCCCGTGGGATAAAAAGAAGTAAGATAAATAACCTATCACCCAAGTGATACCGTATTTGTATACCAAACATCAAAATCCGTTCAGTAATTTCGGCATGATTGACGGACAAATATCCAAACAAACAAACACATTACATTTATAATATTAGTGTGATATTTAAACATTATAATGTACTCTTAATTATGTTTTTTTTCTCACACCTCATCTTTATAAGAAATTCGCTCAATATCACAATTTAAGGGAGTTTGCCATGTATACCTCTATTGTCTCCCTCAAAACACTTGATGTTATTTACTTAAGTGAACACAAACCGAACCAACACATACACACACAATTTCCTTAACAACTTTCTTTCAAAACCAATGAACACAACAAAAAACCTATTTCTCGTACCTCGTCCTTAGATGTCAATGAAAAAATAAACGCGTTTAACACGATATCCGAAAATAGCACTTAACGCCACAGTAATAAGGAACACCATGGCGTCACCAAAATCCAATTTTACTTCCTGTAAAAGAAATGTAGGGACCCGTAAAGTTCAAGGTCAGGGTCGCGGATACAGTGACGTAATTGGTTCTTGCCTTTCACAAGATTAGGTGTTGCCAACTCTAAGTTTACACGTGTGATGTTGGCAACATTATTTGATTCGAAGTAAGTAATTTCATTAGATGCAACATTTTATCTAAGGATGGCTTTTACTGTGTATTAGGAAGTTTGAGTGCTCAGAGGGAGTTTTTGTTGTGAGTGCGACACCCATAGCACTAAACGCCCTTTAGGTCATGAGTCGCAGTCATGTAATAAGGTCGTCTTGTAAGCATAGACTGGCAAAAAATGTTGATTTTTTTATGTGATAATCCAGTAAACGAGCATACGGGTCACTTGGTGGTAAGCAAATGACGCCGCCCATTGACACCCGAAACACCAGAGGCGTTACAAGTACATTGCCGGCCTTTTGGGGAGATGGTGGATCTCTCGAATTTAAGGGTGGTTGAGGAAAGATTTGGGGGAGGCTAATTGGGCTTTCAGTTACCTCAATCATGACAAAACGCAACGCAAGCGTTGCCGCTTCCCACTCGTGCGGCAAGCATGGCTCTTCCACACTTATTTATTGCTAAAAAAAAACTGAATATGACTTTGTCCGACTGGTAAATATCATTCAGTCTCGTTACATAATAAAAACAGAACCAAACTTTTATAACAATTACAGGAATATCCATGTAAAAGAATGCTGGTCACTCTACACAAAATGTCCTCACACAAGAGGAATTGAAAAGTTGTTATAGCATCTTCTTGGAACATTGATAAACCGCCAGCATGAGACAGGCAACAACTTTGGTTCGCCAAGGTATTGAGCCACAAACTATCGATTTTTCATCTCTGTTACTTTTCTTATTAGTTCGCTTGTTTCCTCTTCGAAGGTAGGCAGAAACGTGTAGTAAATTGGTATGAGAAGAATGAGAAAGCACTATCATTTGTGTTTATATAAACTTTCGTGAGACATACTACTTCTCAGTGTGGGAGACGCATACTTCGACACGAATGGGCCGGCTCGACCAGAGTGATACTACGGCCTCACAGAAAACCGACGTGAAAAAACGCTTGCGTTGTGAAAACGAGGTTACCGGAGGCCCAATTACCCAATTTTCTAATCTTACCGAACCCCGATTCCCCAACAACCCTTAAATTCCTAACGCCCAAAAGGCAACACACTTGTAGCACCCCTGGTGTTTCGGGTGTCCATGGGCAATGGTTAATGCTTACCTTCAGTTGATCCGTCTGATAAATAAAATACTAAATTAATTATCATGTTATCGGCTTACTCACTAGTCGAGTTCCTCGTCAAACAATTACGTGAGTAAGCCGAACATAATAATTAATCATTTTTGTTTGTCATTTTTATAAATTAGTAGTTAGTAAACATCGAACAAGAATTCAGTAAAAAATATGAATAGTAGAAAAGTTTTGAGAGTTTCGTAGAAAAGTCTGCGTGTGACGGCTCGGATTGTTTTTCTAATGTTTTTTTTTATGTCTTGTCTTAATTGAATTAGGTTTAAGAAGACCACGGGGTCAAGTTGAGTTTATTTATGCTTTTCATTTTACAAGTACATTACATATATAACGCGATCTTTCTTCTAATCTCTGAAGCGGTAAAACTAGAGATGTTATCATATACTGGGCTCAATTCCAGCCTTCATAGTACTACTGAGTATTTTTCTAAATCCAAAAATACCACAATTACGTTCAGCTTAACCTGGGGCTACCGAAGACCTGACGGATTGCTAGGGCTTCAGCTCCAAGAGCAGGAGTAGAAACTAAGTGGTTTTTAGTCAGTAAGAGTCTGACACTCCCTCTCACCTCGCCCAAGGCGGGAAAAGTTATTGGATGATTTAGCTACCTAAAAAAAGCAGTCACTCGTACGACCGCACAATCAGTCTGTCAATTTTAACTTAACTTAAAAACCAATCAATTTACTTACTTTTTAATATGTACGTTACATCACATTGTCTCACACTAATATAATAAATGTGAAGGTTAGTTTGTTTTGATATTTGGATGTTTATCCGTCAATCACGCTGTAACTACTGAACTAAACTTTTGATGAAATTTGGTATAGATAGAGTATGATCTGGCTTGGGAGATAGGCTACTTTTTATCCCACGGGAATGCGGGCGAAGCCGCAGGCAGAAGCTAGTATAAGCAATATTATTTTATGCTACTTCATATTAACGATCACTCCTGCATATGAGATGCAAGTACTATAATGTAAGAAACTTATAATAACTTCAAGAGGAACTGCAATAAACTGCAACATAGTTGCTAGGAAACTTTGTTGATCAATATTGCTAGATAGTGATAGGGAAAATCTTATATTATGTTTGTCTGTTTGAGCTTCGCTTACGTAATAGGCAATACGAAATATTGATTTATAATTTTGAAGTTTAAATAGTTACTATTTGTGTTTAATTTTGTTTCTTTATACCCGCCTGTATGAAGAGTAATATTTACTTTTGGCTTGAATGCAATTTTTAAGCTAAAATCCGACGGATACTAATTCTGGTTTTCGTAAACTATTTGCTAAGTTACTTGTAAAAAAGTTACTTTTGCAGTTTAGTAAGTATTTATATTTATTAATAGCGTCTACCTGCGGCTTAATCCGCGATAAAAGTAGCGTAAGTGTTATCGTAGACCATAAGTTTGATTAATTCGATTCGATTGTTTAAGTCTTGAAAAAATTTAAAAACAAACATACATACAAACTTTCCTATTAATACTAAGTAATAATAGCTGATGCCAAACGAAGCCGCGCTGAGTGACTAGTATTAAATTAAATATTACAAGACATCACGGAAAATATAACAACACTTCAAACTTACTGAAGCACTCTTGGATTTAATGCCATGGGAACACAAGATTGAATATACTACGGAAAAAATAATAAATGACCTAGTTCGGATAAAACTCTGACCAAAAGATGCAATGCTTTCAAAGGCTTTGTTGACTGTTGCGACTGACAACACAGGGGTTGGACAAGTATAACTGGGCTTTTTTCGGTTTTACGAAAATTTCTCAGAAGTAGCACGGTATCCGGAATTGTGCCCAGTATATTATGGCAACAGGCTCACCCCCTATTACATGGGATTTATAACACAAATGGTGAAAAGTGGCTATACATTATTTAGCGGTATTACGTGCTGTGCACACTGTGCACCTCTGTCTACCCCTTTGGGCATAAAAGGCGTGACGTTGCATTGTTTTATTGATTTTTTTTGCTATGGTTTCACCCTTTGTTACTGGGTAATGACCATGGACAAAAATATAATTTTTATCCGTACTAAAACACAATACATTTTTTTTCGGAATAGGCTACTTTCCTACTAGTCAAATTCAATACTTTTTTCGAAACGTCAAAAACGATATTTTCTATGAACTTTGTATGAAATAGTGCATAATGACGTCATAAGTTTTTGACGTCAAATAGCAGACTTATTTCTAGAAATTTAGCTAGAAAAAATCGAAAATTAAATAGTTCATCAAATTTATGAATGAGAGTGTGATTATTTTTTAATATTTTATTGTATTGAAAAGTTGTAATAATTTATTTTTGACCGAGGATAATACCCAATACACGTTCCGTCTAAATATTTCTTTTGCGCTATGTCCACGCAAAGGTTGTCTGGTAAAAAAACTTTAATGACTTTTACTCACCATAAGATAGATGGAAGTGGGTGTATATTATTTCCTATTACACCAACCTCCATCCAACTTTAATCACTAAAACACACAACCCTCCCAGGCTGGTCACAGTCGGGTAAGCTGTTGAGTGTGAAAAACTTTTTCAATTTCCCTCGCCGCCGCCTCTTAGAGTACCATCATCCTGACTATTTGCGGGTGATGAGGGCAGACAGCATAACTAGTTATTTTAGCTGTATCACGGTATTTTTTATCTTTTGGGATAGGTAGAATTATACTCATTTTTCAGACGGTTATACTATAAGCGTTAGATGTAAATTTATTTAAAGGTAGAAGAGGATCATTATTTACGCAACTGCTGAAAAATTATCCAAAAATATTAATTAAAATATGTTTGCCAAAATAATGCTACTTTGGTTATATTTTTTACTTGCTCATTAACTTCAGGTAAGCATGGCTTCCAAAGATGAAGTTTTGATTTTGAAGGCAGAAATGAACAAAGTATTTTTATGTATTTTTTAATTCATACATTCTCAAAAATAGGTAGTAAAAAGAGAAAGTAAAAATAAACTTTTTATTGTACTGCCTGTTTTATTTTTATGACAATAACAAAACAACAAAATTTCGCATTAGCACGCCAGTAATTACCAATCACCCTATAGGTATAGATAATAACAGGTATAACTATCATGTTACAGTAACATAACATAACATAACATCACCAAAGACAAGCACCCACAACAACACAACTCATAACACCACATGAGAAACCATTTATAACCCTTACAAAGTTAAAATAAAACCCGTGTTTATAGCTGAATATTTTATTGGACCACTTCCGTTGATGTGACGTCACGGGTGACGTCATCGCCACGGTGGATGAGTGACGTGTTGATAAATTACGTGTATGGGACAGTTCGTCACTCGTTCGGTGAAATATGGTGCTCGCGGTCTGGTGTCGAGATCGGTTCGCCATTTTGTTTTTTTTTTTGTTGATGAATGTTTGGAGATTTTTAAATTGGTGTTGAATTCTTTTTGGGGTGAAGTTCATGGTGTGTTTGTAGTTATTATGAGACTGTAATTAGTAAATATTGACTTGGTTAGGAAAATTGTGCTTAATAATAATCAGGAGTCAAGCGATAAAATGTTCGTTTGTAAAAAATATATGTCTACTTTGAAACCTACAATATTTTTAGTTATCAAATGAAATAAAATTAAACCAAGTTCAGATATCTTCAATTTTTGAATAAGTAATGCTCTTAAACGACGACTACCGGACAAGGGATCTCGGGTTCGATTCCCGGGTCCGACAAAGTATTAATGGGGTTTTTTCGGTTTTTCGAAAATATCTCAGTGGTAGCACGGAGTCTGGAATTGTGTCCAGTATATGGCAATAGGCTCAACCCCTATTACATGGGACTTATAACACAAATGGTGAAAAGTGGGTGTAGATTGTATTGCATTACGTGGCACAAGCACCTCTGTCTACCCCTTCGAGAATAAAAGGCGTGACGTTGTTTTTTTTAATGCTCTTAAATTATGCACTATTAATAAAGTAATGTATACCTTATATACTTATACATAAAATTACTTTTACATTATCTACACGACCTTGAAACCACTTTACCTCCAAAATACCTCTAAACACATGTTGCTACTTAACAAACAAGGCGATATTTCTTAAAAGTATTCTATTACGTATTCTGAGAAAACTCCTTTCAACTTAAGGTTTTACACTAGAAAAGAATTTCCCAATCCTCTACGGAGTGATTTTTTACGCCACCCAAGTAAAAAGGCCTCCTGAAAAAAGAGCTTATTCTTTGTCAAGAACCAAAACAACGAATTCAAATTCAAACCTTGTAAATTCTGTTTTTATCCTTTAAAGGACTCTAGACAATAGTTTATCCCTATACCTACACTTCTGCTTACCCAAAAAGGGATAATAGTGTGTCATATAAGCACATTGTTCACTGACAAAGTGATCATAAACTTAATGACGAACTTAAACTACGTTTTACTACGGCGTAGCGGCTACAGTGCTACGACGTAGTAAATATGCTACGGCGTAGCTTGGTAACATTGTTAATATGTAGTTGCATTTTGCGTTTGTGACTGAAATAGTAGATTTGAAGGCTGTTATGTTTATAATGAAGCCTTGTTAGTGTATTAACTGTTATTTAGGGAACTAATTAGCCTTGGAAGTCGTGAACTAAGAGCTTGATGACTTATGATACGTTTGTATCGAAATAATATTATGTATTATGTATATGAGTTTGTTGTTACTTTTCAAAATGATAATATTATTACAATTGATTCATTGGCTATAGAATGTATATAGTAACTTGACGGAAATAATACATTTGTGAAATGATTAATTTTAATTTTTCTATAAAATAAAATTATCTCACAATTCTTTTTTTTTCTATATTTTATGTTATCATAAATAAATTTTCATAATAACTGTTAACGATTTACTAACTGAACCGTTTTTGGATAAAAAAAAATATAAATAACCATACCCTTTAGGGAAAACCGACCATAACTTTAAAGTTAAAACACCATCTAAAAATGAACTTAAGACATACTAAAAGCTGAACTGAAAAAACTCAAAAGTATCATAAAAAGCAAGAGGTTTATACAGCCTTCGTGTTACAGGGGTTGATATCATTGAAGGCATGATTTCCCCCGGGAACGCGAGCAAGCACCTGTTAAAGTGATATTAAAAAATTGCACCTAAATTATGAAATACTTACAGTGAACTTGAACTTTGTTTTCAAGGGCTTAATGGTGATTTTTGTAATGAAAGAAATTATTTAACAAGAGTTAAAAATCGGTAAATAAATTAATTTGTAGTGTTCAGTTTTAAGTGCGGGAGAGTCACGCTTCGAATCGACCAGAGTGATTAGTATCACCACAGCATCACAGAAAACTGACGTGAAATAACGCTTACGTTATGTGAGTGAGGTTACCGGAGGCCCAATTACCCTCCATCCCAATCCCCGATTCCCTGGCAACCCTTAAATTCCTAACCCTCAAAAGGCCGGCAAAGCACTTGTAACGCCTCTGGTATTTCAGGTACCCATTGACGGCGGCGATTGCTTACCATCAGGTGATCCGTCTACTCGATTACCGGCTTATACCATAAAAAAACATTACTTATTCCTACTAAGCTCTTCATTATCTCACAAAGCACTAGACAACTAATAAAAATGCACTAACTAAATGCTTAGGACTTGACTATTTATGACGTCACTTTATAGGTCCATTTTATAGCTTCTACAATCGTGTAAACTGTATCCATCGTGATCCAAGCTTTATAACATTGTTTTAAACGTCCAATGTTGGGGCCAATGTTTGGGATGTAACTTTAAGATGTAAGAATGTTTGTCCCTTTCGCACTGGTAGGTTTTGTAATGTGTGTGAAAGAGATAGATTATATAAAGAACAAATTCTTATAGTTATTTGAATTTTGATGTCACATTAAAGTTTAGGTTTTGTTTACATCGACACATCGACTTTAAGGGTCGGCTCATCCGGAGTTTACCGGAGCTCGAAAAGCAGGAGTAGGACTGAACGGGGTGGTTTATAGTGAGTAAGAGTTTGACACTCCCTCTCGCCTCGCCCTGGCGAGAGAAGTCATTAGATCATTCTCCCCTCTCAAAAAAAAAGTGTCAGTTCATATCTAACGGAACATGCGTCGGGTATTTAGTCCATTGAAATGTTACATGAGCTTTACATTTTTTAGAGGACGCAATTTTATTTTTTGATCATGTAGGGGGGGTCAATAGAAGCTTAACTTGAAGTTTGTGGGGTCGCCACCCTTGTCCCTCGGCCGCCATCTTGGAAAAAGGGATGGAAACACTTTTTTTGCTATATCTCGGAAACTATGCATCGTAATAAAATTTTTAAAATCATAATTTGTAGAAAATTATTTTGCCTACAAATATGTTTAATAACTTTTTGCCCTAAATTAACAATTAAAGAAGTTATAAGTAAAAAAGTGAAATTTTGGTAATAAAATTTTCTCTTTTGCTCTATAACTTTTTTTTACATTTTATAAATAAATGGCTTCAGACCAATCTTGTAGAATATTTTTCGAGAATTTTTTTCCCTACAACTGTTTTCAATTTCATTCATTAGAAACTCAGTTACAGCGCTCCGAAGTTAACCGGGTTCGTCAAATTAGTCCAGTCAAATAAGCTTAAATTAGGTAAGAATCTCGGAATGCGAGATGACCAGCTGTAATTTTGTAAAAACTTGTATATTGACACCCTAAAACTTGTCTCAAAACCATGGTATATATGGTAGGGTGTAAGCAACTCTTAAAATTCAGGGTCAAAGGTTCCAAAAATCGTTCTTTTGCGGTTTTTTGGAAATAACTCATTTCCTATGGGTTTTTGGTATTTGTATTCATTATCAATATTGTAGAATACAAAATTCTCTACAACTTTTGTCTAATTTTTTTTTACATGGTGAACCGTTGTCGAGTTGGAGGGCGGAGAACGCACGGTCAATTTTCCACTTTGGAAGCGTCTATCTTTCAAACAATTGAATTTGACGAAAAATGGTTTTAGAAACCATAACGTCTTTTTTAATGTCCTATCCATAACCAACCATCACGGATAGGTTAGCTGAAAAAAAAAATGTCTGATGTGATGCAGTGACCGTGCGTTCTCCGCCCTCTAACTCGACAACGGTTCACCATGTAAAAAAAAAAATTAGACAAAAGTTGTAGAGAATTTTGTATTCTACAATATTGATAATGAATACAAATACCAAAAACCCATAGGAAATGAGTTATTTCCAAAAAACCGCAAAAAAACAATTTTTGGAACCTTTGACCCTGAATTTTAAGAGTTGCTTACACCCTACCATATATACCATGGTTTTGAGACAAGTTTTAGGGTGTCAATATACAAGTTTTTACAAAATTACAGCTGGTCATCTCGCATTCCGAGATTCTTACCTAATTTAAGCTTATTTGACTGGACTAATTTGACGAACCCGGTTAACTTCGGAGCGCTGTAACTGAGTTTCTAATGAATGAAATTGAAAACAGTTGTAGGGAAAAAAATTCTCGAAAAATATTCTACAAGATTGGTCTGAAGCCATTTATTTATAAAATGTAAAAAAAGTTATAGAGCAAAAGAGAAAATTTTATTACCAAAATTTCACTTTTTTACTTATAACTTCTTTAATTGTTAATTTAGGGCAAAAAGTTATTAAACATATTTGTAGGCAAAATAATTTTCTACAAATTATGATTTTAAAAATTTTATTACGATGCATAGTTTCCGAGATATAGCAAAAAAAGTGTTTCCATCCCTTTTTCCAAGATGGCGGCCGAGGGACAAGGGTGGCGACCCCACAAACTTCAAGTTAAGCTTCTATTGACCCCCCTACATGATCAAAAAATAAAATTGCGTCCTCTAAAAAATGCATAATTCGGCCCTCAAATTGTAACATTTCAATGGACTAATTATCGGTCGCGTAACACCAGAACAGACAAATGTATAGAAAATATCTGACCACACTCAACACAACATTTGGAATATTTCAAAGTAATGCATTTCCAACTACAACCAACATTGGTAGCCAACATACCAAGCAGTTAGTTGGCTTGCCGATAGCGAGCTCCATAAAATTAAATGTCAGTCAATACACTTAAACCGTCTGAGTTTTATCTGTTTGTTGAAATTCAAACGTTGTTCGGTATATTACATTTAAATTGAGTATACCATATACTCAATTTGAACCTATATTTATTTGAGTACCAGTACATTCAAACCTATAAAATGAAATGTCCTGGTAAATTTTGATATGACAATAGCAACATCAATAACAGTTAAAATAAAATACTCAGAAAAAGTATAATATTTTTGATGTTTTAAAGTAGTCTGTAAAATAATATAACCGATAGAAAGATTACCAAAATTGGTCCGACTGTATAAAGTGATAAGTGGTATAACGTACGTATTTTAGCTTTATAACATGACATGTTTTGTAATTCTTATTTGATTTTGTATTAAAATTTACTTTATTCTACTATTATATAATTTGTATGCCCTATGTGGCGGATCACGGCATGAGCACTTTTTACCTAAGACCTTTATGTAACCTGTGAATCACGAATAAACAATTTGATTTGAAATATGTAGATGCAAAATTTTCTAATAAAACAGTGAAGGTCATTAGTCCAATCAGCTTATTTTTACAACAAAACGACTTCAGTGAATATTCTATTGATCACTAGTCCATATGTTACACTAGCGGCCTCTAGGGACGCTAAACTTTTATTAATATCCTTTTCAACGCTGTAATAATACTTAGAATTATTGTAATTGACACCACATAACAGAATAAGATTATTTATAGAAATAATTATTCTCCCCCCCATCTCCTTCCCTTCCTCTATTTTATATGAAATGCAATTTTTCCTCTGAACAGTCACGTGTCTATTTATTGACTTGTCTTCGATGAAGTGCTCTTATATCACACCGTAGCGTATCAAGAGATACAAGCCACTTGCACTGTCCTTCTCTAAAAATATATTAAACTAGCTGTGCCCGCGACTTCGTCCGCGTGGAATAGTTATTTTAGGCATTATATTTATTTTTGCAAACAATTTTCTCAGCTTCATAAATTATAGCTGTTACCCACGGTTAATTTGTGCATTGAAAATTCGTGATAGCACTGGATTATGATTATAAGGAACAATCCACACTCATTTCTATACTATATGTGTTTCCACTGTTTTTCGGAAACCTGCGCCTATAGGTTAGGTAACCGCCACCCCGGTTTGTGTTTCAGAAATAAAATTCCTAGGGTACTTTTTAGATGGGCTCGCTACATACGCGTTCTAGCAGTGGTAAGTCCCCTCTTTGAAGAGTGGCTAGAGAGGCGTCACGGCGTCTTCACCTGCCGCCTGACGCAGGTACTTACCGGACACGGAAGTTTCGGTTGGTACCTGTTTCAAATTCGGCGGGAGGAAATACCCGGGCGTTTCGTCTGGGTGTCGTCATTGCGAGGACCGCCCGGAAGATATGGTGGAGCATACAGTGGCGGTGTGCATTGCATGTGCTGAGCATCGCCATGTCCTTAGGGATGTGAATGGCGACGGTAACCTCTCACGTCCGGCTCTAGTTCAGGCCAAGGTGCGGAGCGAGGGGGAAAGGGACGCCGTCTCCCCTTCTGCGAAGTAGTCATCCTAGCTAAGGAGGAGGCGGAGCGCGTGAGGGAACGATCCTCATCACGCCCCAGCCGCCGCAGAAGACACTCCGGGCGTCGAGGATCGCGTGACGATCCCCGGCCACCGTAAGCGCGGGTCTGCGGACGGCGAGTAAGAGTAGCTCGTCGTCGATCAAAACCAGACCCGTGCGTACCGTGGGCTCAAATCAGAACGGGGTGATTTTTACACTCCTTCTCGCTTCACCCAAGGCAGGAGTAGCCAACGGATGATTTTACCCCTCAAAAAAAGAAAGAGTACTTTCTAGAACAAATGTTTCCTTTCATACATGGTGACGCAAGGTTATGAAATCCTTAAGGACCATATTTTTATGACAATAAATTGAAGAATTGGTTTTTTTTTTGTTTGTCAAATGTTCCAGCCGATATTATTGCACTATACGTAGAATCTGGTTGTACTTTGTTAGACAGCCACAATAAAATGTGGGCCGTGTGGTAAACCGCTTTTTTGCCATTCTACGCTGTAAACAAACACTTTCGATGGTCAATGATCAAAAAAAAATGTTTTACTTCGTTAATTTTTTTGAGTATAGTTACACCAGGCTCCACGTCGTTCGCAAACAATGCCTCTCCTCCCGGTAGCGTCGTGTTTCGCACATCATGCGGCGCGGGTGAATTTTATATCGGAGTTATTTTAAAATTTGTAATATCTTCTAAGATGTTTATTGAATTTTATTGATGTCAAAGACAATTTTGTTCACAATTAAATACTCTTAATGAACAACACATTTATTTCGATAAAGATTAATATTTTTTCGTTAATACAACTCTTAACAAATAATGCATTAATTTCGACCCAGTTTGATTACCATAAAAACGATTCTAGTAAGTTAATCCTAAAAGATAGACATATACTGTCGCGGACTTTTTTAGATCATTTTAAGAGGAATAATTCTTTCATACATATAATTTTCGTATCTTGAACCATTTTCGCAGCGCACGCAACGGAAGCGCTCAAGAATTAATAATTTCCCCCGTTTTGTCCACATTTTCCTTTATTTCTTCGCCCCTAATAGTCATAGCGTGATGTTTTATAGCCTATAGCCTTCCTCGATAAATGGACTATCCAACACAAAAAGAATTATTCAAATCGGACCAGTAGTTCCGGAGATTAGCGCGTTCAAACAAACAAACAAACAATCAAACAAACAAACAATCAAACAAACTCTTCAGCTTTATAATATTAGTATAGATTAGACTTTGTTTTTATATTTGATGGGTCGACGTTTGGCCTCCATCTCGTGTAGTAGTAAGCAGTGATGCAGCCGATATACGATGTAGGACGTCTGCCTATAAGCAACCTGTTCACTTGGGTCTTGAACATATCCAGGTTATACCTTTTTTTAAGGTGGGAAAATCATCTAATGCCTTGGACGAGGCGAGAGGGATAGTCAGACTATTACTGACTAAAAACCATACCGTTTCTACTCCTGCTTTTCGAGACCGAGCCCCGGTCAACCCGCTAGGTAGTCCGCAGCTCCAGATCAGGCATCAGCCCTACTGGGCCCCATCTGTGGTGGTCTGATGGCTCTTTGAGGCGCGCGTGAAACACGACGCGCCGCACACATGGGTCTGGATCTGGTCGGGCGGCGAGGTACGGGAGGAAACACAGACTCTAACAAAGAATTCCACTCCTTACACATTACTGTGTAAAGGCAACCTGTTAGATATTAGAGCTCTCCCAGTCACTTGAGAGTTGCACATGTTTTTATTGAATAAAATATTGCCAGTATCTGCCAGCACCGATATACAGACGCAGGGTAGCACTAGTTCATAGATTAATATGTATTCTGTTGGATTACACCATTTTATATTTTCTGACGTTTTGTATAAATCGTGTATTAGTGTCGTTCTATGCTGGATGGATTAGAATGGATTCATATAAGTTGTTTCTTTTTTTCGTTTTATATTTTTTAAGTTTTGCAAGTGGATTGCAGATGGCAGTTTAAAAGGTTTTATCTAAGAACGCTGCGAGCCGGTCTCTGTCAAATGTGTAGACCTGTAATCGGCTCTTTTGGCGCCCACGAGAACAATGGACAAATACATTCTATTCTGGCAAACTATCACAATTATATCTTCCATCTATTGTTGTACACTTACATTAACGAAATAAATCATGTTTGTATTTGTATTTCCTTACCTTATAATATATTACCTTATTACGTTATAATATAGCTAATAATATTATAATAGTCAAAACATAAACTTAGACACATATAAAAACATACATCAGTCAACAATTTTTCAATCTCACTCAATTCAATCATAAAACGGCGTTTGAATATAAAATCTTTGACGCCAACTTTATTGGTATTTTACGTGCAATTTCATACATTTGTCACTGGATCCTTTTCACACTAGATTGGAAACTAAAGAGCGCTTAGGGAACATAGTTTTATACTGTCACACCATCTCGACTTTCTATTCTCTAGAGTAATAGAGGGAGGTGCATATTAAATGTTGAAAATGTTGATATTCACTTTTTGGTAGGTATTTTATAAGGGGACGTGTAATGGGGGATGGTGTTACTGCCATAAAGAAATCCTTAGTATGGCCAAATCCTCAACTATCGTGAATTTCCTATCCTACCCAAAAGGCCCGTAACGCACTTGTAAGCACCTCTGGTGTTTCGGGTGTCTATGGGCAACGGCGATTGCTAACCATCTGATGACTCAACTGCCAGTTTACCGGCTTTTTTCGAAAAAAATCCCGATGAATCAAGAGCCTCCTCCTTTATTGAAATCGGTCGAAAATGACTACTTCAATAGTTGATAATTACTACAAGACTGACACAAAAATCAATCTCAAGTCTCATTATTGCACCTTGCACTTAAACCAACCTACCAAGAAGATAGTACTGATGCATATATTTTTATAGGCTAGAGATTAAAAAAGCAGACGGATCACTTGATGATAAGTGCATCAGTGATACAGGGACACCCACAACACCAGAGGAGAAACAAGCGCTTTGCGGATTTTATTAAAAGGAGTGCCCCTTTTAGGCCCAGAAGGCCCAGAAGGAGATGGGACGAACTTAACAGCTATGACAAGGATTGGCCGCAAAAAGCTTTAAACAGAGAGGAGTGGAAGGAAGGTAGGGAGGCCTTTGCCCTGCAGTGGGACGATCATGGCTGAAATCTAAAATCTAATAGTACCCCTTTTGTTGTTAGAAGGTCGTATCAAACACAAAAGTTACTTTGTATAGTTATATTATAAGTATCAGTATAAAAATGTTATTTTGTAATATTCAAATATTATATAAAATATTTTTTATGATCAACAAAATGTATGAAACTTATGTTTTAATAAATTGGGTCTTGACCTCTTTTCATGTTATGTGAATACTAGGTACGAGTAGCAGGCAAAGGGAGGGTCCAAGTGAAGAGAGACAATAAGAGTGCTTTTCCACCAGAGATATGCTATACTACGTTGCTGTGGATGCGTTTGGCTTCCACTAATCATATGTATTAGTAACGTACCCATAGTTTAGCACTGGTGGTAACGGACTCAGCTAAGCTGTGTTATTATATGGAAAGACGCATGCTGTAGATACGTGCTATGGATGTGTGCTATGGATAGGTTTCTTACTATCGATATATCGCATAACCGATCTACACACCGTCCTCACACAGCTACATAGCTTAGTATCAATGGAAACGGTCACATAGTTTCACAGCTTAGCTTACATCTTCGTAGCATAGCTACATAGCACATTTCTGGTGAAAAAGCACCCTAAATGATTGCCATACTATTATGTTCTTACAATACTATTAAGTATCATGTTTATGTTAAACAATAAAACTTGATATCGCTTACACTTCAACTTAGACCACACACAAAGGAATTAATTCAATGGCAACAGAAAAGCAGATTGCTTCGTGCGAAGGAGTACGGTAACAAGTTGCTTAAATTGTAACAGCTGTATTACTTATATATTTACAGGTTTATACATGTTCGTGGGAGAAATTTTCAAAATGTATTTTTGTAGTATAATGACTATTGAGACTAATTTAAATAAGAACACGTTGACTGCACGGTGGCTGGGTAACCGGCTGCCGCGCAACGTGTAGCGGGAGTAACTCTTTGTGTGATCCACAAATTATTAATTAGTATGTGAAATTGTATGTTAGTAAACGCAACCATAACACAGAAGGAAATCGTAGTGTGTAGCAACGTTTTTATATAAAAAAAGAACACTAACGCAAACTGTCCGAGGACGCTCGACTAATTTCAAGCCACAACCGGAGCTCACAATCATTTACAGTGTGTGTGGTGACAGACATCACCAGTACCAAAGTTAGAGTCAAGATACTTTGAAATAACAAATATTGTCATCGGCAGTATATCCGAACTGATCCAACCTTCAAACGTCCAAGAAAAGAGCGTACTCCTTTTTAAAGGGTTGGCAACGCACCTTTGTCAACACGCCTCTGGTGTTGCGGGTGTCCTTAGGCGGCGCTGATCGCTTACCATTAGGTGACATCATTACCCCTATTCCGTAAAAAAAAATACAAACAAAACATAGCATCGAAAGGACTATAATATAATAAGTATACTATGTAATATTCAAAACTGGACATAAATATAATATAAAATAAAAAAGAACTTATTATAAAAATAACTGACTCTTGCGCCAATACTTCGGTCCACATCCTCGTTCGTATTCCCCACTCGTTACCATCTATATACGATTTATTCTTCCGAAACTGAAAATAAATAATTGGGTCGTTATATAAAATACAAGCGACAAAAATACGTGTAAAACATCAGGTTTTTTCTGATATCAAAATTCTTTACTTATAGGCAGAAGATATTTTTAATTGTATCGTGATAACAATAATATAAGAAAACCTAGCTTATATCAGTTGTTTCTCCAGCGTTTCGTGGTATAAAAAGTAACCCATGTGTTATTCCAGAACATAATCTATCCCTGTTCCAAATTTCATCTTGTTTTAGCCCTTTATGACGTAATTGAGTATAAACATACGCACAAACACACAATCTACAAACCTTCATATTTATAATATTGAAGTAAAATTCAGATTTAAATTTAGCAACTATACAACTGTAATATGTACGCCCAAATTTCACCATTTGTGTTATAAGTCCCATGTAATAGAGGGTGAGCCTGCCATCGAAAATTCGAATAATGCCCAGTAATGTTCTGGCAGTCCATTAAAATTTTAGCATTACATAAATTATATTTCAACAAATTACAAGTTGTATATGTGTAAATAACCTTACTTAGAAAGACCTCTTCTTGGACAGCCGGCGAAGTTTTGATGCCTTCGTTCTTTTCGGACTAGTCGTCGCGCTCTGCGGGCCTGGTATCTTCTGAAACATCATTTTTATATTATTATTAATTACCACGCTTGCTCAATATGGGTTGGTATTGAGTTTCAAACTTATAATGTAATTAGAAATTATATGCCCAGGTTTCCTCACGATCCGGAGCTGCGGACAATGTAACAGGTTACCGGGGCTCCGGCTCAAAGCAAGAGAAGGAACGGGGTGGTTTTTAGTCAATAAGAGTCTGACACTCCCTCCCGCCTCACCCAAGGCGGGAGAAGTCACTGAACGACTTTCCCTCCTCGAAAAAAAAAAGTTTCCTCACGACATTTTCTTCATCGATTGTCAGTGGTGTCTAATATAGCTCGGGAATATGAGAAGTGGGCGTTTAAAACCTCCGGCCTCCAGGACATTAAACGACAAAAGTGCCTAATGTAGATTGAAACAAACGTTGAAACGAACTTCAACTTTGACTATTAGACCGTAATTTCGTCTCATCTACCATCTAACAAATAGCTGATCATCAACTACATCTGCTTTACGAGCAACAGATATCGGGTTCCAAACTCGCCAAGATCCAGATCCTCTTTTTGTTCAATATTTTATTTTGTTATTATATCAATGTGTATCGCAGTTTCGGCCTATCTACTATAGGACTCGTTAGCTCAGTAGTGTAGAGCGCTGTTTGGTGGACACGCTCACCGTTGTGTCCTAAGTTCGTTTCTTGGGAGCGGTCTCACCAACGGAGGACGGAGGTGCAAATCCTTCACGAGTCATTGTATATTTTTGGTATATTTTCCTATCCTTTTATTTCATTGCATTGCATTGGTAAGAAATGACTCCATAGGACGTAACTCTAGTGATGCGACAGAACTAATATAGTTTTTAGAATTTAAATCAAATACATATAAACATTCACTACCTCAATAGTTAAACCTTTTACGATCGAAAAGTGGAACACAGTCAACATTAAATAATTTATGTATATATATTATCACACCTTTTAATTCCCAAAGGAGCAATCAAATGTGTACACATTCAATGTAATATACCTACTTTTCACCAGTTATGGTTAAAGTCCCATGCCTTATAGGTACCGGAACCGCGGACAAGGTAACCAGGGCTCCGGCTAAAAGCAGGAGAAGGATTGGAGAGATTTTTAGTCAGTAAGAGTATGACGCTCCCTCTCACTTCACCCAAGGCGAGTGGACACGTTGGGTGATTTTCCCCACTTCAAAAAAATGCCTTATAGCTACCTACTGGGCTCATAAGCCCCTTGCTATTACAGAATTTTTTTCGAAGACCCAAAATACCCCAATAATCCTATACCCAGACAGTATTAACTAAGAACATCAATGTCCACAAAGACAATACTAAAATAAATGATAAATGATATTTATTTTTGCAAATAGGTTACAAAATAACACTTTTACACGTCAATCTCTAAAATAACTAGATGTAGTCGGCATTTCCTATCGGACCACTCTGAGAAGAAATGCCGAAACAAACTCAGAGGTCATAGTCTCTTTTAAAGTCCAGACAATGAAATAAAGAATAATGTAAGAGAACCGTGCAAGTTGATTCTGTAGTGGTCTAATAAAATCAATAATCGTACGTAATAATAAAAAAGAGTAATGTTTGGATGTGTGTAAGGGGTCCCGGAGCAGCACGTATCACCTACTTAGTCCCCAGACGACTATATTAGCGGGGATGGTCTAAACACTGATCTATATAGACTAGATGTGCTATCGCACTGTTCTCTTTAATAACCAATTTGAAAGAAGTATGTAGTTACTCGTATACAGATGATCTGGAAGTCATTGGGGAGGCCTAAGTGCAGCAGTTGACTTCTTGCGGTTGATTTGGACGATGATAATGCAGTTTCACTTATTATTAAACCCTGACGCAAAAACGGTGTGCTTTAATTTCACCTTTACCCTTTGTATGAGTTTGCTTTATGTTTAACGCGATCAAAACGAGAGTGCGTTCAGCGCTTAGATTGGCCCGCTCGAATAGCCTAACCAATCGCAGCATCAAACGCACTTTCGTTTTCGATTTCGTTAAACGTAAACCTAACTCGTACTAAGCCCTCTGGTCTATCCATGTGTCTGTTTGTGAATGTACTGTAGCTCCTGAACGAATAAATCGACTCTAATGAATATATTTTAATCAAGAGCCTTATTCTTTGAAATTATTCTTAGCGACGCTTCAGTTGTGACGAGCACTTTTCTGAACAAAATATGATCAGATATTTTTTAACCAATCTTAACATCAAAATTTTTGTGACTATTAACTTTAACGACATTATTTAAGGTACCACCACTATTAAATATGTCTTATTTTAACTTTCGTGAGACGTACTAAATTAATAATTATGTTATCAGCTTACTCACGTACGACACACGACGCGGCGATTGTCGCGGAATGCTGCTCATGAATATGAGCCTCTGGCATGGCTTGAAACTGGTCGAGTTCCTCGTCAAACAGATACGTCAGTAGGCCGATAACATAATCATTAATTAAACATGTCATTAAAGTTTTCAATCATCACAAACCTACTAACATTGTGAGCGAACTACAACACCATACCACATCTAGTTTCCCAACATCAATTGCAAACTAGAGGACGAATGTAAATTGTGATACAAGGCGGACTTAAAATACTTTCTATATATTTTAGAATAATCCTTAGCCGGGACCAGAGGACACAGCGTATAAATTATTAAAGGATTTTAAACCCGGTGGACGACCTTTTTGTGGGTTTAAAAGTGAAACGTGCTCTACAGAAGTTTAATACTTTGATTCAGTTGTTTGTTTTAGTAGTTTTTACCTTGTAATAGTGTGAAGATGTTGTGTTTTGATTTTAATATTTGAACTTACTTTAAAAAATAAAAAAAATTGTGGCTTTTTCTAGACTCAAAATTTAAATACAATCGTTTTTATTAATAAATTTCGAATAATTTGTAAATTCGTTTATTCATTTTTTGACCAAAAAAGAGATCACTAATGCTCATCTTAAGCAAAAGATGCAACGGACACAGCTAAGCTATTTTTTTGTATGGAAAGATGCGTGCTACAGATACGTGCTATGGATGGCGTAATGTATTGATAGTAGGGAACTATCAATACATTACGCTCTCTCATCTCGCACAGCTACATAGCTTAGTATCAATAGAAACAGTCACATAGTTTCACAGCTTAGCTATTACATCTTCGTAGCATAGCTACATTGCACATCTCTGGTGGAAAAGCAGTCTTATAGTGAAAATTCAAAAAAAAAACTGTATTTCACAGCTTACAAAATCATGTAAAGTCCAATCCTGCAAGTAAACATACACAACAAACGCTACACAAGAATTGTTAACATGTCGAAACCATCAAATTGGGAATGTTCTAAAATCCAGTTATGTTCAGCATTCTAGCTTTGTGTATGCCTAGGTTGAAGTGCCTTGTTCAGGCCATGCCCGCGGGCGAACCAATCGTCGGATCCCTGACAACACGATTTAAACCCTCGACGTTTTATTTTAAACAGAATTTTAGTAGAGAGACATTTCTTTTAAGTTTTAGTTCGATATTTTATTTTGTGGGACAAAATGTTTTTAGTCAAGTATACGCAATGCTTTTTTAGTAATTTTGGTAACTATAGATTGTATAAAGCATTTACATTACATTGTTATCACATACCAACGAAACAATGTAACCAAGAATTGTATCGTGAACCTGATTGTAAAAGAATAATCTATGGAATTTCTTGCTCGAAGGAATCTATACGTTGGAACGAACAAATAACTTCACTAGAGGATGAACCGATAGACAGATTTGGTTTTTTTTTAACATGTATTATAATATTTGCTTTGACGTTCAAAAGTGCCTTCCCGATCTATTGCTATGTCTGCACCGTTGGTGCGGGGTGGCTGGGCAACTGGCTGCCGCGGTCCAGCACGTAACAACTCTTTGTGTGATCCACAAATTGTTGTTTCGAGTCTAAGTGTCATGTGTATGTGAACTTGTATGTTTGCAAACGCACCCACGACACGGGAGACAATCCTAGTGTGAGGATACTTGAAAGAAAAACTACTGTTGAAATAAATACTCACGTTAACATGCTTCTTGACAATGATGGCGACGCCTCCCCCCCGGCCGGGTTTCGTTCCAGCTGGCCGGGGCACCCGCCCCACCAGGTACTTGTCGTGACCCTTAGGCTTCATAGGCTCGCTGTCATCGTCTGAGGCTGAAAGAATATTAATGTATACTTATCTATACTAATATATAAAGCTGAAGAGTTTGTTCTGTTTGAACGCGCTCTCAAGAACTACTGGTTCAAATTGTAGAATTATGTTTGTGTTGAATAGTTCATTTACCGAGGAAGGCTATGAATTATGTGCTTTTATTAAAGGAGGAAAATCATCCAATGGCCTTGCCTTGCCTTGCCTTCTTCCGCCTTGGGCGAGGCGAGAGGGAGTGTCAAACTCTTACTGACTAAAAACTACCCCGTTCCTACTCCTGCTTTTCGAGCCAAAACCTCGGCAAACCCGGGTAATCTGCAGCTCCGTTCCATCTTCACGCTCAGGCTTTCTGAGCGTGTTTGTTAGAATGTTTATTAGAAAATACTGCTGCTTGATCTCTGACCACTTATTTTATTACAGAACTGGATTTTGATAAAATATGAGAGTATAGAGTATGAGCTGGCTTGGGAACGCGGGCGAAGCCGCTAGCAGAAGATAGTACATCAATAAATATTATATCTTCTCAGTTTGAGAAGAAACCTTGGCACAGTTACAGGTTGATAATGATGATGATGATGATGAATATAACTAACAAACACTCACTTTCTCTCTCCCGCTCGACATGCGAGTGTTTCAGTATACCAGGTATTTTGTACCTCACATTGCTACCCTTGCTGTGGTAGTCTGAGTCATCAGGCTCCGACTTGCTTTGAAGTTTACATTTCTGTTTCTTTACGCTACGTCTAGTGTACTTGAGGATGCTGGAAGGAAATATTTTAAAGTTTGACTGACAGAAAATTATTGAAGATAGATCCTACGATAGCATTGGGCATCATTTTTATGATATAAGCAGGTAAACGAGCAGACGTATCACGTGATGGCAAGCAATCGCCGCCGCCCATGGACTCTCAAAACACTAGAGGCGTTACAAGTGCGTTGTCGGCCTAGGAATTTAAGGCTTGTTGAGGAATCGGGGATTGGGAAGATTGCTATTGTGATAAAAATATACAAAAAAGTTTCTTTGAAAAAGTTGTTCACAATCATATGTTTAAATATATTATGTGTACTTACGAAAACCTCTTCTTCTTTTTCTTCTTATTTTCAGTAGAACTAATCGATGTATCTTCTGATTCAGATTCCGTGTAAATATATGGTGGCTTACCCATTATAAAGTAATGGGATCAAAAATTAATAATTTGTTGTAAACCAAATTAAATTTCTTTATGTTGCGTTGCACCACTGCATTTTATTTAGGATTTTTTTTTATTTATTTTCTTGTATTTTTTTCATATTTTTTTTTTATTTATTCTTTTATGACAATCGTGTCCGTTGACGTTACTGATGAATGACTTCTGTGTTTTTTTTTTCAGAATTTATATTTGCTTGCTTGCAGCTAAAGAGTTTTTCTATTCCTATACTATTTCACCAAAGAGTTTGTGTTTTTATAAAACCTGTTACTTAGTACTTACATAACCTCACGCCTGTCACCCCAGGGGTAGGTAAAAACAATGTAACGTCAACTACTAGGAATTACCTCTTTAGCTTCATCAAAACAGTCATCAGTTTCTTCATGCATGCGCGTCGGTTATCGAGCATTATCATTGGGAAAGGGGAATTGGGCCTCCGGTAACCTCACTCACACAACGAAACACAACGCAAGCGTTGTTTCACGTCGGTTTTCTGTGAGGCCGTGGTATCACTCCGGTCGAGCCGGTCCATTCGTGCCGAAGCATGGCTCTCCCATACTTAATTTTGATTAATTATTAAACTTCTTTCTTTAATACATCGCCAATTTGTTCGATATATGTTAGGTGTTTTAATTTTCTGTTCCTATGTCCAGCTAAGAAAAAATATTAATCCAACACGCTAAATAAACAAATGTCGTGTAGTCTACATAAATATTTGTAAATTCGTGAGGTTTCATAAAAATAAGTCCCAAGTTTGCAAGCAGACAGGGCCTTGCATTTCTATTCTACTATAATATCAAGCTTTTCGACTCATTTCTTACCTATATTTATTTATCTTTAATATTATTCGATATCCGTCAAATATTAAACCAACTACTAACCCTTTTTACCCACATTTATTATGCATTAAACATCTCCCATCAAAAACTTAATCACTTTGAAACATTTATAGCAGAAAATAAAATATAGCAACTGTCCATCACAGACTCGCCATAATAGATTAAAACTGGCACAGTAGCCATTATCATTATAACAAGCCCATTCCCTAACGAATTAATAATTCAATCCCTCTAAAATAACGGTATCTCCCGCGAAAATGAATCGGCCAATTAAAACTGCGTATCCATTTTGAATATAGAACAGAATCTTTTTCAAAATTAGAACTCGGTACAAGTTTTGAATTTCGAATTTCGGAATCTTGTGTTGGTTGAAGAAAATTCGTTACGTTTTGCCAAATTGACGTTTCGAAAGTTTAAAGCTGATTGTTTGACAATTTGTAATGATTGTTTCAAATCAAGTTTTCTATTGAATTATTGAATTGTTTTTGGTGAAATTATTGCCTCATTGTCAATCTTGTAAACTACGTGGCAAGAGTACTTAACTGTAGAAAATATATGCAAGGAAAAAGGATATAAACACTATATATAGTAATAAAAAATAGGATATAACGATAAAAAAGCACATAAACACTATGGACGTTGGATTCTGCACGATTGGCACGGTGGCTGGGCAACTGGCTGCCGTGCAACGTGTCGCGGGTTCGATTCCCGCACGGAACAACTCTTTGTGTGATCCACAGATTATTGTTTCCGGTCTGGGTGTCATGTGTATGTGAAATTGTATGTTTGTAAACGCACCCACGACACAGGAGAAAATTCTAGTGTGGGGCAACGTTTTTTTTTTTAATAAAAAAGGAATATTGTATTAATAAGAAAGAATTCATTCAGATAGTTATTCATTCTGTTTCTATTGATTACTATTATTAACAAACTGTTGGAAAGATTGTTTCTGGTTTGTAAACACAACCTACATTTATTATAAAGTATAACTGGTCACTATGAAAAAAGTCAACTGTCATCTTTGACAGCCGGTTATCTTCCTTTTTTCGCTCTCGTGTCAGTCGTATGTGATTTTCAGTGATCGCTTGAAGAATAATAAAATCTGCTGAAATCTCCACCGTATTTTTCATGTATCACGTTAATTTCCAACACAAACAAGTAAATACTGTAGTCAAGTAAAAACTTAAGTCAGTAAATAAAATAAATAAAACCTAATTTTGCAATCTGTATCATCCATGAACAAAGTACAAAAGGGTGTAATGTGATAATAAACTTAGAAATCTTCTTAAATTCCTAATCCCCTAAAATGCAGGCAATGCACTAGTAACGCCTGTGGTGTTTCGGGTGCTCAGCGGCGATATCTGACCGGTTTACTCATTTACCAACTTACACCAAAAACAAAGAAATATTGCTAGAAAACGTTGACAAAAATAAAAGTTCCAACAACATTGTGCTATTGTATATGTTTAACAATCACAAGAATGTCTTAGAATTTGATAATATTATGAACAAGTTTCGTACGTCTCCACATTGAGTTCTAACTCGTCATAACAAGCCGTCGAAGGAATTCATATAACGTTTCAACATTACATATTGAAATAACTCCACTCTCTTCTATTTAATATACTTTCTGTTTTGTCTGGTATTTTCGTATAAGAATAAAGATAAAGTAACACAGATACACAGATAGATAGCTGTTGTCTGCGACCTCATTTGTAGATTTTCCTGTGGAAGAATTTTAAGTTGTATAGACTGCACGGTTGGCGCGGTGGCTGAGCAACTGGCTGCCGTGCAACGGGTAGTGGGTTCGATTCCCGCACGGAGCAACTCTTTGTGTGATCCACAAATTGTTGTTTCGATTCTGGGTGTCATGTGTATGTGAACTTGTATGTTTGTAAACGCACCCACGCGACACAGACACTAAAAAAAAAGTTTTAGATATATTGTATGTGTGGTCTGTCAGTTACTCAATCAGTCAGTCAAACATATACATAACCTTAGGCTTTTCCACCAGAGTTGTTATGATATAGCTATACTACGAACTACGAAGGTAATAGCTATACTGTGAAAATATGTGACCGAAGATGCGCCGCCGCAATGTAACTGTGCGAGGAAGATGCGCAGCTCGAGTATGCGATAGTAAGGAAATTTGTGGGACAGCTTCAGCAAACCCGCGTCAAACAAAAAAATCACGCAATCAGTCCATAAACCTCGACGTAATCGGTGTACAATTATACATACTTACATACATAGAAAAAAACATACGCGCACCAAAAAATAACGTGTCCGTTTCGACTGCTCGGCCACTATGTCGTAGAAAAAAAAAAACTTATGTCAGCATTTCGAAGGAATTTGTAAAAGATGAACAGTGAAAACCGCAAATTCGAAGAGTCAATAATCAGAAAGTTATGTGGGTTTAACCGTGGCCGCGCAGTCCGCATGAATTCAACTGCGCGGCCACCAGTTCTCTTAAACGGAGCGTTGTAAAAGTCTAATTCCTTTTGCTAATCACTGACAGGATTTCGAAGAAAATGTAGATCATAAAAATAATGCCCTACTGTCTGTAGTTCACGACCTACATCACTCCAAAGTTTGGCCGCGCAGTCCGCACAAAGCGAACCGCGCGGCCACGAGTTTTTTTTAATAGACCTTACACGGAGCTTAGTAGAAGTCCCATTCTTTTTGCTAATTACTGACACCATTTCGAAGAATATGTAGACAGTATAAATAAATCCTATAATTAAGAACTACAAGACCTGCAGAACTTAAAACCTATAATCGAAGGAAAAAATAGGGTGACCAAGATTTATAGTGTGTGAATCCAGGCTTTTTCCCATTTCAATATCATAGTATAAATATATCATCACTACACAATATACAAAGTCGCTTTTTCTGTCCCTCCCTATATCCCTATGTATAGATTTTAATGCGGTTTTTTTAATAGATAGTGATAGAAGAGGAAGGTTTATATGTATAATAATAAAATCCATTAAATAGGGGCTGTTATTTTTGATGTTTCTAACGTGATGTACAACGTTCGAAGTACTTCTCCCGCGCGTATTTAAACGTTTTTATAAACCTGTTCAGTAGTAGTTGCGCAAACACACACACACATTATTACAAACTTTCACGTTTATAATATTAGTAGGAAGTAGGATGCCTCAAAAAAAAGTATAGGGTAAAATAAAAGCTAGCTTGCAAAAGACAGATTTTTCATACTTTACATTTCAATTTTTTATTTATCGTGATATTTTGAAAAATGTACACTATATCTATATAAATTATAGCACATGTGTTATTCTGACATGTAAGCTATTTTACTGCAAAGTTTCAGAAAAATCCGTTCAGTAGTTGTTGCGTGAGAGCAACAAACACACACACACACACACATTATTACAACCTTTCACGTTTATAATATTAGTTAAATTATTAAATTATATGAAACATCTGTCCTGTCTGCGAATGAAAGGAATGCCAAAAATATAATATCTTCCTAAAGTGTTTATTTATAAAACTTAATTATTTTATAATGATGACGTTTACCTATTGCAGTAGTCCATGCGTTTCATATCCAAGATGTGTCATTGCTTAATCAATTAAGTGTCATTGCTTAATTAATTACGGTCGTCGATTAAGCAATAACAAGTGTCATTGCTTAATCGACGACCAATGGTTATGTTATGACGACAACCGAAACAAAACTCATGAAAGTTCAGTGCAGCCCATAACACTGCACAATTTAACTTATGGTCTTATTGGTAGTTAAGTTACATGATAACAGGTGAGAATTTTGCTCTAAAGTGGAGCTAAAATTAGATTTTTATTATATAGAGACTTGTTAAATGTTAGATAATAGTAGGCTTATATCGAAATTCACTGTGATTTACATGGTATAGGAATATTTTGTGATTTTATCGTAGTAAGTTTTGCTATAACGATTATAGTATGACTGATTTGTTTGTAATAAAAATATTATGATGTTAATCGATACAAAAACGTAGGTCGTTATTTCTTGATTAAATTGTAATTGTAAGTACAATAACAAATTAAACTGTGATTGGTAGGTAGGTGTAAGTTGTATAATTTTAAGTTTTAGAAATGTTGTTGTTATCGTAAGTCAGATTTTGTTTTTAAATTCTGATTGCAATATGAAAACGAACTGTGATTGTTGAATTAGGTGATTTAAAGTATACTTTAATAAAACTTTATCTACTTACAAACTTATAATTTTATGTTATATAGGTACATGACGTTGCTCTCGTATATCTAGTGTAGTTTTTAAATAAGCTACTTTTTTAGCTTATATAGTTATGATCTTAATCGTTACAACAACGAAAATAAGCAATTATTTTTTAAATTGTAATTATAAATATGAAAACGAATTGTGATTTTTAAATTATGTGATTTATAGTTTATAGTAATATTATGTTTTATCTATTACTTAAGAAATAGAAATATAAATCAATCGATGACATTTTTTTCTTTATATCCTTTTAATTAGCTTCTCTACTCAATTTTAAACCAAAAAACTAAAACTATTTGCATGTTACGATAAAAAGTATAGAAATATACGTGACAATGAAAACGTCTTATATGGGAATATCTCGTCAGCGCATCGTAAATCATGGTCACCCTTCTTTTAACTCTAGTTACAGGGTATAAGTTCTGTAACTCGCGATTTTCAAACATTAGAACTTCATTCATGATGTTTACAAATTCTTCGAAATCGTATCAGTGATTAGCAAAAATAAAGACACCTGTACCAAGCTCCGTTTAAGCTCCACTTTAAGAAACACGTGGCCGCGCGGTTCGCCATTACGTGAGTGTTGTGGAACGAGAAGTCCAAACTTTGGAGCTATATTTTTACAATGTATTTTTTCTTCGAAATCCTATCAGTGATTAGCAAAAAAACTTAGACTTTTACAACGCTCCGTTTAAGAGAACTGGTGGCCGCGCGGTTCGCTTTGTGCGGACTGCGCGGCCAAACTTTGGAGTGATGTAGGTCGTGAACTACAGACAGTAGGGCATTATTTTTATGATCTACATTTTCTTCGAAATCCTGTCAGTGATTAGCAAAAGGAATTAGACTTTTACAACGCTCCGTTTAAGAGAACTGGTGGCCGCGCAGTTGAATTCATGCGGACTGCGCGGCCACGGTTAAACCCACATAACTTTCTGATTATTGACTCTTCGAATTTGCGGTTTTCACTGTTCATCTTTTACAAATTCCTTCGAAATGCTGACATAAGTTTTTTTTTCTACGACATAGTGGCCGAGCAGTCGAAACGGACACAAAAATAACATATTTGAGAACCTCATCTTTTTGGTAAGTCAGTTAAAAACTTACTTATTTACCTTCAGCTATCTGAAAATCGCTGCACAATGTCCAGTTTGACTTATCTAAACCAAGAACCAATCTATTCATCATCATACCAGCGCATCTGCTATAAAATGCAGCGAGTGATCTGTCAATGGTACCGTACGGGCGAGCCTGATTGCTTGCGTTCCGACTCACTGATGGCGGCCTACTGTTTATTCTTGCATTCATAGATCTGCAGGGTTGTGCTGAAATAGGAATATCAGCGTGGATGAGAAAAAAATATAAGATAAGTAATATCATAGGTTTATTTGTCGCATAAGTTAAAAAAAAAAAAACAATGAATGTCACAACCTGCAGTATCCTGCTAGCTAATCTATGTGCACTTTTTGTAGTTGTAAAACACAATCATATTATTTATTTATTTTCTAACTGGTTTCTGTTCTCTTAACCCGCGTTCCTGTATGATAAAAAGTATCCTATCACCCAAGTCAGCTCATACACTGTCTGTATACCAAATTTCATCAAAATCCGTTCAGTAGTTTCAGTGTGATTGACGGACAAAAATCTAAACATCCAAACAAACTTTCTTATAAATATTAGTGTGATAGTGTGATGTAAAGCATAATTATATTAATTTATTGCAATATAGTATCTAATTTTCTTTTGAAGCCAAATAATCTATAATCTGTAAAGGCAAATTGCACTCTAATCACAATGAAACCCTCCTTTTTCCGTCCCTAAATCGCATCCAATCATAAACCTATCAACACAAAAAACTAATATTATTTTTGAGTTGGTAATTGCACCCGCCACTCTCAAAACCACCACAAAGTGTACTAAAATGACTCAATTCAAACATGGCATCCCAGCCCAAACTCAAAACATACAAACTAGACTTCTCTCAGTCAGTCTAACTGTGTCTAGTTTAGGTAGACTGAAACCTAGCTATTGTTCCGTGAATTAATTCCCAGCGGATTGGGCGTAGCTGCTAGATTCGTAGCTAGATGTACGCGTTCATGATATATTCAATTGTCAGGTCGTTTTGTCTGTAGGAAGTCCATTTTTGTGTCTTTGATGTAGATTAATATTAGCTTGTATTGCTGTCATGGCATGGTTTTAATTGTCGTAGCAGTAACTAAAAGTGTATATCTACGGTAGGGACCTACATTATTATTAACTTTTCAGAAGCGATCTATCACTGAAGGTACTTAGAATACAATATCAAGTATTATAATTAGACTGTACGGTAGCGGGTTCGATTCCCGTAAGGAGCAATTCTTTGTGTAATCTACAAATTTTTATTTCGGGTCTGGGTGTGATTTGCGCTAACGCTTGCGTTGTGTAACACTCACTTTGTGTTTCATTGTGTGTCAATTACCCTTTCCAATCCCCGATTCCCCAACAACCCTTAAATTCCTAACCCCCAAAAGGCCGGCAACGCACTTGTAACGTCTCTAGTGCTTCGACCATGGGCGGCAGCGATTTTTTAGCATCAGGTGATCCTTCTGCTCGTTTACCTGTGTCTACCATTAACAAAACATATGAATAAACACAAGCTAATCTACAACACATTTAATCAGTACATTATAAGCCGGTCATGTGATTCACGAGGCCACAGTGTTCCGCACCAGTGGCCGTGGTCAAATAAATCTAATAACGGACGAACAGCTTATTTATGTGGCACAGGTACTGAACACAGTACTAGTGTTACGTTTAGGTGTTGCCACGATGAACATTTACAAAATGGTAGGAAATTGATATCTTTGAAATTAGTTCGAAACGTTGCCCCACACTACGATTTTCTCCTGTGTCGTGGATGCGTTTTTACAAACATACAACTTTACATACACATGACACCCAGATACGTTTGCTCGGCAACCAGTTGCCCAGCGACCGCGCCAACCGAGCAGTCATGCAATATCGTTATGGTTCGCACTAAGCGTTTTGCTTCGAGTTTCCTTGTGCATACCGCTAAGGAATGGAATTCCTCGCCGGAATCTATTTTTCCTTTAAAATATTACTTGGGTGTCTTCAAGTCCCCAGTAAGCAGGTTGCTCATAGGTAGGCGTACTCTATTGGCGGTGACATTATCGCTTACCACCAGGCGAGATTGTGGCCAAGCACCATCCTGTTAAGTATATAAAAATATCGGTGTCATATAGCAAATTTAAAGAATGAGTATTGTACATATTTTGTTGCGTAAAAATAATTCGACGCATCACAATTTTTCTATGAATTAAACCTCCTTAATTCAAAAATCGTACATTATTCTACCAATTTCCAAACACTTACTATTATCTGGCAACCCAAACCGTACACTAGTTGGGCTAAATGTTTACATGTATCTTTATTAGGCCGTACATCGCGGAACCCCACTTTTTAGAGTCCCTTAAGTGTATTAGTGAAAACCCTATAAATTTTACCCTTGGCAATACCGATACCCACCTACTTACCCACTTCAAGTTATGTGTTATGGGACCTCCTAAATTTTGTTGGGTATTTTCGGAAACGTGTTGTGTTCGATAGTGAACAAAAACAGTTTAATTTTGTGCGTTATTGTCTTGTGATAAAGTCGGTTTGTTATGTTGTTGTTGTAAGGCTGAAATACATGTAAATATTTTATGTAATACAATATATAGCCTGTCTCCCTTTTTACTTAAACAAACAAAAGCTTACTGAGCATGGGGTTTTCACTGGTTAGGTGAACTAACGATATTTTCAAACAAGGTGAGAGATGCTAGAGATCGAGTTCAGTGACGCACTATTAGAGATTCTAAGTTCAATTAAAATTAAGAATGAACACAAAACCTCATTACTATTTTTCTTAACCCAAAGAGAACCATACACTTCAGACTTCATATGTACTGTCTCTCGACCAATTAAGCAATCTTACAGTCACTGAGAAACACATTAGGTACACATAACATAATGCATGACAATGACAAATGCTTTGCGGGGAGTGCGAGACGTTACCATCCATACTACAAACACGTTACCAATATAATTGTCCACAATTCAATATTCTTACCACTTTCTGAGCGCTTCTAACCTCTCTACACCTGTTTACTTATACATTTGTTTTGTCACATTGAACAAAAACATTATAGCATCTCCTCTTTGTACTTGCTTCATAGTTCTGCCAAATATTACTTTTCTCTCAATCCCGGAAGTGACGTGTCAATTCCCAGTGAACAACCTTTGAGAATTGTATATCAAAGGTTTAGATTGTCTTGTTGTTCGAGTGATTGAAAGTACCTACAACTGCTGCGTAAAGGTAAGCGTCCACAGGCCCGCATCGTACGCATCGTACGCATTCCGTATGACGTCATCAGCACGCATCGCATGTAGGCATTGCTGATGATGCGGTGCGTACGATGCGGATCAGTGGACGCAATTGTATGAGTTTCTATACAAGACAAACTAAAATCCGTTGCGTGCGATGCGTACGATGCGGGCCTGTGGACGCGTACATTTACACTCTGTTGTTCAATTCCCGGATTGGGCTAAGAATTATAGCGTAAAACTTTTTATTAACGCAATCTCTACGCTATCATTATAACTTAAGACGGGATATTTACCATAATTTATTAGTTTTTGTGAGTTTCCGATATTTCGGCCCTGTTGCATGAACTAACATAAATAAACTTGGTAAATAACCCACCTTAAGTTCTAATAATAGTATTAGTGACCACTGTCAGTTTAAAAACCATCTCTACGCTTGGCGGACATTGGAGATCGCAGTTTAAAAAGTTTCAAGTTTATTAGATAGCTGCCCAGCAACAACTAAAATGGTTTCCTAAAATTATCAGGAACTTGTTGCTAAGTAAATCCCAGTTAATATCGTCTAACAGCAATTATAAATTATAGTCTTAAGGTTGTAATTAAATACGAAGCTGAACGTTGACCCCTTTTGTGCCAAAATTGCGAAGTTCGTTCATTGATCTTGAAGTGTGCTATTTTTTGAACAAATCGATGACTAGGGAGTAACGACCTGCTTTTTACTTGTTAAGTCTTTGACTGCCAATAGAAAACTGTTGAAGGCAAATCCTCCGCTAACGTCGGTCACCGGTGACTCTCGTGGCGTTTAAAGTGTTAAGGTAATATGTATTAGATGAAGTTAGACATTAAGAAGTTAAGTAGTTTCCTTAGTAAAAAATAAATCTTATCGACATTTCCATAAAATAGTTATGAAAAAAAAAACATAGTCTCATTCATAGATCTATTTGTATAAAGGGCCCACGGCAAAGTCAAAGTCAAAAGTCAAAATCATTTATTCCAATTAAACTACATAATATATACTTAGGCACTTTGAAACGTCAACAAATAAAGAAATAAATAATAGTCTGTCAGTCTGTCCGTCAGTGAAGTTAGGTGCAATTAATCAAAAAGGCAATGGAGTGGTTGACCCTACAAGACCAATAAAACTCTTGACCACATGCTGAATGTTCGCAAGAAACAGATTGCAGAATAACATAAAAAGAAATCATAGATTTGACGATCAACTTAATTTTTGAAATTTTCATCAAAATCGGTGTAGCCAAACGCGAGATAATCGCACACATACCATCCTATTGTCAAATATTTGACAATAGGATGTATGTATGAATGTTTCTTCTATTTTGAAGTCGACTAAATATTGACGAATGATAGGGAAACGAAAATCAAGAAGATGTACTTAAATTGATTCTGTAATTAAGTCTTTGACTGCCAATAGAAAACTGTTGAAGGCAAATCCTCCGCTAACGTCGGTCACCGGTGACCACCACATGTTAAGTACAGAAAAATATCTCCAAATGAAACTACTAAAGATGTGTCATTGTATTATTTATTATGATTCGTCCCAAGATCGGCTTTTGATCACTCTTCTGTAGTACTTCCCCGACTCGCGTGCAGTGCGCAGTCGATACTCACTCTCGAAGTTCACGTGGTATAGTCCGTATTTAAGTCTGAAATTATACAGTATGGAGATCACTCATATAACTTCTTTTTTACATTTAATGTGTCGACGTTTGGCCGCTATCTCACCTGATGGTAAGTGATGATGCGGCCTACGATGGAGCACGTCTGCTCATAAGCAACCTATTCACTTGGGCTTTGAAGACACCCAGGTTATACCCATCAGGAAACACAGACTCCGGCAAGGAGTTCCACTCCTTAGCAGTAAATGAAACTACAAGTAGTACACCACATAAACATGATACAATTAAATATTTCAACGAAAACCGAAAATAAAAACTTGAAATTTTCAATTCTATGTGAACAGCTCCATGGACCATGAGCTGAAATGTTATAAGGTTGTCTAGGAATGTTACGGACATGCGGCGCGGCTGTTGCAATGCCGTATTTGTAAAGAGTGTTCAAATTAGCTCAAAGAGAATAATACACTTTTTGGTTTAACTACTGGGCCTATTTCGCTCATTTTTCATAATCATATACATAGGTACATATTGTCAGCCAAGATGATAACAAGTAAAAATGTAAATAACGTCACGCCTTTTATCCCCGAAGGGATAGGCAGAGGTGCACATTACGGCACGTAATGCCGCTACACAATGTACACCCACTTTTCACTATTTGGGTTATAAGTCCCATGTAATAGGGGGTGAGCCTATTGCCATATACTGGACATAATTCCAGACTCCGTGCTACTACTGAATTTTTTTTCGAAAACCCAAAAAAAGCGTAGTATTACTTTACCCGACCGGGAATCGAACCCGAGATCCCTTGTGTGGCAGTTGCAGTTGCGACCACTCGACCAAGGAGGCAGTCAATGGTAACAAATATGTGGTAAATTAAGTCATAAGACGTTTCCCTATACGGTATATAGACAATTATATGAATACTAGGTACTAGCAGGTAGATATAGAACTGCATACGTACTTATAACCGGTAATCCATTCGAAGCTGTCGATCAGCGACCAGACTGTGTACCCCATCACGTGCACTCCTTCATTTATGGCGAGGAGCACCTTCAACAACATCATCATCGTCATCGTCATATAAGAATAAAAAGTATACAGCAGATCGGCATTACCTATACAAACATGTATCCAGATTCAATTTTATTATGTTTAGAATTGAAAATTCATATCTTCCTTTCTCTTTTCTTTATTTAAATAAACGTTGCTCCACACTAGGATTTTCTCCTGTGTCGCGGGTGCGTTTACAAACATACAATTTCACATACACATGACACCCAGACCCGAAACAACAATTTGTAGATCACAGAAAGAGTTGCTCCGTGCGGGAGTTGGATCCGATACCCGTTGCACGGCAGCCAGTTTTTATCGGCTTACTCGGCTAATCTCATAGTACATAACTATTTGGCAGCGCGTCAGTCGCCGCGCTGTGTCACGGAATGCTGCTCATAAAAATGAGCCTTTAACATGGCCTTAAACTAGTCGCGTTTCTCATCAAACAGTTACGCGATTAAGCCGATAATATAGTAATTTATTAAAATTAAAATCGTTTTTTATTTTTTTTAACGTTGCCCCACCCTTAAGTCTTTGACTGCCAATAGAAAACTGTTGAAGGCAAATCCTCCGCTAACGTCGGTCTCCGGTGACCACCACGGCGTTCAATGTGTTAATAATAAGTATGTACTTTAACCTTGAACCTACTTGTTCCAGATTTTTTTTGATGTAGTCTACTCTGTCGTAATCAGCGAGATCTAGCCTCAGCATTGGGAGCCCGTTCTCTGTGATCATAATGTCCTTGACTTCGTAGTTGTCCTTGATCCAGTGCAGCTGCTTCCGAAGACCTTCAGGGTATATTTGGAACCTGTGGAAGATACTTTTAAATAAACAGACTACAACTTCCTTCTTGTTTTGGGCTCGGTTAGTAATAAAGTTAGTTAATGTAATAGTATAATAGCTGATTATACAATAGGACCTAAAACATGACTGGTTTGGCCCAATTACCCCCCTTCCCAATCTTCCCAAAACACCAGGTTTCGGATGTCCATGGGCGGCGTCGATTGCTCACCATCAGGTAATCCATCAGCTCGGTTACCCCTTATACCATAACAAACTAATGAAAAGTGGGTGTTACACAGGTTTACTCAGGGGATTCAAAGGACATGACTTTGCATACGTATATAAATAAAATTAATAAACAATATCTTGCCGCAAACCAGTCAATAACGATAGTTCTCCTGTTAGGATGGTTCACGAAGGTGACTCCCAACTCCTTGGACCCATAGAACGGCCAGTCACCAGCCGTCTTGCGAGTAGCTTTACGAACTAAACGAGTGGTGTAGTGGTTCAGCCCATAGAAGTCATAGGTGCCTGGAATAAGTACTTCAGTTTGGATATTATCTTCATCAAAAGCACTTGACCATCTTCATCAACTTCTTCCACTCCATAAATCACATCAACAGCCTATAAGTAGCCACTGCTGATCAAAGGCCTCTTCTCACATGGAGAGGGCCTCACAGAAAACCGACGTGAAACAACGCTTGCGTTGTGTGAGTAAGGTTACCGGAGGCCCAACAAACCCCTTACCAATTTTCGCAATCCTCGATTCCCCAACAACCCTTAAATTCCTAATCCCCAAAAGGCCGGCAACGCACTTGTAACGCCTCTGGTGTTTCGAGCGTCTATGGGCAGTGGCGATTGCTTACCATCAGGTGATCCGTCTGCTCGTTTACCGGCTTATATCATAAAAAAATCTGCTGTTACGATACTGGCGAAAAGAGGAGAGCTGGTGACAATTGTATTATTCTCTGACGTCACAACACAGTTACTTTGACTATTTAGATTTAGATTTCAGCCATGATCGTCCCACTGCAGGACAAAGGCCTCCCTACCCTTCTTCCACTCCTCTCTGTTTAAAGCTTTTTGCAATCAAGGATTGGCCATCCTTAATTATGACCTATTTTAAAGAGGTATACCTAGATACCTTTGATAAGTTGAATTTCTTCTGGAGTAAACGGAGGAAGCCTGGACTGATTGTACCCTTCCGTCTTGCTAATTCCAGCAATATACTTTTCCAGTTCTGGTGGCCAACCTCCTGTTTTGGAATAAATGGGATGACCGAAACGACCTTCCTGGAATAGTGAAAATGAAAAATTTAAAGAACTTATTTATACAGACTCTCAGCTGCTCGGTTGACGCGATGGTAGGGCAACCAGCTGCCGCGCAAAATGTAGCGGATTCGATTCCCGCACGGAGCAACGGAGCAACTTTTGTGTGATCCATAAATCGTTGTTTCAGATCAGGGTGTCATAATTATGTACGTGAACTTGTACGTTTGTGAACTCACACACGATACAGGAGAAAATTCTAGTGAGGGGCAACATGGACTTATAAACCAAATTGTGAAAAGTAGGTGTACATTGTAAAGCGGCATTAAGTGCCGTAATGTGCATCTCTGACTATTCGGGGAGAAAAGCCAAAGACCAACAAACAAAAGTCGACCAAGCTTCAAAGATCAATTTTCCATGGCAAACAAAAGTGAGTAGTTCAACTTACCCAGAGTTGCATTGCAAGTTTCGTAGCTTCTTTATCTTTCTCTGGATTCAAAGGCTCAAACCAGAAGAAAACATTGGCCATTGAAATCTTGCCTGCAATCATATTATAAAAAAAAACTGAATACCACCTTTTTCATTATTATGTTATCGGCTTACTCACGTAACTATTTGACAAAGAACTCAACTAGTTTCAAGCCATGCCAGAAGCCTAAACCTAACCTAAACCTAACCTAAACCTAACCTAAACCTAACCTAAACCTAACCTAAACCTAACCTAAACCTAACCTAAACCTAACCTAAACCTAACCTAAACCTAACCTAAACCTAACCTAAACCTAACCTAAACCTAACCTAAACCTAACCTAAACCTAACCTAAACCTAACCTAAACCTAACCTAAACCTAACCTAAACCTAACCTAAACCTAACCTAAACCTAACCTAAACCTAACCTAAACCTAACCTAAACCTAACCTAAACCTAACCTAAACCTAACCTAAACCTAACCTAAACCTAACCTAAACCTAACCTAAACCTAACCTAAACCTAACCTAAACCTAACCTAAACCTAACCTAAACCTAACCTAAACCTAACCTAAACCTAACCTAAACCTAACCTAAACCTAACCTAAACCTAACCTAAACCTAACCTAAACCTAACCTAAACCTAACCTAAACCTAACCTAAACCTAACCTAAACCTAACCCTAACCTAAACCTAACCTAAACCTAACCTAAACCTAACCTAAACCTAACCTAAACCTAACCTAAACCTAACCTAAACCTAACCTAAACCTAACCTAAACCTAACCTAAACCTAACCTAAACCTAACCTAAACCTAACCTAAACCTAACCTAAACCTAACCTAAACCTAACCTAAACCTAACCTAAACCTAACCTAAACCTAACCTAAACCTAACCTAAACCTAACCTAAACCTAACCTAAACCTAACCTAAACCTAACCTAAACCTAACCTAAACCTAACCTAAACCTAACCTAAACCTAACCTAAACCTAACCTAAACCTAACCTAAACCTAACCTAAACCTAACCTAAACCTAACCTAAACCTAACCTAAACCTAACCTAAACCTAATTTAAACCTATCCCCCGTCAAAAAAATACAAAATAAAGTGTGACATATTATGATTATCCTGGAGATGTAGTATATAGTCTTTCTCTGTTCTGTGGTTACTATAATAAAAAGTAAGTAACAATTTTATTATAAAAGAGCAACTTACCACGGTACTGTTTCCGAAATTTTTCGTACGCCCTAAAAGCCTTAGCGTGGGCCAACAGCACATGTCTGCTGCACAAATAGTTGGAAATCTTCATGTCATCCAAGTATGGAGCGGCCATCTTGCTGTACCCCCCATCACAGATAGTCAGCGGTTCGTTTATAGTGATCCAGTACTTCACACGATCACCAAAAAGGGTGTATAAGACCCTTGCGTAGTCCGCGAACCATGTAGCGATTAGTGGATTCGTCCATCCTCCTAGAAAAATGTTTTTATTCATAATTTCTAAGTTCTATGTCCGGAGCTGCGGACTGCGTAGAGGTTTATCGAGGCTCCGGCACTCCGGCACTTGTACCTAGCAAAATTGGCAGCAAATGCATTCTACTCGACATTTACCTTGCCGGAGTCTGTGTTTCCTGATGGGTATAACCTGGGTGTCTTCAAAGCCTGAGGCAATAGGTTGCTTATGGGCAGACGTGCTCCATCGTAAGCCGCATCATCACTTACCATCAGGCGAGATAGCGGTCAAACGACGACCCATCAAATGTAAAAAAAAATAAGCAAAAGTTTGGAATAATGGAGGAACTTAGAGAATGTCAAGGGGAAATGGGAGAAATCAAATAAGCCACTGCATTACCAAGTTCTTGCAAGGACTGCGGCAAGTCCCAGTGGTACATGGTAACCACAGGCTGGATGCCCTTCCTCAGGAGACCATCGATCAGGTTGCCGTAGTAGCTCTTGCCAATCGAGCTGATCTGGTTCGGAAACCCAGTGGGAAGCAGGCGAGGCCAGGATATTGAGAACCTATGAGTTATAAAATAGTTATTCAACTTATTTTTGGGTACAAAACACAAGGTTTGTGCTAAGAGGGACTGGACATCATCAAGCCTGTTTTGTGAGTGAGATTACCTAACCAATTACCCCCCTTCCCAATCTTTCCAATCCCAGATTCTCCAAGAACCCAAAAATCCGGCAACGCACTTGTAACGCCTCTGGTGCTTCGAGTGTCCATGGGCGGCGGTGATTGCTTACTATAAGACTATTACCGGCTTATACAGTAAAAAAATAAGATGACACAAGGCACAATGATGACTCTGGAAATGCCGTCGAATAAAAAAATTCGTAATTAAAACGTCTTATGATAGTTATAGCAACGTCACGCCTTTCATCCAATAAGGGGTAGGCAGAAGTGCACATTACGACACGTAATGCCACTATACAATGTACACCCACTTTTTCACCATTTGTGTTATAAGTGCCACGTAATAGGGGGTGAGCCTTTTGCGATATACTGGACACAATTTTAGACTCCGTGCTACTACTGAGAAATTTTCGAAAAACCCAGTAATACTTTGCCCGACCCGGGAATCGAATCCGAGACCCCTTGTCCGGCAGTCGCACTTGCGACCACTCGACCAACGAGGTAGTCAGTCTTATGATATCATTATAACTATAGTACAAAAATAATAATATTTTGATCTAACCTGTACATTTGCAGTCCCATTTCATGAGCGATCTCAACATCTCTAGTCCAGAAATCGTACGAGAAACATGCATCATCTGCATTAGAGTGGTCCATCACAAGCGAAGGTTGGGTGTGCAACAGTCTATCCCAAATACTTTCGCTCTTATCTGGTAGGAAATAGAGTCCATTTAGTTATGACACTACTACACTTACTGGAGCTTAAGACGCCTACTTCTCATGCATGAGGGTTCAAAACCTACCAATGACAAAGTACCAATGTGACTTTATCCAAGTTAGACATACTTTCTAAGCATATTTAGACACCACTGACTAACGGTGAAGGAAAACATCGTGAGGGAACCTGGGCTTATAATTTCTAATTATAAGTTTAAAATCACCAACCACATTGAGCAAGCGTGGTGGTGATTAATGCTCAAATATTCTCCATACGAGAAGAGGCCTTTGGTCAGCAGTGGCCACTTATATGTAGACTGTGGATGATGTATGACATTTACTTAAATCGCCAACCCGTCTTGAGCAAGCGTGGTGATTAATAAGTTCGAGATTTTTGTTTCAACGCGCTAATCTCCAGAACTACTGGTCCGATTTGAGTAATTCTTTTTGTGTTGGATAGTCCATTTATCGAGGAACGGTATAGGCTATTGAACATCACGGTACAATAATAAGAAGCGGGTGAAACCGCGTGGGAGAAGCTAGTAGGTAGTACAATTAATTTGATAGGGCTATCATCATTCGTATTGTAATTATTTGACTTACCAGCTGTTGACCACGCGCCCTCTATCTGATACGCCGCTGTGGCTGCCCCGAACATGAACCAAGATGGGAACGTCGTGTTCTCTCCACTCGACACTCTGAAGAAGACACTGGGAAAATCCAATATTTAGTACTCCATAGCTGGATGTCAAGTGTGGGAGAGCCATGCTTCGGCACGAATGGGCCGGCTCGACCATAGTGATACCACGGCCTCGCAGAAACCAACGTGAAACAAAACAACGCTTGCGTTGTGTTTCGTTGTGTGAGTGAGGTTATCGGGGGCCCATTTCCCCCTTTCCAATCTAACCATCGCCGATACCCCAACAACCCTTAATACCTAACCCCCAAAAGGCCGGCAATGCACTTATAACGCCTCTGGTGTTTCAAGCGTCCATGTGCGGCGGCGATTGCTTTCTATCAGGTGATACGTCTGCTCGATTACTCGTGTGTTCCACAAAATTAAAAAAAAATGAAGTTACAGAGAGAAAATGAGAGAAAGATCTCAGAACCTATAGAGATCAGCACCGACATTTTGCGGCAAATTCAAATTCAGACCATTTAATATTTAGAAAATTCAGTAATTCGAAATATTGTAACAGTCCCTCCAGTTTTAAATTAACAAGAGGTGACTGTACTGTTATTGCATAGATTGATAATATTATGTAACCATGTAACAACAAGCTACAATGCATTAAACATTATGCAGTTTTGAGTAGTTAGGAACAATAAAAATATTCAATTTCATGGAAATGGTAGAGCCGTAATAGTAAATCGTACGATGCACGATAAACAATAATAAAAAAAGAAACTAATTAATTTCACTTACCTCAGCACAACCACGCCGTGGAACTTCATTTTACATACTAAGTTTATTTCTACGTGTTAAATTATCGCTTCATTTTACTTCAAAGCGGTAGACAGTACAGATACTAAATACAAGTTCTAATTTTAATACGGTTTATTTTTCAAATTGTCTAATGGCTTCTCCCACCTTGTGTGAGTCGAGAGGGAGTGTCAGATTTTCGGGTAATTTTTCACCAGAGATATGCTATGCTACGTTGCTATGCATGCGTTTTGCTTCCACCAATTATATTCATTGGTAGACATAGCATAGCACTGGTGGAAGCTGTTTTTCGATATCGATATATCGCATACTCTAATTGCGCATCTTCCTAGTACAGCGACATAGCTTAGTATCAGTGGAAACGGTCACATAGTTTCACAGCTTAGCTATTACATCTTCGTAGCATAGCTACATAGCACATCTCTGGTGGAAAACCCTCACGATTTTCATAATGAGGAGCAACTATCAAGCACTCAGGAACCATTCTGGTTGGGGCAAAGCATTGCCTACTTTTAAGATATGTTTACTGGATGTCTCTACCTACCCCTTCAAAGTATAAAAAGCGTGATGAAACACCTAGTAGCAAATATGCTATGAATAAAATAGAAACCCAGTAATGAGAATATAAGCACAAAATCCTTGGTTCTACGCTCAAACTATTATATGCTGTAACGCGAAAGTAATTAGAACCAATTTGCTATGCATTACACTTTGTACATAGGCTGTTTAATTATGCATAGCACTAACGAAGCTACTATGCTGAAATTATAAGGGTTTTAAAATTTCTAGTGTGGAGTCAAAGAGCTTTATGTTACACAAATACTTAAATATAATGTTACTTTTATTTACCTATGGGTGCTTTTCTACCAGAGATGTGCTATGCTACGTTGCTTTGGATGCGTTTGGCTTCCATTAATCATATTCATTGGTACATATAGCTTAGCACTGATAGAACCGGACCTATTTCCCCCTCCCCAACAATCCTGAAATTCCTCACCCCCAAAAGGTCGGGAAACGTAGTTGTAACTCCTCGCTCACGTTCGCGTTCTGCGCGCGCCTCAAAGAGCCATCAGATCACCACAGACGAGGCCAATAAGGCAGATGCTTGATCCGAAACTAGTATTACTGGATTTACCGGGGCTCCGGCTCGAAAAGCAAGTAGGAACGGGGTGGTTTTTAGTTAGTAAGAGTCTGACACTTCCTGTCGTCTCGCCCAAGGCGGGAAAAGTCATTGCACGTTTTAACACCCTCAAAAAACGCATCTGGTGTTGCTTACCATCATGTGATCCGTAGGCTCGTTTAGAGGCTTCTCCCATTAAAAAACATGTAATATATATTTTTTTCATTTATAGAGCGAGATCCCAGAGCTGTCAGACATATCTTATTTTTACAAGCATTTAACCTTCGGCTTACAGTAGTCTTGTATGTACTTTTTAATGCCTTAATGTTTGTAAAGCTTGCCGAGTGACACCAGCGCAGGTACCAGGTGAGAAAGGTAACTAAAAATTAGACTCACTTAACTTAAATTTTTATGTCTGATTTTTATATATGTTTTGTAGAATATTACTCTGAAATCATATTAAAAAAATCAGACATTTTCCATGGACCAAAACTTTTATCAGACGCTATAAAGCTCTAAAAAATAGTGCGCCTAGATTTGTACTACTGTTTTGCATTACAGGGGCACCATATATTGCTATGCTGCAAATCTGATTAGCCTGCGTTCCGGCCGACTAGCCGGGAATAATTGCTTCGAACCGGTTTGATCCGGATCATTCTAGTCGCTAAACTGGAGATAGCTATACTACCCCTATTTGTCAATTATCTATCTATAATGGAATTTCAGTTCTATTACTAAAGTAGTAAAGTAGAAATTGTGCTGAAGACTACCTATACGTACCTATCCCAATTTTGTCCACTTTCTGTAAAGGATTTTCAATTCTATTGCTAAAAAGTAGAGTTGATATTCTAATAAAGATTGAGGATAGCTTAGAATAATCGTTGTATGTAACTACTGGATAGAAAATGACAGCAAGTTAATATGTCTACTATTGTTTTGTCTTCAGCTGATATGAAAAATACGTAACATAATACCACACACCATTTTCTTTTTTTGAATAATAATATATTTATTTGCCAGAAACACGGTAAATACAAAGTTGTTACATAGGTATATAATAGAAGATCAACATGTTTCGCTGTCATAGCAGCATGGAAATCTTGAAAGTAATTTTCCTTAAATACTAATAAATTGAGGGGGGTAAATTAGAATTGTAACTCAAATGGCGGGCGCTGATCGCTTGCAATCAGGAAAACATGCTCGTTCACCACTAATACAATAAAAAATAGAGGTATGTTGTATGTAATGAATTCTTTTAGAGCTTCTCTCTAGAGCTCTGTGAATAAACGTGCAATGTAGTGGAATATCTGTGTCGTTATCCAACCAAAATAAATAAGTTAAAAAGAAACACAATGAAATTGTTATAATAATTTATTTATATTTAACAACAGCATTCAACTATAACAATCAATAAATGCGACAAATGTTTTATCTACTCTACACAATTATGGTAAATCCATAACCTTATATAATAACATAACCATATGTTCTTAAAATAGATTGTATCTTAAAATATTCTACATACTCAGCATACTCGTGTGATCATTCTGGCACTTTTCAGATATAGATATTAATTAATTATGTATCTCAGTGAAAATAGCAAAAATATACTACTTACTAGCGGACCCGACAGACGTTGTCCTGTCTACACGTCTTTAATTTGAAAATTTTAAACTTTTTTTATAAGTTAAACATTCTGGACCATTTTGATGAAAATTATTATTCAAAACACAAAAAATTTCATCAAAATCGGTCCAGTCGTTTGAAATTGTGAATCTAAACCATTCTCAGATCCCCTTGAACACACACAAAAAATTTCATCAAAATCGGTCCAGTCGTTTAAGAGAAGTTCAGTGACATACACACTTACAGAAGAATTATATATATAAAGAATTGGGCATCATTATTTTTAATGAGATAAATAATTACCATTAAAAATATCTATAAGTATCAGAAAAGCACTAAAGTGATCACGCGAATACGCCCGTTTTAGAAACTGACCCTTTAATTATTTACAAAACTATTGTGATGGATCGCGTTGTGACGACAAAGTAAAATTCGTCATCTCATATACAATACAGAATAAATAACACTATCAATAATTATAATCTAAGTTCCAATTAAATAAATACTATATTTACACATATATTTAATTACATTTTACTCAAAACATGATCACATCTAACACATTTATCACTATTATTATCTAACACATTATATTTTCTACACCTCAAGCATTGCCCTTTACTACTCTGTGCCAACTCAACAAGCGAACTACTCCCGCCATTCTTAACTGTCAAAGTGACAGATGACAGTTCCAAAATCTCACACAAAACACTATCGTTTACACCATCAGATTTATTTAAAACATTTAACTTATCATAAATATCTGAATTTAATACTATATTAGCTTCAAACTTCTTCAAATTCTCATTCTTCGCTAAAACACAAATTTCCCTCTTCAAATCTAAAATGGCGTCCATTAATGACGTATCAATGTTATTTGGCGGTAAAATTGACAAGTCTTGTGTGAAATAAAAAGGTTTTGTGTACAATGGATGATATTGCCAGACTTCTTCTATGAGATGCGGCAAAATAGGCCCTAAAGCTTTGCATAGAGAGACTAGAATCGTGTGTACAACTAATTGGGCTGAGAGGCGTTCGTTTGAATTCTTTTGGGAGCAATATAACCTATCTTTTATGCAATGGCAGTATAGAGCAGAAACTTTATTACTGATAAAATGAAGAATAGTTTGTGCTACATGGTTATATCTAAAATTATTATAATGATCATTTATTTGGTTCACAAATGTATCTGATTCTTTGACCATATAGCTATCGAAATAGTTGAGGGTTGGGGTTTTTGTGAAATCGGTTTTTTCTACGTCGGTTATTACGCCAAGAAGGTATTTCATGATGTTTCTTATTCTTATTAATTCTGCTTGGCAATCGTCTAGGAGTTTCTTACTGACTACTATTTGGGAGTGCTGTGTTGAATGGCTTGCTACCCACCATCTGGAAAATAAGAGTTTCTAAGATTAAAAAAAAATATTTAAAAAGCTTTAAACAGACAGGAATGGATGGAGTGTAGGGAGGCCTTTGCCCTGCAGTGGGACGATCATGACTGAAGTTAAAATTAAAATATTATTTCATTAACTGCTTTATTAGAAGTCGAATGTGCCACTGCTGAGCAAATGGTCTCAGGTTCGAATCTGGGTCGAACAAAGAAATATTTGGGGTTTACAGTTGTTCCAAAAATTCACAGTAATAGCATAGAGTCTAGAACTGTGTTCGGTACAAGGCAATGATCTCACCCTCTATTACAAGGGACACATAACATAACTAGTGAAAAGTGTTACATTGTATATATAATACACACTTCTGCTTACCTCCATAAGACAAAGGACTGAATTTAAGTACGCACGCACAATCTTCTATCAAATATCTTCATTCGATTTTCAACCCTAATACACTAAGATATAAAGTCGAAAATTCAATAAAAAATATTTACCTAAGAGTATCAATGCCATAAGCCGGTTGGTTAGATCCCTTCCCGCCTTGTATGATCGTTGTGGGATCTATCACGTTGCCTATAGACTTTCAACTCTAATACACTTAGATATAAAGTCGAAAATTCAATAAAAAATATTTACCTAAGAGTATCAATGCCATAAGCCGGTTGGTTAGATCCCTTCCCGCCTTGTATGATCGTTATGGGATCTATCACGTTGCCTATAGACTTGGACATCTTACGTTTCTTGTCGTCTACTACAAAGCCGTGGACGAATATTGATCTGGAAAAAAGTAATTACAAATTGAGTACTTTAGACCTTAGACCTTTTTTTAGGGAGGAAAATCATCCAATGACTTCTCCCACCTTGGGCGAGGCGAGAGCGAGTGTCAGACTCTTACTGACTAAAAACCACCCCGTTCCTACTCCTGCTTTTCGATCCGGAGCCCCGGTAAACCCGCTAGGTAGTCCGCAGCTCCGGAAACCTTAGACCTTATGTCTTACTTCATTACAAGCGTAGGGAGTCATTTTTTTTATGTTATGAGCCGGTAAACGAGCCTGCGGGTCACCTGATGCTAAGCTATAGCCGCCGCTCATGGACACCCGAAACACCAAAGGCATTACCGGCATTTTGGGAGTTAGAACTTTAAGGGTTGTTGGGAAATCGAGGATTGGAAAGGGGGTTAATAGACAAACAACGCAAGTCTTGTTTCACGTCGGTTTTCTTTGAGGCCGTGGTATCGCTCTGAATGACCCGGCCAATCCGTACCGAGGCATGGCTCTCCTACATAATATTTTAACATATATAGCTTATTCACATCGCCACTTGCAGGCTCCGGTGAAGCCCGAAAATAGACGAGCTTTCGGGGCATTACAAATAAATAAAACCGAAAAAATAAAACATTTTTTTCTTTAAAAATGCTACATGCAACTTACTTATAAGGCGCCTCCCCAGTCAACGCTAGCGAGGTAAGCAGAGAGGCCTGGAACCATCCAGTCAGTTGGTCCACTCCCTCCGAGTACAGTCGGGCGGTGCGACCGTGGAGCGTACTCCATGATAGACCGGAGTCCAGCCATATGTCCATTATGTCCTGCGAATATCGTAATAATCATTATTTGTTTGAAGATTTGCTGAGGATTTGAATACAAATTATCATTGTAAGTAGAAGATTTTCTCAGGATTTGAATAAAGAGCGTAAGCATAAGCATATCTCCAGGGCGAGGTGTTTTAACTTCGATTCTTTGGTCAGACGAAATATTGTTAGAAGTTTTCAGTTTTCAAAAATTTTCAGTAATACCATTGAGTCTGGAATTACGGCAATATCTACATTCTTTATTACATGGGACTAATGGCTGACGAATACTCATTAAAATTCAGATAAAGGTGTCAGCTGATTTAGGCCCAATTAACCCCTTCCTAATTTTCCCAAACCCCGTTTCCTCAACAACCCTTAAATTCCTAACCCCAAAAGACCGGTACCGCACTTGTAACGCCTTTGGCGTTTCGGGTGTTCATGCGGCGATTGCTTACCATCAGGTGATCCGTCTGCTCGTTTACTGGTTTATACCATAAAAAAGGTACTAAAGTATAATCCAAAATATCATGTTACCAATAATAAATTATTCTTTATCAGTTTTTTTATTAATATTGATTAATATAATACGTCCTTACCTTGCCCTTATTGACATCTTTGACATCCAACTTATGTTCTTTGATGACGTCATCAGGCAGTAAATCCGTGACGTCACAAGTCCACCATACGTCAGCGCCGCGCGACTCTATCATAGAGCACAGCTTGTCTATGATGCGTCTGAAATTATTAAACTTTGCTTAACACTTTTTTGGTAATTGCGTTAAAATCGGTAGTTGCCTGCAGAACAAAGGATTCATCCTTTGTTCCATTTCCCAGTATACTAGCTTCTACTAGCAGGAAAAGAAGCGGCTTTCCCTGCTCTCCGGTGGGATATAAAATTCTATCCTATCACCCAAGTCTGCTCATACCCTGTCTGTATACCAAATTTCATAAAAATCCGTTCAGTAGTTTCAGCGTGATTTATGGACAAACATCCAAACATCCAAACAAACAAACTTTCACATTTATAATATTAAGTGTGATTGCGGCAAACGAGCAGACGGATCACCTGATGGTAAGCAATACATGCCGACCATGGACACACCCGCAACATCAGAGTTACAAGTGCGTTGCACGCTTTATAGTAGTAGTGCTGATGCCTGACCCGGAGCTGCGGACTACCTAACGGATATATATATATATAACGGGATCCGACTCGAAGGACAGAAGTAGGAACAGGGTGGCTTTTAGTCAGTAAGAGTCTGACACTCCCTCTCGCCTCGCCCAATGCGGGAGAAGTCATTGAATGATGGGGATTAGGGATTTGAGTATGTTTTGTTACTCACTCATCCACGAGGACACTATCCCGACTATACAGCGCGGGTATAGGCACGCCCCACGCCCTCTGTCGGGAGATGCACCAGTACGGTCTCTTCTCCAGCTGTGCTCGGAACCCCTGCCGATATTGGTCGCTGCTGGACGGCGGGAGGATCTCTACTTTCTCTAGAGCTGACTGTGGAAGAGAGAAATATATTTTTAGTCCATTATGGTTATATTAAGCGCCGACGAATATTTGTTTGGTTTGATCACTAACGGTCAGATAGTAACTACTTTTTTATTTGGAAAACCTTATCCCACACTAGGATGTAATGCTATTTGCTTTTTTTCTTACTTTTATATATTCGACTTTAAAGTTATTCTCATAAGGTGGAATCTTCAAGAATATGAACATTGGTCGTAATTTTAAGAATACAACTTTAAGTAATCAATTTGTTTCGTTTAACTATAATTTTACCTAAACATTTGAAGAAAATTTTGACTATTTTCCGAATTTTATAATTAGCTGTGCCCAACAGGGTCCATAATACTGTATTTTCTAACACCTGAGCATATTATGGATGCAATAAATACTTGAATACTTGACTTAATTTTTGTATGGGATCGTGTAAATATCTAGTTTTTTAGTAATAATCACGACTAACAACCTCTTTCGTCTGCCCATCTTTAACCAATACCAAAAAAAAACCTTTTCAAAAAAAACCATTTTAATCCACTCACCAAAGCTTTATCCTTCAACGCGGCAGTATCAATAAACCACTGCTGGCTGGCTCTGATGATGACCGGCTTCTTGGTCCTCCAGTCCAGGGGATACGAGTGGACAAAAACGTCTCTATGCATCACGTCATCACCGAGCCTGGTAATCACCAGCTCCTGGCCTTCAGATAGAACTGGTAGACCGTTCAGATCTTGGTCCAGGTTGGTGTAACGACCTGACTCGTCTACGTTGCATTCCTGGAGAATAAAAAGGAATTTTTGAAAAAAATATGTAATTAACATAATTAAACGTTGCCCCACATTACCATTTTCTCCTGCGTCGTGCGTTTACGAATATACAATTTCACATACACAAGACACCGGGACTCAAAACAACAATTTTAGGATCACACAAAAAGTTGCTCCGTGCGGCGGTGCGGGAATCGAACCCGCTACACGCTGCAGCGCCAGCCGTGCAGTCAAATTTACTTTTCCCATTATATATTGTGTAGTGGTTATAAAGAAAGATATATTTTATAACCAGAATAATTTACACAACATCAAACATCTCCTCACCACAGTCATATTATTCTTCAAAGCAACAAGGAAGTCTTCAGGTCCGTGCGCCGGCGCAGTGTGCACTAGCCCCGTCCCTTTCACGTCGGTCACGTGGTCTCCCTCTAAGAATGGCAACGATTGGTTCACTAGCTTGTTGCGGTAGGTGGTGCCTTGAAGATGTTTGCCTAGGAAATGAGGATAGAAAATTATAATAATGGTCAATGTCAGGTCTAGCCTGAACAGTAGGCTAGAGGATCATAGTAATGCCAGGAGTTAGGGTGCTTTCCACCAGAGATGTGCTATGTAGGTATGCTACGAAGATGTAATATCCGTTTCCACTGATACTAAGTTACGTAGCTGTGATCATTTTACATGTGCTATATAAGGGAACTACTATAGTAGGGAAGCCATCCATAACACGCATGCATAGCATGCATCTTTCCACATAAAAAACATAGCTTAGTTAAATCTACCAGTGTTAAGCTATGTGTAAGCAACAAAAATATAACTGAGTATTAAACGAAATAATAATAATTACCATCAAACTCAGCAACCACATTAATTTCCACCTTCAGAACCTCCTGTAACTGCTGAACCAGACCGCTGGCCACTAGGAACAGGTCTGGTCTTCCACTTATGGACACGATGCTGTACTTCATCTGAGGGTTGTAGCAGATCGCGCGGTTTGCCACTAGAGTCCAAGGTGTGGTCGTCCAGATTATGGCTGATATGTTCTTGCTGGAAAAGTTGGAATGGTATGGTATGTGATATCAGGTGTCGTTGGGCCAATAGCTGCAAATGTTAATTGCCATACGAGATTTTTTTTTGATTTTCGATAATTCTCAATAGGTAATAGAGTTTTTAATTGTGCCTGAATTATGTAAGACTGACCTCTTACTGCATTGCATCCCCATCATCCTCAATCCTCTTATGAGATTTATGTAAACGCAAAAAAAATATATCGCTCAAATTGAAATGCTATTCTTTTTGAAAAGTTTACCCCTATTTGCTTGTCGTACTTACCCTTTAGCTGCATCTTTCATTACACTTGGTACATTTTCCAGTGGGAACCTCACATACACTTCCTTACTCTTGAACTGAGGATCGTATTCTAACTCTGCTTCAGCTAAAGCTGTTCTGAAAACAAGAATAAAATGTTCATTAATGGATTTTCAACTTTATTTCAAGACAATAAGGTCAAAAATCTATTAAAAATGTTGATATCAATGTTGGTTGATAATCATTTGGAAGCTATCTGGTTTGAAAGACAGGATTGTTTTACAATTTCTGCCATTAAAATAATAGATAACCAATCAGAATTCATCATTTCTAACACAAGCTTGTTTGGAGTGATACCACGGCCTCACAGAAAACCGTTGTGAAACAACTCTTGCATTGTGTTTTGTTGTGTGAGTGAGGTTACCGGAGGCCCTTGCCAATCTTCCTAATCTTCGATTCCCCAACAACCCTTAAATTCCTAACCACCAAAAGACCAGCAACACAATTGTAATGCCCTGGTGTTTCACATGTCCATGGGTGGTAGCGGTTGCTTACCATCAGGTGACCCATCTACTCATTTACCATCTTATACCAACAAAAAAAAAACAAAACCAACTCACTTAGAAGAAGGCGACCAATAAACAGGTTTTAATGCCCTAAAAATTAACCCAGACTTATACATCTTATGGAACTGTCGCAGCTGATTCTGTACATATCCTTTATTTAGTGTCAAATAGCATTGTTCGTCCCAGTCGGCCATGACACCCCATTTTCTAAACGCATCCTTTTGTTTCTCCACAGTTTCTAGAGCAAATGTTCTTGCTATTTGTCTTATATGTACCGGGTCCGAGATTTGGCTGTTTGAAGATGATTTCTTTGCCTTCTGTAGAGCTTTGAGCTCTATGGGTAGACCGTGGCAGTCCCAGCCGGGCATGTAGTGCACTCTGTTGCCTTGCAGCACTTGGCTTCTGTTGTTTATGTCTTTGATTATCTGGGAAGGAGGTTGAGAAATAGAGGTGTTAGTGATTTATGTAGGGAAATCTGTTATGGATAGGAAATTTTTTTTTTTTGCTATTCATGAATGATGATCGTTTCTTGAGTGTTGTTGAATAAATCATTTAAAATATTTCTTAAATCTATGCAATTACAAATTGCATAAACAAAATTACAAAAGTAAAAAAAAATAAAAAAAAAGTTAAGATTTCTTGTTACATAAATATAAAAACAAGTGTTTTTACCTTATTCACAGCATGTCCCATATGTAAATCGCCATTAGCATACGGAGGACCATCATGAAGTACGAACTCAGGCCCTTTGAGGTGTTGCCTTTGCCAGTTATACAGATCAGCAAACTGAGCAGTCTGAAAAATTTGATAATCTTATGTTGAAAACAAAATTAAATCTAGTTGTATTAGCTTGAGTTTAATAACTTTAATTTGTTAACTAGGTGTCGAGTATACTAAATAATAGTGAAATTAATTAATTACAAGTTATTTTACCTTCTGAATATTCTCTTTTATCGCGTTACTTGAACGAGTAGGAAAATCTGTCTTCGGAGAAAGAATGGTATGAGAATATGCCTTCGTCTTTGGTGCGGCCGTGCTTTTGCAACGTACACAACTTGTGTAACTCCATTTTAATACAAGTTTTCTGTATTTATTGCATAAAATGTTTGAATTTTTCGCGAAATACATTTTTTGAGGTTATTTCACTTTGTTATGACAGTTCGCTTAGTGACAGTAAGTTTTTTAATAATTGCAATGGTCTTATCTATGCTTTGATTCGAGCACTAGTAATTTTAGCCAACATCGAATTTAAAAGATTCGGCTAATCGGATTGCAAAAACCAAAAACCACTGTAAAATTCATCCTTTTTATTAGACATTTTGCAAACTACAATATCTTAGCTAAATAAATAAAGAAAAATATAATTTCGTCAACCTCTCCATATTTCCGAACGCAAATACTATTTGTCTTTTTATTCTAATTTTATCTATGGAACTCTCTTTTGACGTACGCCATTTCAAAACAACACATGTTTTGAGCGTATTACTATTTATATTACAATAACACGCTGTTCCTCGAATAAAATAACAACAAAATGGTACAGTATTACAAAACTTCGTCTACATAAATTCCTCAATAGACTACGTTATCAAATTCTGTAATAAATACAAATAACCTTATTTCTTTTGCAGCCGAAGACTAAAAAGAAATTTATAGACCGTAAGAAGGCTGTGACGTTTAACTTGGTGCACCGATCGCAAAGGGATCCTTTGGCAGCTGATGAGACAGCCCCGCAACGTGTTTTAGTGCCCGTCAGTGCCAACATACCTCAGAAAAAGGAAAAAGACCCAGTAAGTGTGTCATTTGTTTTGTTATGAAAAACGTGTGATAATGACCATAATTAAGCATTTAGTGTATCTAACAAGATATGAAATCACTTTCTAAATGCATATAAAAACGTATTGATGATATATCCATGTAATTATCTAACTTTCTCAATGTTTTGACATTTTTGAATTCATAGTGTATAAACAATATTTTTTTCTATACTTGGGTAATTAAATATACAGCCTTATTTTTTTTTACTCTATTACTGATCTCTAGCAATGATATAGTAACATTGAGCTTAGCTATAATATAAAAATAAGTCGACTTTTCCTTCCTGATGCTATAACTCCAGAACGCACGAACCGATTTCCACGGTTTTGCATTCGTTGGAAAGGTCTCGGGTTCCATGAGGTTTATAGCAAAGAAAATTCAGGAAAAAAGTAGGATAATAGGAAAAATCAATGGTGGCGAAACGGAGTTCGCCGGGTTTGCTAGTTAATTATAAAATGTTTATTTATTTGTTATTATTGCAGGAACTAACACCAGAACAAAGAAGGGAAGAACAGATTAAATATGGCATTTACTTTGATGATGACTACAACTACTTGCAACATCTCAAGGATTCCAGAGAAGTCACTCTTGTTGTACAACCTGTAAGTACCTACTTGGATATTAAAAGAAGATAACCCAAGTTTTGTTCCCACTTTTTGTTGAGAAATTCGGTTATTAGATATTCTCAGTAATATCACAGAGTCAGGTATTATACAACGTCACATCTTTTACCCCTGAAGGGGTAGGCAGAGGTGCACATTACAGCATGTAATGCTGCTATACAATGTACACCCACTTTTCACCATTTGTGTTATAACTTATAGATAAGTCCCATGTAATAGGGGGTGATTCTCTTAGTCAATAAATCATGATACATAAGTTAAATAAATAACTAAGCCCACCCATGTGTATATGTTTAAATAAATGAATTAGTTTATCCTAGAATCTTTTACATGTACTTCTTAACTTCTATCTAACAGAGACCAGTCCACAAAAGGAAAGAGAAGACTGCAGAATCCAATGAGGATGAAGTACCAGTGCCTGTGACAGAGGCCCTCACACTGCCCAGCTCTGTGTTCGCCTCAGAAGTGGAGGAAGATGTCGGTTTACTCAATAAGGCCGCGCCACAAGGTAAAATATGACTTATAAATATTTTTTTAGAGTTTAATTTGTAAGAGAGTTGAGTTTTAAATACAATATCCAATAATGTGGTTCTATTTTTCAAGGAGTTACTTTGCTACTTGAGAATCTGATTGAAATCAGAGTAACCTATGGAGTTTCTTGCTCATTCTTCTCCATAGGAATCTACACTTTGAAACAAGCAAATAGCTTCACTAGAGGCCTGAGCGATAAACAGATAATTAAAAATATCTGTTTATCGGTTTCACATCATTTAATTATTTGCTTCGAGGTTCTAAAGTGCCCCCCTGGTCTATTTGAAATAAAAAGAAATACTTTGACTTTGAGAGGAATTATATAAACTATACCTAATGCGCTCTAAGAAGGTGCGGCTGACAGATGCCAGTATGACGTTGACGTCTCTCTTTAGGGATGGACATTAGAAAAATCTTTTTTTATCGCTATCGATACTCGCAGCATACATTTAATTCTCTTGAATTTTTTTATTAAATGTGTGTGTTATTTAGTTGTGCAGTCTAACTACGTGTATATACTTGTCAAAATAAATATTTTATGACCGAGCCCTGAGGTGTTTCAGAGTTACAGTTTTACAGAACCGTGAAGAAAACAAGGATATATTATTTTGTATATGTTAGATTAAGTACCACCACGCATTATCAATGGCGCCGGAAATGTCTAGAAAAATGCCTACTACATATTTCTGCTTAGATAATGTCACTGTGGTTTGGGCAGAGAGAGCCGCGTCTACAGTGGATTTACCCACATAAAGGATTTTTAAGAATGATAATTGAACGACGCACGATTTTCGTTTTTTATTCTAAAAAAACATCGACTACCTATCCATCGTAGCCGTACATCCCATCACTAAACACGACTATGGCTTTACGTTATACGCATAACACTTTACTTTATTTTTCATTTCATTAGATTTTAATTGAATACTAGAACATTCCGGTTGGTTTTAATTTAATTAACTACGCATCCGAATGATTTAACATAATACGAATGTGATACAGCTAAAATATTAAGGCATAATTTTTAAATCGCAGCAACTTTCAAGAGTGATACGAAACGTTACTGAATCTGTCAGCCGCACCTTCTTAGAGCGCATTAGGTATACAAAGCATAAAGGTTATTTTTTTTAAGTTATGTGTTCAGTTGCAAAAAAAATAATATTGAACATTAACTAGTCAATTTCTCTTATTCATTAAAAAAATGAAATACCTAACTATTTTATCTTTTATAACTTTTATTCCTCGTTTCAGGCCTCTGTCTCGACCTGGACCCTGAAGTAGTGGCAGCTCTGGACGATGACTTCGATTTCGATGACCCAGACAACCAACTGGAAGATAACTTTATTGATCTGGCTATGGCTGAAGGTAAGTTAGTTTTTTAACAGAAAGTTTGCTGCAGTAAACGTTTGCATTGTGTGAGCGAGGATACTGCAGGCCCAATAACCGTCCTTCCCAAACCCTGAATCTCCAACGCGTAAAATCCTAACCCCCAAAAGGCCAGTAACGCACTTGTAACGCCTCGCATCAGGAGATCCGTTTGCTCGTTTGCCAGCTTATAAAAAAAAAGTTAAATAATATTGAGTAGCATTACTCTTACCATCTCCTTGAAGCTCCATGAGCATATTTATTATTAATGTTTATCTAATATTTCCAGGTTCCGGTGACGAGGAGTACGATGATGATGAGGAAGGCGACAGCATGTCACAGGATGATGACTCCGACAAAGCGTTCGCCTCAGACCTGGATTCTGATGATGACAGCGATGAGGTATGTTTGTTTCTTGAAAATAACACAATAAACACTAAAATATCTTTCCAAATATCAAATGTATGTATCAAATTGGTGACTGCGCGGTTGGTGCGGTGGCTGAGCAACTGGCTGCCATGCAACGAGTTCGATTCCCACACGGAGCAACTCTTTGTGTGATCCACAAATTGTTGTTCCTAGTTTGGTTGTCATGTGTATGTGAAATTGTATGTATGTAAACGTACACACGACACAGGAAAAATTCCTAGTGTGGGGCAAAGTTTAAAAAAAAAAAAAAATTTTCAATAGTTCAGTTAGTCTTAAGTTTTAAGCATATTGTATAAATTGTAAGGAGTTGTGGAGTAGTAAAATGGAACTGGCATATAAAATGTTCCATAAGTTTTAAATATTCCTACTGCGTCTACTTCGCTCATTTTTCATTTATCGTCAGCCAAAATGATAACAAATATATGGCTTAAATCTCATCCCCATTAGATTTAGATTTCAGTCATGGTCGTCCCACTGCAGGGCAATGGCCCCCCTACCTTCCTTCCAATCCTCTCTGTTTTTTTTCTCTCCTTTTAAAGGTCTCCCCATACGGTTTATAATAATTTTTGACGTATAAAAGTGCTCTTTTGTCGACACACAACTTCACGCCTTTTATCCCCGAAGGGGTAAGCAGAGATGCACATTACAGCACGTAATGCCGCTATACAATGTACACCCACTTTTCACCATTTTTGTTATAAGTCCCATGTAATAGGGGGTGAGCCTATTGCCATATCCTGGGCATAATTCCAAAGTCCGTACTACTAGTAAGAAATTTTGTAATACTTTGCCCGACTCGGGAATCGAACCCGAGACCCCTTGTTCGACAGTCGACTATTGACAAAAATAAATTCATTATTTCACCAGGACGGTAGACCGGCTCGCGGCGGCCGCATGCGCAACTGGGAGGCGCGGGACAATGACGACACCAAGTCCAGGTTCTCCCAGTACTCCATGTCGTCCAGCGTCATGCGCCGCAACCAGGGACTCACGCTGCTCGACAACCGGTTTGAAAAGGTAACATTTGTCTTTTCTGTTTAATTTACAGGACTGAGAGTAAGGTTCCCTAAAAAAAGGAGGATTTTCAGACCTACTCGAGATTACTCTAATTCAACGAAAAACGAAGTTTCGTCCGAAACTTCGCAGATTGCATACTGCAATTCTATTTATTGCGAACTATTGTGAATAAAAATGAACAAATGAAATGAACAATGATGAATGAAGATAAATAAATAGGTTTTGATATGAAATTAAAAATAAAACGTTATTTCAAGTCATTCTATTAGTAAATCAATAAAACCTACGGCCGAAGATTAAACGAAACTTCGGATTCGAGAACCGGAGTAGGCCCCCAGGCGATATAATCGTCACTGGCAATATTTCTGCCTAACTGTTGTTCGTTGGGATTTTCTATCCATGTTTATTTGCATGTAAACTTCATTTGTGCGATGTAGGATTTATGACGTCATCCGTTGAATTGTTCGTCGATCGTCTATGTGCGACTTCTGTCATCTGTCACTTGTCATGTAGCGCCACAGCTACAATAATAGTCGGATAATAAAAATTGTTTTAACAATGTCCTGTAGATACTTACACAGGAATCTAATTAACGCATTTTTATCTACCTGTTCATTTTAAAAGGTTAAGTCTTTTGTGTGTGCATATATTCAATGTTAAAGAAAATCGTATGTATCAATAAAAAAATCCTCAAAAAAACCCTTTACCCCCTCAATTACCTCGAGACTCTATTTTCCCCTCTACTCTCTTCCCTACCCATCTCACTCTCTTACTCATCTTAAACTATCTCCCAATCTCTAGATGTTCGCTGAGTACGATGACACAGAAGTAGGAGCCCTGGACCTCGAGGAGATCGAGGGCTTCATGCCGGAGACACACGACATGCTGCTGCAGGCTGCTGAGCACTTCGAGGAGTCGCAGAGGAAATACCAGCTCGATAAGGAGAAGGAGATTGCTAGGTGAGGGTATAACATTAATTTTATGTATTTTTTTTTATGTCAGTCAAAATATAATAATTTGCCTTTTAAGTGTCATTGATAAATTGTACTTGACAAACGCGAAAATGTTATGCATAGGTCACCGTCATGTCGGTTATAGGCTATCTAGGAAGCGTTGGATGCATTAATGCAAATTCTTTTTTTTACAACCGTACAAAAAGAGTTATGGTATCTTTCTTTTTAAAAGTTGTCATTTGTATTAACTAAAAACAACAGTTTATTCAATTAAATATAATAAAAGCTCTACTACTAGCGCAGCCTACTCTAAATAGTATCTATAGTCCCTCTGTGATTCGAAACTAGTAGAGCTTTTCTCAATATAACTCTATTGTAGCTTTTGACTTACCTTACGGCAGGGATACGTAAATGTTACTGAAAAACTAACCATACAAACCGAAATTTTGTAGAGATCTACAGTAATAAATATATTTGACGGTTTATTCTTCCATTTCCAGAATAAACCGTCTCCAAGAGATCGAGGAGGAGTCTGAAGAAGAGCTGGTGACGGTGGAGGTGGACCCCAAAGAGAAGTGGGACTGTGAGACCATACTGTCTACGTACTCCAACTTGTACAACCATCCTAAAGTCATTGAGGAGCCGAAGGTGGGTTGATAATCTATACTAATATTATAAAGCTGAAGAATTTGTTTGTTTGTTTGAACGCGCTAATCTTAGGAACTACTGGTCCGATTTAAATAATTATTTTTGTGTTGGATAGCTCATTTATCGAGGAAGGTTATAGGCAATAAAACATCACGCTACGATTAATAGGAACCGAGCAGAGCGGGTAAAACCGCGCGGAAGTAGCTAGTTCATAATGTTACTCTTGAACCTGGGTATGTCCTTAATGCTGTGGCTAGTAACTGAAACATGAGCTGTTACATTCCCCTCTGTGGATATCCAAACTACCTGCCAAGCATGGGGATTATGGGAACGAACCTCCTCACACCCCAGCCGTCGTGAGAGACTCCGGGCGTCGGGGATCGCGTGACGATCTCCGGCCACCGTAAGTGCGGGCTTGCGGACGACGAGCAAGGGTAGCTCATCGCCCGACCAGATCCAGACTGCGTGCGGCGCTCAAAGAGCCATCAGACCACCACAGATGGGGCCCAGTAGGGCTGATACCTGATCCGGAGCTGCGGACTACCTAGCGGTTTTACCGGAGCTCCGGCTCGAAAAGCAGAAGTAGTAACGGGGTGGTTTTTAGTCAGTAAGAGTCTGACACTCCCTCTCGCCTTGCCCAAGGCAAGAGAAATCATCAAATTTTCCCCCTCAAAAAAAAAGTCGTCTCCTTTGTATAAGTTTAATTTCAACCTTAAACTTTGTATTTAATTAACAGAGGTGGAGTCTTCAATATTTTTATTTCTTTAATTTTATTTTCCCTACATAAAAAAGGGTAGCAGTTCTTGTCTATCAGGTCACAAGATACATAAAGATTTAATTATTCTTCTATACATTTCAGAAACCCCAGAAAATCAAGTTAAACGCTCGTGGTATACCTAAAGACGTGCTTGGTAAGGACAACAAGCTGACTGTCAAGTCTCTCGCCAAATTCAACGCTATGCAGGAGGCCGGGTCTTCTGATGAAGACGACGACGAAAAGACCAACGCTGAGACCGTCCTGTCTACTCTTAGTGTACTTTCTATACGGTAAGTTGAATGAAGAAGATTGTTTAATCCTTTTTTTATGGAATAAGCCGGTAAACGAGCAGACGGATCACCTGATGGTTAGCAATCGCCGCCGTCCATGAATACTTGAAACACCAGAGGCGTTATAAGTGCGTTGCCGACCTGTTGGGGGCTAAGAATTTAAAGGTTGTTGGGGAATTGGGATTGGGAAGGGGGTTATTGGGCCTTCCGGTCACTCACAATGAAACAAAGTCAAGCTCAATTAATTTCACGCTACTGTAGGACTCATAAGAATGTTTTATTGACGCAGCATTTTCGAACTATTTGCGTCATTATGGTTCATATTTCAATCAATTTTGTTGCCACACTGTCATTGTATATGTTCGTACTTTTCACGACAGCAAATATTATTTTATAAAAAATATACCCAACTTTTTGTTATGTTTAACACTGTTTTAAAAATCTTGAAATATTTCCAGGCCAAAAGACGAAACTCCAGAAGAAAAGAAAGAAAGAAAGCGTCTTCTGAAAGAGTACAGGAAAGAAAGAAGAGTGGAGAAGAAAGCAAATAAAGAGGCTTTCAAAGAAGAAAAGAAGCGGCAAGAGAAGATTATGATGAATAATAAGAATAATGTTCAAGGGAACAGAATATTGTAATCTAGTGTATGTGATATAAATATATGTTTATGTTGTAAGTGAACATTTGTTTGTTTTATTACATTTTTCTTTATAAGAAAACTTACCTTTCTTGTCATATATGTACATATCATCTTTATCATCATCAGCTGGAAGACGTCTTCTGTTGAACAAAGGCCTCCCACTTAGGGCCGGCGCTCACTGACGACGTGGCACGGCAAAATAAATGTAATAATATCTAAACTCATTGAAATAAGATTCAAAATTTCTTTTTATAACGCGAAGAGGTAGGCAGAGGTGCACATTATGGCACATAATGCCAATGTACACCCACATTTCACAATTTATGTTGTAAGTCTCATGTAATAGGTGGTGAGCCTATTGCCATATACCGGGCACATTTCCAGACTCCGTGCTTCTACTGAATATTTTGGAAAAACCAAAGCCCAGTAATACTTCGTCCGACCCGGGAATCGAACCCGAGACCCTTGCCCGGCATTTGCACTTGCAACCACTCGGCCAACGGGGCAGTTAAAATAACTTAATTAGTATTGAAATCCTTTGCAATGACACGCCATGCCATGCCAGCAGTGGGCGCTAGCCCATAGCGCTCTCACGCTTTTTCAACCGTACAGTTGAAAAAGCGTGAGAGCTTATACAATACATGACACGGCGAAACCACTGGGCAAGACATCGGCCAAGTGTGGCCCGGTAGCGTTTTATCTGGAGCTGTGCAGGACGTGCGTCGGCAGTGTGTGGACTGCTGTCAACACACTCCCGTAGACTGCTACAACCCTGATCCGGAGCTGCGGACTACCTAGCGGGTTTACCGGGGCTCCGGCTCGAAGGGCAGGAGAAGGAACGGGGTGGTTTTTAGTCAGTAAGAGTCTGACACTCCCTCTCGCCTCGCCCAAGGCGAGAGAAGTCATTGGATGATTTTCCCCCTCAAAAAAAAGAAAAAAGACTGCTACAACACTGTCGAAAACCACGCCCTGTGTAGACGCGGCGCGCCGAGGGGCAGACATAACACTGACCACCGTGCCTACACACGGCGAAAATACCCGTAGATTTTAACGGCGACTGTGTATGTACAAGAGGCCTAGGCCGCTGCTACGAATCTTGCGGGCGGCGGCGATGAGGGAGCGGGGCGGGCATCGCTTTTGTAATCTATCCTCCCCACCCCCTTTCACTGTAAGTGACAACATACTTCATATACTTGCACCTTTTTCGTTTTATTTAGGTAGGCCGAAACATAAGTCTGCATTTTTTCTGTCGATTCAAAAACTACCGATTGGATTTATACCTATGTAGTTTTTGCCAGACTGACTATTTTTTTATAAAATTTTACATGAATTACAAAGATACTTTTGACAGGGAAAAATAAAACACACAAATAAAAATAACACATATTATATTGCTTCTATAAAACTGCCATAAAACATACATATAACTTACAAAATAGATTAATTAATTAAAGTAATAAACTTTATCTTCTATTTACACTTATTATTACAATGTGAGATTAAAACAAAGATATTTATAATAATAATTATTAATAATCATCAAAGGAATGTAGGCAGTTGACAAACATTCCGACATTCTAACAATATTATATAAGTCTGTTGATGTTGTAATCAGTAATGTTTTAACACATATGGAAATAGCACGATTTTTTTTTTCTTAAGATTTTTTTATACTAACTATCGTGAGACATACTAAATTAACTAAAAATCACGATTTACTCACGTACATTAATGGAGAAAAGCCTACTGACGAGTAGGCTACGCGACGTCGCTGCATCTGCGCACGCATGATGAAGAGTCTCTCTGTGACTCGAAACTAGTAGAGCTTTTCTCCATTAATGTACGTGAGTAAACCGTGATTTTTAATTAACATTAACACGTAACATAAACCGTAATTTTGAATTGAATCTGATTTATTCAGCGATTTCCCAAAGTTGGTAATTTTATTAACATTTATAGTAATTTTTCACTAACAAATGCAGTAAATTGCCAAAATGAGTGGCAATTTTGCCAATTATTGCAGTAATTTACAAATATTGTTGTTTTTTCAACATGGTCACGTTTCACTAACATTTCTTAACAATTTATCGACAAGTGCAATAGTGCCGATACTCATTTTAAAACTTAACTATATTTTTCTAATATTACAACGTTAATGCAAGAGTAATTTTGTGATTTTTAACTTTACTTTTTCCTTTAACACATTGAACGCCGTGGTGGTCACCGGTGACCTACGTTAGCGGAGGATTTGCCTTCAACAGTTTTCTATTGGCAGTCAAAGACTTAAGAATTCGATACGACACAAATATCACAAAAAATGCTTGCAAACATATATTAGTTAAACGGCCGAAATAACCTGGATCGACCTAGGTTTTTAATTCAATACATTTGAATTCAATTCATCCTTAGTACGAATTTGCTTTACGTTCACCGAGAACTAAACGACAGCGCGTTCAGCATTGTGATTGCCCGATACGAATGTACCAACCAATCAGAGCGCCATACCCACTCTCATCTCAATCAGACCGCATTCAGCGCTGTGATTGGCTAATGCAAATGAACCAAACAATCAGAGCGCCGAACCCACTCTCACCTTGAACATAACGCAAACTTGAACTAAGGTAATACTGTAGCCTTAGTACGAGTTTGCTTTACGTTGAACGAGAGCGCGTTCGGCGCTCTGAATGTATCAGCCAATGAGAGATGAACGCGCTCTCGTTTCGATTACTTTAAACGTAAACCAACTCGTACTAAGGGAATACTGTATTCACTAATTTCGGCCGTCAATCACCAGCTACTATACAAGTTAGGACAGCGTGAGTCCCTCATACCCCAGCCCGTCAGGGTCGGGGCACTCCATGCGGTTCTTGAGGTGCTGCAGCGTGTTGTGGAAGTGCTTCGTGATCTGTTCCACTTCCTCCGACTGGTCCAGGTTCGCTAGTTCCTCGCGAATCTTTTGGATCACCTGTTTTGAGGTTGTGTTAGGTTAGTAGAGGTGATAGTTTAATAGTTAGGTACACTGGTTCGTATGTTTTTCGGATTTATTGATAAATCTTCGGTATTTTATTTTTCTGTCTTAATATTTTTATGGTATAAGCCGGTATAAGCAATCGCCGTCGCCCATACTTGAAAGACTAGAGGCGTTGGAAGTGCGTTGCCGGCCTTTTAGTGTTTAGGAATTTAACGGTTAATGGGGAATTGGATTGTGAAGGTTCATTTGTATAAACAGCAAGCAACAACACGTCTTTTACCCCAAAGGGGTAGGTAGAGGTACATATTATAGCACGTAATGCCATTTTATTCATTTCGTCGTTTATATAATTAATTTTATAATTGAAATTGAGACAAAGTATAAATTAAGTTGAGTAATCTCAACTCTAAGCTGAGTTATGAGGCAAAGTATAAATCACACTTTAGGTTACAGAGGATAACACTTGAGTCTGACATTATTTTTCGCCTTACCCAAGGCGGGAGAAGACATTGCATGATTTACAACCCCTTCAAAAAAAAGTTACTAAGGGTTAAGTAGTTTAAAATCTTGCATTTCGCAATTCACTCATTATTAACCATTTGTGTACCGAAACGTGGATAATCCACGCGAGACACAATGTATTTTCCATTGTATCTTAGGTACATAAACAACAGATTTTTAATTTTCTTAAAACTAAAAACAATACTAACGGCATCAATAAGCGTGGTGGTGAGCATCTGGTTCCCCCTCTCGCGGAGCAGCGCGTACCGGCCGAGCAGCTCTGCCAGCAGCTGCGCCTGCACGCCGCCGTCCATGCACTGCTGCGCCACGCGCGCCGCCTTCTTCACGCAGTCCAGCGCGCGGGACGCGTCGTTCAGCGCCCACTGGGGGGGTATAATGTTAGCATCAACCGAAACACGACTACTGCTGAACAAAGACCTCTTTAGGTGACATTAGTCATAATTCCCACATTTACCAAACAGGTCGTGAATTGGATAGTTTTCTTAGTCAAAAATAAATTAAGTATTTCTTAACTTTAGTACAATAATTACGAGTATTTGTATTAAATTTGAAGTCATATACAAAAAAAAAAGGGATTTGATTTAGATAGAAATTTTGTTGTAGCTATGTAACTATAATCACAACAATGCGAGGGGACTCCGGAGTAGGTCTACTTAAAAGACTACTACAGGCGCAGATGGTTGCCACCGGAGTGATTTTAGTGAGGTAAATATCCCAAACAAACAAACACTTCCAAGTCTTATAGTAAAGCTTCCCCACCGTCAATCAAAACATAAGGTAATACCAGCTCATCGGTGTTTTACTCCCACAATATTTTACCCAAAACATGATTATGTGACGGTTACACGGTATTAAAAAAGAAATACCAAAGAGCAATATTTAAAACCATCAAACATACCTGCTTCCCATCCTTGGGCGCCTTCCAGAAGAGATGCGCGCAGAGTGCGACGGCGCGGGACTGGTCACAACCATACATACCTGCTTCCCATCCTTGGGCGCCTTCCAGAAGAGATGCGCGCAGAGTGCGACGGCGCGGGACTGGTCACAACCATACATACCTGCTTCCCATCCTTGGGCGCCTTCCAGAAGAGATGCGCGCAGAGTGCGACGGCGCGGGACTGGTCACAACCATACATACCTGCTTCCCATCCTTGGGCGCCTTCCAGAAGAGATGCGCGCAGAGTGCGACGGCGCGGGACTGGTCACAACCATACATACCTGCTTCCCATCCTTGGGCGCCTTCCAGAAGAGATGCGCGCAGAGTGCGACGGCGCGGGACTGGTCACAACCATACATACCTGCTTCCCATCTTTGGGCGCCTTCCAGAAGAGATGCGCGCAGAGTGCGACGGCGCGGGACTGGTCACAACCATACATACCTGCTTCCCATCCTTGGGCGCCTTCCAGAAGAGATGCGCGCAGAGTGCGACGGCGCGGGACTGGTCGGGCTTCTTCAGCAGTTTGCTGGCCGCCAGCGCGCACTGCGTACGCATCGGCTCCGCGTTCTCCGCGCCTGGGGGGAAGGGGTATGATAGAATGGAGGATAAATTTGGCTTGAATTAGGCGTTATAATCAACAAAATCAAAGAAATATTGTTTTATTAATTAAGTCTTATTTACTTAGATTTAAATAAAGTTATTTAAACATAGTCCTATAATAAACTCCTGCTTTAGGTTGCTTTTCCATCAGAGATGTGCTACGCTACGTTGTTGAGGAAGCGTTTGGTTTCCACCAATCATATTCTTTGGTACACATAGTTTAGTACTAATGGAAACATTGGAAGTGGTAGAAAACTGATTTCTATTAATTCTGATTTAACTTTCGATTCAATATAAATCTTAAAAGGGAAAATGAAATCACTTAAAAGAAACGAAATGAGCACATCGACGCTGATTGGCCGGCTTCAATAAACCAACCAATTACAGCGCCGAACGCAAAGCGCATTTGTGTACAAATCAAATCCAATTATACTAAACTACAGACCATTACCTATAAAAGAAGATTAATCGCTTCTTTACCAACTATGTATAAAAAGTAATAGAAATCGTATACACCTAGCTTAACTGACAGTTAGACTGACGGACAATTCAATTTGACGTATCAAAAGTGCCTAATATAGGATTAATAGAAATAAATCTAAACAATTTACTTACCGAAACAATTAATTTGCTCAAAAGTGGCAATGATGAGCGTGATGGCGGCGAGCTGCGCCTTGCTGTCCGAGATCTCGTCCTCGTACAGCGAGAACGCTTGCGACAGGAACTCGTACGCTATCGTCTCGTGGTTCGCGAACCCGATCTCGCTTATAGCCAGCGCGCCTTGGAGGTATAACCTGTGGAATAATTTGTTATTTATGATAGTAATCATGCAAGTTGAGTAGCATACTTGAAAGGTTGGGTAGATTAATAAATCTCCCGATCGATTTCGATCACGGTGGCTAGTCTGTCTAATTAGACTAGCCCACTACGCAAGAGATAAGTCTACTGCACAAGCGAGTGCGCAAACACTGGTTCACACTCTATTCCCGTACTCTTTGAAAGATAGGTTCGGCAGACTGACGCAATTGTAGGAAGAGGCTGGGCACTGGACAAACTTCCTAACTCCGGGCTAGTAATAGTAATTTTAGGCACAAAATAGTCTTTAAAACTTTTTGGCCGGCGCGGGAACCGATACCCGTGACACGTTGCATGGCACTCAGGTCACCCAATTACCGCAACCGTGCAGTCGTTGGGTGCACAGCAATACAGTTGGGTAGACTAACAACTTCACGAGGTTTCTATATAATAATAAAAACTCTTAGTTAGCTATTACGACACCCGGAGATAGAATAGGTGGTGATAAAAAAGACCTATGATTCAAACCTAAAATGTATTAATTAAAGACAACAGAAGACAGTACCTGAGTGGCAGTTCAGCTAGTTCAGCCTTGACCAGCATGGTGATAGTCTGGTGGCAGAACTGGAATATCTTCTGACACTTTTTCTCCCACATGTCGTCCTGAAACAATATTATTATTATAATATGCCGCTTGTTTGATAAAAAAAACCGATGGAAATTCATAACAGACAGTAAAGTTCCCTAAGACAAGGACGATCTTCCGACCAGGCAAGGTGACGCATAGACTACTCAAGATCATAAGCTCTGGTATGGCACGAAACTATTTGGACGTACTCGAACAATGCACGTTACAGAATTTGTCATGAGTGTCTTTGGTGGTAACCTTTGATATTGGCCAACCAGGCAACGCAATTGTAACGCCTCTAGTGTTGCAGGTGTCTATGGACGACACAAGTAGCTTATACCACCCGGTGATCTGGGGGCCTACTCCGGTTCTCGAATCCGAAGTTTCGTTTAATCTTCGGCCGTAGGTTTTATTGATTTACTAATAGAATTATGTATGTACTTGAAATAACGTTTCATTTTTAATTTCATATCAAAACCTATTTATTTATCTTCATTTTTGTCCATGAAAGTTCGCAATAAATAGAATTGTAGTATGCAATCTGCGACGATTTTTCGTTCGTTCGTTCGTTGAATTAGAGTAGGTCCGCAGGTGATCTGGGGCCTTAGTCTGCTATTACAATAGGGTATATGCGCATGATTCAAATAACGATAATTTTTTTTTCATATAATCTCTTTTCCTTTAGATTTATAAATCTATCAATAATTTTCAATATAATTTTGTTTTGAATAAGAAAATAATTATTGCAAAATGCACAAAATAAGCGGGAAATTCAAATTAGTTGAAACGCATTGCTATTGGTCAGAGTAGTTTGTGACGTCAAAGTCTATAATAACAAATATCAACAAGTGCTATTGTTGAATGCTTGCAACGAAATTCAGTTTTTTTGTGATTTTGAGTTGATATTGAAGTGATATTGTTTCGTAAAAGAGTGGCAGGAAAGTCACAGGAAATGACTGATATTGGTTACGTCAAGGCACAATCGGACAATCTTCCAAAAATTGATGTGTTTATGATGACCGCGTATTTCACATCAAATTCCGATTTTACGTCTACTGAAATAAAAGGAGTGAAAGCAGCAAGGTAATTACACAATAAATATTATATTTATTTGGTTTTCGACGCCTTCTTTGGATAATTTTTACCTATAAGTAAATATAAATAGACTGGAAATAACATAACCTTAAAATGCGAATGGGAGAACATTTTAAGGTTATTTATTGTATTGTGTGAAAAACATATTATCTGAAGCTGAGGCTGCTTTGTATCATTAACTTGACACTTTGCTTGAGTATAAGTGGCGTGCCTTGCACTCCCTCAAGTTCTCATAAGTACATAGGCTGAGGCTTATGTCCACGGTTGGACATAAGGCTCAGCCTTTGTCCAGCACTGGACTAACACGGGATGATGGTGATGATGATGACTGCTTGAACTGCTAGCGATCACTGCACTTTCATTATATAGAATATATTATTATTGAGATATCATGTCCCTTTTCATGATTTTGCACCACTTTCTCCTTACGTCCTCACCTCTCGGGACAAGAAAAAATACTTTATTTGGTGCATTTCTATTTGTATTTTTACACTTGGGCACGATACAATATTTAAAAGTCGGTTTACTATCCTGTTGCATTATGTAATTGAAGTGAATTCACGTAAAACACGAAATATATACAAATTATGACCCAAAACACTTTGCAGTTTCAACTGTTATTATAGACTTTGACGTCACGCGAGCGCGCCAAAATGACGGTCGTTTAAAATGCTGTTACGAATCTATTATTTTAAAACTGCTTTTTTTACCCGAATTCCTTTTTTTTTTTTTGGTGCTGGTTTTTTTTAACATTTATATAATGATGTAAATTACCATTTAAAAACATTTAAAAAATACATGCATATACCCTATTGTGTCAGAATGGTCGATCACTGAGCAGTGCGAGAGGGACGGAGCTATACAACCTACATAGCACCGTCCCTCTTGCACTGCTCTAACTAAAGCCCCTGTTTGTTTAAAAATACCAAGTTAAGCAACTCACCGTCTCCCTGAGCTGCTTGTAAGTATGCGCGAGCCTGTAGGCGTGGAACACGATGGGTGGGAAGGTATGCTGTATGCGCGCGGCGCCGCCCGCCTGTAAGGCCTTGCGCGCCGCCGACAGTATCAGGTACTGGCGGTCCGCTGAGTCGGATTTGAAGTGGTGGATCAGTCTGTTGGGGAGAAAATTGTTATTAAAATTTTATAATCACACTATAGCTACTTCCACGCAGTTTCATCCGCTCTACTCAGCTTCTAGTGGTCATAGGGTGATGTTTTATAACCCATAGCCTTCCTCGATAAATTCAACACAAACATAATTATTCAAATCGAGCGAATTAAGTGATGGATACTTAATTTAGTCTTACAGTATGGTAATAATAATGCTAATTCTAGTAGACTTACATGTATTTATAATTAAATTATCGCTAACTTGACAATGATCTTATAACTAATTGCTTACTACTAGAAGTGAAGGGGGATTTGCTGACAAAGCGAATAGAGTTGGGGTCACACTTAAGTAGCGCGTTATTATTAAAGCGTTATTATTAACCAAGCTTACACAAATAGAGGTAAACTACATAGTTTCAACATGGTAACGTACCTGGCCAGTAGCCCCTGCTCCTCCATGAAGTCCTCGACGTCAGGCTCGGCGGTGGGCTGGTCTGGCTGGTCCTTCACTAGCACGTCTAACATCGATAGCACTGACTCCACCTGTTTGTAACATTTCATCGTTAGAATAGAGTATAAGATCTTAATACCATCTGAAAGCGATTAGTAAAGACCTAAGTTTAGTCTAGTTAATATTCTAGAAATCTATAATTAAGTATTCGAATTCGCAAAATTAAGTAGGTCATCAAATCTATGAATGACAGAGTGATTCTTTTTGAATATTTTATTGTATTGAAAATTCGAAATCATTTAGTTACTGAGTAAACTACCCAATTCCAGAAAAACAATTGAAAATGTCCGAGAATTCTACCCTTGTCCCACAGTGTCGCTTACAGTCCCCGATTCCCCAATTCATACCCTTAAAATTCTAACCTACACCATCAAGGCCGGCAACGCACTTGTAACGCCTCTTGTGTTTTCAAGTGTCCATGGGCGGCAAAATACCATCTAGGTTTGATCTGATCGTTTGCAATCAGTATTCTAGTCAAGAGATTAAAAATAACAATAAAAATCACTCACATCCTCCGGAGTAGATATCAGACAGTCAGTTTCCAGCACATCATTGATCAAATGCACCGCTATCATGATCCGTCCGGGGTGGTTCAGGTGTCTGATCAACGGTGAGTAGTTCTGCAGCTTGATCAGCGTCAGAATGTTCTTGTAATGGTCTGCTGGCAGCTTGAGGATCTTCATCAGTTCTTTGAAGACTGCCGTGTTGTGTTCTAAGTGGGTTTTGCCGCTGGAACAAAAATATTAGGTTAAGATTTTTTTCATGAACATTTATTTAAGTTAAGTGTGAAAGAGCCATGCTTCGGCACGAATGGGCCGGATTGGCCGGAGTGATAACTACGGCCTCACAGAATACGTGAAACAACGCTTCTGTTGTGTGAGGTTACTGGAGGCCCAATTACCCCCTTCCAAATCTTCCCAAACCCGGATTCACCAACAGCCCTTAAATTACTAACCCCCAAAAGGCAACGCACTTGTAGCCCTTGGTGTTTCAAGTGTCCATGGGCGGCGGGGATTACTTCCCATCAGGTGATCCGTCTGCTCATTCACCGGCTTATTCCGCGGTGCGGCGCAAACGCGATCAAGTCGTCAGATGAACGGTGCCGTCACATTTTGTTTATAATGTCGGAAACAGAAACAAAACAAAACGATTCACATGCACATAGGACATAACCACACCGCATCGCATTGAATTCGCGTGTCACCGCACCGCTTCGCGTTCGCTTCTAGGTCGCTCACGCAGGACGTTGAGTTAACAATAATCTCTAAAAATACGTTACCTAGCTTGATGTATATCGGCGCAAATCTTGTCCGTATGTGCGAGTACTCGGTCGACGTAGTTGAGTTTGTCAGGGTGGCACCTCTGGGCCAGCTTCAGTAGTGCCAACTGAAGGGACAACATGTCTTCGGGGGGCATGTCTGTGCGACTCTAGATGTGGAAATTATAATATAAGTATATTATTTTTGTTTTTTTTATGTTTAATGGGCCGACGTTTGGCCGCTGTAATTGTTTTAAAGATAATTATTTGTCTTATAAATTAATTGTTTTATGGGTTCACCACTTATGTTAATCAAAGTCTTATTAGAAACTAGCTAAGCGCAGCTTCGCTCGCCGAAAATAAGATGATTACAATATCATTAACAATCTATAAGTGGCCACTGCTGACCAAAGCCTCTTCTCGCATGGCGAAGGTTTGAGCATTAATTACTACGCTTGCTCAATGCGGGTTGGCGATTTCAAACTTATTATTAGAAATTATAAGCCCAGGTTTCCTCACGATTCACCGTTTGTCAGTGGTGGCTGAATAATCTTAGAAAGTACAACATATAACATGGAAAAAGTTACATTGGTACTTAGCATTGGTACGTTTCGAACCTTATCCCTCACGTATAAGATATTTACGTAGAATCACATTTAGATACGACAATGTTTAAGAGCCAAATACATTACAATAATAGACTATAATCACATAACAATAAAGTTAATTTTACCTGTGTAATAGCAGCCACTTGGTCAGAGAACACCTCAAAGAGTTGAACCTCTTGTTCTTTCCCATCTTCTAGAACCACGCTCAAGTTTATATTGCCTTCGTTTCTCTGTAAAACAAACAATATTATTATATTAGCCATAAAACTATAACTTTAATAAGAGATGAGTGGAAGGAGAGTAGGGAGGCCTTTGCCCTGCATTGGGACGACCACGGCAAAAAATACATAAATAATAAAACTATAATGATGGATTTTTTCGCGATGACTAGGTGGCGTCACTGTCGATTAAGGCAGCTTGTAGTCTGATTTTGTTGTTCTTTAGAAATATTACACTGCGTTACAAGGGTCTGAATAAAACCTTAGCATAGCGGATGTGCATTTACGGAGCCGCGGAAGACCTGACGACCGACCTTATCGGGGTTCCGGCTTGTAGAGAAAGAGTAGGAATGGGTGGTTTTTAGACAGTAAGAGTCTGATACTCCCTCTGGCCTCGCCCAAAGAGGGAGAAGCCATTGGAGGATTTTCTACCTTCAAAAACTTTGTAAGCTTTGCCTCACACTAGAATTTTCTCTTGTATCGTGGAATTCGTGGATGTGTTTATAAAAATACAAGTTCACATACACATGACATCCAGACCCGAAACAACAATTTGTGGTTTACAGAGTTACAAGTTGCGCGGCAACCAGTTGCCCAGCCACCTCACCAACCGTGCATTCAGATAATGATGCCAAAGAATATAATAATATAAGGCAAGAGAAGTGTGACAATTTACTATTTTTTACACCAAACATAATACTATATTATTCCATGAAACTAGTTTACCTGGCTATAAGTAGCGAGTCTCTCAATGAGTGCGATGATGATGTTCTTGATGTTGACTCCGGGCTGCAGCTCCGCGCACGACTTGAGGAACGGCTGCAGGTTCGCCAGGTGGAACTCGTCGGGGAATACCTGGGTAACCAGATATATAGGTGGTGAATTTTTACATTGCGTATAAATATTATAAATATTGTAAATATTGTAATATTGCGTGTAAATATTGTAAAGGTTGTTTGTTTGGATGTTTGACGGTAAATCAAGCTGAAACTAGTGAACAGATTTTGATGATATTTAGTATACAAACAGGGTATGAGCTGACTTGGGTGATAGGATTTTTTATCCCACAAAAACGCGGGCGAAGCCACTGGTGAGTATAAGGTTTATTTATTCAAGTTAACCGCTTCCCCCTTTAAGGTGCTATATTGACATAAAATATTGTATTTTTATATAAACGCTTTTTTTTTTTTTTTTTTTTTGAGTAAACAGCGTTTTAACCAGGCTAAAAAGACGATAATTAAAAGACAACAAAAGTATATTTTTAAAAGTCACTGCCACTAGAAAATTGTATTAAGTTCATCGATTAGAGGACACGCACACATAAAGTTGGGCTTATAAGCGTACCTATATTCAATTTCCTCCAACCAATCAGATGCATTTTCAATAACAAAACACCCAGAAAAGGAAACAAAACCATAACACTTTGCAATAAGGTCGAAAATCCACTGGCAAAATTAGACAATAGACCATCAGCATCAATTAACACTTTGCAATAAAGTCGAAAATCCACTGGCAAAATAAACTTTCACCATCAAATACTAACCTGTATAATACACTCCATGAGATACTCCTGGGCGATGGCATCCCTGCAGCTGACGACCTGTTCCAGGATCCCAGGCAGCACCAGTCTGCCATAGTCCTCCACTGTCACAGACTCCAGCTGGGAGAGACGGACCAGGTTCGTGCCAACCAGGATACGGAGCTCTGATCTTTCACGTTCACGACGCTCCTTGTCCCTGGTGAGGGAATATTGGTTTTAATGTGAGGAAAACATTATAATACATAGTAATAAGTGTGCGAGAACCATGCTTGGAGACGAATGGGCCGGTTTGATCGGAGTGATACCACGGTCTCACAGAAAACCAACGTGGAACAACGCTTGCGTTATGTGAGTGAGGTTACCAGAGGCCTTATTACACCCCCTTCCGAAACTTACCAATCCCCAATAATCTCTAAATTCCTTACCACTAAAATGCCAGCAACGCACATGTAACGCCTCTGGTGTTTCGAGCGTCCACGGACAGCGGCGATTGCAGATTGTTTTATTCAGTAAGAGTCTGAATTCCCTCACGCCTCGCCTAATGCGGGAGAAGTAATGGGATGTATTCCCCCCCAGACTCCTCTTAAAAAAGGGTGTATAATATTTACCTGGAGTGTCCTTGATGCTGCATTCTGACCCACAGTTTGTTCATCTCGGCAAAGTTCATCAGCACGAAGTCGATCGCATCTTTTACCTGAAGAGAAAAGATCAAATCAAATCACTTTAATGCATGCAAAAGATAAGAATTGGACATTTAATTGACATTATACTAGTAGGAACTATTATACCATTACTAACATTTCGATACTTCAAAGCCTCGGTGCTTCATATATGTATTTATTGTTTGACTCTCGTATCTACAGTAAAGTAAGTCTTTGACAGCCATCATAAAACTGTTGAAGGCAAATGCTTCGCTAACTCCGGTGACCTATGTGGCATCGCTAATTAGAGCCATCCGGCAGTTGACCAGCACCGCCTCAACTCGTTGTCGACAGGTGGTCCACGGGTGGACGGCGCATGGCCAACGAGTGAACGTCGGGTGGTCAAATAATAAATGTCGCGCAGTCAAATAGTAGACGAATTTACAAATATAGTCGTTTGTTTGCTTGAATCATTCACGGGCGTGCTAGCAGCGAGTTGTCAACGAGTGGGCCACCCGCCGTCCAGCCGCAGTCAACGCGGCAAGCAAAGCAATCGTCAATTCAATTCATGTAATAATCGCGTATCCATAGAAGGTCATATAAATAAAGAATACTAACCGCTCAAGGCTAATGAAAGACGACCTTAACACCTGAACAATAAGAACTAAATCGCAAAAAACTAATACAAAAGAAAGAAACTAATACAAAACGATTTCCTTCACCCAAAATTACTTACCACGCCTTCATTCTCGTTCTGTGCTTCAGAGGTATCAGGTAGGACATTCCTGGTGCATTGCAGCAGGTAGTTCCTCAGGAAGAGACCTCGGAGAGGGTGCTGGACTCCTCTGCACATCTCTACCAGGTCCTGAAAGATTGAGCTTGGTTAGAAAAGGATCGAAGGGAGTGTTTATGTGGGATCGACTAGCAATAATAATATGTATTGTTTAATTTGCCAGTTAGTAAATAAAAAGTCGCCTTTTGAAGATTTAATATAATTTCAAATTTTTAACTGAGTATATTAACTTACTAACTATTCCGGCGCGATTTTAACCGCTCTGCTCGGTTCCTATTGATCGTAAAATGATGTTATATAGCCTATAACTTTCCTCGATAAATGGACTATATTATATCCAACACAAAAATAATTATTCAATTCCAACCAGTAATTCCGCAAATTAGGGCGTTTAAACAAACAAGGTTAACTTTATTAGATAAATCGTTACTTTCAATCTCGATCTGAAGCCCTTGTAGGGATATAGATTTATAGATTAGTAAAGCCAAAGTCAAATTCAAAGCATTTATTTCAATTAATCCTAAATAAGGCACTTTTGAAACGTCAAATTGAATTGTCCGTCAATCTGTCTGTCAGTGAAGCTAGGCGCTCGTTCCAAAGTGTTGCTTCGAATGGAGAAGAACGAAGAAGAAACTCCATCGTTACTCTTTTTTTAAATGTTTTTTGCAATCTCTCTGATACATTATTTGATTATTTACCTATTGTAATAATTTTCTTTAACATACCTTAAGCAAATCCCGTCTCAAATTAGAGTTAGTCTTGATGTACACTAAGCCAACGGTGATGAGTAGATACAGCCGCGGCACGATGTTCCCAGCGTACTGCACCAGTTCATACAGGTCGGCCACTTTGCGACCTTTCTGGAACTCCTCAAGGAGATACAGCTCTAGGTGACGGAGCTCATCTGTTATTGCCATGTCTGTTTTTTCGGAGTTAAGGAGTTTTGGTTGGTAAGATATCAGAGGCTGAAAATATCAGAGTATTAATTATACAGGGTCCCCAACCTGAGTAAGCAAAATATAATAACTTCCCATTTTTTATTTCATTTTAGAAATTACAAAAGTTCAAATAATCAATTCCTTCTTTTTTCGCGCAAAGCCTGCGTTCTAAAGTTGGCAGCAACTTTGGGAAATTTAATGTCGTCTTAAGGGCCCCGAAACATGGGCTCATGGTTATAGAATAGGTAAGTCCGATCTTGAGGCATGAGAGAGGGCGGGAAATGTACTTGGATGAGTCCCCCCCTCTTCAAACAAAAAAACGGAGGACCCAAACAAATTTTTATACAACCAATCAGAGCGCCAAACGGGCGATCGTTTCGATTACATACTTTAAACGTAAAGCAAACTCGTACTAAACAAATTCTGAATCTTTTTAGCAGTATACTTATATAGTCATGCATGCATATGAATGTCATTTATTATTGTACAAAAATGTGTGTATAGATGGAAAGATTAAGAGAAATCTCAAGAAAGTACAAGTATTAAGATGTAGGTAATCTCATAAAGATATTCTATACCAACATAATCATATTGTGTTACAAACTCATATCATTGCTTCATGTAACACTTACCTAATAGGGTGTGAAAGGCTAGATAAAATGAACCTCAGGCCAAATTAGATCTTAAAGACAAGACAATTGTGCTGCTTTTTACTTAATGTTACACCTGTTAATACCAAAAGGGGTAGGCATAAGTGCATAAATACAATATAATGAACTATATAAATGCTGCACCATTGGTGCGGTGGCTGGGGAACCAGCTACCACGCAACATATAACGGGTTCGATTCCGCTACTCTTTGTGTGATCCACAAATTGTTGTTTCATACATATACACAAACTTTTGCATTTATAATATTACTAAGATTTAAAATCACAACCATATGTTTTTTTTAAAAAAGGATACAAAGCTCATAATAGCTTTTAGGAGACAGCAGTGAAGTCCTCAACTCGCCCAGCATAGTGGACGCATGCTTCAAGGCATCCATCAACTTGGACTTGTCCAGACATCTCTTCATTTGAAATGCCTGCAAAATGAGAATATGAAAATAACAGAGTTAGTTGCTATGCCCCTAAGTTTTGTGGTTTATGAAAAATTTCTGTTTCTGAGTTTTTACTGCCAAACTCGGAGTCATTTAATGATTACAAAACTATTATTAAGTTTCTCTTTAACTGCTAAATCAAGACTGTTGAAGGCAAATCCTCTGGTAGTGTCAATCAGCATTGACCTCGTCGGCAGTGAATGTGTCAAGTAATCATTAAAATGTTTGTATATCTCGAAATTTTCATAAGAGTCAAATACCCTTGCTATTTTATTTGCTGATAATAGGTACATCATAAAATTAGCCAAACTTTTAATTGGTTTTAAAGTTCTCTAATAATAAAATCATTATTATAACATTTCTTACACTTATCCTTATCAGTAATTCTCATATAATTTTATTGTAAGATAGAGAGTGCAATATCCCATTTTGACTTATTTAAGCATATGGTCATTTCTATACAGTTACAAAAATTAAAAAATAAAAATCATTAATATATAATCTTAACAACTATTGTATAGTTTAAAAACAATAACCTGTTCAATATAATTAAAAAAGATCATCACATAAACTTCATCTAAAAACCTGTTTACAAAGATACTCATTGTCAATTAATGTTCACATTTTAAAACAAAAAAAAAAGAAATAAAAAAAGAAAAGGTACCCGCGGAAAATAGTTTAAACGTGTTTAAAAAAGCGGAAACCGCGTACATAACGCCCACAAATTGTCTATAGAACAATTAGATAATAATTAAAAACAAACCTGCACTTTGACTACATTCAAAGCTTCGTCCAGGAGTTTCTCCTGCTCCTCAACCGGTGACGCCTGGTTCGTCATTTGTGCCTACAAAATATAAACAGATAAAACAACGTTTTGATAAAAAATATGATAATAAATCGGACCCATGAACTACTAACAGTTGACCAAGTGTACAAAAATGGATGGTTTATAGTCTCCATAAAGGTTGATTGACGTGTTTATTGTCGACGTAACATTACTCAACGCACCTGATTTGATGACTGAGGACAAATGAAGTTTCCAATAAGATTTTCAAGGAAAATTTATTAATTTTCGTCACTATAAAGTAGCGTAAATTAGTAGGCGACTGTTTGACAGTTGACTTATTAGAAATGTCATGATGTCACATTTGACAACTAGTTTATGGGTGCGTTCTAGTTTATGAAAGTATTAATTACTGTTTTACTAATTAATTCCATCAGTAGATGATTCAAAATCATCTACAGAAATTAAATTTCGTAACATTAAATATGAATTTAAACAATGTGTTTATATATAGTAACTAAAAGCCTCAAAATTGTTAAAACTCGGAAAAAATTTTTTTCAGCAAATGTCAATATTGTCATTGTCAATTGTCAGCATTCATGTCATGTCACAGTATTTGTTATCTGCGAGGTATTTTAGTGATAAAAGCGAACTATAAACAGAAAAAATGGATAATAAACCGTCACTGAGTCAATATTTCGGTGATAAGGAAGTACCACCCGCCTCCCAGTTTTTCGATGAAATCGGGACGTCGCCATCGGACATGGTACAAAGCATTTATTTGGGCGAGCCCGAAGGTAACGTTTCAGGTACATTTTATGCATATTTTTCTATTAAAACTTATTATTTTATTATTGATATGTAAAATACATGAGTTGTTTTAAACATTTTAGCCAATCAAACGACGACAAATAATCTTTTTCCCCAAAATATGTCGGTTTCGTTTACACAACATAAGACGTCAGAGGAGATGACTTTTACAAATGTTTTGCCTACTGTGAGTGGGTCTACTGCAGTGCCTGCAGCGAGTTTACCAGATCCATCAACGTTCTTCGACACTATTGGCCCTGAACCACAGATTGCTCCGACTAAACCCAGTATTGCCACCCCAACAGTACTTGCTGAAGCGATGGACGGACTAAGTATTAAAGTAAGGCTCTTATATTGTTTTAGACATAAAAGTAGAGTTCTTAGTGTTTTCTATTCATGTAATTCTTATAATAATAATTCTCAAAGAAACAATATGCAAGCTTTATCAATTTTCTGGAAACAATAGTTAGTTAATTTTCAAAACTTCCCCTAAAATTACCTTGAATTCTTATCACAGAACCAGCCTGTAGACAAAGAAGCGGACAGGAGAAGAGATGCCTGGATACCAAATGATGAAGCCAAGAAAACATTGATGAAGGTACTTTCTTTATTTAAAAAAAAAAACATTGCCCCATATTAGGAATTTCTCCTATATTGTGGATGTAATTACAAACATACAAGTTCACATACACATGACACCCAGACCCGAAACAACAATTTGTTGATTCCACAAAGGGTTGCTCTTTGCAGCAATTGAATCTGCTATACACTGTATGGCAGCTGGTTGCCCAGCCACCGCACCAACTATGCAGTTAACTTTTTCATATCTTACAATAATATTTTGTCGTTGAATCTATCTATCTAATATTGTTGGCAGGCACAATCTTCACCTAAAGGCTCGTTCTTCCCTGAGAGAGAAGTCCTAACAATGCCTGGATTAATACTCGAAGAGGAATTGGTAAGTGATAGTTCAATTATATATTTTTAAATGGTCATAGTTTTGTAGTCCCTTTTGTTTGAACTTTTTAACTTCACTATATTATGTATGAAAATCTTATAAGACAAGTAGTAATAGCAGGTTGAAAATTAATGTGATTTAAGTTTATGCATATCATATGAAAATATAGGCTTTAAAGTCTTGCTTTGTGTTGAGCCATCAGACCACATCAGATGGAGTTCAGTAGGGCTCTGATCCGAGCTGCGAGAGCGCGTTCGACGCTCGTTATTGGCTGGCTCAAATAAATCAACCAATCAGAACGCCGAATGCGCTCTCGTTTCGATTACTTTAAACATATAACAAACTCGTATTATGAATACTGTTGCCTAATTAGTAGCCTTAGCCTTAGGGATAATACAACTCTACTCTATAGGTAGTATAAAATTCCCCTTTTTCCTTAGGCCGATGCCCTCCAAGAAGTAGCAGTGAAGTACCTGGGAGTAAGTTCGGCCGGTAGCCGAGGAGTGGTGAGGGCGGAACACGTGAGTCGTGACGAGGCGGGGCTGCGAGAACTACTGCGCACTGGGTACTTGAGGGCAGCTATCAACCTCACTCATGTACTGATCAGTGCTGCTGGACAAGGTAGGAAACTTATATATCTTAACTTTTTTTTTATATTTAATGGATTTTTTTATATAATTAGAAGAGTATCACTTAATGGTAAACGAATAGCGTCGCCCAAAGACTAATACTAATATAATTGAGATATTTATTTATTCACGAGAATTGTTCGCATAAGCTCGACTAGTGTCGTAACAAACGGGGGCTCATAATATTGGTTAAAATTAGCTTATTTCACCATATGATACGAATAGTTTCGTAATAACTCGGGGTCATAATGTTGGTTAAAATTCGTTTAATTCACCATACATTTGTTGTTCTAAAGGATTTGTCTGTTTGTTCCATCTGCTCGTATTGCTTACTATTCCACAAAAACAAAAAAACATTGGAACAATCCTAATTTTAAAACTGTTTTACATCTCACAACTATCCTTTACACATTAACTATTCTCGACAATAAGATTTAAAAATAATCAAATCTAATCCTATTCCATATTTTTACTTAAACATCTACAACTCATCCTACCAGGTGTGGGTCGCATGCATCGCCCCACGAAACACACGCCGCGCTCGCTGCAACTCTGGCTGACGAGGTTCGCAGTGATGCTGCGGATCAAGCTCACAGACCCGTTGCTCAAGGAGGCTGAGCCGTTCGGAGATTTCAGCAAGCCTGACATGTTTTATGAGGTATGCTAATACGTACTTTTACCCGACTGCGCCAGAATGAGGGTTATGTTTTTCGAGAGTATGTATTTTAGATTTTGTTTGTTACTTTGCTATTCCGTTTTTGAAATAAAACATATGAATATACAAGCCGTACAAGGGGTCTCGGTCTCGGGGCTCTATTCCCGGGTAACACATAATATTGCTGGGTTTTTTTTCGGATTTTCGAAAATTTTCGCAGTTATAACACGGAGTCTGGATTCGTGCCCAGCATATGGCAATAGGCTCTCTCTCTATTACACGGGAATTATTTAGCACAAATGGTGAAAATTTGGGGTATCAATGTTATACACCATGTGCCTATTGTGGCGGTACGAAGTTTGCCACGCCAGCTAGTATTTAACTAAAAATCACGGTTTACTCACGTAAATTAAAGGAGAAAAGCTCTACTAGTTTCGAGTCACAGGGGGACTCTTCATCATGAGCAGCGTGCGCAGACGCGGTGACGTCGCGCAGCCTACTCCATAACATAACATGAATGATATTTTACCTGTATTGATATTTGTATGTGTTAATAAACACAACACGTTGAAACGATATTATCCTATACAACAACACTTTGTACAAATGCTTTGATTTCCAAACAAAAAATTGGTACTGTACTTTTCATGGGACGTAATAATGATATTGAAACTAGTCCCATGTCTGTTGATGGGATGGGACACTGCCCATAACGCGGCGATTGTCGCATGGTCCTTTATCTTTAAACTTTGACTGCACGGTTGGTGCGGTGGCTGGGCAACTGGCTGCCGCGCAACGGGTAGCTAGTTCGATTCCTCGTCACGGAGCAACTCTTTGTGTGATCCACAAATTGTTGTTTCGGGTCTCACGAAAGTTACCGTAATAATGATATTGAAACTTGTCCCATGTTACATGGGACACTGCCCATACATTTTTTGCATGGTCCTTTATCTTTAAAATATATGTATTTGTTACAGTTCTACCCAGACTCGTACGACAATCGCACGGGCAGTCTTGTACCGTTCTCCCTGCGATTATTAGTCGCAGAGCTGCCGGCGCATGTCGGGAAACCGGACGAGGCGGTCGACAGACTGTATGCTATGTTGGATGTTATACAAACGGTAAGAATAAAGGAATTATACGAAGTTTGTGCTATAGATTATCAGCAAAAAATAAAAACTAAATGTGGATGTGAAGAATGTCTAATATTAAAATGCAAACTTTTATTTGTAACTAAAAATGTAACTTCAGAACGAATGGGACGGCTCGATCGGAGTGATACCACGACCTCACAGAAAACCGACTTTAAACAACGCTTGCGTTGTGTTTCGTTGTGTGAGTGAGGTTACCGGAAGCCCAATTACTCCCCGTTCCCAATCTTCCCAACCCCGATTCCTCAGCAATCCTTAATTTCCTAACCCCCAAAAGGCTGGTAACGTACTTGTAACGCCTCTGGTGTTTCGGGTTTCCATGGACGGCGGCGATTGCTTACCATCAGGTGATCCGTCTGCTCATTTACCGGCTTCTTACATAAAAAGATTGGTGTATCAATCAGCTTTATGTACTCAGAACTTATATCAAATATTGACCTCTACTATTAATTATTAATCAACAAGTATTAATTATGTGTTTATATTTTTCTAGATGTTATCAAACCTCCGTGAAGGCAAGACAGAGGACGGATCAGCTACCATAACGGAGACGGACAAAACAGAGTCCATTCGTCTCTGGATGGGCAGAGAGACGAGAGTCATGCACTCGCTCGTCAACTGCGCTATTGCTATGAAGGTAAGATGATTTAATATTAATTGTATATGTCCAATTGTTTACTAAACATCCATAATTAATTAATTATGCTGTTTTTTATACTGGCTTAAATTCAGGGGCTACTCTAAAAAATACGGGAGATGATTTTGTTTCGGGTCTGGGTGTCACGTGCATGTGAACTTGTATGTTTGTAAACGAACACACGACACAGGAGAAAATCCTAATGTGGGGCGACGTTGTTTTTAAGAAAAAAAGAAATTAATGTTGATTTTAAAAATATTAAACACGTATTTTTTATTTTCGAAGATATTATTATATCGATTTGAAATCTCGCGTGACGTCACTTCTAGGTATACGTAGAAATTTACATTTTATATGCGTAGAAATGACGTATTTATAAGACTAACAGCCATAAAAAATGACAAAATACCACCTCTCATCCCTTCCCAGGACTACCGCCAAGCAGCCCGGATACTAAGTACCCTGCAGCAACAAGCCAGCAGCGCGGGCGCGCGTCGCGCGGCGTGCAGCGCGCTGTGCCGGCTGTGGCTGCTGGCCGGGCACGTGCGCGCCGCCACCGCCTGCCTCGACGCCGCCAGGGACGCACGACATCACATGTTCGTACCTACTCCTTTTATAGATATATTATGCTACCTACAGTATTGGTTTTATAGGTATAAGCTTATAGGCTGTCTAGCTACCTACCTAGGGTATAGGGTACGATTAAATCACAAAAAACGCTATTTTTCAACCGACTTCAAAAAAGGAATTTAAAAAAAAACATCAAAATTTAGAAACGCCCGCACTCGCGTTATCGGAAGGCTAATAGGTATTTTGGATATTTACGCGCGTGTGCTAATGAAATTTTGTGGTTTTGTTATTATGATTAAAAAAATTAGTAGGTGTATAAAAAAAGTTTCTTTGAGAAAGCTGTTTGTAATCATAAGTACAATCATGTGTTTAAATATCGTTCACTAATTATCAACACCCTATATTATGCATTTTGCTATGGGCTCATGACACCTATCAATGGGAGGGTAACCTAGCAGTACGTAAGACCAATAATAGATATTTATACGTTTCTCTTGTTTGTTTTTAGTTTTTAGAATTGGGTTTTTAAACGTATTTTTTTATTTCTTCCATCCCTCAGATGTCCGACTCCCGACGTCCGTGAATACGTGGATATGGGCCTAATAGACATAGCGCACGGCAAGTACCAAGACGCGTACAATAACTTCGCCAGAGCCGCTGATCAAGAACCTACTAATATTATGGTAAGATATAAATCTAATACGTTGAATCATAACACTAATGGCTGAAACACCAATACCACAGCCTCACAGAAAACCGACGTGAAACAACGATTGCGTTGTGTTTCGTTGTGTGACTGAGGTTATTGGAGGCCCAATTACCCTTTCCCAATCTTTGCAATCCCTGATTCCCCAACAACCCTTAAATTCCTAATCCGCAAAAGGCCAGCAACGCACTTGTAATGCCTCTGGTGTATCGAGTGTCTATGGGTGGCGACGATTGCTAACTATCAGGTGATCCATCTGCTCGTTTCTCGACTTATACCATAGAAAATATTATTTCTGATTCAACATTATTATCTCAACTGTCAACTTTCTATAAAGCTAAAAAAACTTATAATTGTTGTTATGGAATTCCCATCACTACAAAAATACAAAATCCACCGGCTCAGCTCCGTGCCGCCACGGCGCACCGATACCGACTAACGACAAAATAAAACCTCTTTACACAAAATAAACTAACCAAAAACATTATTTTTCACAGGTCGCAAACAACCTATCAGTCTGCCTACTCTACATGGGACGTCTAAAAGAAGCCATAGCCGTTTTACAAAAGGCTATAAACTCAGACCCAGAAAGAGGATTGAATGAGAGCCTTCTAATAAATCTCTGTACACTATATGAACTAGAATCTTCCAAAACTAATGAAAAGAAACTAAATTTACTAAGAATGCTTTGTAAATATAAAAGTGATACTATACCTAATGTTTTAGAGTGTTTGAAATTGTAAATAAATTATTATTGTTGTTATAAAAGACTTATTTTGTTTAATGGAGTATATTTACAGTAGAAACTTGATTAACCGGACTAATTATTGTCGTTAGGCATTCGGATAATCGAAAATCCGTATAATCGAATTTACGAAGAAAAGCGAATTTTGTGCATACATATTATGTTGTACATACGATGTTATGTATTTATTAAAAACAACAAAAATCAATGTTTATTAATAATTATTACGAGATTCATCTTCTTAGATTACATACATACATGTACGTTACGTTGCATAAATTCGACTTGTAGGTAATTTTAATATTATAATGAGTCGGTAGTCCGGATAATCGCAAATCCGTATAACCGGGAGCCGGATAATCGAGTTCCTACTGTATAGTATTTTAATTAAGATATGGTAACGTCAAGCCTTTTAATTATATCTGTTGCAGCCAATTAGCTTAATTAGCCATTTAACTATTTGCCTGATTCATTCGGCGGGTTGATTGAATAGCTAAATTTCTCGTTCAGGCCGTTAGTTGATGAGTGGGGGTTTGTCATCAAAACTGACTTGCTACCAGAATTAACCATTCTTAAATCATTAGGTTACATTAGAACTGTGACCCGCACAGAATCGCACTCAAAAATAACACTACCAAGATTGTACTATGATCCGGAGCTGCGGACTACCTAGCTGGTTTACTGGGATCCAGCTCCGGAAAGGCAGGAGTAGGAACGGAATGGTTTTTAGTCAGTAAGAGAGACTGACACTCCCTCTCGCCTCGCCTAAGGCGGGAGAACTCATTGAATGATTTTCCCCCTTAATAAAAAAATCGGATTGTACTATGATAAATTTTAGTACAATATCATAATTATATTGAACAGACTCGGCTGTTACTTCAATGGTTTATTAAGCTACTTGGCTGCAACATTTCCATAAAGAAATTAAGCTTGTATTTATATTAAACTCCATGTGAGAAGAGGTCTTTGGTCAGCAATAGCTACTTATAGGCTGTTGATGATAATGATTTATATTGGCAACAAGTTTATAAATCGCGCAATTTGAGTTTAAGAAAATCTAAAAATTATTATTTATAGTATATATTATGCTTAACATTCTTTCGTCCCAAGACCGACATCTAAGGGCTTAGTACGAATTTGTTTTACGTTTAACGAGGTCGAAACGAGAGCGCGTCCGGCGCTCTGATTGGTTGGTTCATTCGTGCCGGCCAATCAGAACGCCGAACGCGCTCTTGTTTCGTTTTCGTTCAACATAAAGCAAACTCGTACTAAGGGTACTTAGCAAGTCAATTCCATTTAGATGTATGTATAATAAACAATATCATGTTTAGAATAAATAATTTTATTTTCTATGTAAATATAAACAAAATTAACTCCTGTATAGTATAATTATCTGTGATTATTGTCTAAATTATGTTTGTATAATTTTAATTTTGTAATAAATTTAGGAAATTAGCAATAAACTTTTAACTACATAATTATTTGTTTTATATTTATTGTATGTCGTTATCCTTTTAGTGGTTGGGTGACCGGCTGCTGTGTAACGTGCCGCGGGTTCGATTCCCGCGTCGGGCAAAAAGATAATAATGACATTTTCTAATTTCTCCTATTAATCGTTGCCCCACCCTACTAATTTCTCCTATTTCGTGGGTGCGTTAACAAACATACAAGTCACATTCCGAAAAGAAATAAGAACCAAAGCAACAATTTGTGAATCACAAAAAGAGTTGTCCCGAGCGGGAATTGAACCCGATATATGTTGCGCGTAAGCAGGTTACTCAACCAGCGCGCCAATCGTGCAGTTAAATACGGCATCGGCATACGGCCGTTAAATACTTGCCACCATGATCGAAATCGATCAGGCGATTTTCCTATGAATTACTTAGTTTTTTGACGTCATTATCTGGTTAAATTCACTCATTATTCACATACGAATGAGGGGCTTTATTTATTTCCCGAGAGAGGGCGCTAGTGAGGTATGGGATCATAGTAAATTAGTCGTAATGGAACTCTCTATTTTTTCTCGGGTAAGATTTTTGCAAGTTGGTGCCACAATATACAGGGTATGAAATAGAAAGGAAAACTGTTATCATCATCATCATTTCAGCCATTAGAAATCCCGTGTGAACTGTTATCTATACATAATATACTTAAAACTCTTGTATAAAATAAAGTTATTTGCCGCCTCTCTGTCCCTATGTATGTTTTGATTAGAAGTTATTATATTTTTTAAATTACAACTTATTTAAATGCAAAATCGATATAAAATCGTAGTATCGCAAAGGTACACAAATAATTATTTTTTTATTTGATTTGATAAAGTACCTAAAGTGATTCGCACGTCAGATAAGATCAGAAAAATTAAAATATTTTTGGGTAAAGTACTCAATTACTAAGTAGGTAATTTAATTACCAAAAATGGATAGACTAGTAGGCTAGTGAGTTGGAGGTTCATATTTTTTAAAGATAGTACTCATAGTTAGAATACTAAAATCGTCTTAGGCCTTTCGGTTTTTTTAAACCACCCAGTATTACCCATCGACTCAACCTTGACAGATTAGTGTTCATTATATCAAATAAGGAAGTACAAATTCATACTAAATTGCACCTTTAACACATTTAGTAAGCAAATAATATTTTTGACTATTTACAAGAAATATTATTTTTTGTTATTTTAAATTATAATTAAAACTGATAAAACTATTTTTGAAATCGATTCTCGATTGGCTGTATGCGATTTATCTGTGCGTCACTACGATTTGCGTAAAAAAGTCAAAATAAAACAGCACGCTGCCAACCATAGACAAAAGAGGGAGGAAGTTTGTGAATGATCGATTTTACGCCGGCCTCCTGAACCTCTCAACGACATTTTTCTTTGTTTGCCGTAACGCGTGTGGACAATATCAACTGTAGCCGTGAATCCGCGTACACATCAATAAAATGGCGAACACGTTTCGCGCGGTGACGGTGTCGACGGTGAGTGGCGAGGGCGCGCTCACAGCGCGCTTCAATTTTCCTACAAACGTAAACGTGGATTACGACCCGCAAGGGCTGAGTGTAAAAGTGATTCGTGCGGACCCGGTACTGGCACAGGAGGTGCTCGAGTTTCCCGTGCACAGTCAGAGTGAGTGTTCGCGTGTCGCAGGCCAATCGTACATATTCACGATCGACAATGAAACGCTATTCTTCAAGTTCGCGTCTGACGCCGACTGTCAAGCCTTCCACCTGCTTGTTACAAAGACGAAGGCAGGCAGGTCATCGTCGGTGTTTACGGTGCGTACGGAGGATTCATCGGCGATGCAGTACTTCCAGTTTTATGGTTACTTGAGCCAGCAGCAGAACATGATGCAAGATTACGTGCGGACCAGCACGTACCAGCGCGCCATACTCTCGAACATCAATGACTTCAAGAATAAAGTAGTACTAGACGTGGGAGCGGGCTCTGGTATTCTCTCGTTCTTCGCTGCACAAGCGGGAGCTCGCAAAGTGTACGCGGTGGAAGCTAGTAACATGGCTCACCACGCGCAGGCGTTAGTCAGGGCCAATGGTCTCCACGACCGCATCACTGTAGTTGCGGGTAAGATTGAAGAAATTGAGCTCCCTGAGAGTGTAGATGTAATTATTTCGGAGCCCATGGGCTACATGTTATACAATGAACGTATGTTGGAGACGTACCTACACGCCAAGAAGTGGCTGAAACCCAACGGTAACATGTACCCCACGAGAGGAGACCTGCACATAGCACCCTTCACTGACGATGCTTTGTTTATGGAACAATACAACAAGGCCAACTTCTGGTACCAGACATGCTTCCATGGTGTGGACTTGAGTGCATTGCGCACTGCAGCCATGAAGGAGTACTTTAGACAGCCCATTGTAGACACATTTGACATTCGTATTTGTATGGCTCGGTCAGAACGACATGTTGTGGATTTCTTGAATGCTCATGAGACAGACTTACATAGAATTGAAATTCCATTCAGATTTGAGCTCACACAGTCGGGTACGTGCCACGGGCTGGCATTTTGGTTCGATGTTCTGTTTGCTGGTGCCACGCAACATATTTGGTTGTCGACTGCACCCACAGAGCCACTTACACATTGGTATCAAGTCCGATGCCTCTTAGAGACACCTATTTTCGCAAAACAAGGCCAAGCACTCACAGGCCGTGTATTGCTGCTTGCAAACAAACGTCAGAGTTATGATGTTACAATGGAGATCAATCTAGAAGGCACAAATATCTCATCATCCAATACTCTGGATCTGAAGAACCCATACTTCAGATATACGGGCGCGCCGGCGGCGCCGCCTCCTGGTGTGAACAGCAGCTCGCCTAGTGAAACATACTGGAATTCTATTGAGTCAACTGCCTCATTGAGCAATGGACAAGGAGTGATGCTAACTGATGGAACCCAGCAGTATTGCTCTACACCTGACCAGACCATTGCTTATGGAACACACCCCAACATGATCAAAACAGTGATGCTGCAGGAGGAGTTCATCAAGAGGATCGGGATAAGTCAAAATGGGGACATATAATCCGAGAGGTCGCGCCGAGCGCGCCTTAGGGCAATAAGGAACCGCCGTAATCGGTTGTGAACTATCTTCCGTTCAGACTTTATAGTGTGTAAGCAGACTTATTTATTATAATACATCACAGTGACACAATCATGTAACTAGAGACTCTGCTGGCCTTGTAAATTAAGTAAAAAGTGAAATGGTAATCAAAGGCAATAAGTTTAAGCCTTCTCTGTGAATTGTTTAGTTTTTGGCGGAACCAACGCTTATTAGTGTAATTTAACACACATAGAAAGTGAAATTCTGATGTAAATATTCTATATTGGGAAGTGAATCGGCGAGACTGGCCAGGCTAAATGCCTCTCGAGCAAGGCAGCTCTGCGGCTAGAAATTGTACTATTAATTTAGTCCAAGTACATTTAGGATAAGCAATAAGTGCTGAATTTAAATGATAATGCTTATCATTGTCAATACTCATTTATCATTATTGGAGTCAGGCTCAATCATTAGTTAGGTAGACGCAGCCAGTGTTAACCAGTCCAATGATACCTTCTGTCTGCCAGTCAACTCTAGAGATCGCAATTTATGAAAATTTACTTCCGTCAAATATTTTTATACACTGCACTTTAGCCATAGAATGTGTAAAAATAAAAATCCTTTTTGTAAATATAGGATAAAGTGATCAATTCTTTTTCTGGAACATTGATATTGAGCAAATAATCAGTATTGCATATGTTGTAATTACTTGATAAAACTTATGAATGCTATGAATTTTGTACTGTAAGACTTAAAACTAGTAATGTGGGTCAGGATCTGCTATTTTTCATTGTAGTAACATTGGTGCTTGATCCTCCATTGCACAAAAATAGATCAGACAACATGACTACCTCATGATTTGGCAGACAATTGGATCTCTAACATGTGTCTGAGATTGCAAGCAAACTCATTTTATTAACTTGTGAACATAAGCAATTTACATTTGACACCAAAATAAGTTAGATAAATAAAATGTACTTAGAGTTAGTCATGAGTTTGCTTGCAAAACTCGTAGCTTAGAAAATTACATGACAATTTTGTATCATGAAGATCACATTGAGTTGCCATAATAGCTCTGGGTAGAAGTGGAATGAAACATGTTCAGCAATATTAAATAGACTGAAATATAACTAAATAATTAATCATTAACTATGTATGTGAAACACAATTATGTAATAATATTTTCATGCATGTTCAATAAAATGATGGTTTGTCTGGAAACCCACAAATAAATTCTTGATGTTTTTGAATTGATTTTGAACTTATTACTAGAGCAAGAGGATTGAATCTTATTGATGTTTGATTTTCTATGAACCCAAAATTCTTTATGTGATAATTAATTTACCAGCTTAGGAGTAAGTTTTCGTGGATATAAAACTCAGATACTTATATTCTTTTATGAAGTGATAATCAAGGTGTCTAATTAATTCAGTGACTAGCAAGCTTCGTGTAATTAGCATGTTCATAAAAGTGCCTAACCAGTTCATTCCTCTTGTATTCAGAGCGCTAGTATTTTTTCACGTTAGATTTTCTGGCAACATAACGTAAGTATTGCGCGGGCGGGGGATAAAAATGTAAGTGCTTTCAATGTCTTGTAGTTAATCTATATGACTAGGTGCTGTAAAAGGCGCTGTATAATAAATATAAGGTAATTATAGCCAACATTTTTAAATAGGGACTTGATTGAGAGACAGTTTTTTACTAAAATTCAATTAAAAATGCGATGACGTAAAATACGTCGTAAAAAGGCGGGAAAAATGACAGTCCCTGAATAAAAAAGTAAGTCATATTTTTTTTAATTATAATTATCGCCTTGGTATAATGGCGATTAGACCCCGTCCCGCGGCATTGATATTTAGTACCTACGAAGCCAATATCACTTGCCATTTAACGAAATTCACCTTTGTTTTACGAATATCGTAGAGTCTATATTCCCTTGGCTAATTAGGTGTTAGGCCACTAATTAGAGTAACACCGATGTTAGATCAGTGAGCTAAAAATGAAAATTTAATTGAAACGAATTGAAATGAATTTGTTTTGATGCATTGGGGCTGTGTGGCGATACTTACTAATAGAATGTTGAGAGATGACTAAGCTCATGACGGTAAACGTTTGAGGAGTAGGTAGGTGTAAACTTTTTATGCCATTTTCTCCAACCACCCCTAACTAAAAGTTACTTAGCGTGACGAAGCACCTAGACTACCCCTTGTTCTGAGGGCTTAGTATTAGCATATTATTCTGTGGTATTAGTTTGTTTTTCGTTGAACGAGATTGAAACGAGAGCGCGTTCGGCGCTTTGATTGGCGGGAATGAACGAGAATGAACCAACCAATCACAGCGCCGAAAATGCTCTCGTATCATTTTAGTTCAACGTGAAACAAATTCGTACTAAGGTACTGTTGAGTGTCACTTATAGATTGATAAAAACCAAAATGTTAAGAGTCACCTTAGCTTGGGGGTTACTTAAAATTTAGGAGAGGTTCTTGAAAACTGGCATTAGTTTACTAACGAAGTGATATTACTGAAATTATCAATACCCTTAGAACAAGTTTGCTTTACGTTTAAGAAGATCGAACCAAGAGCCCGTTCGGCGCTCCGATTGGTTGGCTCATTCGCGCCGGCCAATCAGAGCCAAACGCTCTCGTTTCATTTTCGTTCAACGTAAAGCAAACTCGTTCTAAGGGTACAGTTATTCGTGTATTATAATTTAGTTTAAAGCCGTTTAGAATAAGATGGTAATAGTCTAATGTATGAATAACGGTCTAATCACTGGCTTATGAACGTAATTCTAGGTAAACCATGTTTGGTGAACCGACGCTTAGGTAATTATGCTAGATAAATAGTACCTACCATGTCATATAACTTATCAAGTGTATTTATCCTTATAGTTAAAGGAATATGAAGGAAACGGTTCTTTGTAAACACTGCCAGGTAAATAATTAGAAATATAAATAAAATAAAATACAGCCCACTCTATAAACACACTAGTACATTATAGGTACGCGTCCACAGGCCGGTCGTACGCATCGCACGCATTTCGTATGACGTCATCAGTACGCATCGCACGTAAGTATCGCTGATGACGTCATCAGCACGCTACGCATCGCATGTAGGTATTGCTGATGACGTCATACGAAATCCGTGCGATGCGTGCGATGCGGACATGTGGACGCTTACCTTAAAGCTACTTAATTCTGTCAAATTCCTTTATTCGATTTTCAAATCTTGTCCTTTAAAAAAAATGTTGGAAATCGATATTTGAATGTTGCGGGTAGCTGGTACTATGTTGCCTTCCCTACTTACTTACTACTGATTAAATTTTCATTTCTAGCAACACCTATAAAATACAGATTATGTAAATAAGAACAATTTGTAACGTTTTCGTTTCGTTCGTTTTTTTTTTCTATAGCATCACGGTTGTGTATTAAATCATTTGTATATAAATGCATGTGTGAAGGAAAATAAAGGAATTTTATGGGGTCATTTGATTTTTGACTAATATTCTAACTTAGTAGAATCTGAAAAATTATTTCATTGGAAAGTCGACTTTATATCGAACATAATAAAGTTGAAAATCGTTGTTGATAAACTGGTGTTAGTACATTATATACCTACTGGAGTATCAGTATGAATATGAATAGTTCCATCAGAGAATGCTATCAAGCTATCAAATATAGCTTTTATAGACGATTTTCAACCTTTTCACTGTGTGTTAAAGTCGAGAATGGAAGGAATTGACGGATATTTTTCTAGAACCGTTCCAATAATTAGATTTTAATCATTGTCAATTTAAAATCAATCTTATATTAGTCCAAAAATACGAATGGTCCCATAAAGTTACTTTATTTTAAAAACTATCGAATCAGTCAATAAATAAAATTGTAAGCGGTATTTTAACTCTTTGGGTGTTAAATTAATAGTATTTAAACGTTTCCAATCTAAATACGATATTATACATATAGGGATTAGAGTTCAATTCATATTAGCACAGTCGAAGCGCTTAGAAACCTTATTCAGAAATATCGAAGCAAACCTTATCTCCTCGGAATAAAGCTCATTTTACTTCAGCAACGGTAGACGTGCGAACCAACGAGTACCTATGTGCGAAGCGTCGATCGAGCGTCATGTTTTTATCTCCAAAGGAAAATGTGCATTATGAAAAAGGAGTTAAAGGTGAATTTGTTACGACGATAGTTCTGAATGATGTTTTGAAAGCGTTATTATGAATTAACTCAAAATATTGCACTGCATCTGTGAATGTGCTTCGACAGGGAAGTCTGTCTTCCAACATTTTGCCTACTTTGTAATCTAATTTCATAATTCATTCAAGAGTTAAAAGACTGTTATAAAATGGAGGAAATTTTGACAGTTTGGGAAGATAGGAAAATAGTATTGCTGTATTATCTTGAATTAAAAAATAATTGAAGTATACGGTAGACTCTCGCGCGATTACGCGCGTCATCGCGCGTACGCTGCTCGTAAATATGAGTCCCGACGTGATTTGAAATTAGTAGAGCTCTTTTACTATAGTTCACGTGAATCGACAGTATATTTCAATCCATGGTGATCACCGGTGACCGACGTTAGCGGAGGATTTGTCTTCAACAGTTTTCTATTGGCAGTCAAAGACTTCTCCAATGACTTTCCAAACTTTCAAAATGTACTTCAACAATGAATTATTTTGTCAGAAATCTGATTTTGTATGTTATTTTAGCCTGTATGACAAGGATAGAACAATTTAGTTTCTCTGTTTTATTTTTCGAAAATTATGTTTTTCAAATCGATCGTTCCTATTCTGTAGAAGTGAATTGTGGAAATGTCTTAAGAAACTTTGATTTTTTTTTGCAATAAAAGTCGTAGATGTAAGCTGTTTAGTGATTTACGCGTGTTTAATATTATTATGATAAATTAATAATATAAATTAATTAATATTTGCGATCTCCAGTGATATAGAAAGATCGTATTTCATTTTGTTTCGTGTCTTAAGCTTAGTGTCGAAGACATGCTTTTTTACGAATGCATGCAACCTACAAATGATGATAATGACGAATGCTTGCATCTTTACGCACTACGATTGAAATATGTAGTCCAACTGTACCCTTAGTATGAGTTTGCTTTACGTTGAATGAAAACGAAACAATAGTGCGTGTTTAGCGCTCTGATTGGCTGGTGCGAATGAACGAACCAATCAGAGCGCCTAACGCGCTCTCGTTTTGATTTTGTTATACGTAAAACAAACTTCTACAGTACAGCTAAACTGCACTGTTAAATCGTATAGTGTGTAGCGTGTATTGGTAACAAAGAAGTCCAAGCGGCAACGTTGCGTCACTCACCCTGCATACAAATCCCTCAAACGACAGTTGTAGGTTGCATGCATTCGTCAAATGTCGCATCGTAGACAATAAGCCTGAGTGAAGTAAATCGTCACAAAATTTCAGTCCGACTTTCAACAGTTCATTTCTACAGAAAAATCAAAGTGGGTGCAAGAATTACTTGAATTTAATCTTAGGATCTATTTAAGAGCATAAGGGAACGTCTGTCAATAACCTAGGTCAATGGTTTGTAGCATAATATTAGTCTAAAATATTCCCTACAAACAATTTCGGTCACTCAAGATTTTTAATATAGTCTTGACAATAGTGGCTTGATGATGAGCAATAATTAACTTTAAGATGAACATACGTGGGTGTATTTTCGATTACGATCGCTGTCCCGAAACTTAAACCCTTATGCTATAAACCTGTGACCGTAGTACTTTTTCACATTATCTAGTTACTGGGACAGTTTTGGAAGAATGAACATAAGGTTACAGATCAAGTTAAAAAAACCAGTATAAATTGACCCTTGGATGTGTGGAAAGATCTTATAATGCGAGGCCATAATAACCTGGTTTTGTCAAGCTCGATGTGTAGGCATTATGTACGTGAATTAAAGCCGGAATAAGTAATCGACCTTAATCCAAAATCTTTAGAACGATCAGTACCCCTAGTATGAGTTTGCTTTACGTTTAACGAAACGAGTGCGCGTTCGGCGCTTTGATTGGCCGACTCGAATAAATCAACCAATCAGAACGCCCAACGCGCTCTCGTAAAGCAAACTCGTACTAAGGGTACTGATATTTTGTCAGAACTTGTAAAAACTGTTCCTTATTCAAAGATTTCGGATTGAGATCTTTTATTCATTTCGACTAATGGCTTTGGCTATAAACTTCACCGCTAAGTACTGGGGCCTTAGTCTGCTATTACAATTGTGTCACAATGGTCGATCATTGAGCAGTGCAAGAGGGATGGAGCTATACAACCCACATAGCTCCGTCCCTCTTGCACTGCTCAGTGAATGACCATTCTGACACAATTGTAATAACAAAGGCCCCTGGACACCGGTTTCCCGGCAACCGGAGTATGTGAAATAGTCCTTAAGGCTCTTTAAATAAGTATTACCTACATATGTTTCACAGCACGTCCATACTAGTTTGTGTAGAATGAAATCAATATGGAAAATGTACTCCTAATTTTTAATATGACGACAATTCAATACTTAATATGAGAATAAAAAAGTTTGGACGGCAATTTTCGGTAATTATATCAGATAATTCTAATCTATATTGTCGTTTGATTGTGTATTTTAAGTCCCTGATCCTTAACCATGAATATTGTAAGGTCTTTTAAATATTTATTACACCTTTCGAAAGGATTCGTCATCGTATTGTTAGAAAATCCAAAAATCCAAATCACCAACAGCCTGACATCCCACTTAAACATAAGAGGGTTTGCCATAATCTCCATGCTAGAGAATTGGAGTGCGTCGCAAGAGACACCGGGTCTGCTGACGGCGAGCAAAGGTATTTAAAGCTAGCAAACCACCACTGATGGGGCCTAGTAGAGCTGATGCCGCAGCCAGAGCTAAGGATTGCCTAGCGTGTTACCGGAGTTCTCTAAGTAGAAACAGGGTGGTTTTTAATCAGTAAGAGTCTCCACTCCCTCTCGCCTCACCCAAGGCGAAAGAAGTTATTGGATGATTTCCCAACCTCGAAAAAATTAAATATAATTGGAGTTGAAAAAGTTCAGGTGTAACAGAGAACGCGAAAGCCCGGTCTCTGTAAAATGTGCAGTCCCTTAGTTGACTCGTACCCGCAGAAAGAGTAGAAGTGGTCATCATTTAATTAAAAGTATTCAAGGCTATCGTCACCAGACATAGACATGTACCTAAATAAATAAACTTCTTCAATATAGTTGTATTATGATATATCTCGATTCCCAAGAGAATAAAGATAATTATAGCGACCGGCCAACCTACGTTTGGCCGTCGGCCAAGTGACCGATTTCATAGATTTTAGGTAAACAATTTTAAAAGCTATATACCTAGGCTTTAGGTGTTCGGTACAAACGTAATCTATATACAATCGGATATCGTATGTTTATCTAAATGGCTTTACGTGATTACTGTTCAATTGTTTGATAATATTATTATCTAAAAAATATTGTACTTTCACCTTGAGCTAGTGTGGTGATCAATGATCAATTCTTCTACGAGTAGGCCCATGTATCTCGTAGAATATCAGCGTGAACTGTGATGATGTAGATATATGGTAAGAGTTTCGGATGTCCAATTCACCAATTGATTCTACCATCATTTTTTTTATTGTATAAGCCGGTAAACCGACGTACGTACCATATTTTTTTATGGTATAGGTAAGCCGGTAAATGAGCGGATGGATCACGGGTAAGCACTCGCCACCGCCCATGGACACTCGAAACACCAGTGACGTTACAAATGACTTTTGGAGGTTTAATTTTTTCCCAATTTCGAAATTCTAAAACTGGTGGTGCAATTAGGGCAAGTGACCCGGTTGTGGCCATCGACCCCTTTGTGGCCATTTGGGCCTTCAAATATTTATAACTAAGGCATGGACCAATAAATTACTCTGTGATGTACAGTATTTAAAATATTGAATATTGTAGACACTGATACCGTTGGCAGCTTTGATGTGTCAAACTTCACTTCGATGCGACAAGTCATTCTTTTTAGTTGAGGGTGAAATTGTTAAGATCTTAACAAAAAGGCTAAGGCGAGCGGGTGAGGATTTGGGTTTTATTTTTTAAATCTTTGCTTATTGTTTGGATGTTTATGTTAATACTACATGAAGAATATATTGTCTAAGTGGAACTAAAGTTATTTTGTCGCCATATGTTTTTGAAGTGAGGTTTTTAGAAGGTGGCCACTAATGGAGACAAAATTATGAATTTCTCCATCTTTGGCCACATGGCTGGCCAAAACTTTTGGACATAGATGCCCCACTTCTAGTCATTTATCGTAATTTATTTTTATTTTTCCTTGGCTTTACATATCAACAAATACATATTTTTCATTTTCCGAGATGCAATAAATTGCCTTCACACAAAGGGGAGGTCAGTTTACTTTGCAGCTTTTACCAACGTCATATAAATGTTGATCTCTTTATTTGTAAGTTAAATTCAAGTAAAGTAATAATATTTCATATTTTCCAAACTAAATAAAAATCATTGTTTCTAAAATGTCAAATTTAATTAATAAATTTTGATTACTTTTATTGTATTTTTTGATGGCCAGAACTGGCACACGACCGTGGCCAGAAATGGCACGAATCTGGCCAAAAATGGCACAAACTCCCTTTTTTCTTTCTTTTTTATACAGTTATTTTTCTATTGGATGTTCTTTAAAAAAAGGGTTTTCTTAGGCAAAATTAATACATGTTAAATGACTTTTTACAAGAAATATGTTCGTGATAACAAAAACTCTAAGTTAAGAAAGCCTCAAAGTTGACAAAATTCTTAAAGTGGCCACAACCGGGTCACTTACGATAAACAGTTTCTTGCATGGTCCACCATGGGATTAATTAATGCCTCTGGTGTTGCGAGGGGTTCTTCTGATAACCATGCCATCAGGCGTGTCGTCATTAGAATAATAGGAATGTCGAGTAATACACATGGGTAGGCGTGCTCCATCATAGGCCACTTCATCGCTTACCAGTCAAGATAGTGGACAAACGCCGACTCATTTCGTATTAAAAAAGGAAAAAAATTGGGACATCATTCTATTTAATTTGTAATTTCATATCTACCTTTGACTTCAGGGACTTCAAACAAGCGTTGTAACTGTGTAGGCGTATGTAAATTAACAACTCCAGGGAAGTAAGGGTGTGGCGTTACTAAAAATAACTAGTTTTAATACCAAGTCTGTGTTATTTACTGAAGTGAATTATGAAAGGTCAAGTTAGCTATGATATTGATTTTTATATTAGCTTTAGTCATAGATATGTGATGGCTTTAGTAGGTAGGTACTTCGAAATTTACATTATTTTTCTGTTAGTTGGGGATAGTCATCCAATGACTTCTCCCACTTAGGTTGAGGTGCGAGTGAGTGACAAACTCTTATTGACTAAAAGCCACCCCGTTGCTACCCCTGCTCTTTGAGCCCGCCGGATCCTTGAATTCCTTATAAACTTGTTTAAGATACAGACATAACCTCACGTCGGTCTATCAGGGGGGTAGGCAGAGAAAATGGGACGCTAATAACTACTTCTTACAAATTTCTTTCGCTTCATCAACAGTCATCAGTTTTTTGGCCAGATTGGCGATCTTACATCGACCAAACGACACTATTCATAGTGTTCAACAGTACCTAACTACAATATAACTATCCTGTTCAGCCATCATTTAGTGAATTTATTAGGTAGTTGAAGTATAAATCCTTTGCAGAAGATATCCAGTACCTATAGCAGTAGTTAGTGTACATTTTTCAAGCAACAACAGCGTATTTTGTGTTGACACAACACGTCTTGTGATCATTTAGGCTTTGTGCACACGTATATATGGTACATTAACAACCGTGATAGTTCACTGGGCAGCAAGCTATGGAGAGAGCTATGCTCGGAGTCTCTCTGGAGGATCAAATCCGTAACGAGGTGATCCGACAAAGAACTAAAGTTACCGACATAGCTAAAAAAATAATAGCTCAAAAGATTAGCAAGCTGAAGTGGCAGTGGGCCTGTCACATTTGTCGAAGAACCGATTACCGTTGGGGCAAACGTGTTCTAGAGTAGTGATAGCGTCTAGGCAATCGTAGTGTAGGGCGCCCTTGAGTTAGGTGAAGTGATGATATCCGAAAGGTGGCTGGTAGTGGTTGGATACCTACGTAGAGCTGAAGATCGAGCTCAGTGGCGTGCCATTGGAAAGGCCTGTGTCCAGCAGTTGACGAGAACAGGCTTATGATGATGATAGTCTACTGGATTATGGGTCTCCTCTACACACCTAGGAGTTGATAGGAGGAGATTGGAGATTGAAGGCGATAATGCAAGAAAGTCACGATTCTCTATGATTGTCCATCGCGGACATCTCCAGAAAATGTGTAGTGTAAAAAAATACAGGTCGAATTCATAACCTTTTCGGGGAGTCGGTTAAAAAGTAAAGAGTGTGTAGATAGCTTTACAAGACAAGTGGATACCATTGATTTACAAACATAAGAAAGAGACAATGCTGGGACCTGGTTGAATACTAACATAGCTTTCATAATATAACATCACGCCTTTATATTCTTAAAGGAGTAGACAGTGGTGCATATTAAATGTAAGGCCTAATTTATAGACTGCTTTGTTGATCGAGGTGGCAAATGCGACTGCCGGACAAGGGGTTTTGGGCTCGATGCCAGATCGGGCAAGCTATTGCTGGGCGTTTTTCAGGTTATCAAAAGTTTTTGAGTAGTAGCACGGAGTCTGGAATTGTGCCCAGTATACATATAGCAATAGGCTCACCCCCTATTACATTGTACAGTGACATTACGTGCCGTAATGTGCACCTTTGCCTACCCCTTTTTAAGGTGTGATGATATAGATATACCTAGGCTGCTATCTCGCCTGATGGTAAGTGATGATGCGGCCTACGATGGAGCAAGTCTGCCCATAAGCAACCTATTTCCGCAAAGTTACGCCTGATGTTATTCTATAGATTAAAGTCTATTTTATTTAGGGGCTCACTCATCAGATGTAGTTAGTTCGGTTCACCACATCGTCAATAAGGATCTTATATGAAAACTGATTATTACCTCCATATAAAAATATACCTTCCTATATAGTATTGCACTAAGAATAAAAAATATCTTTCAGAGAATAAAACACATATAATGTAAAAGATAAACATTAAACAATCCTCGCTATGTTATTTTATTTATGTAATGCATCGTCATGCGGTGACTGGCGAATATTTTTATACATACACATACACAAGGCTTCTATCTATTACTTGTGCCTATTATACTAGGTACATAGGTACAAAAGGTATGTAATATGTTTTTATTACTAGTGATTTTAATATGGCTTTGCATCATTATGGTATAAGCCGGTAGGTAAATGAACAGTCGGATCACTTGATGGTAAGCAATTACCGCCACCTATTGACACCCGAAATACCAGAGACGTTACAAGTGCGTTGCCGGCCTTTTAGGGCTTAGGATTGGGTTGTTGGGGAATCGGAGATTGAAAAGATTGGGAAGGGCGGTAATTGGGGCTCTGCTAATCTCACTTACACAACGCAAGCGTTGTTTCACGCCGGTTTTCTGTAAGGCCGTGGTAACACTCCGGTCGAGCCGGCCCATTCGCTGCTCAGCTCCTATTGATTGTATCGTAACCTGAGGTAGAGCCTATAGTCTTCCTCGATAAATACTTCCAACACAAAAATAATTTTTCATTTCAAACCAGTAGTTTCTGCGATTATTTAAACAAACAAACAATTTCTTCAGCTTTATATTTCACTCGCCACTCCTGAGCGGTTCTGCTTGGCTCCTATTGGATCTGATGGCTCTTTAAAGGCAAATAAAAAAAAAACCTTGTAATAATTATTGTAAAAATGATTTATTACACAATATATAATAACAGTAGTTATATACAAATTGTATTATCTATTTTTTCTTAAATTTCTTCTGCAGCTGTAGCAGCGGCGCGTTCTTACTTTTCCGTTTTTCTTTCTTCAGCTGTCCTGATTCTAATGCGTTTTTCATTACCTGTTAGAAAGACACTATATATATTAATATTACGCCTGCTATAAATAAAGTGGTCAGCAGGTTAGTTCAGGTATGTGATTTAATATACCTACAGGTAAAAAAGTGGAAATTGATTCAATACTGAGACACTAGAATAACGTCTAACAAAGATTTGGTGACACGAGAATTGAATTCTCTCCAGTGGCACTTGTGGACACGTGGATAATATGTTATGTACATATGAGTATCATGCTAATTATTATTCACTTGATAGTGATAAATTTTATTTTTTATTTATTTATTTTACACTTTATGCACATTTATACAATGGTGGACTTAATGCCAGTTTGGCAAACTCTAACAGTCAACCTTAGGGTGATGCAGAGAGACAAATTTGTCCCACGTGTTTATGGAACTCCACGGTTATAATAAGACCCATTTTACAATATCAACACCCAAACACAACAAAAACACAAACCTAACCTAAATTCTAACTAAATAAGGTCGAAATCCCATTACCTGTAGTGCATTTTCCTCGCTGCCCTGGAAGACCGTGGTATCATTGTTAAGAGTGGGGTATTTGAAGGAGAATCCCCGAGGGTATATAGGCCGGGAGAGCAACGAGTCGAGTTGCCGACGTTTGGCCTTTAGCTCCTTGTCTATTGACGCGTTCACCTGCTTCACTGGACTGTGATAGAGTTAAGGGTAATTTCAGTTGCAGTTAATCCGTGAACATGGCGCTTGCAACAGTGCCGAAATATCGGAAACTCGATAAAATGAATAAACATGGTAAATATCCCATTATAAGTTCTAATAATAATTAAGGGTAATTTGTAAAGTATTTATTAAGCTTTTAACTGGCATCAGAAAACTGTTGAAGGCAAATCCTCCACTAACGTAGGTCATCGGTGACATACGTCATACGTGGCAGTTAATATGTTAATTTTATGATGAAATGAGAACCTCCTCCTTTTTTTGAAGTCGGTTAAAAATAGTGATTGGGGTTCTGGGTTATGAAGCCAAAATCGTTTCTACGGCAAACGCACTTGAAAAGCTAAACTAAACAAGCAGAGTGGATCACCTGATGGTAAGTAATCGCCGTCGCCTATGGACACCCGGAACATTAGAGGCGTTACAAGTGCGTTGCCGGCTTTTTGGGGGTTAGGAATTTAAGGGAATCGGAGCCTCTGGTTAGAGGGGCTCACTCACACATGCAAAAACGACAGCGCTGATTTCACGTCGGTTTTATGTGAGGCACGTCGGTTTTACTGCGAGTCCTGACCTATTCGTGCCGAAGCATGGCTCTCTCACATTAAATTTCGAAAACCATTCGTGATTTAAATTTAAACTTCACAACACCGCTATACTACTTTACCAACAACCTATAATTAAAAAAAAACCTAGAAAAAAAAAACTATTTGCAAAAAGGATACAGATCATCATCATCAATAATGATGTCCATCTCTCTGGCAGCTCGTTCCTTCCATCCATGCGCCTGCGCAGCCCTGCGCTTCTTGAGTTCCAGTGCATCCAACTCTCGGGCTACCACCATCAGCTCCTTGATGGGAGCCAGGACCTGACTGTCTACTGGGAAGGTCGGGACTTCAGATGCTGGGGAGGAAATTATAGATTTATAATAAACGTTAACTGCCACGTAGGCCACCAGTGACCTACGTTTGTGGAGGATTTGCCTTCAACAGTTTTCTGATGGCAGTTAAAGGCTTAATAACGAGTAACGTTCAATTGTTTTCAAGTAAAGCTCAAAAGCAATTGAAAACGTGCGAAAGTGATCAAGGACGCCCGATTGATTTCGAGGAAGCTCGATAGTTTTGGAGGAATCCTCGATCGTTTTCATACTTGTCCGTATAAAATAGACATGGTCTTTTGGTTATAAAAGATGTTATGATGGTTACATTATAACATCTTCTGCATGATCAAAAAATAAATTTATTTAAATTTGAAACTTACTTTTATTCAAAGTACGGCACATTTTCGCATACAGATAGGCTTCAGAGGGATCCATCATGAGTATAGTGAGGCCCTCCCGACTGGCTCTGGCGGTCCTCCCGCTGCGATGTACATAGTTCTCGGCCGTGCGAGGCACTTGGTAATGTATCACGTGTTCCACGTGAGGGATGTCCAGACCTCTCGCCGCTACGTCTGTTGCTATTAGCACTCCGTGAGGGTCGTCTCGGAATCTGGGAGGAAATTTGAGTTGGAGGGAGTTAGCTATGGTATGTTGTCTTAGTATGGGCTTTGGATGAGTTGGAAATTAGTCGGGCGTGTCCGTTGTAGAGTATTTTATGAAAATTTGATTGGTAAATCTTACGACAGTTAGATATTATAAAAAATATATTGTTTTGTTATATTTGAATAGATTAGAATCATGCTTTAGTTTATATTTACTATTTTCTTCATATACAAAGAGGAAATTAAGATTTATTAAATAGGCACAAAGGTGGTATATTTTTAAGTGTTTAGTGTTTTCTTTGTAATTGGATTAAAACTTACCTTTCTAAGTTCTTTATTCTCTGTCGTTGCGGCATGCTGGCGTGTAGCGGTAGAGGGCGACACTTGAGCAGTGTAAACAATTGGGCTAATCTGAAACACAAATTCATAACATTAAACATATTATAGATTTATTATTTTCTCCTGTTCATCTACGAATTGGTAACGAAGGGATTGAAAAACCGACCTTAATACCAATAAAATAGGGATCAATACTTTGAATTTTACTGATAACAGAGTTACAGAAAACCAAATAATCTTTTAGCTCACACCACCTTCGCTATAACAAAATCAATCTTAATCTTACAAAAATAGAGTATAAAACTTACGCTCGAATACTCAAACGCTACTCAATTTTAAGTTGTACTTAAATATCGTGCTATCTCTGTCATTTCATAAAGAATTGATAGTGAGAGAACTACATTTGAGAGCGTCTTAAAATTGAGTAGCATTTGAGTATTCGGGCATTACCTACATACAGAGAACCAATAAAAAAAATGTCTTAACTCACACCATTTTAGCTATAGCAAAATCAACCTTAATACTAAAAGAATAGAGTACAAATCTCACCTCTTAACACTGCCTATAGAGTTACAGAATACAATAGTCCTGCCGGGGTGCCTCTTGACTATATAGTATAGGTATGCGTCTTTATGTTCCAACGCGCATGTAATACGGGACTCTGTTAGCGTTTCTGCTGTACCTGTAACGGAGATGGGGGGAGGGGGTGATGGTTAGACGTTATAAATATATTATTAACTTAATTGTTGTGAGTGAGGTTACCAGAGGCCCAATTTCCCCCTTCCCAATCCCCGATTCCCCAACAACCCTTAAATTCCTGACCCCCAAAAGGCCGGCAACGCACTAATAACGCCTCTGGTGTTTCAAGTGTCCATAAGCGGCGGCGATTGCTTACCATCGGTATAAGTAGTAGACTTACGTGCTCCATAAAATAATAATAAAAAAAAAAATACAATAATCACACTAATATTTAGAAATGTAAAAGTTTGTTTGTTTGGATGTTCGTCCGTCAATTACGCTGAAATTTGCGCGCGGGTATGTTATGTACCCTTAGTATGAGTTTTTTTGCAGGGTGCGTTTACAAACATACAAGTTCACATACACATCACGCCCAGACCCGGAACAACAATCTGTGGATCACACAAAGAGTTGTTCCGTGCGGGAATCGAACCCGCGACACGTTGCACGGCAGCCAGTTGCCCAGCCACCGCGCTAACCGTGCAGTCAAAAGAGCTTTACCGGCTTGAATAAACCAACTAATCAAACACCCTCTCGTTTTGAACTCGTTGAACGTAAACCAAACTCGTACTAGAGGTACTGTTCATTGAAGTACAATTAGGTAAATAAATACAGTGGTGCTCACCCAAGTTCTGCGTGGTGATGTCGACGACCTTGGGCTCCGTCATGCCGATCATCCTGACGAGCCGGTTCACCTTCTGCTGCGGAGTCATCTTCTCGATCTTACGGTTTATTATCTTACCGTGTTTCGTTACCTGGAATATTGTGATAATGTCGTAGTTAGGGGTTTCGGGTAGGTATCCTAGTTTTTTAAGAGGGGGGGAGTCATCTATTGGCTTCTTTCGCTTTGAGTGAGGCGAGAGGGTACGCGAGATGGTGGCGCATGTTTTATTCGAGCGCGACTCTGAGACGGAGCATGGAAGAAATGAACACCCACTGGTGAGTTTTAGTCAGTAAGGGTCTGACAGTACCTTTTGTTCTACTTTATTAAGATTTCCCACCTTGGGGTCCAAAAAAAGACGAGAGGGCGTGTCAGACAAACTTTTTTTTTTTGAGGGGCTAAATCATCCAATGACTTCTCCCGCCTTGGGTGAGGCTAGAAGGAGTGTCAGACTCTTACTGACTAAAAACCACCCAATCCTACTCCTGCTTTTCGAGCCGGAGCCCCGGTAAACCCGCTAGGTAGTCCGCAGCTCTGGACTAGTAGATACTTGGACTCTCTATTTATTGTTTCTTCGCTTTCCCGCAAGGGGCGTTGCTTGTAAGAGTCTGACACTCCCTCTCGCCTCGCCCTAGGCGGGAGTAGTCATTGATTGAGTCATTGTCAATGATTTTCTCCCATTTAAAAGAAAAGTATCTAGTGGTGATTGTATATCTCTATATCCCTCTAAAACCGACCCTCCGAGTTTTGTTCTTTAATAATAAAAAAATATGACATACTTTCTTCCCCTTCATGTGCGTGGGTAGATCATGCACCATGGTAAGAGTGGCGGAGAACACGAAGTTCTGTCGCGCGGCCCTGCGCTCCTCGTCCGCGTTCAGGCGCTCCAGTAGCGGCGTCAACTCCTCGAAGTGGCCGCGCTCTATCATGCGGTCCGTCTCGTCTATTGCTAGGAATCTGTAGAAGAAAATAATATTTAGCTCTTTACGTATAAGGCAAGCATATTTGCATAAAATACGTCATTTATACATTAAAAAGGCTCTCAATCGTTGAGCATGCTAAAAGAGATTGGTAAATGTACTAATGTATATTAAACCAAAGAAGTATGCCAGAATCACGGCATTTGGCGTTCCATTATCTTAGCTTACCTACATGTAAGCGAGGAATACGAGTATAATGACTATCTTGATACATACTAGATAACATAGGTGCGCAACGTAATGTGCTGTAATGTCGTCACATAATGTAATTTATGATACAGGGTTCCGTTGTGACTCGAAACTAGTCGGTCATGGCCGATACTATGGAATCAGTATTTTATTTTATATTTTCGTTTCTACAACTCATTTGAAAGACGTATAAAATTAATTAGTTATGTCTACTTACTTGACAGAATCCAACTGCTGTAGATGTGGTTGTCCCTGGCCAATGAGCTCCCACAGCCGTCCCGGCGTAGCGACCACTATCTCGGGCCCGGAGCGGAGCACCCTCTCCTGTTTCACGGCCGCCATGCCGCCCACTATTGTGGCTACTTTTATACCTGATGATATTTTGTAATAAAAATTAAATATTTAGGTACGTATAGGAAGTAATATTTTGATATTATGAGTTGTACGGTTTAAACCGACTACAAAATAGAAGGATTTTAGTAATAAAAACCAAAGATTTTTAGTTTTTATAAATGTATCGAAAACGTAGACAATTTATTAAGTTTTAATGGACAAATAAAATTAAATTGTTTATTTATTTTTATTATATTTTTTTCTTTGGTATTATAAATGACCTCCATTGCCTTTAAAAGGATTAAATAAGCTACAACTACTTCTTTTATTTTCTCTTGTGTCGTGGGTGCGTTTACAAATATACAATTTCATATACACATGATTTCCAGACCCGAAACAACAATTTGCAGATCACACAAAGAGTCGATCCGTGCGGGAATCGAACCCGCTACACGTTGCACGGTAGCCGGTACCGTGCAGTCAAGTTTTAAGTAACTTAATTTAGAATCCAAACGACTTATATACCGCAAAATAACACACACAAATATCAACCCTTCACCTATAAACATAAGACACAAACCTGTATACTTGGCAGCGGCTATCAGATGCCTGCTGATCTGTATAGCGAGTTCCCTCGTAGGAGTTAGGATGAGAGCATACAACGGCTTGCCAGTCTTCACGGACACGTGGCCGGGCATTTCTATGTTGTCTACCACCTTTACACAGCCTACGCCTGAAAGAAATTGATATAAAAGAAGTTAGAAACAACAACGTCACGCCTTTTATCTCTGAAAGGGTAGGCAGAGTTGTAAATTACGGCACGTAATACCGCTATTCAATGTACACCCACTTTTTACCATTTGTGTTATAAGTCCCATGTAATAGGGCGTAAGCCTATAAGCCTAGCAATACTTTGCCCGACCCGGGAATTAAACCCGAGACTTTTTGTCCGGCAGTCGCACTTGCGACCACTCGATTAATGAGGCAGTCAGAAATTAGAACCATATATTACCCTAAACATATAAAAACATCCATCAGAATAATATATAAAACAGTGCAATAATACCCATTTTGAATTTCTTTTCCACAATTACTACCTACTACTTATAGTTATACTATTTGACATGATAGTTTACACGTTTATAATGGCCAAACTATAAAAAAGTCAATACAAATACCTTGTTCATCCTCATTGACTTCATCAGCATCCTCATTTTCTTCTTCCTCCAAATCCTCATCGTCACCACTCCCATCACCATCTATATCCCCACTTGCATCACTATCCTCTTCATCCCCACTCTCAACATCATCCCCACTTTCCCCACCATCATCATCATCATCATCAATACCACTACCGTCTTCATCATCAGCCCCTTCAGTATCCTCATCATCACTACTATCAGCCAAATCATCAGAGTCCAACATATCAGACAAATGTATGTAATTCTCCTCATCACTGTCATTCCCCTCATCGGCCGAATTATCCCTCTTTCTAACAGGAACATCATATTCTTCTAAATACTCTTCTTCTACGTTCTTTGATCCTTCTGTTACATTCTTCGTTCCTTCTTCATCACTCTCTTTCCCACTACTATAGCCGTCTTCTGAAGACTCTTTGACTTTTTCTTCTTGTACAATCTTCTTTTTATTCTCTTTGCGGTCTTTTCGTTTGTATTTCTGCTTCTTTTCTTTTGGTTCCTCCTTTTTCTTTAGAGCTGGTTTCCTGTATGGTATGTCGTAGACGTCTAGGCCTTTTAGCTCTGCCTTTTCTTTTAGTTTGAGGATACCGCAAAGGATTGGTAGGCCAAAGGCTAGGGTTTTGCCGCTGCCTGTCTCTGCTGCACCTAGGATGTCTCTACGACCTGGAAAGAAGAATGAAGGTGTTTTAGAATGTATTAGTAATGGCTGTATTAGTAATAGTAATGGCTGTGGAATAGGTCAGTGCTGCTTAAAGGCTTTTAAAAAATGAGAAACTATTCTTAAGGAAAAAACTAAGTAATACTTTGAAATTACTTTGGAATTGATTTTTAAAAACTGTTGAAATCACTGAACCAAATAGACAAAATTTTTAAGTACTTATAATAATTATAATCTATTCAAAGAATAACTAGCTTCAGCCAGCTGCTTCGATCATGGTCCCATAAGATAAAAAGTGTCCTATGTGTTATTCCAGACCATTACCTACCGCTATTCCAAATTTCACCCCGATTTCTTCACCCATTTTGAGTAATAAACATAAACTGAAACTCACAAACATTCACACTTATAATATTAGTAAGATTAATTTAATATTTACCATGAATAGCAGCTGGTAGGGTCAACTGTTGGATCTTAGTAGGCTGTTTGAATCCCAGTTCAGTCAAAGCTTTAATTATAGGCTCTTGCAACTTAAACTCTGCCCAAGTCAGCATATCTTCTGGAGTCAATTCTGACGTAGACTTCGGAAGATCTCCCAATCTTTGTTTCACCTTTTTTACTACTTTTTCAGTACCAACAGTCTCTTTTACTTTTTTCTTTTTATTTTTAGATTTCTTTTTCTTTGGCACTTCTTCAGTGTTGCCATTTTCTTTATCATCGTCGCTAGTTTCGCCAGTATTATTGTCATTATTTAAGTTTTTAGCATTTTTATTTTTTTTCTTTTTGTTCTTATTTCGTTTTTGTTTGTTGTTGGCTAGTGATGGTTCTGTGTTGTTACATGATTCTACAATAAAACCGTTGTCTAGTTTAACTTTTTTGCTTGGAACCTCTTTGGTTTCACTTTCAGAGGATTTCCGCTTCTTCCGTTCTCTTTTCGCAGCTAGTTTTTCTTGTTTTTTGTTCTGTGAATATTAATTAAGTATGTTTGTATTAATGATTAAGATTTTTCAAGATTTTATTGATTTTGTAGGAAGTCAAAGATTGCATAAGGTATCAATAGGACAGATGGTTCAAAACTAAAACAAAAAATTATGTCCATGTTTAAAAACCTGCTTTATCATTCAAAAGTAAAAAAGAATTAATCACAGAAAATCGCTATAATTAATAATGCATGCATGTGATAATTTATTTAGGTACAATTTCACATGTTCAATTAAAATATTACACCACAGTTTGTAACTATGAAACTGAAATATAATACAACTTTCTTACTGATACAAGATTAATCTTTTAACTTTCAAGCTGCTGTACTCAGAGACATTTAATGGTTACTTTAAACTAATGCAGGGTAACGAGTTTGTTCTGAAAACAATTGCTAAGGACTGAATTAAGTAACCATTAAATGACTCTGAGCACGGCGGTACAACTCTTACAGTAAAGTTCCATTAATTTATTATTGTAAAAAGGTTAAATACAGAAATAAACAAACCTTTTTAGACCGCTTGCCTTCTTTATCGAAACTATAATCTGTGCATTCTTCCAATCCCACGAAACCTTGGAATTTGTCCGTCATGGACGCTGGGAATCCATCCAGCGCCACGGATTCCCATTTCATATTATTAAGTTTCTTACTCATTCTATTATTTTAAAGATATTTAATTCAAAAACACCGTGTTATTTTGGCTAACATAACCTCAAAACAGTACCATACAAAGTACAATGTGACTTTGACAGTGACAGTTTATCACTGACGTTGAATTTGATAGTTCAGAAATTGGAAAATAATAACCGTTTGGAAATATAAACTCAAACTCAAACTCAAAATATTTATTTGCACGTTAAGGTAGGTATTACAGGTCTTACTTAATTTAAATGTTACGTATATCTTAACTGCCTTTTTCAGGTGTATATAAAGTCTTTAAAAGAACCAAAGATTTATTTTCTCATTATTAGTTACTACGGACTATCTCATATGATACATCCATTATAAAGATAGAATTTCAGTTATTTAAAATATTGTACCTATTTCTTTATTTATTTTATTTTTAGCCGTGGTCGTCGCAATGCAGGGCAAAAGCCTCCCTACCCTGCTTTCATTCCTCATCCTTGTACCTAATTACAGTTATAAAACGACCCAAAAACAAACCTATCTAGAGATTAATTTTTGTAGTTGATATCTTTTATTACTAAAATAACCTAGTTAACAGATAAGTTTTTTAAGGCAGTGTCATTAAAATTGTCCAATACATTAGGATTACTTGCTCAATGCAATTAGGTGTGTAATTAGGGGGTACACGGGCAGCGCTGCCCCATATTCTTAAAAAATAAAAAGACCACCATTACCCATGTTTATTTCTATCTATTTCAATATCGGAACTATTAATGTAGCCTATTTAAGGTGAAGATACCAACATCTGACCTATTACTATTTTCTAGGAGAAATTGTCTTTATAATGGATTGGATTGGTTTGGATGGATTGGATTGGTTCCGAAGATTTCATAGTTGTCGAACTTATAATTAGAAATTAGCTTTAAGCCGAGGTTTCATGACCGTTTCCTTGTCACTCGATGTTTTCAGTGGTGTCTAAATAATCTTAGTAAGTACATAATATAGGTGTCTCGGAAAAAGGAACATTAGGGACTATATATCAGGTTTGGAAACAGCACCCTGGCGCCTTACGTATGTTAGTAGACGTCTTAAACCTCGGGGCGCCTCGACCTCGCTTATATATAACCTAATAAATTACCTTTATTTGGATATAGGTAAGAGTCTTCAGTCAATAACATACGTGCAGCCAGAGAATGGTACAATTTGCCGGCATCTATTTTTCCTGTGAAATACGACCCGGGTCTTTTCAAGGTCAGAATGAAATTTGAAAAGGTAATATCTAAGTGCTCCATGCTTATCTAGCAGACTTATCAACGCTAAAAAAGTAATTAATTTTGCATTTCATTACAACTATTCCTTAATTTAGATAGTTAATAAACAAAGTCTATAAAAGGCAGGCCAAAGTCTTTTATCCTCATTGCGTGCGAATTTGTGCGTAAAAATAAAACAATAAAGTATATTTTCTTTAATCAGATATCAACGTTTGTCGGGATACTTGAATCTACTAATTATGTTTGAATGGTGATATAAGATTGATAACAGTATGTGTTGACAATTTGTGTGAGTTGTGCGTGTGTGTATTGTAGTTCTAATCATTCTGTTGTCTTGTAGTGACGATGTATCGGAATAGTATTGTTGTGTTGTGGTAAGTTCTGTATTGGTTAATTATTATTAAAACTGGTAGAAGGGTCGCAAGTGGTCGAATTAAAGGGTCGTAGGTATGTACCCATTATTGGGCCTTTTTCAAAATATAGAGTGCAGAGCTGTGCCGGATATAAAATGGCGGTAGGCCAATTGCTTCTATCGTCTTCGACTCAGGTTTTACCGGTTACCGGCTTCACGTTTCTTGAGATATGTGTTTTGGATTCGGTGGGAGGGAACGCCCAGGGTGTCATCACCGCATGAGGACATGGCGGAGCATAAGGTAGCAATGTACCCTGTTGAGCACCGCTATGTTCGGCGTCCTCACCTACCGCCTGACGCAGGTGCTTACTGGACACGGAAGTTTTGGTAGGTACCTGTTTCGTATTCGGCGGGAGGAAACACCTGGGTGTCATCATTGCGAGGACCACCCGGAAGATACGGTGTAGCATACAGTAGCGTTGTGCCCTGCATGTGCTGAGCACCGCCGTGTCCTCAGGGAAGTGATCGACGAAAGTGACGTCTCGTGTCTGGCTCTGGTTTAGCTCATGATGGGGAGCGAGGGGAACTGGGACACCGTCTGCTCCTTCTGCGAAGCAATTATGCTAGCTAAGGAGGTGGTGGAGCGCGCGAGCGAGCGATCTTTTTCAAGCCCCAGCCGCCGCAGGAGACACTCTGGTAGTCGGGGATCGCGCCACGATCTCTGGCCACAGTAGGTAAACGCAGGTCTGCGGATGGTGATCCAGAGCTGCGGACAACGTAAGAGGATACCGGAGCTCCGGCTCAAAGCAGGAGAAGGAACGGGGTGGTTATTAGTCAGTAAGAGTCTGACATTCCCTCCCGCCTCACCTAAGGTGGAAGAAGTCATTGGATGATTTTCCCCCCACAAAAAGAAAAAAGATCGGCGGATGGTGAATAAACAGACACACAATTATTGGGAACCCTACCCTCGTAATGTACCACTGCGTCACCTTTTTGATTACTATCCCCTTTAATTCATTGTTTTCGAGTTATGCACATAATAACACATACAACGCATCGATAAGTATTTACTTATCTTAAATAAGACATTTATATAATTGAGATAGTAGCATTTATCAGATAAAAATATTAATATTTTGCACTCACGTTTTTTTATTTATTTGTATCTTAAAATCTTAACCCCACTTGTATTTATTTGGAAACTAAAAGATAACAAAAATATCTTTGAAAGGACAAAGTCATCCTGACCGAGCTTTTTGGTCATAATTCTATGATCCGTGTTGTTAATAATTCCCTATTTTTTTTATCTACGAAAGCAGATTTGTTATATTACGCAAAATTAGCAAAACAATTTCTAGAAAACCGACTCTTCGCGTTATTTGTTCGTCAGAATATTAATTAGCTGTATTATCAGTATTTCAGTAGTGAATGTTAATTATGGACAAGTTGTCAAGGCCGTTTAGTCCATAAAGGCCTAAGAGTTAGAAGTTCTTCTTCAGAGTTAGAAGATGTTTGCAACGCTGCCGTGCAACGTGTCGCGGGTTCGATTCCCGCACGGAACAACTTTTTGTGTGATCTACAGATTGTTGTTCCGGGTCTGGGTGTCATGTGTATGTGAACTTGTATGTTTGTAAACGCACCCACGACACAGGAGAAAATCCTGATGTGGGGCAAAGTTATTTTTTTAATTAAAAAAAAAATATTTTGTTCCCCAGCGCTGTGCTAACAGTGACATCATGTACTGAAGACCTGACGTTTCCACCTGGGTTCTTATGGGGGGCAGCTACCGCTGCTTACCAGGTCGAAGGCGCGTGGAATGCCAGCGGTAAGTCCCTACCACCCTCATAGTTGCACTTCTTTACTGCTTTGTTTTAATGTAATGAGTTCTTTCAGATAAAAAATTTAAAAGATAAACAGAAACGAGAGCGCGTTCGGTTCTCTGATTGGTTGGTTCATTCCGGCCGGCCAATTAGAGCGCCAAGAGCTCTCGTTTTGTTATACCGACGTCAAAACATACCGTTTGAAACCTAATGGCTTTGCCGCTTGGTATCCAGTACCAGCTATCCAAAATGACTATGACTAGAGCATATGAAACTTTCTGAAACCTTGGGAGTCTTAATGCCTAAATACTGAAAAGCTGCCCAATTTTAAATTGTACTTAAATATCGTGCTATCTCTGTCTTTTAATAAAGAATTTGTAGTGACAGAACTAGTCTTGAGTCTAGAGATTGTCTTAAAGTTTGAGTATTTGGACGTAAGAGTCTACCAAGGTTAAAAAACGTTATACTTTTCGCAGACAAAGGAGAAAGCGTATGGGATCGTTTTTGCCATGAACATCCCGAGAAGATAGCAGACCTGACCAATGGAGATGTTGCCTGCGACTCCTATCATCTGTGGAAAAGAGACATCGAAATGGCTGTGGAATTGGGATTGCACTTCTATAGGTAAAGATGATATGTTATTTAAGTGGTAGAGCTATGCTTCGGTAAGAATGGGCGGAAAATCGCGTTTGCGTTGTATATGTGAGGTTAGCGGAGGCCCAATTACCCCCCTTACCAATCTTCCTGATTTCTGATTCCCCAATAACCCTTAAATTCCTAACCCCCAAACGGCCGGCAATTTTTAACGCTTGTGGTGTTTCGGGTGTCCATTTCGGCGGCAATTTCGTACCATCAGGTGATCCGTCAGCTCGTTTACCGGCTTATACCGTAAAAAAAAAACAACTTTGGTTGGACTTCATGTAAAATCCTATCTAATAAACAGATTGGCATAGCCAAAATAGTACCATTGTATTCTTCGTAAAATCTTTTGAAACAGCAGTGCCTATAAATTTATGATCAGATAAATCTCTCTCTCCTTTCCAGGCTATCCATATCCTGGCCTCGTCTGCTTCCATCTGGTTTCTCGAACCACATCAGCGAGGATGGCAAGAACTACTACAACAACCTGATCGATGGTCTTCTGGAGAAGGGGATTGAGCCATTTGTTACATTATACCACTGGGATCTACCACAAAGTCTTCAAGATTTGGGTAAGATGACCAGATAAAGATATAGATACTGAGGAGCCAGTGGATGCGGATGGCGGCTTGTCGTTCTACGTGGAGGACTAAGGGGGAAGCCTTTGTTCAGCAGTGGATGTCTGTCGGCTGATGATGATGATGATGATGACCAGATAAAGTGATATTTGATTACCTACGTTAAATCGTCTTCGTCTAAGGGCGATAAGACATTAACCGAGCAAAGTATCTCTGGTTCATTTTGGGCATCAAGTAAAGTTTCGTTGGGCTTTTTCATGTTCGGCATTCTTTGTTTTGATTAAATAAATATGGAAACAATGCTTTGACAAATCCGCAATATGTGTGACCCTTTCACAAATTGAGTGGTTTGGTTACTTGTTCCTTACTAAAAGACGTGCATTTATAAGCATATAAAGATGATGATGGCACAAAATTGAAATCCGTCTATACCATTTTCTATTTACAGGTGGCTGGGCAAACCCTCTAGTCGCAGATTGGTTCGTCGACTACGCAAGAGTCGCATACACTTTATTCGGTGATCGTGTGAAGTGGTGGATTACAATCAATGAGCCCCTGATCATCTGTGACGTGGTTTATAATTCTGGTCTCTTGGCTCCATCTATTATCAGCCCTGAAGTTGGGAACCACTTGTGCACTAAGAACGTGGTGATGGCCCACGCTAAGGCTTATAGGCTGTACGATGAAGAATTTAGACCTAAATATCATGGTGAGTTGGCAAATATTGTATTTTATGAGTATTTTGTGGGTAATAAGCTGACCAAGCGGTTTTTGGTTTTCGAGTCTGATAAAGCGTAATTTAGATTTTGCAATTTTTACGATGTTCCGTATAAATCCTAGTAACATCAAGAAATCTGGAATAAAAAAAAAATGCTAGATGTATGGCAACAGGCTCATCCCCTATTATAAGGGGCTCATAGCCATAACCTAACTGCTGAAAGGTAGATGTCACATTGTGTGTGTGTTTTTTGTAGTGTACCTCTACTCACCGTCCGGGTTTTAAAAGACACGATGTTACATATGACTGTATTATCTTAAGAAACTTAAACGATGAAATATTGATCTATTCACAGGTAAGGTGTCGGTGGCTAATCATCACATTTGGTTCGATCCACTGTCACCAGCCGATGCTGAACTGGCTGAACTAGCAAGAGAGAACTGTGTACGTATGCAATAAGAGCTATTTTCCCATTTCAGCTTGTATACCCTTATCATCATCTTTATCAGCCCATGTCTGTCCACTACTGGACTTCTTTAATAATCCAATGGCACGTCTCTGAGCTCGATCTTCAGCTCTACAAATACCCTTATTTAGTGTCTAATTTATCCGGAGCTGCGGACTAGGTACCTAGCGAGTTTAACGAGACTTCGGCTCGACAGGCAGGACTAGGAACGGGGTGGTTTTTAGTTAGTAAGAGTCTGACACTCCCTCTCGCTCAAGTCATTTAGTCATTGGAAGATATTCCCCCTTAAAAATGTGTCTAATTTTTATTCTGGTTAAATGTACATAATTAATGAAATTGCCTAAACCCTACAGAATAATTGATTTTAAAATATGACTTTCAAAGATCATTTTTATGTGTGTTTTTCAGGTCGGTAAATATTCTCACCCGATTTACTCCAAGACTGGAGGTTGGCCACCAGCACTGGAGAAGGCGCTGGGAGACTACCACTCGAAGCTTGGATACACCAGGCCAATACTCCAACCATTTACACAGCAAGAGATTGAGTACGTTAGAGGTAAGATAAAAGATTTTAGTCACTATATAGTATAAAACAAAGACGCTCTCTCTGTCCCTATGTCCCTTTGTATGCTCAAATCTTAAAAACTTCGCAACTGATTTTGATGTTGATTTTTTTAATTGATAAAGTGATTCAAGAGGAAGTGTTATCTATATATATAAAAATCAATTGCTATTCCTTTGTCTCGCTAAAACTCGAGAACGGCTGGACCGATTTGGCAAATTTTGGTCTTGAATTATTTGTAGAAGTCCAGGGAAGGTTTAAAAGGTGAGAGAATATCAAATAATTGACGGAAAAACCCTAAAAACTGCCCTTTCCTTTATCCCATACAAACGTTTTCTAACTAATACGTAGAGTCAAATTGAGCTTTATTGCTATTGGATAAAGTTCATTGTTGTATAAATGCTATTGGATACTAAAAAACAAATGCTATTGAATAAGTGTGCGTTGGAGACTTGGAGCACAGAATCCCTACTAATATTATAAATGCGAAAGTAACTCTGTCTGTCTGTAATTACGCTTTCAAGTCTAAACCAGTGAACCGATTTTGATGGAATTTAGTACTGAGATAGAATAGACCTTGATACATTTTATTGCAAAAAAATAGCGGAGAATGGGTAAAAATAAGGGATAAATGGTCATATGGAAATTCGTCATTTTAAAAGCTGTAACAGTAAAACTTTGTATTTAGATACTTAATGAGGAACGAAAGAACATGGTCTACTTTTTATTGCAAAAAAAGGGGAGAGTGGGTAAAAATAGGGGATGAATGGTCATATGGAAATTCGTCATTTTTAAAGCTGTAACAGTGAAATTTTGTATTTAGACACTTAATGAGGAGCGAAAAAACATAGGCTACTTTTTAATAAAAAGGGTAGAAGGCGTAGTATGTTTAATAGAGGAGATTAATGTTTGCTTAAAAATTCGTCATTTTCGTTAATACGTTGCCTGTGGCTTCACTCGCGTTCGATTCTTATTTAAATACACATATACTTATTTAAATCGCCAATATTCCTACTACCATACTAATGTTATGAATGCGAAAGTAATCCTGTTTGTGTTGAGGTTACGCTTACACGAATGTTTTTTTTTTTTGGAATATAACAACGAAACAATGTATTTTTTTATTGATAGGCAATATATAGGAAATTAAAGGATAATACCTAATATAGATAACCTTGACTACTTTTCATCATGATTATAAAATGATGAATCGGCGGTCGTGGTTTCTTTGGAATACATATCTTTAAAAATGCTAACAGTAACATATTCTCAAGTAATTCACATTTTAGATGACATACGGCAGCATTTTGACCACTAAAACCACTACGCGGACGAAGTCGCGGGCAAAAGCTAGTATGTATATATAATACATGCATAATATATCACCGTTGCACTCATGCGAAGCTGGGGCAAATATTATTGAGGTCTTGGAGTCGAGTTCATAAATAAATGATGGTTTGGTCTAAGAATCGAAGGCAGTTACAGAACATGGAAGTAACAAAGTAACAAAAAAATAACGTCACACCACGTACATGGGACTTATAAAACAAATAGTGAAAAGTGGGTGTTTATTGTATAGCGGCATTACGTGTCGCGATGAACACCTCTGCTTACCCCTTCGGGGATAAAAGGCGTGACGTGTGTTGTTTTTTTTTTGTAAAATAATAATGTTCACAAACCCATAACTTCTCCAGGAACCTATGACTTCTACGCCCTGAACCAGTACACCAGTCGCCTGATCCGCCCAGCGAGAGAGGGTGAGACCTTCGGACCCTGGCCCTTTGCAGACGCCATACAGCTCAATGCCAAAACGCAAGCAGATAAGAGCTGGCCCACCACTCTGTCATTCTGGTTCTTTGTAAGTATTTTAGAAGATTTGGATATAGTATGGACCGGCTCGACCGGAGTGATACCATGGCCTCACAGAAAACTGACATAAAACAACGCTTGCTTTGTGTGGGTGAGGTTACGGACGGGTGGCCCAATTAGTCCTTTCCCAATCCCTGATTCCCAAACGACCCTTAAATTCTTAACTCTATAGAATTTACAAAACTGGTGAAAAGTGGACTTTTCCTATAGTCCATTGAAATGTTACATGAGCTTTACATTTTTTAGAGGACGCAATTTTATTTTTTGATCATGTAGGGGGGGTCAATAGAAGCTTAACTTGAAGTTTGTGGGGTCGCCACCCTTGTCCCTCGGCCGCCATCTTGGAAAAAGGGATGGAAACACTTTTTTGCTATATCTCGGAAACTATGCATCGTAATAAAATTTTTAAAATCATAATTTGTAGAAAATTATTTTGCCTACAAATATGTTTAATAACTTTTTGCCCTAAATTAACAATTAAAGAAGTTATAAGTAAAAAAGTGAAATTTTGTTAATAAAATTTTCTCTTTTGCTCTATAACTTTTTTTTACATTTTATAAATAAATGGCTTCAGACCAATCTTGTAGAATATTTTTCGAGAAAAATTTTTCCCTGCAACTGTTTTCAATTTCATTCATTAGAAACTCAGTTACAGCGCTCCGAAGTTAACCGGGTTCGTAAAATTAGTCCAGTCAAATAAGCTTAAATTAGGTAAGAATCTCGGAATGCGAGATGACCAGCTGTAATTTTGTAAATACTTGTATATTGACACCCTAAAACTTGTCTCAAAACCATGGTACATATGGTAGGGTGTAAGCAACTCTTAAAATTCAGGGTCAAAGGTCCCAAAAATCGTTCTTTTGCGGTTTTTTTGGAAATATCTCATTTCCTATGGGTTTTTGGTATTTGTATTCATTATCAATATTGTAGAATACAAAATTCTCTACAACTTTTGTCTAATTTTTTTTTACATGGTGAACCGTTGTCGAGTTAGAGGGCGGAGAACGCACGGTCACTGCATCACATCAGACATTTTTTTTTCAGCTAACCTATCCGTGATGGTTGGTTATGGATAGGACATTAAAAAAGACGTTATGGTTTCTAAAACCATTTTTCGTCAAATTCGATTGTTTGAAAGATAGACGCTTCCAAAGTGGAAAATTGACCGTGCGTTCTCCGCCCTATAAGCCGACAACGGTTCACCATGTCAAAAAAAATTTAGACAAAAGTTGTAGAGAATTTTGTATTCTACAATATTGATAACGAATACAAATACCAAAAACCCATAGGAAATGAGATATTTCCAAAAAACCGCAAAAGAACGATTTTTGGGACCTTTGACCCTGAATTTTAAGAGTTGCTTACACCCTACCATATATACCATGGTTTTGAGACAAGTTTTAGGGGCTCAATATACAAGTATTTACAAAATTACAGCTGGTCATCTCGCATTCCGAGATTCTTACCTAATTTAAGCTTATTTGACTGGACTAATTTGACGAACCCGGTTAACTTCGGAGCGCTGTAACTGAGTTTCTAATGAATGAAATTGAAAACAGTTGTAGGGAAAAATTTTTCTCGAAAAATATTCTACAAGATTGGTCTGAAGCCATTTATTTATAAAATGTAAAAAAAAGTTATAGAGCAAAAGACAAAATTTTATTAACAAAATTTCACTTTTTTACTTATAACTTCTTTAATTGTTAATTTAGGGCAAAAAGTTATGAAACATATTTGTAGGCAAAATAATTTTCTACAAATTATGATTTTAAAAATTTTATTACGATGCATAGTTTCCGAGATATAGCAAAAAAAGTGTTTCCATCCCTTTTTCCAAGATGGCGGCCGAGGGACAAGGGTGGCGACCCCACAAACTTCAAGTTAAGCTTCTATTGACCCCCCCTACATGATCAAAAAATAAAATTGCGTCCTCTAAAAAATGCATAATTCGGCCCTCAAATTGTAACATTTCAATGGACTACTATAAGTTAAATTTAATTGATGTACACACAATTAATCTGATACAGTAGACGCTTTGGGAATGATACGGAGCTGTAGACTGCCTAGAGGTTTTACCGGGGCTCTGGCTTGAAGAGTAGGAGCAGGAACGGGATGGTTTGTAGTCAGTAAGAGTCTGACACTCCCTCTCGCCACGCCTTAGGCGAGAGAAAGTCATTTGATGATTTTCCACCCTTAAAAGAAATGGACACTTTAGGAATAATAAAGGCCATTTATAATTCAAAATCACTAGTATCTATGCAAAATTTTGCACTCCACAATATAACCAGTCTTCTGGTTCTTCTTCCAGGTGCATCCCGAAGGTATACGCCGTCAACTAGTCTGGTTGAAGCAACAGTACGGAGACATAGAATTCGTCATCACGGAGAATGGTCTGTCAACGCAGGCTGGACTCGATGACCACGACAGGATCGATTACTATAAGAAGTACTTGAGACAGGTGAGGGATTATTGACATTGAAGGTCTTTGTTCATTATGATGATTATGATAATACCTAAGGATTTTCATGTTTGTATCTAGTGTAGATCCTGGCTTACAGGAGTTGCGGCGGAATACCTAAGGATAATAAATGACGACTGTTTTCTCTCTGATGATGATGATGAAACTTAATCGTAAAGATACACATAACTAGTGAGTGTAGTTTCCAGTCTAGTGCTCGAACGAATATTCGTTAATGACCTGGCATTAGATAGTCAAATTGTAACAGCTAAGCTCACATCCGTGGGGGTAAACGTGTTATAGAGTGGAGACCGCGTTTAGGCAAGCGTAGACAGTGTAGGGCGCCCTCCAGTTAGGTGGAGTGGCGATATCCACAAGGTGGCTGGTAGTGGTTGGATGCGTAGAGCTGAAGATCGAGCTCAGTGGCGTGCCATTGGAGAGGCCTACGTCCAGCAGTGGACGAGAAAAGGCTGATGATGATGATGATGAAGCTCACATCAGCGCAAAATCTCAATATTGACTTGAATAATTAATGAATGCAATTTAATTTAATATTTTTCTAGATTTTGCTGGCGATTAAAGAAGATGGTGTCAATGTGACTGGGTATACAGCCTGGACGCTGATGGATAACTTCGAGTGGATGGATGGACTCAGGTAAGGATTATTCTTAACATAATAAACTTTTTACTTTTGTGAACCCAATATTTGTCCAATTTAATGCGTATATTATTATCTCACCAAAAACAAGAAATAAGAAAGGAAAGCCAAGTTGCCAAGCCAAAACCTATGCTTGGTTGTCGTTAGTGTGAAGATTTTCATGACTGTCAAGTTCTGTACAAAATCCAAATATGTATTTATAGGAACAAAATAACATTATGAACAAGTATAAACTCTATTTTGACTGCCTCGTTGGCCGAGTGGTTGTAAGTGCGAGTTTTTTTTTTCGGTTTATCGAAACATTTCAGTAGTAGCACGGAGTCTGGAAATATGCCCGCTGGATGGCAATAGGCTCACCACCTATTATATCATACATGGGACTTACAACATAAATTGAGTGAAAAGTGGGTGTACATTGTACAGGAGCATTACGTGCCGTAATGTGCACCTCTGCCTACTCCTTCGGGGATAAAAGACGTGACGGGTAATTAGGCCTCCGGTAAAATCACTCACACAACGCAAGCGTTGTTTCACGTCAGGTTTTCGTCGAGCCGGCGGGTTTTTTTGAGGCCGTGGTGTCACTCCGGTCAACCCGACCCATTCGTGCCAAAACACGGCTCTTTCACACTTTATGTTATACGATATTAACCTATTACCAAATCTATTAATTAATTGTTAAAATTTGTATGTTCCAGTAACAAATTTGGACTGTACGAGGTGGATTTCAACAATCCTCTCCGCACACGCACGCCTAGAGCTTCAGCGCACTTCTATAGAAACCTTATCAAAACGAACAAATTAGATTTAGGCTTTGTTCAGGATGAGCTGTGATTGTTGTGATATTACTGTTGTAAATATGTATTCTATGCTATGTAAGTAAAAAAATAAAAGAATAAGCTGATGTGTTTTTGTTTTATTGGTATTTGTGGATGATGGTACTTAATATACTTATAGATAGGAAAGAATAAAGGTAAGCGTCCACAGGCCCGCATCGTACGCATCGCACGCAATGGATTTTAGTTTGTCTTGTATAGAAACTCATACAACTGCGTCCACTAATCCGCATCGTACAGACCACTCATCAGTATCCTCTACATGCGATGTGTACTGATGACGTCATACGGAATGACGATGCCAAAAAATCCGAGTGAAATTGGCATCGGCAAATCCGAAATCCACAGATTTGAACGCTGCGGATACGGTGGACGCAGTCTGAAAGATTTATCCGTTTGATGCGATCCGTCCGATGCGTGCGATGCGTACGATGCGGACCTATGGACGCTTACCTTAAAACTGACAAAATCCACTAAATCAGAAATGAGTACTGGAATCGGCTTACTCCCTCGTGGGCAGAGACGTCATGCATTCTTAAATGTCCTACAGTAGTCGGTGGTGCTGTGCTGTTCAGTCTCTGTTAAAGGACCCCTCCCTAATCGGTTCTTATGACGTCCGAAAGGAGATAGTGACAAATTATGTGTTTTTCAAGGTATAGGAGGCAATTTAGCAGATAGGTCACCTGATGGTATGTGATCAGCGCCGTCTATGGAAACAACACCAGAGCAGTCACAGGTGCGTTGCAAAAGGAAAACGCTCTTATCTATACTATCTTAGTGAATAGCGTGTAAATAAAAAGCAGTAAAAGTGCTAATTCTTATCATTTTACTTCAACATGTACCCAGTATTTAACAGCATTAATTACCAGGTCATTCTTAAATAAATTACAGTTGTATACTCGTAGTAGGTACATCGAGAGAGTGTGTCCTTATAATGTTAGCGTAGTAGTGCGCAGACGCACGCGGCGTGCGCGTGCGTTCCGGGTCTGTGAAGTTTACTTCGTATAGACCGAATTTCACTCTGAAAAAGAAACGAATACGTCAAATTAAAAAAATATTTAGATATCTTGTTATTATTATTTTTTTTTATTTTGAATACGGCGCGTTTGACGTATTCAAGATATTTAGATATTTTTTTATTTTGGCGACTTAATTTAATGAAGGTCAGTAACCTTAGTATGAGTTTAAAGTAGGTAACCGAAACAAGAGCGCGTTGGACGCTCTGATTGGCCGGCTCGAAAAAACCAACCAATCAGAGCGTCCGACCGTCGTCAAACGTAAGGCCAACTCGTAGGTACTAAGGGTACAGGTTAAGTTAGGTTGCTGTAAAATTTTTCGTAATGTTTTTTCCAAATCATCAGTAACCGCGTGTAGACAGGCGTAGTGTAGGACGCCCTGCAGCTAGGTAAATATGATTGACTAACGTGTATCCATTGTTCCACTCGTAGTTGTCCATGAGAGTCCAGGCAGTGTATGCGGTGACGTTCACACCATCCTCGTTGATGGCTAGCAGCATCTGCAGGTGTGAAAACATTGGAAGAGTAGTCACGAGGAATGGTATTTGGGAAATTACAATTGTATTTTGTCATATAAGATAACAATACTTAGATAAAACGAATCAAAATTTAGGAGTGGGAGCAAATACGTCATTTCTACGTATAAAACGTACCTAGAAGTGACGTCACGCGACTGTTCAAATCAATTAATCTTCAAAAGTATTTGTTTTCGTAAGAAAATAAAAAATATGTGTGTAATATTTTAAAGTAATCTACAAGACGGACATTAAAATAACAATTAGTCATCTACCCTATTGAAAGTTACAGAATGACATAGAGCTGGGGCCTTAGTCTGCTATTACAATTGTGTCAATTTGTGTCACAATGGTCGATCACTGAGCAGTGCAAGAGGGATGGAGCTATACAACCTACATAGCTCCATTCCTCTTGCACTGCTCAGTGATCGACCATTCTGACACAATTGTAATAGCAGACTAAGGCCCCTTATAACTCACCTGCTCCAAATAATCCCGATAATATTGGACTCTGTCCTGATCATCTAGTCCTGATTTTGTCGCCAGCCCGTTTTCCGTGATCATGAATTCTATGTCTCCATACTGCTGCTTCAGCCAGACGAGGCTCTTGCGCATACCCTCAGGGTTTACCTAAGAAAGTGAAATAATGTTATTATGAAGAATAGAACTATCGTAGAAGTATCACAAATATCATTTACTAAGATTGATTTTGCCAATTAATAGTTTTTCTTACAAATTGTTGTTCAGATGAAAAGAAACTAGATACTGATGGTAAATTAACTTAAGGATTTACTGCTGTACTCAGAGATATTTAATTATCACTTATAGTATATTCCGAAAACAATAGCTAAGGACTGAAGAACGGAGATGCGTTGTAATAAAGTAGCTGTGAGTGTGTGGAAGATGCGCAGCTCGAGTATGCGATGTATCATATGAATGTGATTGGTGGAAGACAAACGCTTCCATAGCAACGTAGCATAGCACATCTCTGGTGGAAAAGCACGCATGTGTATTATTTTTCCATTCGATATCACTTTTGGGATGGTAAAGTCGTAATCTTCTCTCAAAATAATCTACAAGCATTTTTGGTTACCATCTCATTAAAAATGAATAGTGTATTTACACAAGAAATCTTTTTGTAACTATACAATGTGATAGGGGTGAGACTTCTAACCCGTTAAGGCTGAGTACTACATCTAATTTTATCGACAAAAGTCGGGGGTCGAAGGGGTCGAATCCCCTCCCCCTAAAAATTATGACTATTTTAATATTTTTTTTACTTTTTTTGATATCAAAGGTTGTATGCGTCGTAGAAACAAAAAAGAAACGACAAACGGTAGCTAATAACCTTGGCTAACTAATTCATTACTTTTTTCATATGTTTGATAATGTTTTGGTGAGAAAAAAAAACATTTGTGAATTATTTTTACCGATAAAATCACTATTTTTCAATATTTTCAATTAGGGGTTCAACCCCCCATATTATTTTTTTTGTCGATAAAATTAGATGTAGTACTCAGCCTTAACGGGTTAGAAGTCCCACCCCTATCACGTTGTATAGTTGCTTCTGTAGAAACTTACAAAGAACCAAGAGGTAGCAGCTTGCGCCCAATCAGCTCTCCTCACGATGATGCCATTGAGGTCTTCCACGTCTCCGAGTGGCCACGGCGTGAACTTCTCTCCTTCTGTAGCCGGGCGCATCAGACGACTGGTGTAATGGTTCATAGCGAAGAAGTCGTAGGTTCCTAAGAATATAAATAGATGTAGGGGATTTTTATGATTTCTTGACCTACAAAAACCAGATATACCGTTAAATTTGTGTCAATCTGAGATTCGTTGGCCATTTCACGAGTCACCATAGCCAAACCTGGTGGCGTGATCCACCAGGTTACAATAACTACAATAGTTTTTTTTATTATTAATTTAGTTTTTTTTATTATTAACAATTGCATTTTCTCCAGTGTAGTGGGTGCGTTTATAAACGTACAAGTTCACATGCACTCATGTGCATGTGAACTTGTACGTTTACGTACGTACAAAATGTGGTTTTGGGTCTGGGTGTCATCACCCAGACCCAAAACCACATTTTGTGGATCACACATAGAGTTGCTCCATGCGGGAATCGAACCCGCTACACGTTGCACGGCAGCCTAGCCTCGCCAACCGTGCAGTCTGTTATTGTCACTTGAGGAAATCCAATACGCAGTGATTAATAGTTTTTGTTTAGGTCGATAGCTGCCGGTCCTCCAAAAAGGATGTTCCAATACTCTTGGCTAAACCTATATTACATTTTTAAGTGTACTCAGCAGCCTAATAGCCTTTATTACACAAATTGAAGAATATCTATAGTAGTATAGTAGTATAGATATTCTTCTATCAACCAAGACCGTTTAAACTTTACCTCTGACAAGTTCGATTTCTTCTTGCGTGAACGGTGGCAGCTGAGGCCTGGAGTATCCTCTTTTCAAGCTGACTTCTGCTAAAGCCTTCTCTAAAGCGGGAGGCCATCCCCCTAGCTTGGAGTAGATTGGATGGGAGTACCTTCCTGCCTAAAACAATGGTAATCTATATAAGAAGATGAAGAAAATTTAGTACCGGATACGAGACTGCTATTAACCGGCTTCGCTTCCAACCGGCTTATCTACCAGAGCTGCGGGCTGCCTAGCGGATTTACCGGGGCTCCGGCTCGAAAAACAGGAACGGGGTGGTTTTTAGTCAGTAACAGTCTGACACTCCCTCTCGCCTCGGCAAAGCGAGAGAAGTCAGTGCATGAATTAAAGAAAAAAAAGCGGCATGTCTGTAAGTCATTAACATAGGGCATGTTCAGCAGTGGACGTCTTGTGGCTGATGATGATGATGATGATGCTGAATCCAAAGTCTATGGTTCGAAGTTAAAATTGTAAACGAAATTATTATAGAGAGATACAAGATTGTATTTAATTTTATTGTAATGTTTGTAAATAAGGTACTTACAAAGTTTTGTCTGGTCAACTCCGTGAGTTCTTCATACTCTGGACGCAAAGGTTCAAAGGATGTTACGTGGGTGGCTAGCGAGACCCTTCCTGGAAAGATAAAGAACTAATTAATATAAATGGTTCCTGATCCTTGCGAATCATGCCTCATTCTCATTTTTTGTAAAATATTCTGAATCTTCTCTCAAGATATTTATAATATAAAACAAGATAATTGTAGTTGATATTATTGATAGATTGATTGCACTTTAACTGCATGGTTGGTGCGGTGGCTGAGTAATATGTAGCAGGTTCGATTCCCGCACAGAGCAATTCTTTATGTGATCCACAAATTGTTGTTTCGGGTCTGGGTGTTATGTGTATGTGAACTTGTATATTTGTAAACGCACCCACGACACAGGAAAAAACCCCAGAGCGTGGGTTGTTTTCTGTTGTTTTCTTAAAAATATATATATATTTTGATGGTTAGATAGATCCGTAGATTAATGGATCCATTGACTGATATATTAATAGCATAACAGATTGGTAAACTACTCACCATGATATTTAGGCTTCAGCAGTTTGTCATACACTCGCCAGGCCTTAGCATGGGCTAGCATTACGTGTTTACTGCACAAGTAGACTCCAAGATCTGGACTGATGAAGGCAGGTGGAAATACCTCAGCATTGAAGAAAGCTTCACAAAGAATTACTGGTTCGTTGATAGTCAGCCACAACTTGACGCGGTCCCCGAAGTGAGTGAATACCACTTTCGCGTAGTCTTCAAACCAGTCCACTATCAGGGGGTTTGCCCATCCACCTGTAATGGATGTGGTGTTAAACAAATGACTGTTACTGATGTACAAGTAATGTAAGTAGGGATATATGACATAACTAGCTTCTGCCAGCGGCTTTGCCTGCGTTTCTGTGGGATAAAAAGTATCCTATCACCCAAGTCAGCTCATACACTCTCTGTATAACAAAATGCATCAAACTCCGTTCAGTAGTTTCAGCGCGATTGACGAACAAACATCCTAACAAACTTTCACATTTATAATTTTAGTGTGATATTTAAGTTAGTGAATATATTTACTATTCACTGTCTGTGAGTACCCTTAGGGGTCTTTGCCAGAGAAAAACAGTGTTTTTTTTAATAATAGTAGCGATTCATGGTTATACCAAGGTCCTGAAGAGACTGCGGCAGATCGAAGTGATGTATTGTGACGAGCGGCTCGATCCCCTTCTCCAGGAGCCCATTGATCAGGTTGTTGTAGTACGCTATGCCAGCCTCGTTGACGTGGTTGGGGAAACCAGACGGGAGTATGCGAGGCCAAGATAGGGAGATCCTGGAAATAGTGAGGTTTTTGGATTAGGTTAGGCTCTTTCTGAGGGTGATTCATATATTGCAAAAAGTGAGTGCTTATCCAAATATTCAGAAAAAATACATTTCTAACTGTTATTGTGTCAGTGAAGCTGACAGTGGTAAATAAACTTAGGGTTCATCTAACGAAAAACGTGAATTTAACGGGACCATTAAATATAAACTGGATAAAGCGACGAATGTGTTTCGTTGTGTGAGTGAGGTTACCGGAAGCCCAATTCCCCTCCGCCCGATCCCCGATTCCTCAACAACCCTTTAATTCCTAACCCACAAAAGGCCGGCAACGTATTTGTAACGCCTCTGGTGTTTCAAATGTCCATAGGCGACGGCGATTGCTTTCCATCACGTGATCCGTCTGCTCGTTTACCGGCTAGTTCCATTAAAAAATACTATTAATTTATGCAAAATTGACTACCAGTGGTTGGAACCGCAGCTAAAAATTATAATATTTATAACAGAACTTACCTATAAAAGTCCAGCCCCAGTTCCTCAGCCATCTCAATGTCTCTCCTCCATTTGTGGTAGGAGTCGCAGGCGACGTCTCCAGTGCTTCTGTCATCGATCCTCTCCGGGTGTTCATGAACGAAGCGGTCCCATATACATTCGGACTTCCCTGAAAATATAATTATGGAGTAGGGTACCAAATGTACCAATCTTCCCAATCCCCGATTCCCGAACAACAACCCCTAAATTCTTAACCCCCAAAAAGCCGGCAACGCACTCGTAACGCCTCTGGTGTTTCAAGTGTCCATGGGCGGCGGCGATTGCTTACCATCAGGTGATACGTCTGCTCGTTTACGGCGTGTTTCATAAAAAAAGAGTACCTGGTCACTGGTTGACCTAGGCTTTTTGGTGTTTCAGTATTTTTGTAAGAATGGGGCAATATGGCATCCTGTACCCTTAGTTTACTTTACGTTTAAAGTAATCGATACGAGAGCGCGTTCGGCGCGCTGATTGGTTAGTTTATTCTAGCCGGCCAATCAGAGCGCCGAAAGCGCTCTCGCTCGATTATTTTACGTACTAAGGGTACAGAAGGTGGACTTATGAACTATAACAAAGGGCTGCTGGATGCTGGTGACTTCCATATCCAACTGGCTTATCTGGAAGTAGGGTTTGATTTCCACACGGAACAACTCTTTGTGTGATTCACAAATTGTTGTTTCGGGTCTGGATGTCATGTGCATGTGAACTTGTACGTTTGTAAAGGCAACCACGACACGGGAGAGAAACCTAGTGTAAGGGACAATGTTTTATAAAAAATAATAATTTGGGGAGGCCTATCTTTAGTGGTAGACGTCTTATTGCTAATGTGATGTTAATAGAGCATCATATGGATGTTTATAAACAGAATTAAAATTAATTGACATGCTGATTTTGTTCCTTGTTTTAAAATATTGCCCCAAACTAGGATTTCCTCCTGTGTCGTGTGTGCGTTTATAGCATAGTTTTAACATTATGAGCAGTAGCACTTGTGATTACTAGATCAAGAGGGCAGTTAAAGCGGTTTTAATGTTTGTCGCTTATTAATAGTAGTATAGTACTAGTAGTACGCGTATTATTACGAAGCGGTGCGGTGGCACGCGAATTCAACGTTATAAACATAAAATTTCAAATACACACTTGATCATAAATTATTGATAGGTCATTTGCCTTTTCATTGGTGCTTGATTGATCATATATTGTTATTGACCAAATAATCAGTACTTACCATCAAGATTCCAGCCACCTTCCACTTGGTATGCTGCAGTGGCTGCCCCGAATTTGAATCCAGGTGGAAATGGAATTTTAGTAGAAGATGCCACCGCTAATACCGCACTGGTTATGGAATAGATAATCATATAATCATACAATATATGTTACGCGTGATGTTATGGGACCGTAGGGTTTATATTTATTTCCTAATAACTTTCCTTGTCTCTAGCTTTTAGTTGACTGTTTATAACATCTAATATTTTCTGTCGTGACTCGTTATAAGCTTCTAGCTACCTCCGCTCTACTCAGCTCTACTTAATCGTAACGTAATGTTTTATAGCTTGTAACCTTCCTCGATAAATACACTATCCAACACAAAAATAATTATACAAATCGGATTAGTAGTTCCGGAGATTAGGGCAGTCAAACAAACTTCTTAGCTTTATAGTATAGATTTCAGTAAGGCGAGAATTTTTCAATCAACTTTGGTAGTCATACTTGGAGGACTATTACTTATCTTGATCTTATAGTAATATGTACTTTTATGTTATTATAATAAGAAATACTCAAGATTATAGTAATAAAGATTTCATCTTATCGTGAAGAAAACAATTCGTTAAGACATTTAATGCATACTTTCATTGTCAGTTGTAAAATGTGGAATTTACATACCTACATATATACATAACCTCACGCCTGTCTCCTATTAGGGTAGGCAGGGACAATGGAACGCTAATTGCTACGAATCTTACATACCACGAATTGACATAATTTAATAAAAGATAAGGTTACGCTTTTACACAATCATAAAACTTAGGAAAAGGAAATAATTATTAGATTTTCTTCCATAGGTATCTAAACCTGAAGCGGAAAGCTAATAAAAGGGCAGATGACATTTTTTTATTTCTTACGAAAACTAATAGTTTCGACTGTACATTGATTTCAAATATCGCGTGACGTTACTTCTATATGTATGTAACTACGCTTTAAAATAAGTGTCTAATATGTATTCATTATCTAACCGATGGAATGTATATTTTTTAACTTAAAATTAAACTTACCTCAAGAAAACTGCTGGTATCCAGATCATTGTATAGGATGATGAAGATGTAGTTTCTTCTCAGTCCGTCAAAATCTCATTTGTTACAGAATCTGAAATATTAAATATCTTGCTAGTTCCTCTCAAAGCAGATAGATGATGAGCCTCATGAGATTTCATTTGAGAACAAGCAGCTATTTTCAGTAAAAAGAAACACCATCAAAAACATTCTGTAAAAAAGCCCAAGTCTCGCACCTCATCAATTTTTCTACCGGAAAAAGTTGTGAGATCCATGTAATACCAAGTCAAATAACCGACTATTTAGTCCCTATTTAATTAAGGGACCTTCTATCTGAAGTTATTATGTAAATTGTTATCATATCGATATTACGTTTATTTTACGTTTTAAATAAAATAGAGCTAGCTTTTGTGGTATAAGCCAGTAAACGAGCAGACGGATCACCTTAAGCAATCGTCGCCGCCCATGGACACCAGAAACAGCAGTGGCGTTACAAGTGCGTTGCAGGCCTTTTGGGAGTTAGTAATTTAATGGATATTGGGGAATCGGAGATTGAGAAAAAATATTTTAATAAAAAAACTCATTAAGCATTGTCTTACCGTTTACACTCACAATTTCGCACTTTTAGAGAGTTTTCACCATCTCAATTAAATTAAATATTACATACAAAAAGTGAAATTACCTTTCACTACCTATAACTCTGCGATTACACACAGAAATGTCTTGTGACTATTATCTTAACTCAGATTTATGATTACTATAATAATAAAATCTTTAGTTTATTTAACTTGCATTTTACTAACACTTACTTTAATACCGCGGCCACACTATCGCGATATCGCGAACTTTCGTGGTGTTGCGACACATGTGGCTACAGACGAACTTAGTCGTGATAAACGCCATTGATGGGCGGGAATTTGCCGTTGAGGTGAATTGCTCATAGTGAAGTGGCTACCCTTTCGGCTTGGGCATGTTGCCACCTGGTTATTGTAATTTTATTTTATAAAAATAGCTTTATAGCTGTAAATTATATTTCTTTCTTCTTTCTACCTTTCTTTTCTTTCTGTCTACGGAAATAATCCAGACTAGGACAAATTCTGTGGCCACACGTGTCGCGATAACGCGAATGTGATGTAGTATTTTCGTGACGACGAGAACACGAATATTCGCAGTAAAGTGTGGCCGTAGCATAAAAGAGATATATTTTATTAGTCCATTAAAATCTCTTCTGGTTTACAGCATTTACTTATAGTATAATTACTGTTTACACTGCGAAATTATCTTTTTATATTATTATCAGCACGTATAGTTGGCGCAGCGGCATAAAAATAAGACTGGTTTTCTAAGATTTAGACACCACTCACATACGGTGAAGGAAAACATCGTGAAGAAACCTGGGCTTATAATTTCTAATTTAAAAGTTTGAAATCGCCAACCCGCATTGAGCAAGCGTGGTGATTAATGCTCAGACCTTTTGCGTTTGAGAAGTAAATGGCCATTTATAGACTGTTGATGATGATAATGTTCTGGTAGAAGACATTATTGGACAGAATTCTCCCTCTTAAGGTAAGCGTTCACAGGCCTGCGTACGCATTCCGTATGAAGTCATCAGCACGCATCGTATGTAGGCATTGCTGATGATGCGGTCCGTACGATGCGGATCAGTGGACGCAGTTGTATGAGTTTCTATACAAGATAAACTAAATCCGTTGCGTGCGATGCGTACGATGCGGGCCTGTGGACTCGTACCTTTACACCATCACTTGTGATCTCTCAACTCCATGGTTGGCTTAGTAGGTCGGTAATATAATTCCGGAGCTGCGGACAACGTAACAGGTTACCGGGGCTCCGGCTCAAAGCAGGAGAAGGAACGGGGTGGTTTTTAGTCAGTAACAGTCTGACTCTCCCTCTCGCCTCGCCCAAGGCGGGAGAAGTCATTGGATGATTTTCCCCCCTCAAAAAAAAGGTCGGTAATATAATAAAACACACATTTAACAATAAATATATTTTATTTTAATCTTAAAAGCTATTAGTTTGGCATGGTGGTGGAATGTACAGAGATCTGTTTTGGATAAGATCTGCATAGTAACGCGCAGATTTGCGCGCTGTGCGTTTGCGATGCGGATCTGTGAAGTCTACTTCGTATAATCCGAATTTGGTTCTGGAAAACAGAAATGGTATGATATGAATAGTATTGCTTTAATAAATGGAATTTTATACAAGGCAAGCGTACCCTTAGTACAAGTTTGCTTTACGTTGAACGAAAATGAAATGAGAGCGCATTCGGTGCTCTATTTGGTCGGCTCGAATAAACTGACCAATCAGAGCGCTGTTCGTGCTCTTGTTTCGATTACTTTAAACATAAGGCAAATTCGTACTAAGGGTACTGATTGGCCAACGGGTATGAACTAACCAATTAGAGCGCCGAATGCGCTCACGTTTCGAGCTCGTTAAATGTAAAGCAAACTCGAGCTTATCTCTATGTTAATGTTTTAATGATGGGCAAAAGATTGGGTTTACAAATAATGTTGCAAAAAGTGTAGATACATGAGTGCCGTACGTCTCGGAGACGTAAGATTATCCTTTCCACCAGTGTGAATATGATTATACTTCTAGAGTTAAGTCAACTGTTGAATTAAATAGAGAACATATTAAATATACGTACCCATATCCACTGGTCCACTCGAAGTTGTCCATCAGAGACCAGTATGTGTATGCAGTTACATTGATACCCTCCTCGATAGCCAACAGTACCTGGGAAAAAATTGGGGATAGCATCAATTTTATTCTATTTAAAACCTTATAAATCGACTCTAGTTCGCCTAGAGCGCCCTCTATTAAGACAATCAAAACAGATTTTTAAATAAAAGCTCAACTGAACAGTTGTACCCTTTAGTATAAGTATGCTTTACGTTTAAAGTAATCTAAACGAGAGCGCGTTTGGCGCTCTGAATGGTCGGCTCAAATAAACCAGTTCAAATTGCGTTGTGTTTTGTTGTGTGAGTGAGGTAACCGAAGGCCCTTCTCAATCTTCCCAATCCCCGATTCGCCAACAACCCTTAAATTCCTAACCCCCAAAATGCCGGCAACGCACTTGTAACGCAACCCTTTGGTGTTTCAAGTGTCCATGAGCGGCGGCGATTGCTTACCATCAGGTGATACGTCTGCTCGTTTACATAAAAAAAAACAACTAATCGATTCGATTAGTTTAAACTTAAAGCAAAACTCATACTAAGGATACTGAAAATATTTTTAAGGGTTGATATTTCACTATGACATAAAAATTAAACTATGTATGAATGTTACCTCGTCTAAGTAAGATCTGATGAATGAGATTCTAGCGTCGTCATCCAGGTTGGATCCTCCCGAGGAGTAGCCGTTCTCCGCGATGAAGATATCCATGTCTCCATAGTGCTTCCTCACCCATTCCAGCTGCTCCCTTAAACCTTGAGGGTATATCTAGAAAGAAAATATATTCCCAAATAAACAGTGCTTTTTTTAAAGGGGCAAAATCATCCAATGATCCATCCATATCATATCCATAACATCCCGCCTTAGGCGAGGGGAGAGGGAGTGTCAGACTCTTACTGACTAAAAACCACTGTGCTAGCCGTTCATTTTATAGAGATTTTCCTAAGTTGGTTTATTCTTAGGCAAAGACTATGGATCAATATGGATCATGCATGAACTCTTCATCATGAGTAGCGTGTGCAGATGCCGCGACGTCGCGCAGCCAACTAGCCTTTCCTCCCTTTGTGACTCGAAACTAGTAGAGGTTTTCTCCATTAATGTACGTGAGTAAATTGTATGTTTTAGTTAATTTAGTTTGTCTCACGATAGTTATATACTATAATTAGCAAACCCGGCGAACTTAGTTTCGCCACCAATGATTTTCCCTGTTTTCTTGCTTTTCTCTTAAATTTTTACTGAGTTTTCTTTGCTATAAACCTCACAGAGCCCGAGACCTTTGCAACGAATGCATAACCGTGTAAACCTGTTCGTGCGTTCTGGAGTTATAACACGAGGAAGGAAAATCCGATTTATTTTCATACAGTATGTTAACTAACAGAGGACGTTCCTGTTAACCCGCAAGAGTATAGCATCCATACATTCATGTTAACAAAAATATTACCATACAAAAACAAAACAATTTTATTTTTTTAAATAATAAAATATTCACCAAAAATTTTAAAGCGATACGTAAAAAAAAACACTCTGTGCGCGCGTATTGCTTATTTTTCTATGCTGATATTTTTATTTTAATCTATTAATGATATAGATTAACGAGTTTAAAGGAACGTCCTCTGTTAGTCAACATACTGTATAATAGATTATGCTCTAAAACACCACCTAGTAACCGAAGCCTACTCACCGGCATAGCCTCGGAGTAACCGTAAGTCCAAGCAGGATCAGTGTCCAGAACCAGGTCAGCATCAGGGACATACGTGAACAAAGTCTTCACGACGTCCTCGTCAGGCTCTGCAGTCCTCACCAGGCGAGAGGTGTAGTGGTTCATTGCGAAGAAGTCATAGGTTCCTAGGAAAGAAGTGGAGAAGTTACAACAAATATTCTGGTTGGCGCTTTTCTACCGGAGATGTGCTATGCTACGTTACTATTTTATTTATTTTCTTAAGGGGGAGAAAATTATCCAATGACTTCTCTTGCCTTAGGCGGGGCGAAAGGGAGTGTCAGACTCTTACTGATTAAAAGCCACCCTGTTCCTACTTCTGCTTTTCGAGCCGAAACCCCGGTAAACCCAGCTAGATAGTCCACAGCTCCGGATCAGTCTGCAGGTTCCACGCTACGTTGCTGTGGAGGCGTTTGGTATCCATCATCATCATCATCATTGGTACACATAGCTTGGCACTGGTGGAAACGGACTCGGCTAAGCTATGTTTTTTATATGAAAATATGCGTGCTGTGGATGCGTGCTATGGATGGCTTCCGTAGGCTCTTTTACCAGCTTATACCATAAAAAGAAAAAAAAAAAATTCAACACTAACAATACATTATTTTGAGAGGCCGATGCTCCGTGGAGGAGCGAAACATATGTTGAGTGGTAGGTATATTGCATGTTATGTGTGTGTTTTATATTGCACCTCTGCTGCATGAGCATTTTATTGTGGGCGAGAGGGCCGCATATCGCTGCATACCGCATGTTAAAAAATCATACATCTATAAGCGGAATTAAAACTAAAAATCGAATATATTGTTGAATATTGAATATATAAAGTATGACATGGATTTTCGCAAAATAAAACCTGATTCTATTCTAAAAATATGTAAGTCAAATTCTCAGCTTCTTATTAACTCTTACCTCTAACCAACTCAATTTCTTCTTCAGTAAAGGCTGGTAGTCTTGACTCTCTGAAGCCCTGTTTTTTACTGGCCTTCGCGACTGTTTTCTCTACCACTGATGGCCAGCCTCCCTTCTTGGAATATATGGGGTGAGCGTAGCGACCGGTCTGAATAGAGAGAAGATAATAAATCATTAACACATTAACCGACTCGTCGGACACTATAGTGACCGATGCTCAGGAGGATTTGCCTTGAAAAGTTTTCTTTCGGCAGTTAATACTTTAAAGATCATTTAGGACATATACATATGAACAATCCCCACGTTTGACAGATTGCAATTTACAAGGAACAGGTTTATCAGATGACACTGTTACCTGGATTCTGTTAATTATGTAGTCCCTTAGTTGAGACTTATGAAAACGGGTCCAAATGTATTTTATCTACCGTTATTATATGGCCAACTAGCTTATACCACCGGCTTCGACCGCGTTCCCGTGAGATAAAAAGTATCCTATGTGTTATTTGTAGTTTAGTACATCAACTAACTGCCTGTCTGTACGTCAACTGTCTATCTAAACTGCGGTTATTTCAATATTACAAATAGACACTCCAATTTTATGTTTGTCTAGAACTGTAGACAAGGTATTCTAGATGAATGATAATGTATGTTATGATACTTACAAGGAACTGTCTTGCAACTTCTGCCTCCTCTTCATATTCAGAAGAATAAGCTTTCAGCCACAGAAGATGGTTCACGATTGAGACTTTTCCTGAAATTAACGCAAATAAATTCAGTAACTACTGTTCCTTTTAAAAGTCAACCAATATCTTCTCCCGTCTTGGGCGAGGCGAGAGGGAGTGTCAGACTCTTACTGACTAAAAACCACCCCGTTCCTACTCCTGCTTTTCGAACCGGAGCCCCGGTAAACCCGCTAGGTAGTCCGACACCTTTCTTAGGGAACATGACAAAAAAGTGATTATTACCATGGTATTTATGACGGAACTCCTCATCATAAACTCGGTAAGCCCTGGCGTGGGACAATAGTAGATTCTTATTGCACATATAGGGTCCCACATAGTAGTCCAGCTGTGGAGCTAGGATAGCCTGGCCGTAGTAATAGTCGCATTCCACAATAGGCTCGTTGATGGTCAGCCAGATCTTCACACGGTCTCCGAAGAGAGTGAACACCACCCTCGCGTAGTCAGCGAACCAATCTGCGATCTTGGGATTGGCCCAACCACCTGGAAGAAAATGAATTGGGGTTAGAAATTTGTTAGTTTTTTGCATACTAGTGACCATGTCAGTTTAAAAATTAGAAATTTTGTTCGAAATCAAATAGTTTTTTTTTTTAAATACATTGCCCCTCGATACGATTTTCTCTTGTGTCGTGTGTGCGTTTACAAACATACAAGTATACACATGAGACTTAGACCCGAAACAACAATTTGTGGATGACACAAAGAGTCACAGATTTATAGGCTAAATGTTAGCTTAGTTGTGAAGTGCCTCAGATCACAACTGGTTGTGATTGTTACTACTTGTGACTAAGGTATTATTTCAAATGTGGGAAAGCCATGCTTCGGCACGAATGGACCGTTTGTTGTATGCGTGAGGTTACTTACTCACTCATCAATTAGTGTGTCTATTTGAGATAATTTCTATTAAACTCATAACAATCTGCGTTTTAAATTAAATTATTATGCTTTGGAGTACTTACCCAAATCCTGCAGTAATTGTGGCATTTCCCAATGGTAGATACTGACTACAGGTTCGATTCCCTTCTCTAGCAGACCGTCGATCAGGTTGTTGTAGTAGTTCTTGCCGTCATCGCTGATCTCGTCCACTAGACCAGTCGGCAGGAGACGAGGCCAGGAGATGGAGAACCTGGGATGAGAGCATATGTTTTACATTAGTTCAATACTTTATCTTTAAAGAGTTTGTCTAATGACTGTGTGATTAAAGAAAGTAAGTACCTAGTTTACTGATCAAGAACTTATTTCATTCTCAATCCGTATCATCAGCTGCTAATCTCGAAAGCAGGGAGTGGTCTACATTATTATGTAATGTATGTGTTTAATAAAAAGCTTTACACTCGTTATCTAGTACCATATATTAAGGGATGACTGAGAATTATTGGTAATTCAGAAAAAAGCCGCCACAAAGAAGTTATGCGCTATGGATAATAGTGAAGCCACCCGTAGCACACATTCATAACACGCATCAATAGCACGCACCTTGCCATATAAGAAAACATAGCTTAGCTGAGTTCGTTTCGACCAGAGCTAAGCTATGTGTACCAGTACAACAACGTAGCAAAGCACATCTTCGGTGGAAAAACACCATAAGACAGAACCCTTGCTCTCTATGTCCCCTAGGTAGTTTTATTATAAAATCAAGCCAAAAACTGGTATAAAAATAAGTGTACATTAATTTATGATGTAATAATATGACTTCACCTGTAGAACTGTAGACCTAACTCGCTAGCCATCTCAATGTCTCTCCTCCAGTAGTAATAGGACTTGCAGGCGTTATCACCATTGTCGTGGTTTAAGAACAGGTCAGGGTATCTGTGGGTCAGGCGGTCCCATTTGCATTCTCCCTTGTCTGTGAAATAAATAAATGTCATCATCATGCAACGTCGCGCCTTTTATCCCCGAAGGGGTAGGCAGAGGTGCACAGTACGGCACGTAATCATCATCATCATCATATCAGCCATAAGACCGTGATCATGGCGCTTGCAACAGTGCCGAAATATCGGAAACTCATCAAAATTAATAAACATGGTAAATATCCCGTAATAAGTTCTAATAATAGCCATAAGACGTCCACTGCTGAACGTATACGCCTCCCAGATAGGACGGTTGGAAGCACTTTTCACCATTTGTTTTTCACCATTTGCCGGCTCGAATAAACCAACCAATCAGAACGTCGAACACGCTCTCGTTTCGATTACTTTAAACGTAAAGCAAACTCATACTAAGGGTATAGAGCGGCGAACGCGCTCTCGTTTCGTTTTCGTTCAATATAAAGCAAACTCGTACTAAGGGTCCGATTATCATCAGCTCCTGGGTTAACCGTGTATCTTAATAAGAAGATGATCAAGGGACACTCACCACTGACATTCCAAGCTCCTTCGACCTGGTATGCAGCTGTGGCGGCTCCGAACTTGAATCCTGGAGGGAACTGCTTGCTGTAGCCAGACGCATGGCTCAGTGAAGCCCTGATGATAGAAAGAAGAACTGAATTGTACCGGACCGATACGACCTTCAAACCTTCAAGAAAAGAGCGTAGGTACTCCTTTTTAAAAGGTAGGCGACGCACCTTTGTCTCCTCTGGTGTTGCGGGTGTCCATGGGCGGTGCTGATCGCTTACCATCAGGGGATCCATCTGCTTGTTTGCCTAATATTTCATAAAAAATGTGTTTTGTTGTCTATGAATAGAACGAAGCATATTGTTATAATATACCTACAGGTATATCTAATATACCTACCTACATATTTATTATAATATTAACAATATAATGAGTACATATAATAAAATTAACTGTAGTCATAATTTATAGTATCAGTGAAATATCGTGACGAATATTAAATTGTTATCGGACATAGTGAAAGAATATAAAATAACGCTTTCTGCGTATGATCTAAGTACGATAAGATACAGTTTATTCATAAATCTAGGTATTATGTTTGTGTCTTAGTATTATGATAAAATATTTCGTTATTAGATTAGGATACGATTAAGTTGTCTAATCTTAAAAAAGTAAGCTAAAAAAAGCAAGTAAAATAAAAGTAAGTAATATTTATCTACGCATGTTTTTTTTTGTCTGACAATTGCATGGAACTTATAACACAAATGGTGAAAAGTGGGTGTACATTGTAAAGTAGCATTGCATGCCGTAATGTGCACCTCTGTCTACCCCTTTGAGGATAAAAGGCGTGACGTTGTATTTACAAAAAATAAGGGAGGGTAAAAGTTCTAAGGGTTTAAGTTCTTTTAGAAAAAGTATTAATAGCATGGTACATCATTAAAAAAATCGAAAAGAAAAAAAATAAAGATCCTTACGACCTTGAAACCTTAGAAAAAATGACCAAAACAAGGTAAATTTTTTTTTACATTTAATTGGTCGACGTTTGGCCGCTATCTCGCCTGATGGTAAGTGATGATGCGAATATTTATAAAGAAAAGAATACCTAAAGTTTGTTAAGTGCTGCAATTATTTATATTTTCATAATTAAAAGAACAAAGGCGCAAGTTTTTTTTAAACCACAGGTAACATACATACGTTTATTTTTTTTACTAAGTAATTGATTGACCGATAATATTATTATAAGTTGGTCCATTTTCGTTGGTATTATGACATACCATAATTCATTATTTTAGGCCTTTTTTGAGGGGGGAATATTGTATGAACTATCTGTCATATAAGTTTATCGGGTACTTATATGAAAGTGATGAAACAGGAGCTAAGTTTTATTTTTCTTCTGAAAAATATAGGGCAACTAAATAAATGAGTGTGATTAGCGTGTAAATCTAGATTGGTATGTAGCTAATGCTTGATTCGGAACTGCGGACTACCTAGCGGGCTGTGGTATTGGTTTTTAGTCAATAACAATCTGATAATCGCCCAACGCGGCAGAAGACCATGGATGATTTTCCCCCTTTAAAAAAATTAACCTACTCGCCTAACGCGGTAGAAGTCATTGGATGTGGCAGGAGGAAACCCTTTAAAAAATAGCCACAAATACAAAAAAAAATCTACATTAAAGAATTTAAACAATCAAAAATGTTTACTTAAGAATAACGCAAAAAAGATTTTAAATTAACAATGTAGGTATATGAACACGAGGACTCCGGAGCAGGGGGCCTACTCTAATTCAACGAACGAAAAAACTTCACAGATTGCATATTACAATGCTATTTATTGCGAACTTTCGTGAACAAAAATGAACGAATGAAATGAAGATCAATAAATAGATTTTGATATGAAATCAAAACTAAAACGTTATTTCAAGTAATTCTATTAGTAAATCAATAAAACCTACGGCCGAAAATTAGACGAAACTTCGGATTCGAGAACCGGAGTAGGCCCCCTGGTCTATTAGAGGTCCCGGTGCCCCTTACAGGTGCTGAGGGTGGCCACAGGGGTGGTTTTAGTGAGGTAAAAATCTCATAATCCCTAGTCTTTTATCCCCAGAAAGCTAGGCGCCTTTTAAAGGTCCCTCCGTCATAAAAAAAGGTATTTGAACTTACCAAAGGACGATGGTTGTGACCAACAGCATATTGTGAACTAAATATTGTAACACGTTGCGCCCATGTCTTATATATATGTAATATATATCTACCTATAAACCCAATCACCACCCGAATGTAGCAAACACTTAAATAAATAAGTGAATCGCGAAAATGACTGTCAATGTTATTGTAATATTTTTGTCGTAGTAATTATTTTGTTATCAATTAAGGTGCAAAGTTTAAAGCCTTTGTCTTTAGCAAAAAAAAAAAAAAACAGAGAAAAAAATATTTAATTTACGCGCGTAATTGAAGATATTTTTTACGAATGTAAATTTAGCTTTTAACAGGTAGGTATGTATTATAACTGCGCGGTTGGCGCAGTGGCTGGGCAATTGGGTGTCGTTCAACGTGTAGCGGGTTCAATTCCCGCACGCAGCTACACTTTGTGTGATCCTCAAATTGACGTTTCGGGCGTTTGTTTAATTATGTGAATTTGTATGTTTGTAAACGCATCCACGACACAGGAGAAAATAGTAGTGTGGGGCAAGGCTTATTTATTTATTTTTATTAAAAAAAAACCAACCCGTTTTTATTCCTGCTCTTTGAGCCTAAACCCCCGTAAGATACTAGATAATTCTTAGCTCCGGATGAATCCCGACTTGGAACAATAATTTGTGGATCACACAAAGTGTTGTTCCATACAGGAATTGAACCCATGGCACGTTGTGCAGCAGTAGTAAGCTCTTTATTTATTTACTCTACCTAACTTCGTACCACCTCAAAAAATCTCACCTTTTTATCCTTCCCTGAACTTCCACAAAATAATTTAAGACCAAAATTAGCCAAAGCAATGCAGCCATTTTCGAGTTTTAGCGAGACTAATGAACAAACAGCAATAGATTTTTTTTATATGTAGATACATTTCTGTTTTACACATTTTAAAATTTTCATTGTAAAAAAATAAAAATAAATAGGCAGAGGTAAGTATTATTATTACATGTTACATTAAAATGTAATATAACGCCGTATTATCTTTTATATGGCGAACTTGATAGTAAAAATGTACTTAATTTATGTCTCTGCTACGTTCATAAAAAAAATATAAAATTGGTAATAGTGGGTTAGATAGGCGTTCAATGTGTTTTGTACTATTGTTGAACACAAATATACATACGAAAAGTATACAAAACATATTTCATATGGTAATAATGTGTATGTGAACTTGTATGTTTGTAAATGCACCCACGACACAGGAGAAAATCCTAATGTGGGGCAACGTTTTTTTTTTTGAAAAGAAAAGAAAAAAAGAAATTTTTTTTTATGAACTCTATTCATATACTACCATCAAGCCCTTTCGATTTATTGTATAGTCATCAAGATTAAGAGTGTGTACCAAATGAACTAAAAAATCACGGCTTACTCTCGTAAGTCAATGGAGAAAAGCCTACTGAGTAGGCCGCGCGACGTGACTTGAAACTAGTAGAGCTTTTTTCAATTAATGTACGTGAGTAAACCGTGATTTTTAGTTAATTTAGTATGTCTCACGATAGTGTGTACCAAATATCAGAACCATTTGTCGTCAGAAGGGGGTGACATTCAAATACTGTTAACCTAACGTTTTGACAATGTAGACAAATAAGGTAGGTGGTCCAGTCGTGTCCATGATATAAATATTGATGTAAATAATATTAAAAGAGCACAAAAAATAACTAAACTAAGTACTAACTAAAATAAATAAGTAAGATTCACATAATTCGTATAATAATAATGCACTTAGAGTGCCCCTAAAAATGCATTTTTTAATGCCTTTAGTATGTGGAACCTTAAAAAAATCAGTCTTTTATAGTATAAGCCGGTAAACGAGCTGACGGATCACCTGATGGTAAGCAATCGCTGCTGCCGATAGACACCCGAAACATCAGTGCTTTGCCGACTTTTTGGCGATTAGGAATTTACGGGTTGTTGGGGAATCGGAGTAATTGGGCCTCCGGTAACCTCACTCACACAACGAAACACAACGTCAGCGTTATTTCACGTTTACTATTAGGCCGTGGTATCACTCTGGTCGAGCCGGCCCATTTGTGCCGAAGCACGACTCTCCCACACTTAACTTCCATGACCTGTCTTCTCAATTTCAAGGTTTTGTTGAATTAATCATAACTTTCTTGCAACTGTCAAAAATTAATTGTAAACTTGACATTGGAATTGCGTATACGGTTATGACTACCAGGCAGTGGCATTGTGTTTACAAGGCTTAATACTTTATCGTGATTTATCGAAATCTGCATTGTAGTTTTGTAGTTACTAAGGGACAAACTATGCTGCAGAATTTAATAAAATTCACTCCGTGCTAAAGTTATTTTGCAGTTATTATCTAGAATACAAATAACTGTTAACAGATAACTTTATTTGTTTTATGTCTTTTTTTTTGTAAGAAATGAAAATAATGTGTTTGATGAAATGTTTACAATATGAAAACAACTTTAGTATTGATTAACTTCAATAAGCGGGTTGGGGGCGGGGCCAAACGCAGACTTATCAACGTTAAAAAAAAATATATCGTAAGGCCTCTCCATACGGTATTTTTTTTTCTCCCCATACTTGACTTAATTTAAACTACATATTTGTTATCATCTTGGCTGATATTATACGAAAAATGAGCGAAATAGGCCCAGTAGGTATGCCAAAAAGTGTATTATTCTCTCTATGACCCAACGTGATATGTCACATTTCTAGACAACCTACAACATTACAGCTCTTCTGTGGTCAAGGAACATGCAGCTGCAACTGTTCATACAGTGTTTAATACTTTCTTTATTTAAATATTTATTTTGTTTCAAATTTTCATTATTAAATTTTCTGTTTTCATTGAAACATTAATTAGTATTTGTAGACGAGTACTACCTACTTGTAATTTCATTTAAATCATATGAGTGATCTCCATACTGTATATCGTTTATCTAATCTCATAACCTCTGTTTACCACCCGCTAGGGTGCAACCATGAAGAAAATATAGAGAGGAGATGTTATAACTGGATTTCCTTTTAACATAATGCGTGACACTTTACGGGGATCGCGTGACGTTACAAACCACGCCCCTCTCTACTTTTCATCTAGCAGTCCCAGTTGTAGTATTACAAAAACGTTGCTAATTGTCCACATTTTAATGTGACACATTCTGAGCGCTTATAACCTATCTACACCTACTATTTTGTAGTTGTAATTTAATAGTTGTAGTTAATTGTAGTGTGCAACGTAGGTACCATATTGATAAGATTAATTGTAAGAAAAATGTACGACAGGAGCGCGGATCAAAAGTCCGTGGAGAACAAATGTAAATAGAATAAAAAAAACACGTTTTCATTTATCATATCATTGGACAGGGCTGTTTTTTACGTCACAGTGCACAATCACATTATGGCATCTCCTCTTTGTACTTGCTTCATAGGTGCAACAGCACTGATAAAGTCATCTTATCATTCGAGAAAGCATACATACGCAAGATAATTGAGATGAATGATAACTGAAGTATATTAGATGATTGATAACTGAATTAGAGATTATTTTCATCTGATTACATTTGTTTTGATCTGGTATATCGACGTCAAAGTTAATCTTTAAGATATTTGTTTTAAAATAACTGACATGTTTTGACAAGAAGTGATGTGTTTACTTAAGAGTGAAGTGGAGTTTACAAAACTAGTTTTCACCAGTTTTGTGACAAGTTGACTGGGTAACAGTGCTCTCTGATAAACCTGAACCATATAAACTGTGATCTTCATCCCGTTTGAGCAAGATTATATTTCTATGAGGCCGTGGCATCACTCCTATCAAGTCATATGTACGATGCAGGATATTTATGACGTCATCCGTTGATTTGCTCGTCGATAGTATATGTGCGACTTCTGTCATCTGTCACTTGTCAGGTTCGCCACATATAAATGCTCCATTGGAGGTATTCCACGAAGCGCCCCCAGACAGAGCACACTTAAAATTAAATTACTCCGTGAAGCACACCAGTAGGTGCGCTTGTGACGGCCACATGAAATAAGGATAAACAAACAAACTTTCCCATTTATAATAAGTATTAAGAATTAATATTAGCATTGATGTATATTGGGTTATTGATGAGTTATCACGTGTCGTGTTATCGAAATGGCTCGTGCAATGTATATTCACGTGCGGTAGCGTACACAGGTATTTTATTGCTATGTCATTAGCAAACTGACACAATGAGCGATTTGTCGGTGCGATTAATCGGTTAAACTTTTATCCTATATACATATAAGTTCTTAAGTGTGGGAGAGCCATGCTTCGGCATTAATGGACTGGCTGGACCGAAGTTATACCACGGCCTCGCAGAAAACCGACGTGAAAGTGCGTGCGTGCGTTTTGTGAGTGAGGTTATCGCAGGCCCAATTATCCCCCTTCCCATTTTTCCCAATCCCCGATTTCCCAACAACCTGTGCTACGCCCATGGTGTCAATGGGCGGTGGCGATTGGTTACCATCAGGATCAATCGATTCGACTGATCGTTTACCTACTTACACCGTAAAAAAAAGTGAATGTGAAATCTTCCCGGACCGTAACTTTCCCGGGAAGCGTAAAAATGTCGCTACGACAGGATCAAATTCCACTTATAACATTCGTGTACCATGCAGCGAACCTTATAACACTCACGTTTAGTACCAAGTTTCAAGTTATCATTACAATCTTTTAGGCTTAGTATTATATGTCTTAACTAATCTAACAATTTTACTCAATTTTATCTTCAAACATAAAACAAAGCTATTTTTATTGACGCGCGGCTGGCTGACAGCTTAATTCAACCTTGATTAATCATCGTTATCATATCAATCCCACATCACACGCCCACCGCTGAACATAGGCCTACCCCAATGACTTCCAGATAGGCTGGTTGGAAGCGCATTCAGCGCCTTGCTACAACCTTAATTAGGTCATCTGTCCACCTTGTGAAGTCTTGGTTTTTTGGAACCTTCAGAAATTTTCTCTTGAGCTCTAATTTGTTTGTATGTATGTTTGTTACTCAACCATGTCAAAACGGAAACAGGGGTAGATTACGGTCTGGAATGACATTGTAACATGTAGGCTCGCAGACCCGTGCGTAGGGCGCGGCGCGTTCTGCGCGCCACCTCAAAGGAACATCAGAACACCACAGATGGGGCCCAGTAGGGCTGATGCCTGATCCAGAGCTGCGGACTATCTAGCGGGTTCTCCGGGGCTCCGGGTCGAAAAGCAGGAGTACGAATGTGGTGGTTTTTAGTCAGTAAGATAGAGAGTAAAAAATAAATATGTAGGCTCCGGAGCTGCGGACTGTTTAGCGGGTACCGGGGCTCCAGCTAGAAAAGCAGGAGTAGGAACGGAGTGGTTTTCCCCCCTTAAAAACCAAAATATAGGCTACTTTTAATACCACGGGAACGTTGATAAAGCCACTGACAGAAGATAGTGAGGTAATAAAAAATAAATCTCATAAATGTCTACCATAATGGTATTGTGCTGCCATATTTGCCTACTTGTATAAAATATAATACTACAATATACGAGTATTATTATCTACAGTAATATTATAGCTACTTATTACGTACAGCTGAACAATCATGTTTAAAAATCATTAAATATCATCCGGGCACGTGACCACTGGATGTAACCATCATTAATCGCTGAATTTTAATATTACAATTTTAATCCCCAACTACCCTTTATTTTTTGAGGGTGGAAAATCATCCAATTATTTCTCTCCTTGGGCGAGGAGAGAGGGAGTGTCAGACTCTTACTGACTAAAAACCACCCCGTTCCTTCCCCAACTACCTTTAAATTTCTAACTCTCAAATGGGCGGCAATGCATTTGTAACGCCTCTGGTGTTTCGGGTGTCCATGAGCGGCAGCGATTGCTTGCAATCAGGTGATCCGTCTGCTCGTTTACCGGCTTATACTATAAATAAAAACATACAAAATGTAATAAATGAAACAATTTTTCAAATAGGTTTTCAGTTTTTTTTTAATTTAAACGTAATTAAGTCCAATATGTCGATGGTTGACGGTCCGACTCCTAGTTACTCTGGAGTAGTATCGAGCGGACTCTCTTGGTGTTCTGGTGCGATTCGGATCCTTGAAGTCCACTGCGTACAGTCCGTAGTATACACTGAAAGTTACAAGAAAATCTTTTAATTAAGTATTAGGTAAGCATATTATAATATACTAAAAATACAGTAAGATTTTTTCATTCCGCTTATACATGTATTTTTTTACATGCGGCGTGCAGCACCGCCCTCCCGCCCGCAATTAAATGCTCATGCAGTAGGGGTGCAACATAAAACACATACATAACATGAAAAATTGCAGTATAGCATGGATTTCCGCAAAGTAACGCCTGATTCTATTCTATAAGCATATAATATTAATAGGGATGATGACGGGCTTAAAAAGGTAATGAAAAAATATTAGACATGTATTTTTTTTATTTTGGCATATAACATAAAAAATACTTCGATAAAACGAATCAAAGTTTAGGAGTCATGGGAGCAAATACGTCATTTCTACGTATAAAATGTACCTAGAAGTTAAATCACGCGATATTTCAAAACAATGTATCTTCGAAAGTATTTGTTTCCGTAAGTAAATAAAAAACACGTGTGTAATGTTTTTAAATAATTTACAAGACGGACATTAAAATAAAAATTAGTCATCCTATTATATTTTTACCCTATTACTTTTTTATCAATGGCGATTTCGGTAATTCGCTTTCTAGGTAGGTTTTTACTATTTTCCAATTTACTTCCCAGGTAGGGCAATTCTCAGCCAAATTCTTCGAATAACATAAAAAATGACGTAAAAATATATTGTTTATATTGTAATACTTACTTATAGCCAACAAACCACTCGAAATTGTCCATCAGCGACCAATGCAAGTAACTAGTGACGTTGATCCCATCGTTGATAGCAAGCAGTATCTGAAAGTTTAAAGTAAACCTTATATTTTTATAATAACTATCATGAGAGATTAACATTAGAACTTGAGACGGGATATGTACCATCCCAACAAACATTATGGCTGCAAATAGAGCTTACTTTAGAACCTAAAGTGTTATGAAGGTAGAATAGTAGCTTCAATTTCTTATTGTAGATCTATACTGCAACTCAAGGTGTTACAATTTACCTTATTGCCACCCTCTAACCGCTCAAGCAGTAAGTAAGATACATCATAGATCTACTGTGCCCCTTACGGAGTTTATATTCATACATTTGCTCCCTTTATAGCGCTCAAAGTGTCAGTAAGCAGCATGTAGCTCTACCATACCGCTTGAGGAGTCACTAGTCACTTAAATACTACTCTTACAGCGCTTTAAGTCTCAGTTAGCGCTACTGAACCTCCACAATTGCTCTACTATAGCTCTTAAATTCATTCTGTAACTCCACTACATCGCCACTGTGGAACCTAAGGCTATAAGAACTTGTGCCCAATCCAGGGGTATAATAGAGTTATAGCTCACTATAACTCCTATGTGATAACACTTATTGATGATTTGTTTAGCTCCTTTATATATCTGTTATAACTCTTATATTAGCGCTTAATGTTAGTTGGGATGTTTATCTGTGTCTATGAGGTTTCGATATTTCGGCACTGTTGCAAGCGCCATGATCACGATCCCGTCTTAAGTTCTAATATTAAAGATAGTGACCATGTCAGTTTAAAAACATATATCATTAGTTATCATATTAACTAAAATCACGGTTTACTTATGTACATCAATGGAGAAAAGCTCTATTAGTTTCGAGTCACGGAGAAATTCTTGCTTATGAGCAGCGTGCACAGTTACAGTGAGAGTGGAGAGAGTAGAGCTTTTCTCCATTAACCCGTTGTCTGTCGGAACGCAGATCTACACGAAACACAATGCGTTTTCTATTGTGTCTTATATACCGACATACAAGTGGTTAATGTACGTGAGTAAATCGTGATTTTTAATTAAAACTTATGACATAGGTTACATGCTATGATACTAGCTAGGGAATGCTAATCCCGCCAGATTGAGGCTCAAGCGAGATCTCACCAGAAGGGCCATTCATAAATTACGTCCCACGAATTTCAAATTTTTGACCCCCTCCCCCGTTCTTGTCACAATTGGTCACATTTGTGAGACCACCCACTCCCTAGTGTGACGTCATATTTTATAATTTTACATTACATTTACATTTTACTACATCTAGAAATAATGTTTAAATTAAAACAGAATTTGTGAAATTTGTTTTATTTCATTTATTTTTTTTTAGTAAAATTAACATAATATGACATGAGTTTTGTGTTTTAAGGAGTTAGATTATAATAATTGAAATGTGACGTCACAAAATTTAGGACCCCTCCCACCCCCTTGTCACACAATGTCACACTTCGTCGACTCTCTCCCTCCCCCTTAATGTGTGACGTAATTTATGGATGCCCCCAGACTAGAAATACAAGATCTCGAAATTTACGAGATCTTGAGAAATAAAAGTAGCATATGTGTTATTCCAGATCATAATCTATCTGTTTCCTGAATTTTATCCCGATCCCTTCGGCCATTTTGCATTTTTTTTTAATGACAATTTACAGAATTTACATTTCAACAATTTTATTATTGTTTAATATTGACGTGTAAAAGATTTACATTGTAACCTATTTGCTAATATAATAGTTTTAATATTTTGAAGATATTTTTCAAGATATCCTTTATTAGTTAAGCTGATTAAACAATCAGTGTTTGTAAACCTGGTCAAATAAATGTATAAAACGTGATAGCAGTTGATTTAAAATTTGTGAAAATTACAAAAACAGTTTTATATCGAGCGGCAATGAAATCATGCGATAATGATTGCCATAATATGAACTCTTTTTGTTATTTTATTAAATGTATATGTACCTATATTTCTATATATTATAATTATTATAACATCGCCTTGGAATATTCTGTTATGATGTTGTAATTGTGTCTTAATAAATAAATAAATAGTTATCACTGGATAGATCTACAGAAGAACAAAATGTGATAATCAAGAATTTATTGCTCGTTCATCTCCATAGGAATCTACACTTCGGAACGAGCAAATAGCTTCACTAGAGGACTGACCGATAGAATTTTTTTAATAATATAATATTTACTTTGACATTCAAATGTACCTTTTCGGTCTATTTGAAATAAATAATTTTGACATTGAATTTTGACTTTAAAAGAAGTTGATTTTGAAATTGATCACACTACGAGCCCTTTGTATTAGACGAACAATGATGATACGGGAAGAGAAAAGATGGTGGTTCTATCGCCAAAGGGTCAAATTGTTATTTTTGTCTTTACCTGTTCCAAATAATCCTTGGTATATTTCACTCTGTTCCAATCATTGAGTTGTCTGTTCACTTTAAGGAAGCCATTCTCTGTTATAATGATCTCTTTTACTCCGTAATTATCGTTTATCCAGTGCAGCTGTTTTCTTATACCTTCGGGATGCATCTGAAATTTTTCCGTTCCAAATATAAGTATAGGAAGAATGATTGAATGATGAATTAATTTTAAGCAACTAGGCCAAAATCGACCAGAAGCTGCGGACTGACTCCGGAGCTGCGGACTGACTCCGGAGCTGCGGACTGCCTAGCGGGTTACCGGGGCTACGGCTCGAAAAGCAGGAGTAGGAACGGGTTAGTTTTTTGGTGAATATCTTGACGGTTGGCGAAATGGCTAGGTGACAGTGTGACCTGGGGCCTTAGTCTGCTATTATTACAATTGTGTCACAATGGTCGATCATTGAGCAGTGCAAGAGGGAAGGAGCTATACAACCTACATAGCTGCGTCCGGACCATACATGAATAGTTGGAGAAAATAAAAAGGTGGAGAAACGTTTTCTTTAATCAACATTTACCGCGAACCAATCCACTTCTCCGGTAGTCCAGGATGGGTCGCTATCCATCACCATGCCCAGTTCTTGGGAGCCGTACAGCGGCCAGGGTCCAATCTTCTCACCAGGTCTCGGTGGACGTGCCAAGAAGGTTGTATAGTGGTTTAAGCCGTAGAAATCATATGTTCCTGGAATTTAAAACACAAAACTTTTTTAATGGAGTTTCTTGCTCATTCTTCCCCATTCGAAGCTTCACTTTGGAACGAGCACGTTGCCTCACTGACGGATAGGCTGACAGACTTTTATTTATTTCTTTCTTTGTTGACGTTTCAAAAGTACGGTACCTAAGTAAATGGTTTAATTGGAATAAATTATTTGACTTTGACTTTGAAAATTGATGTTTAACATACGTGTTTGATTGAATTCCAAATGGAATTTGGTTTTTTCTAAACTTATTAATAAATTCCTAAAAAATATAAACTTTGGATATCTTTGGTTAAGTAGTTGCAAACGCGACTACCGAGCAAGAGGTGAACACAGAATATTGGGATTTTAATGCATTACCAGTATTCCACAGCAAGAATTTTAATAGCATAAACCGTAGCAATTTCACAGTAATGCCTATGAGCTATTGTATCTCAATAAATAGTTACTCATTACATGGGACTCATAACATAACTTGTGAAAGGTAGGTATGACTGCAACTGAAACTGGAAATTAAAAGGTAGATAAGAAGAAGAAAATATACTATATTTAAAAAAAATAAAGTACTTACCTCTAACAAATTCAATTTCTTCAGGAGTGAAAGGAATCACTCTAGGATAAGGATAGCCCTCTTTCTTAGCCTTATCATTCAAGAACTTCGTGATTTTGGGAGGCCAACCTCCCTCTTTTGAGAAGACTGGGTGACCGTAGCGGCCTTCCTGAAAGTCAAAGTCAAAATCATTTATTTCAATTAGAAGGCACTTTTGAACGTAACGCAAGTAAACTGTGGATCATTAAACTTACTTTGATAAGTTTAATCGATCCAGCCAATAGCCAGATAACCGCAAGCAAACATATATACATAAATACAAATCAAAATGGGATCTCCTTATTTTTATAATTCTATTATAAAATCTGACTTACCCAATGTTCAAGTGCCAGTTCGGACAGCTCCTTGTCTGCAGGAGTAGCGGGTTCAAACCAAATGAAAAGGTTCGATAGGGACACCTTTCCTGGAAAAAAATTAATAAATGAAAACATCGAATAATCGAACTCAATAATAAATTCTCTTATTCTCTCGCCTCTTATTCTGCACTTAAGAATATTTGAGCGACGAGGGAATTAACCATTTTTCGTTTTTTTTATTATTTGTTTATATAAAAGACTAGCAGTTACCCGCGACTTCGTTCGCGTAGAATAATGACTTGTAGCAGAATTTGGGCTTTTGAATTATTTGAATTTGCTGTAAACTCCACGGAGCTTGAGACCTTTCCAACGAATGCAAAACCATTGAAATTTATTTACGAGCGTTTTTGAGTTATAGATTTAGGAAAGAACACCCGACTTATTTTTATATATTATAGATTATTCAGTGGGAGGTCGTTACGTCATGTTACCTACTCTTTAAAATGCAGTAAATCGTGACGTCATCGTCACACGATATTTCAAATCAATTTATAGTCAAAAAGTATTTAATTTTAGAAGTAAATAAAAAGTACGTGCATTATATTTTAAAAGAAATCAAAATAGGTCATTACCCTGTTATTGTTTTTTTTTATAATGTTTTCGTCTTACTCAATGCTAATGGACATCTAATGACACCTAATCGAAGAACCGATTTTAATTGATACCTATTACCTTATCTTATTGTAATTAATCACTGCAAAAAGATGAGATTTAAAATCCACAACGGGTCAATGAACTTTGTTTTTGAAATGAAGCAAAAAAAGGGTTTTTTCTTAGTCCTTTCCTGAACGACTTTGAATGACGGAAAGAGCTAAATCTAAACTTTTAATTTGTTTTGTCTAATTTGTCAGATTGGCCTGTATGTATGTATGTATATTTGTGTGCGATTTACTCGCATTTGGCTAAACCGATTTTGTAGCGGTTTTCAGTATAGTATTTTTTAGACTAGGAAGAAGGTTTTCAGAACTTACTCAATAAAAACCATCCCGTAAATCCTCCTTGAAAATGAAATCAAAAATGTTTTTTGGGTAAAAAACTGTAATTTTTTTTTAAACTGACATGGTCGCTAACACTATTATAAGAACTTATGACGGGATATTTACCATGTTTATCATTATCATATATGATATTTATATATTTGTGGAAATATCGGAAACTCATCGAAGTGAAATAAACATGGTAAATATCTCGTCATAAGTTCTAATAATAGTGTTAAAATTTTGCTTACCATGATACAAAGGCCTGAACTCCTCATCATAAACCCTCCAAGCTTTAGCATGAGCTAGCATGGTGTTCTTGTTGCACAAAAACCTTCCAATATCCTGATCCTGGTAATAGGGTACATGACCCCTATTGTACCCCAGTTCGCAGATGACAAAAGGCTCGTTCAATGTCACAAATATCTTGACTCGATCACCAAATAGAGTGTAGACGACCCTCGCATAGTCTTCGAACCAATCCACTATTAAAGGATTCGCCCAGCCACCTGGAATAAATAGACTTTTTGATGTAATGTCCAGTCTGTTAATCTTCAGAGGGGTTTGTAGAAAGTTTGGCTGCTTTTCCACCAGAGATATGATATGTAGCTATGGTACGAAGATGTAATAGTTAAGCTGTAAAATTATGTGACCGTTTCCACTGATACTAATCTATGTAGCTGTGTGAGGAAGATGCGCAGTTCGAGTATGCGATGCATCGATAGTATGAAAGCCATCGTATGCATTCATAGCACGTATGTTTTAATATAATAAACATAGCTTAGCTGAGTCCGTTTCCACCGGTGCTTAGTTATGTGTACCAATAAATTTGATTAGTGGAAGCCAAACGCATCCACAGTATCTTTGGTGGAAAAGCACCATAAGAGACTACATTTTTAACAGCGACCATCTAGCACAGTTCTTTAATAAACCTGATTATATTAAGCTTACAAAGCGTTGAGATTATGCGAAACCGCTTGTTTGTAGAGGAGGCCCATGGTCCGGCAGTGGAATCTTAAGAGCTATTAATGTATACAGGGTGACTTTGAATTCGACGTATTCTTCTCAGAAGGTGATAATACAACTAATTTCCTACAAAATTAGCCCTGAGGTCCTTGGGCGGAAAGTGGCTAGTTTCTGAGATATTCAACATTTTTGGTTTTGGTAAAAAAATCCCGAATTAATTACAAACACATCAATAAATAAAAATACTGGTTGGATTTTAGTAGTTTTAGTTTTAACCAGTTGCCAATACATCAGTTATCATTTATAAATAGTAATAATAGCAGAAATATCATTTGTTTTAAAATAGCAAATAATTTCCTATGTAATTTTGTTTTGTGTCACTAATTTGGTCGATAGAAAACTGGATTTATTTCAAAAAAAAATATGACACTAAGCGGAATACGTCGAATTCAAAGTCATCCTGTATAACGATAGTGAAGACACAAGAGCTCACTCACCCAAGTCCTGGAGAGACTGTGGCAGGTCAAAATGGTATAAGGTAATCAGAGGCTCAATTCCCTTCTCCAGTAGACCATCGATCAGGTTGTTGTAGTAGTTCTTGCCATCCTCGCTGATGTAGTTGGGGAACCCAGTGGGAAGCAGACGAGGCCAGGATATGGAGAACCTGGAAGTCAAGAATAGGTCTTTTAATCTTTCTACTATATAATGAAAGCTATTTTTTTAACTGCAATTTCCAACCCACCACTTCGGGTGTAGCTTACGCCGTATCTGCCGTATCAATTTTATGGCTATTATACTAGTGGCCATAATAGCCATTATTAATAATACGAGTTCTTACTCGCGTTGGGGATTACTACAAAATAATGACATCCCATTTTTTTATTTCATTTCAGAAATTACAAAATTCCAAATATTTTCTTCCTTTTTTTCCGCGTAAAGCATGCGTTCAAAAGTTGGCAGTAACTTTAGGAGAATTAATGTATAAGGGACACCAAACATGGACTCACTGTTATAGCATCGATAAGTCCTCTCTTTGAGGCTTGAGAGATAGGGCGGGAAGAGCCATTAGATGATTCTCCCCCTTTAAAAACGGGGGCCCTTAAACTAATTTTTATATGGGCCCCGTCAAGGCACGCAACATGCAAGTGTGGAGACTGGTAAACCTCTCTTGCATCTAATCTCCTATATATTTAAAGGAGTGCTATGGTCCAGCAGTAGTCTGTGTCACACTGTTGATGTGTTCAAGAGTTACCTGTATATATCCACTCCCAGTTCCTCTAACATCTCGATGTCCCTCCGCCACAGATGGTAGGAGTCACACGCCACGTCCCCATTGGCTCGTCCCTTCAAATCAGGATGCGTGTGTAAGAGCCTGTCCCAATCACCTTCGCCCTTATCTGAAAAATTATGATGAAGACTGTTTACAAAGTCTCCAAAAGAATACGCTTTTTGTATTCTGAAAAGGGTTCATCATTACGGTGCAAAAAGGCCAATGCTCAGCTAAATGCCATTAAGGCCAGGCATCCATTTGGGCTCATTGATTACGACACACGATAAGGGGGGGGGGGGGTCGACAAAGTGTGACTTTATGTGACAAGGGGGCGGGAAGGGTCTTAAAATTCGTGACGTCACATTTCAATTATTATAATCTAACTCTTAAAACACTAAATTGGAACTATTGTCAAAATCCTCAAAAAAATCTAGATGTAAAATTATAAAAAGTGACGACACACTAGGGAGGGGGAGGTCTCATACATGTGACCAATTGTGACAAGGACAAAAATCATGAAATTCGTGTGACGTAATTTATCTCTTTCATGTTATGTCAAAAACTGGAAACTAGGCAGTTGATTAATGTATTAAAGACTTACCGCTAACATTCCAAGCACCTTCGACCTGATATGCAGCAGTGGCTACTCCGAACTTGAACGAAGGTGGGAAGGTCGGTTCTTCTGTAGACCAGCAACGGGTGATCAGGATGCTGTGAATGTCAAACAAACACTTTGTAGCAGCTAAACCTTTTAAACCGTGGAAAACTTAACGGATTGCCAGGAATCTGGCTCGAAGCAGAAGTAGGAACGGTGTGGTTTTTAGTCAGTAAGAGGCTGATTCTCCTTCTCGCCTCACTTAGGGCGAGAGGTGTAATTGGACGAAATTCCCGTCTTTAAAAAAAGAGAATAGGCTAGATGATTATTTTTTATTTTAATGCTAGTCTTGTACATTATTTTAAAATGTCAGACACACATATTTTTATTTTATCAAATACTTTCAAAGATACTTCGATAAGAAATATCGCGTGGCGTCGCTTCTAAGTAAGTTTTTTTTTTTTTTTGATGGAATAGGAGGCAAACGAGCAAACGAGTCACCTGATGGTAAGCGATCAGCGCCGCCCATGGACACCCGCAACACCAGAGGAGTCACAGGTGCGTTGCCGGCCTTTGTTTTTTAAAAAGGAGTATGCTCTTTATACATCGTCTATTTCGTATTTGCTTCCATTACTAAACTTTGATTCGTTTTATCTAAGTGTTGAGTAGGTTTAAAGTAATCGAAACGAAAGCGCGTTCGGCGCTATGATTAGTTGGTTTATTCGAACCGGCTAATCAGAACGCGTCTAAAATTTTGTAGGAGATCGCAAGGTATGACGTTATAATATTTTTGCGTCAAATAGTGTACTTACTTCTCTAAAATTAGCTAGAAAAATTAAATAAATAAGCATATCGTCAAATTAAAGAATGATTGTAGGATTATTTTGGGATATTTCATTATATTGAAATGGCAAAATAATTTATCTTTGACCTAGGAAACTACCCAATTCACGTATCTAAAAACTCCGCATCGATAAGGTTTTAACAAAAACCCGTAGAACATTTTTCTCGAATCGGGGTTCTTTTTTTTATTAACGTTTATTACATAAGTGCGTGCAATTCATATTTTGTTTTTCGAGTGTATGTATGTTTTTATTTTTTGTACATAATAATGATGTAATGTGACTAAAAAAAACAATGGATTTATTTGTTACATAGATATAAATACACTATAATGTATATTTTTACTTTAAAAAAATAATTGTCTTAAGATTATAATTATCTTGTTACTTCTCATGCTTAATTAATTACTAGTGACCTCATTGGTATAATATCACGGCTTTCAAGTCCTCGAAGTGGTAGGCAGAGGTCGGTGGTTTACATAATTGGGTGTAATTACGTATGTAGGTATGTACCACTACCAGAGGCGGGTTAAACGTAGAGACCGCTCTAGACAAGGGCCTCATGGTGGCCCCACCTGTAGCGGTGTATACCTGTACGGTATACTGAAGATTTGTGCAAGTATACCGAAACGTGTGTGTGACAAAACTTGTACAAGGTTCTTGACTTGCACACTCCAGTATACTTGCACAAATCTTCAGTTCCGGTTCCACCATAGCTCGCCACGCGACCAGAACGCACGGGCACAGTAGACCCGTGCGTACGGCGCGTCGCGTTTCGTGCGCGCTTCGATGAGCCATCAGACCACCACAGATGGGGCCCAGTAGGACAGATGCCTGATTCGGAGCTGCGGACTACCTACCTTACGGGTTTACCGGCTCTGGCTCAAAGAGTAGGAACGGGGTGGTTTTTAGTCAGTAAGAGTCTGACACTCCGTCTTTCCCTCTTGTGTGTAGAGGAAGTCCATAATCCATTAGTTTTGGATTTTGTTTTTGTGAACCCATCAAATGTATAAAACAAAGTCCTAATGTGGGGCATAAAAAATAAATAAAAAAACTGCGTATAAAAAATTGACATAAAAATCCAAAAAATTAAAAACAAAAAAGAAACTAAGATGCCAAAAATTACTGTTATAACTAGTTATAAGTACTGATAGATAAGTTTGAAAATCGGTCCACAATTGGCAAATAATAAAAAAACAAACATCCGAACGTAGTACTTCTTCCTTTTTAGAAGTCGGTTTAAATTATAATTTTGTTTAAGGAAAAATATTACAAGAATTATTTTCGAAAACAAATAGTACCTACTAGGTAAGTATGACGCCAGTGTTTAGGTATAAAGAAGCTAAAAAACAGTCTGCATTATAATGGTTTCCATGCAATTATAGTTGTTTGTCATTATTTCAATAGGTACCTGAATTTATCTTAACACTTTAACTTAACTGTCTAAATTATTAATTACTTAGATTAACATATTTTTATAAACATTTTTATAAAAATAGCGAATAATCGACATTCTTTTATTATTATTTTTTTGTATGAAATATGTGGGTTAGGTAACAAACAAAACGATTTAACGCATTTTATTTCTCAAAGGTAAAAACAACGGTGACTGATTAACAAAGGTGAATATCGAATATTCAATGTTGGTACCTATTCAATGTCAGGTTAGTGTACTGTGGGAGAGCCACGCTTCGGCACGAATAGGCCGACTCGACCGGAGTGATACCACGGCCTCACAGAAAACCGACGTGAAACAACGTTTGCGTTAGGTTTCATTGTGTGAGTGAGGTTACTGTAGGCCTAAGTACCTCCTCTTCCCAATCCCCGATTGCACAAAAGGTCGACCAACGCCTCTGGTGTTTGTCTGGTGGATGTCCATGGGCTGAGAGACGTATCACTAGATGTCAAGTAATTACTTATAATATCAACCATCGGTAACCGCAACACCAGAGGAATTACAAGTGCATACGTATTTTCAGACATATTGGGACGAACCACCACCGATTTTATTAACTCAGTCTATGTCTAGTCTGCAAATTATCAGTCTATCTACTTTTCACAACGGGTATCTAGCTCCATTTGCAGACAGACTGACTGAATTAATTGACATAAGTACTTAAATGCTTTGACTTTGACTTTAATTGTACTTTATCGACATCGTCCATTGACATTGTTTGCTTGAACAATAATTGCTTAGCCGCTAATCACTGCTTATGAAACCTACATAGTAAAAGGGCAAACCGTAGCAATTATATACGAAACCAGGAAAATGAAAGAATAAACCTAATTAATCAGCCACCAATGAAGCAAACATTAAGGAAAGTACCGCATTATTGCCGCATTTACGCTCGTTTATGGCCCAAACCATAGGGGTTATTGGAGAATCGGTCATTGGGAGGGGCCCAATGACCGATTCTCCAATAACCCTTAAATTACAAACTCCAAAAAGGCCGGCAACGCACTAAGTGTTTCCAGTGTACATGGGCGGCGGCGATTGCTGATAGGTCTGCTTTAACCTTTAGGTAATACGTCTGCTCGTTTACCGCTATATTCCATAAAAAATAATGGCTACTTAAATTACTATTCTTTATTAACGATTTTGTTCCGAAAACAATTGCTTAGGACTGTGTTAAGTAACCATTAAATGACTCTGAGTACAGCGGTTAATCCTAGTGTTAATTGCTAATCTGGCTCAAACTCGGAAACCACTGAACTGATTTGACAAAAACTTTAAAATGTTTAATAGGATATCTACTCCCACATGTTTTCCCACGGTGCTCAGTAAGCATTGATTATAACGTGATGTTTTACCTATAGCATTCCTTGATAAACGACCTATTAAATACAAAAATAATCATTCAATTTGACCCAGTATTTCTGAAAAAATAGGACGTTTAAACAAACAAACTAACAGCTTTATAATATTTTTAAACTGACATGATCACTAACACTATCATTAGAACTTAAGATGGGATATTTACCATGTTTATTTATGTCGATGACTTTCCGATATTTCAGCACTGTTGCAAGTGCCATGGTCACGGATGAACTGATCATCCGTGTTATAATTCCTGTGTTTCCTAATGGGTATAACCTGGGTGTCTTCAAAGCCCGAGTGAATAGGTTGCTTATGGGCAGACGTGCTCCATCGTAGGCCGCATCATCACTTACCATCAGGTGAGATAGCGGCCAAACGTCGAGCCATTTTTTTTTTTGAGGAGGGAAAATCATCCAATAACTTCTCTCGCCTTGGGCGGGGCAAGAGGGAGTGTCAGACTCTTACTGACTAAAAACCACCCCGTTCCTTCTCCTGCTTTTGGAGCCGGAGTCCCGGTAGACCCGCTAGGTAGTCCGCAGCTCCGGATCAGGTATCAGCCCTACTGGGCCGCATCTGTGGTGGTCTGATGGCTCTTTGAGGCGCGCGCGGAACGCGACGCGCCGCACGCACGGGTCTGAATCTGGTCGGGCGGCGAGCAACCCCTACTCGCCGTCCGCAGGCCCGCACTTACGATGGCCGGAGAAACGTTGACCCATTAAATATATAAATAATAAGTTTTAAGATATGGAAAATCTTACCTTATTACTGTGTAATTGAAGCAGTGGACATAGTACTACAATAAAATAACTGAGTAAACTTACCAAGACACAAGTACTCGTAAAGAATTCATTATGTATACTGATGTTACATAGTACATGACGATACAGCGTGTAATCTCGCAACTATGTATTATCTCTACTAGTCTTCTTAAACACTTATTGTTTGATTTTTTCAATTAACTTCACACAACCTTTATTTGAACTATATTCACACATATATAAAGGTGTTCTAAAAGTAACTGCCACGGCTTTAATGGGAGGTAGTATGCCCATGGACACTTGAAACACCAGAGGCGTTACAAGTGCGTTGCCGCGTTTTTGGGGGTTAGGAATTTAAGGGTTGTTGTTCGGGAATCGGGGATTGGGAAGATTGGGAAAGGAAGAATTGGGCCTCCGGTAACCTCACTCACACAACGAAACACAACGCAAGCGTGGTTTCTCGTCGGTTTTCTGTGAGGCCGTGGTATCACTCCGGTCGAGTCGTCCCATTCGCGCCCAAGCATGGCTCTCCCACACTTAAAAAGTGATTGATTTGCTACGATATATTGGCTATGTTGGGTTTTGAATGCACTGCAATTTATTTATTTATTTTAGGTACATGTAAAGATAAAAAATTCATTATCCGTTGACTGGATTCTCCAGCACATTAGCTGAAATTATACTGTTTAATGTAGTTTTAAGGAATCTCTATGAAAACTAATATTTGTAGAAGATAAACGGGTATAACATGAGGTGCCATAAAACGGCTTGGTTTAGGATGATTGTACAGTTTCTCATACTAACTGCGGTATTCAGAGACATTTATATATAACGTCATGCCTATAATCCGAAGGGGTAGGCAGAGGTGCACATTATGGCACATAATGCCGCTATACAATGTACACCCACATTTCACAATTTATGTTGTAAGTCCCATGTAGGTAGTGAGCCAATTGCCATATACCGGGCATATTTCCAGACTCCGTGCTACCACTGAGATAATTTTCGAAGAACCGAACATTTGCCAGTAATACTTCGTCCGACCCGGGAATCGAGTTTTAGCCGAGGCTAACGAAGAGCAATTGCATTTTTATATACCACTCGGCCAACGATATAGTAAGTATTATGAACTATTCCTTATAATATCGAGAAACTCTAAAGGAACCAACATTACCTATGAGCCTTTTTTTAAAAATAGGTTCGTTTTATACTTAAAAATGACGTGACTGGTTCCCACACTTAAACTTTGGTTACTGTTGTATTTTTAGAAGGGGAAAATCATCCAATTACTTCTCCGGCCTTGGGCGAGGCGAGAGGAGTGTCAGACTCTTACTGACTAAAAACCACCCCGTTCCTTCTTCTGCTTTTCGAGCCGAAGCTCCGGTAAACCCGCTAGGTAGTCCGCAGTTCAAGAATTGTTTCTTATACAATAAACAATAAAGTACGTGTCTAATGTTTTTTCATTATCTAACTGACGGACTAAATAGAATTTTAATTTTCATACCCCGTCATCATTCCTATTTACGATTGGTACCTAGAGAATATTTCACTTCAATCGTGTCTCCTTATTGTATGTATATCGACAACGCGTTGCTCTCCATAATCTACTAGGCACTTGCAATATTATCACTAGTTGATCGAGTAGAATTGTCGGGCAATAGTCAGTCAGGCAAAGTGTGATTGAGGTTTTTTGGTTTTTATTATAAACGGAGTGGTGTCTAAAATGGTGTGAGGTTAGTATATTATATGGCAATAGGCTCTCCTCTGTTACCTGGGAAAGGTGAAAACTACATTGTAGGTACCGTGAAGCAAGTACAAAGAGGAGATGTCATAATGTGATTGTGCACTGTGACAAATCAGATCGGTTGTACTCAATGATATTATAAGCAAAAAGGTATAGCTATAGGTTATAAGCGCTCAGAAAATGACACATTAAAATGTGGACAATTAGCAACGTGTTTTTAGTATGGGATTGCATGTTGGAATATAGAGAGGGGCGTGGATTTTAACGTCCTGCGCTCACCGTAAAGTGTCACGCATTATATGTTAAAGGGCAATCCCGTTATAACATCTCCTTGTTGTATTTGTTTCATGGTAGATACCTACTCATGCACAAATATCCTTCAGGAATCAAAAGATGTGAAGATATGTTAAGTTGATAGTAAAAATAAAACATATTTCTTGTCAAAGAAACTTTATTTCTACACTTATAAATTACAATTGATCATCATTTCACGTTTCTTTACACATACACACACACACATACTTAGTTACACATATAAATAACATACTTACTATATTTTTCATGCTACACAACAAACACATTTCATAGATTTAAAGCTGGTACTGAGAATTAAAAAAAGTAGTAGTATATAAGTACTTTATCCAACTCACTTGGACTACTTCATATTCTTATCTAACGGTGTGTCCTGAATAACCATATAATATCCATAACCCAAACATTCTCATTAACTACCACATATTCAATTAGTAGAATAGTATATCTGATGTTTCAGCACGGAGCTGGTGTAGGAACGGGGTGGTTTTTAGTCAGTAAAAGTCTGACACTCCTCTCGCCTTACCCATGGTGCGAGGGATCATTTGATAATTTTCTCCCCTAGGTAGGTATCTACTGTAATGAATAAAGTGGACAAAATAAACAGACACATATTATTTATCTCTGTTTCAACCATTTTCAATCCCTACTTACAAATATTTCTTTATTCTTATTATTTTCTTTCTTTTGCTAATTACTCAATAGTCTTTAGGATCTGTGCAATGTGTCTTGATGACTTTAGAGTAATATCTGGAGGACAGGCGTGGCGTTCTCGTGCGATTAGCATCCGTAAAATCAACTGCATAAAGTCCAAATTTTGCACTGAAAGAAATAAAAAAGAAAAACAATATTATATATATGATAATAACTATTGAGAAACATACTAACTGTCGTGTCGTGTTTATTAGTCCCGGTGTGACTTGAAATTAGTTGAGCATTTCTCGAATAGTTTTAAAAGTAGGTTACAATACACCTTATGTTACAATTGAAAAAGAAATGTATGGGATAACTGGTTCAATATTATTTTTTGCCTTTTTACTAAAAGAACTTACTCATATCCTTTATCGAAGTTATCCATGAGAGACCAGTGGAAATAGGCTGTGACGTTGACGCCATCTTGGATCGCGAGCGCCACCTGTCGAAGGCAGAAATTTGAAAAACTTGACTTCTTGAACCACTTTATGCAGAAAAGAGTCAATGTTTATTTCACTTCTTTATGCTGTCAAATTGAAATAACTAGGGGCCTACTCCGGTTCTCGAATCCGAAGTTACGTTTAATTTTCGGCCGTAGGTTTTATTGATTTACTAATGAAATTACTTAAAATAACGTTTTACTTTTAATTTCTAATCAAAATCTGTTTATTTATCTTCATTCCATTCGTTCATTTTTGTTCACAAAGGTTCGCAATAAATGGAATTGTAGTACGAAATCTGCGAAATTTCTGACGAAACTTCGTTTTTCGTTGCATTAGAATAGACCCCCTGGTCCGGGGTACGAAATTTCTTCATTATTGTAATCTTCAAACGCAACACTACCTCCCATTGAAGCCGTGGCAGATACTATTGAAGCTCCTTATACAACATGACTGTCACCAATCCACCGGTTGGAAGAACGCGTATTCAACGACTTGAAACACTTACTACCTACTACTTCTACCAACTTACTTGTTCCAAATATTTCCTAGTATAGTTCACAGTTCTGACGTCATTGAGCGAAGCATTGCTACTGAAAAATCCGTTTTCAGTGATCATGATCTCTGACACATTGTATGTGTTCTTCAGATAGTTTAGCTGCTGGCGGAGACCTTCAGGATATATCTGAAAAGTATAAATAGCTTCTATTGAAAAAAAATAGCGTCTATTTCATTATTACTTACCATCAGGTGGGATTATAGTCAAGCATAAGTTTATATAGAATAAAAAAAAAATTAAAGCTATTGGAATTGCTTGCCTCGTTGGTCGAGTGGTCGCAAGTGCGACTGCCGGGCAAGGGGTCTTGGTTTCAATTCCTGGGTTGGGCAAAGTAGGTACTACTGAGCTTTATTCAGCTTTTCTTAATTTTCTCAGTAGTAGCACGGAGTCTGGAATTGTGCCCAGTATATGAGAACAGGCTCACCCCCCGTTACATGGACTTATAAAATAAATATTGAAAAATGGGTGTAGGTATTTTACATTGTACAGTGGTATTACGTGCCGTAATGTACACCTTTGCCTAACCCTTCGAGGATAAAAAGGCGTGACGTCACGTATTTTAGACTAGTGTGATCCAAAGAATCCACTCATGAGTAGTCATAGCTACTTTCTTCATATCTTCCTTTCTTCTTAAAAGTGTAAAGTAAATTATGCTCTATCCTGATAAAAACAGAGTATAATATTAAATGCAAGAGTACCGATAACCATTTGATGTCACCTTTCTCCCACGACGGATCCGCTTCCAATACTATTCCCAACTCTTCGATGCCATCGACCAATGTCTTGCCAATCGCCTCACCAGGCTTCGCTTTCCTGACCAGGAGGCTGGAGTAGTGATTTAAGGCATAAAAGTCGAATGTACCTGTAAAGTTTTGGATAGCAGTTCGTATTAAAAGCAAATTATTTTGGTAACCTTCAAATATTATTCACGTAACGGTTTTCGAGGTAACCTGACAAACCACGCTAGGGGCCCATATCAATTAGTGGCCTTGCGTGACAAACGCCATGACGAGTATAATTACCCCCCTTCTCAATCGTCCCAATCCCCAATAACTCATAAATTCCTAACCCCCAAAAGGCCGGCAACGCACTTGTAACGCCTCTGGTGGTTCGGATGTCCATGGGCTGCGGTGATTGCTTAACATCAGGTGTTTCGCCTGTTCGTTTACCGACCTTAAACCTTAAAAAAATAAGCTGTTTATCGCTTCACACAGTTGCAGGAGTAAGCATTTAAACATAATTAACATATGTATTATGTCTGACGAAAGCTACAATACAAAAAACCTAGGTAGGAGTAAGACGAACCTCACCTTTCACCAGTTCTTTCTCTTCTTCAGTAAAAGGTGGGAGCCTGGGTTCTGAATAACCTTCGTTTCTGCTGTTGTTGGCTAAAATTTCTTCCAACTCCTTCGGCCAGCCTCCTTCTTTGGAGTAGATAGGGTGGCCGTATCTTCCTTCCTAAGTAAAGGGTATTTTATTAGTGAAAATTACGTCTTAGCTTAGTTCAATTACATTAAACTAGTGTTATTTAGTGGAACATAAATAAACCGATCTTCAGCATCGTCATCATCATCAACCTATAACGTGGCCACTGCTGACCAAAGGCTTCTTTTCGCACGGAGAAGGTTTGAGCATTAATTACTACGTTTGCTCAATGCGGGTTGGAAAACCAACAAATTGCAAACCTTGATTCAGATAAGGCTTAATAAACAAATGATAGTTTGGGAAAGGCTAAAAGAAAGCCAGATTTAAATATTAAACTTAGCAAAACTGAAATATATTGAACATACATACAATATACTGACGGGCGAGATTGGTAACTTCCACATCATTTTCTGTTGCTGGTGCCAGCCACAGGTACAGGAAGACAATGGCCACTTTACCTGTAGAAAATAAAATTTTTGCTTCAACTTTATGCTTTTATTTTCTTTATGGTATAAACCGGTAAACAGACGCAGAGCAGACGGATCACCTGATGGAAAGCAATCACCACCGCCCATGGACAATCGAAACAACAGAGGCGTTACAAGTGCAATCGGGGCCTTTTGGGGGTTAGGAATTTAAGGGCTGTTTGAGAATCGGGTATTGGAATGATTGGGGAGTAATTTACAACTCACAAAATTATATAACCCATTAAACCATATTACGGCACGAATGGGTCGGCTCGACCGGAGTGATATGACCTCGCAGAAAACTGACGTGAAACAACGCTTGCATTGTGTTTCATCGTGTGAGTGAGGTTACTAGATGCCCAATAACCTACCTTCCCTATCTTTATTTATGATAAACCTTTCTAACTTAGCAGATGCCTATAATTCAGTAGTGGACTGTCAATGGTAGTTAGTTAAATAGGATGCATAACAAAGTTCCAATATAAAGCTTACCATGATACAAATGCCTGAAGTCTTTATCGTAGATCCTGTATGCCTTCGCGTGTGCCAACAGAACATTTTTGCTGCAGATGTACCGACCGACCTTCGGATCGTTTATGTAGGGAACCGTTCCATTATTGTAACCGGAGTCACACAGAATTTGTGGCTCGTTCACCGTCAACCAGATCTTCACTCGGTCGGCGTATAGAGAAAATGCCACTCTCGCGTATTCCGCAAACCAGTTGGATATGAGCGGGTTGGTCCAACCTCCTGGAGTGAGACATTTTCATTTTAATCAAGGTAAACCTTTTGGCCGATGAAATAGAGTTGGATTTGGTATATCATGAGGAACAATTTGTGTAATAATCTAATCCAAGTGTGAGACTTCATAACCTCTGAGTTTGTTTCGGCATTTCTTCTCAGAGTAGTCGGACAGGAAATGCCGGCCTCATCTAGCTATTTAAAATATTGATGTGTAAAGTGTTATTTTATAACCTACTTACAGAAATAAATATCATTTATCATTTAACGATATATCAACCACGGCTTTAATGGGTGGAAGTGTTGTGTTTGAAAGTTACTATAGTAAATATAAATTATTGAGTACCTATGACAACTTTTTTTCATACAAATAAATCTATGTATGAGTTTGTTATGAAAGAGCTATCTCTGTGTTGTTTTTTCTATCACTGTCTTGTTTTCATTGACGAAGAGACGCATCGTGCGAATTTGTGAACCACGTCATGCAAAGCAGAGTCAATGTTTATTTAACTTCTTTATGTACTCAATTTTTACGAAATTTCTTCATTATTGCAATCTTCAAACACAATACTACTTCCCATTAAAGCCAAGGCAGATACTTTTAGAAAATCTTACATAGATTAAAATAAAAGAAAATACAACTAGTCTTTTAAAAAAATCTGTTCCAAGGAAGTAAGTCTTTAGAAAAGAAGACTGTTCAATTGTTCATACCAAGATTTTGAAGTCGTTGTGGTAGATCAAAGTGGTGCAGGGTAACAACAGGTTCGATCCCCTTCTCCAGAAGACCATCGATCAGGTTGTTGTAGTAGTTCTTGCCATCCTCGCTGATGTGGTTGGGAAGACCATTCGGGAGAAGACGAGACCAGGATATTGAGAATCTGTAATTGAAATAAGTAGATCCCTTAGATCGGGTTTGCATTAGGTGAAATTGGTAATAAAAGGTAGGGAAACTGCTAATATTATCATCATTATATCAGCCATAAGACGTCCTCTGCTGATCTGATATGACTGATCATAAGCATTCCCAAATTACTTCCAAACAGCCTGGTTGGATATGACTTACATCCGGCCTACATACTGGACAAATGGACAGTGCAGATCAGTAAATCCGTTTTTAAGGATTTTGTAGAGAAACCAGTAAAGAGTCTCTAGCCATAAACATTACTTTCTCATTTAGATTATTATGAAAGAACGAAAACTTCGTGATACTAAGTTCCAAATTAATTTCCTGAACATTTTGTATTTAAAAAAATCTTTTTGAATAAAAATATATTTAATTTCAGGGTTTCAACTAATAGGCTACGTCTAACTTATAGGTTACAAAAAAAAAAACAAAGTTCTTAACCAGGAGTTACTCCTGTAGAAGACCAGCCCTCACCTGTACATATCCAGCCCTAACTCCTCGCACATCTGCACGTCCCTCCGCCAGAGCCGGTAGGAGTCACACGCCACGTCCCCATTGCCGTCGATGGTGTCAGGGAACAGGTGCAGGTGTCTGTCCCAGTTACTTTCTCCTCGGTCTGAAATAGTACGGAGTTTAATGTCATCTCTAAATGAATAATACAATAAAAATCTTATTAAATTTAATAATATTAATATCATATTGGTCTACGAAATATGAAGAGATATACTCGAACTCTTTATGAAAAGAGCATACTACTTTTAAAAGGCCAGCAACGCGCCTGTAACCGCTCTGGTGTTGCGGGTGTCCATGGGTGACGCTGATCGCTTACCATCAGGTGACTCGTCTACTCATTTGCTAGGTGGCAAATGAGTAAAAAGAAAATGTTGGAGATGAGGTTTAAACTACGTGATGTTCTGTAGATATTGTAAGCTTGACATTTCTCGTAATTGTATGGACTATTTTTTTTTCTTGATATGTTTGCGTGATACTTTGTTAATTCGTTTGTACCCAATTTACATTGAAATTTGCATGGCGTGGGCCTGATAATGGCGATATATAATTGTATTTTTAGAACATCTTGAACAAATGACAAAAAACAATAAGATAAATAAAATTATTTCCTAACTTTTGCCTTTTCTAATTTCCTAACTTTTGCTAGTAGCTACGACGTTCCCGTAGGATAAAAAGTATCCTATCACTCAAGTCAGCTCAAACCCTGTCTGTATATCAAATTATTACAATTAATACGGAAATATTTCTGAGAAGAATAGACATGATGTCAAAGTCAAAGTCAAAGCATTTGTTTCAATTAATCCTAAATAAGGCACTTTTGAAACGTCAAATTGAATTGTCCGACAGTCTGTCTGTCAGTGAAGCTAGGCGCTCGTTCCAAAGTGTAGCTTCGAATGTTATAGTACGCTATGTAAAGTATGTTACCACTGGCGTTCCAGCCGCCTTCTATCTGCAGTGCTGATGTACCAGCTCCGAACTTGAACCCTGGAGGTAGCTGCGCTCCATATCCATTGCTGAGTAGAATACTGCCAAAAAATGAGAATAATTTAATTGACAAGACTTTTTTTGTCAAAAAGGGAGGCGCTTTAAGTTTTCTTTACCACCTTCAAGTTTTAGAAGTCATATCATATCACTATCTTTTTTCCTAATAATACTATGCTGAACCGCATCATAATCGGTTCAGCCAAACACGAGATAATAACGCACAAACATACATCTATATAGGACAAACTGTTCCGTTTTTTTGAAGTCGGGTAATGAAGATGCATTGGATGAGGTTGAAAGTCTAGGAGACAGACGATGTTTTGTTCGTTTAGTCGGATTCTATTTTTGGATGCAAAATGAGACTCGCGATTTAAATATAAAAGATTATTGTGAAATAAATCTCTTGCAATGTACGTTATTACAAAACTGGACGAAATCAAAAGGTGAATTACACTATTGGAGTTGCGTTCACTCATCACTAACAATATTGATCCTGGCTTACAGGAATTCAATAGTTACATAACTACTACAAATTAATTAAAACCTTAATGACATTATAATAAGATCGAAGATGTGTCATAAGGTGTAACTCTGCCTACCACTTCGGAGATAAAGGCATGACATCATAGTAAAGCGTGACGGTGATAGTCCGATACCATTTTAAGGGCCAAACGTATTAACTGAATTTAGTTGACAAACAAACCTTGAACTTAGCAGACACATATAATTAAAGCCAGACACTGAATAATGTAATTTAAATTGTCACTTTTTTTCCAATACTACGCTACGTAGTAAAACATTACAGCTCTACTACTACTATTTTTTAAATTGTTTATTTTGTTTGAAATTTTCATTTTCTTTTTTAATTAGGATTTTCATTAAGTATTTTGTTATACATATTATGCTTCTGTGGACTAGTTTTACTTGTTTTACTTGTAGCATTTAAAAATTTAAAGACCTAATAAACATTGACTACACGCTTGGCGTGGTGGCTGGGCAACCGGCTGCCACGCAACGAAAAGCGGGCCCGATTCCCGCACGGAGCAACTCTTTGTGTGATCCACAAATTGTTGTTTCGGGTCTGGGTGTGATGTGTATGTGAATATGTATATTTACAAACGCACCAACGACACAGGAAAACATTCTAATGTGGGGAGTGGGGGGGGGGGGCGTTAATAAAAAGGAAAATAAATTAAAGAATATATAACATACCTGAACACAGTCACTATTAAAACAATATTGAACATGATGTCAGTGTGACAACACCTCACAGACTGAAAATAACAAAATAGAATCGGACATATGCCAGAATTTGCAAATATCTATTATTACTGACTATTGCGCCTAACATTAAATGATACTGTACATGTTAAGTCAGAAGGTTAAGAATAAGAAAACAATGTATATTAAAGAATTTGTAATAGTAATTAATAAGTTCTGTAAGTATTGGATATAATAAGTATATCAATATTTTTTGATAAACCAAAACTGCAATCTCCAACCCGTCTGCTAAATACAAAGATTTTGACAAACCCCTCTTATTTGACTGCACCACTGGGCAACCGCAACACTTTGTGTGATCTATAAATTGTTGTTTCGTATCTGGGTGTCATATCTATGTGAACTTGTTTGTTTCTAAACGTAACAACGATACAGGAGTAAAATCAAATGTGGGACAAGGTTTCTTTTAAAAAAATAGGGAAGGCCCATCGTACAGCAGTGGACTTGCAAAGCCTGTTCATGTAGTGTCTGGCGTTGTGCTTGGTCCCAATTATGGCTGTATCTGGGTTTCACGGATTCAAATGAGTGCCTGTCTGACTACCGTAACCGATTATCAGATGTGAAATAAATCAAACTGACACCTGTATTTAACAATAGTACAAAAAACATCCTTATTACGTAGGTAATAAGTATTTAGATGCAGTAGATATGCCATCTACTGCATAATAATATGGCATAATATAAGGGATCACTATCATCATCTTACTCATGATACGATTGATCGTTTACCGACTTATACCATTACAAAAATAGGATTTATTTATTTATTTATTGCACAATGTACAGACTTAAATGACTAGTACATTAGATTGCATTACTGTAGGAACTTCTAGCATGTTTAGGTTTATTTTTTTTTTTTTTTTTTTATTTATTTATTTATTAGGTACACCAACAGCAATACATACACAGAAAGATATAAAAGATACATGACAATAACATTACTGGTATGTATGCCTATTACAGGTATACACATCATTTATGACTACAACATTATTAGTGTTTCTGTACAGTGCGACTTAGGGACTAGAATAAACAATATTGACTATTTTAATATTAATTTCTATTAATTGCATTCCCATATCTCCGAGATAGTTTTTCTAAATTTTTTAATAGAACGAACATGAATGTCGGTGTTTGTTAATTTAATGAGACTGTTAAACTCATTGCAAATCCTAATGAGGGGAGCATTAAGGCCTAGGTTAGATCTGACTATAGGGATGAAAAACATTCTGGTATTAGGATGTCTGGGAGGCTTAGAAGGGACTGAGTAGAGGATGCGTTCCGTTAAGTCGCTGCATTTTTTCTTTTTTCGGTTTAGTAAGTATCTATACTATAATATTATAAATATACTATACTATATACTAGCTTTCCGCCCGCGGCTTCGCCCACGTGTAATTCGGTTATATATAGCGTTTTTTAATGTTTTTTAACGTTTTTTAAAATTACACGATAAATTAAAATATTTTACGCTACCTAGCTAAATGACGGTAACGAAACCATAGCGCGATCTATCTCGATGCCAACGCCATCTATCGAGCATCGAGACAACTCGTGATAGTTAATAGAAAATAAAATTCGGGTGTTTTATTTATGCATACCGATTACGTCGAGATTTATGGACCGATTTACGTGATTCTTTTTTTGTTCGGTAGAGTATACTTTCAAGTTGGTCCCGTTGTTACCTAGTCAGGATCTGATGATGGTATTCCAGGGAAATCAAGGGCAAACCTCAAATTTACAGGCAATTACGTTTTTGACAATTTCATAGATCTGTTTAAGTATTTGCGTCTGATAGTCATCATCCCATGTGAATGAGCTGATGATGGAAGGTACAACTCCTCAACGGTTAGGAGTTGAAAGAAAATTCTTACGAAGTTATACGTACATGTGAGGCTATTAGGTTGACCTGATAATAAAAAGTAAATCTCATTAACGTTAAGAATTTAGGTGAAAATGGATGCGGACAAATTTCGTCTCTTCACTTGTTTCCTTTTAGCTGTTTGTATGGGTAGTGTTAACACAAAATAGGGATTTAAAGGCGTGATGTTATTAATGTTATGCATGTATGTACATAATTATGTATGTTATTATGTATGTTAAAGAGACGACTGAAAGTTGTCATACAAAGTCTTTTTTTTAAGGATGGGAAATCATCAAATGACCTCTCCCGCTCTGGGTGGAACGGAAGGGAGTGTCAGACTTTTACTGACTAAACCCACCTCGTTCCTTCAGTTGCCCTTTGCGTTCCGGGGCCACGGTATCTCGTTAGAACTTTCCCGCAGCCCCGGCTCAGTTTATCCCGTTTCCCCCTTGGGGGTTGACATTTCAAAAATCCCTTCTTAGTGCTCACTTATGTTACTAAAGGAACCTCTGTTCAAAATCTCAGACTCCTATACCGAGCGGTTTCGGCTGTGCGTTAATAAATCAGTCACCCAATCGCACCCCTAAATCACGATTGGAGGGTAGTTTGAAAAAACTTATAATGTCAAACATATTTACTTGCCTATGTACGTGTTCATGCCAAGTTTCAAGTTTATAAACCCAAGGAATAAGATTTTTCATAGAAACGTTTTTACCCCTTTTCCCCCCCTTGGGAGTTGAATTTCCAAAAATCCTTTCTTAGTGCTCCCCTACATATCCCAAGGAACCTACATTCCAAATTTCAGCTGTCTACGACCAGTAGTTTCGACTGTGCGTTGTCTGTCAGTCAGTCACTCAGTAACGGAAGAGTTTTATATATATAGATAGATAGATTAATATATTTAATATTTTATACTAAATATTATAATTTAATATTATAAATAATTTAATATTATAAATAATTTAATATTATATAATTTATAATTTTAATTTAATTTAATATTTAATTTAATATTATATTTAATTTATTTAATATTTATTTATTTAATATAATATTATAAAGCTGAAGAGTTTGTTTGTTTGTTTGAACGCGCTAATCTCCGGAACTACTGGTCCGATTTGAATAATTCTTTTTGTGTTGGGTAGTGCATTTATTGAGGAAGGCTATAGGCTATAAAATATCACGCTATGACCAATAGGAGCCAAGCAGAGCGGGTGAAACCGCGCGGAAGCAGCTAGTTATAAATAAATTGATATGCAAACTACCATTCAGTAGGCTATTAATTGAACATTCAAGTAATTAATATTCAACTAATTAAAATGCTAATCAAGTTTATTTTTGATTAATTAATTAAAAACTACTGCTTCCCTTAGAAAGATAGAGGTGTAATATGCAATATTCACGATAAGCATTTATTATGCACATTTGTAATTTGTCATCAAGTCTACTCCTACTAAGGGGTTACATTTGAAAGAGACCAGGCAACAGCGCTCTCTAAATATATGTGCCTATCCTTAAACTCAATGCCGGTTGGTGTTACCAACTTATAATTATAAATTATAAGCCCAGGTTTCCTCACGATGTTTTCCCTCACCGTTTGTCAGTGGTGTCTAAATAATCTTAGAAACATATACAACGTGTAACAAAATACCCATATACATCAAGAAGCGCTGATGAATACAGGTTGAATAGAGTCTCTACACGAAGTTTCAGCTGAAAATATGATTAAAAAAATTGTTATACCAAATACTTGGTATCCCATGTTTCTTTATTTTAAATCATACAAACATGTCACAACACTACAGGGATCACTTGCGAGTATTACGAAACATTTATTCTGTCAATCTGATCGCCTAGCACCTGTCTACCTAATTTTGAATCACGCGGCAGCACGATTTGAAAAATTCATAACTTGGTGCCATGAAAACATGAGTTTAAAACCCTTCCCGTATCGTTTGTTATGTTATCTAGAAGCCGTGCACTTGATATGTATACCCCCTTTTTGTTACACGTTGTATATACATAACTCGGTAAAAAGTCACATTGGTACTAGCTGTTTGTAAGTTTAGCCCGCACTCTCATTTTTTATGGTATAAGCCGGTAAACGAGCATGTGGGTCACCTGATGGTAAGCAATCATCGCCGCCCATGGACACCCGAAACACCTGAGGCGTTATAAGTGCGTGGCCAGCCTTTTGAGGGTTAGGAATTTATTAAGGGTTGTTGGGGAATCAAAGATTGGGAAGATTGGCAAGGGGAGTAATTGGGCCTCCGGTAACCTCACTCACACAACGCAAGCGTTGTTTCACGTCGGATTTCTGTGAGGCCGTGGTATCACTCCAGTCGAGCCGGCCCATTCGTGCCGATGATGAAAAGCGGGCGGGGGTATCAAACCGGGCAATGTTGACTGGTTCACGATTATATTTAGTAATAGATTATTTCACACTTGTGAAATAATCACATACATCACATACAACTTTTTTTATAACGTCACGCTTTTAATCCCCGAGGGGGTAGGCAGAGCTGCACATTACGGCGCATAATGCCAATGCACACCCACATTTCCAGACTCCGTGCTACCACTAAGAAATTTTCGAAAAACCGAAAAAAGCCCAGTAATACTTCGCCCGACCCGGGAATCGAACCCGAGACCCCTTTCCCGGCAGTCGCACTTGCAACCACTCGGCCAACGAGGCAGACTACATACAATTTATTACAATGTTATTTCCCAAAATTGTACCTACTATTTAGTTCGTTAGGTAAATATGCAAATGTTCTTAAATACGAGTATATAATGAGGTCACGCGGTTATTTACACCTTAAGTACGTGTCGTAAACTGGTCCTCGTGAAGAAGCCGGGGCGCCCTGCGGACTCTCCATCCGCATACCGGCCCATTGTGCTCGACGAGGTGGGAAAAGTCTTCGAAAGGATAATTTCGAACCGCCTCGTCGCGCACTTGTCCGGATTTGGGCCGGACCTCGCGGATGGCCAGTTCGGCTTCCGCAGAGGGCGCTCCACGGTGGACGCCATCATGCGCGTAAGGGACCTCACGACGGGGACTGCAGTGTCCAGGGGTAAGGTCGTTGTAGCGGTGTCTCTGGACATCGCCAACGCCTTCAACTCCCTACCCTGGAGCTGCATACTGGAGGCACTTCGGTATCACCGGGTTCCTACCTACCTCCGTCATATAATCGAGGCCTACCTGACAGACAGGTATGTCATATACCCCGGTCACCAGGGCGAATGGAAACGGCGAGAGATGTCGCGCGGTGTTCCACAGGGTTCGGTTTTGGGACCGCTCCTGTGGGATATCGGTTACGACTGGGTGCTGCGCACCGACCTCCCGAACGGCGTCGGCGTAATTTGTTACGCCGACGATACGCTAGTGTTAGCGCACGGGAGGTCGCACCAGGCGGCGGCCAACTTAATGGCGAGAGCGGTTGCGACAGTTGTTGATAGGATCCGGCAATTGGGACTCGAGGTGGCGCTCCACAAGTCCGAGGCCATGTGCTTTCATGGCCGCGGGAATGCGCCACCTCCGGGTGGGTTCCAAATAACGGCGGGAGGAGTTTCCATCGGCGTCGAGACGACGATGAAGTATCTAGGACTCGTCCTCGACAGTCGATGGAACTTCGTGGAACACTTTCGACGTTTGGCTCCTAAGTTGGAACGGACGGGGGCTGCGCTTAAGCGGCTCCTGCCAAACCTCGGGGGCCAAATGCCTCCTGCCGGAGGTTGTACGCGGGGATCGTGCGGTCCATGGCCCTCTACGGCGCCCCTGTGTGGGCGCCGAACCTGATGCGGCGGCCAGCTCGGGCGCTGCTCACGTCTCAGAGGGTCATGGCCATCCGGGTGATCCGTGGATATCGCACGATCTCCGGGGAGGCGGCGAACCTCCTTGCCGGATTACCGCCGTGGGATTTGGAGGCGAAGGTGCTCGCGCGCGTGTTCAGTTTGCGCGCCGACGCGTGTCGCCGGGGCGAAACTCCACTGCCGCGTCAGATCAGTGCGTGGCGGGACGAGCTCCGGCGCGATCTCATGGCGGAATGGCAGCAACGACTGTCGCAACCGAGGGCTGGGCTCGCTGTCATCACAGCGGTAAGTCCCCTCTTTGAGGAGTGGCTAGAGAGGCGCCACGGCGTCCTCACCTACCGCCTGACGCAGGTGCTTACCGGACATGGGAGTTTCGGTAGGTTCCTGTTCCTTATTGGGCGGGAGGAAACGCCCGGGTGTCATCACTGTGAGGACCGCCCGGAGGACACGGTAGAACATACGGTGGCGGTGTGCCCTGCGTGGGCTGACCACCGCCAAGTCCTCAGGGATGTGGTCGGCGACGGCGACCTCTCGCGCCCGGCACTGGTTCAGGCCATGGTGCGGAGCGAGAGGGACTGGGATGCCGTCTCCTCCTTCTGCGAAGCAGTCATGCTAGCTAAGGAGGAGGCGGGGCGCGTGAGAGAACAAACCTCCTCACGCCCCAGCCGTCGCGAGAGACACTCCGGGCGTCGGGGATCGCGAGACGATCTCCGGCCACCGTAAGTGCGGGCCTGCGGACGGCGAGCAAGGGTAGCTCACCGCCCGAACAGAACCAGACCCGTGCGTACGGCGCGTAGCGTTCCGCGCGCGCCTCAAAGAGCCATCAGACCACCACAGATGGGGCCCAGCAGGGCTGATGCCTGATCCGGAGCTGCGGACTACCTAGCGGGTTTACCGGGGCTCCGGCTCGAAAAGCAGGAGAAGGAACGGGGTGGTTTTTAGTCAGTAAGAGTCTGACACTCCTTCTCGCCTCGCCCAAGGCGCGAAAAGTCATTGGATGATTTTCCCCCCTCAAAAAAAAAAAAGTACGTGTCGTGGATGGTAAAACAAATGTTTTGTCCACATTCAACTAACTTGAATAATAATAATATGATGTAAACACTAGTTAATAAATTTAACGTATTACGGAAGAAATTAATTATTACGTTATATTTTGTATAATCTGTCTCATTGGTTAACAAGCGCGGTTGCTGAGTAAGAGGTCTCAGGCTCATGGCTTTTGTGACTTTTTTTGAGGAAAGAAAATTATCCATTGACTTCTCCAACCTTGGGTGAGGTGAGATGGAGTGTCAGACTCTTACTGGCTAAAAACTACTTCGTTCCTACTCCCGCTTTTCTCTTTCCGAGCCGGAGCGCTGATAAAAACACTTTTGGTAGTCCGCAACTCCGAATCAGGCATCACCCAACACCCTATTGGGCCCCATCTGTGGTGGTCTGATGGCTCTTTGACGCGCGGGCGGAACCTTCCGCTGGGTCTGGTTCTGATCGGGCGGCGAGCTACCCTTGTTCGTCGTCCGCAGACCTGCACTTACGGTGGTCGGAGATCATCACGCGAATCTGGTACGGCTAAATAAGACTACATCTTTGGGGTTTGTTTATAAATATTTCACATCGTCATTGGAGAACGTATTTGAAATAATAATATGGAATTATTTATTATGCGTAAAAAGTGGTAGACAAATACTAAGTATTGTATAGAAAAAAAGATATATTTTTTTTTCAACGTTCATAAGTCTGCGTTTGGCCACCAACCCGCTTACTGCCAGGACGGTGAAGCGAAGATGTGGCCGAAGATGGAGCACACAGACTTAGAAAGTACTTATTTACTCTGACCTTGAAAAGACCCGGGTTGTATTTCTCAGGAAAAATATGACGTGAAACAGATAGTTATTTGATTAATGTCTCACAACAAAGTAACATGTGTGAAAAAAATAGATTTACATTCAATGAGAATTCATATAATAGTTTTTGTATAGGTAATATTTATTTTATAGTATCTTAGGAATCTACAACACCATTGCTTTGCTAAATAAATTGACGTAGTTATATGCTTTCTGACGTAGTTATAATTATGCTGTTATACCCAAGTAGTTACCTTTTTTCTTTTTTTAAGGGGGTTAACATCATCATCTACTGACTTCTCCCGCCTTGGGCGAGGCGAGGAGTGTCAGACTCTTACTGACTAAAAACCACCCGTTCCTACTCCTACTTTTCTAGCCGGAGTCCCGGTAAACCCGCTAGGTAGTACAAGTAGCTATCATCGTACGATCATCATGTTATAAGGTTTTCATTTCGCACTACGTAAGTTTTTGTGTTACTCATTTAATAAAATTCATTAAACGTAAAAGTAGTTTTTTATCATCACGCATTTTATCCCCGAAGGGGTAGGCAGTGGTAGACATTACGGCAAGTAATACCACTGCAAGATGTACACCTACTTTTTACCATTTTCGTTATAAGTCCCATGTAATAAGGGGTGAGCCTATTGCCATATACCAGACACAATTCCAGACTCCATGCTACTACTGAGAAATTTTCTAAACACCGAAAAGAGACGAGTAATACTTTGCTTGACACGGGAATCGAACCCGAGAACTCTTGCCGCCCATACTTGCGACCACATAACGACTAAGGAGAAGAAAATTACATTATAATAATTTAGAAACATGTCCATACATAGTTACATACCTTTTAAACGAAGCACATTTACAAATATTCACACATCAACAGCCTATAAGTGGCCACTGCTGACCAAAGGCCTCTTATCACGCGGAGAAGGTTTGAGCATTAATCACCACGCTTGCTCAATGCGGGTTGGCGATTTCAAACTTATAATTAGAAGTTATAAGCCCAGGTTTCCTCACGATTTCGGAGCTGCGGACAACGTAAAAGGTTACCGGGGCTCCGGCTCATAGCAGGAGAAGGAACGGGGTGGTTTTTAGTCAGTAAGAGTCGGACACTAAGGCGGGAGAAATAATTGGATGATTTTCCCCCTCAAAAAAAAGGTGATATTTTCCGTCACCGTTTGCAAGTGGTGTCTAAATAATCTTAGCACAAATTTTCACATTTTCATGCTGTTGTTGCTAATCCATACAAATTTAAGATTATCATGATAAAAGCCTCGGTTTTTTTACAACATTATGTACGACGTTCAGTCTTTAACATGTATTTTAAGTGTGCAGTTGTCTTATCGTGAGTCAAGCTTAATATTTAATAGTACTTAATTATTATGACTGCCTCGTTGGTCGAGTGGTCGCAAGTGCGACTGCCGAACAAGGGGTCTCGGGTTTGATTCCCGGGTCGGGCAAAGTATTACTGGGCTTTTTTCGGGTTTTCGAAAATTTCTCAGTAGTAACCCGGAGTCTGGAATTGTGTCCAGTATATGGTAATAGGCTCACCCCTTATTACATGGGACTTATAACACAAATAGTGAAAAGTGGGTGTTTATAGCAGCATTGCGTGCCGTAATGTGCTCCTCTGCCTACCCCTTCGGGGATAAAAGGCGTGACGTTGTGTGTGTGTGTTAATTATTATAATTTTAATAATCCTCTATTTATTAATGTCTTTTCTCACACGTGTAACTAGACTACGTTTAGTTTCGTTGTCGTTGTCGCGGTTACTGTTCCGATTTTGATTATTTTCGGTAGATGCTTGTTTTTCGGTTATTTTGTTTCTTTTGACATCGAATTTGTTTTGTTTTGTTTTGGTGTTTGTGATTGCTTTTGTTATATGAAACAAATAACAAAATGAAAAGAGCATACCTACTCTTTTTTAAAAGGCCGGCAACGTACCTGTGACTCCTCTGTTGTTGCGGGTGTCCATGGGCGGCGCTGATCGCTTACCATCAGGTGACTCGTTTGCTCGTTTTCCATAAAAAAGTGCGTTGCGGGCCTTTAGATTGAGGAGCATCACTGAACCTGACCTGAACCTCACTCACATGACAAAACATAACGTAAGCGTTGTTTCACGTCAATTTTTGTTTCGTGGCATAGCAAGCGTTGTGTTACGCCTCTGGTGTTACGGGTTGTCCAGGTTTCAATTATGTGAGAACAGTGTAACATTAATATTCAGTCAAAGAGATCGAAATGATAAATGATATTTATTTCTGTAAGTAGGTTATAAAATAACACTTTTACACGTCAATATTTTAAATAATTAGATGAGGCCGGCATTTCCTATCCGACTACTCTGAGAAGAAATGCCGAAACAAACTCAGAGGTAAAAATGTCTAGTCACCCTATATCTACCATTGAGAGATTAACATGCGTGATAGTAGAATTTGTTTAGACAAATCCAAGATCAGATAAAAGATCAACAGTTCCAATAAAATTATTCTCAATGGTGCGTTTATCTCATTTGTGATAAGAGGTACTAGATAAGGAGGTCTGATCTTTAGGTTTATTATGGTTGTTTTAGAGGCCTTAATCAGATTAAACATCAGTATTTTATAAGTATTTACATTGCGTAATGCACTTAGGATACTTCTCGAGTTGATTACGAAATATACATACGGTATGGGGAACCTCTTATAATGACTTAATTTAATTCGTACGATGCGGATCAGTGGACGCAGTTGTATGAGTTTCTACACAAGATAAACTAAAATCCGTTGCGTGCGACGCGTGTAAAGGTCTCAGCACACATATGGGATCGGAAAGGGATCGTAACCGTAACGCCTTTCGCCTCGCTGTCAACCAGGCGTCAACCTACCGTATGCACGTAACGAAAGCGTATCAGCAGCGCCTGTACGTCAACTCGGCTACGGCTAGGCGACACCGACAGACTAACACGATAGTTAGTCGGTACGGAGAGACGTAAGCGCGGGGACGGAGAAACGTAAGCGCGGGGACGATGAGCCGTAAGCGCGGGAATTCAAGTTCGGAGCCTGTTCCGAGGCGAGGCGATTACGTTATTATTCCGATTAGTGTGCGTTGCAGTAGGGAGTTTAATACAAACCATTCTGAACGGCTCGAGGCGATACGGTGACGATCCCTTTCCGATCCCATATGTGTGCTGAGACCCTAATGCGTACGATGCGGGCCTGCGGACGCTTACCTTTATATTAGTTAACTAGCTTTTGCCCGCGACTTCGTTCGCGTGGAATAGTGACTTCCGGCAAATTTTTGGTTTTAACCACATAGTTCCCGATCTCGCGGGATCTCTTCAAAAATGAGATGTGGAAGATATTCCAGGGAACTCTTCAAAAATCAACATAATGAGCTCTGCGTTTGAATTTAATAGATGTATACTCACTTAGGGCATTGAAAAAATAGTTTAAAAACGGACTTAAACTAACTTAAAACTAAAGAAAGCTACGAATTACGAATTTATAACAATTAAAAAAGAAACTATATTACAACCTATCCTCTATGCTATAATAACCAAGCTTAAACTAAATAATTTAAAAGAAACGACTTAAATCTAATCTAATTAATAAAAATTAGACTTACAATTTTATTAAAAAAACTAACTACAGTAACTACTAATAATCGATATCAAACTAAACCTACGTTAAATAGTTTAACCAAAAAACCAGGAAAACCCAACAAATAAACTTATTAATTGACAAATACAACGAAACCAATTTAGAATATACGAAACAGCAGGACCACTACAGACAAATAATCATACGACTGATAATACACTTTTTCTACGATAGTACCGAAGCGCTCGGCCGATACCCAACCAAATGAATGTAACGAAACCATAGCGCGATCTATTTCGATCCCAACGCCATCTATCGAGGATAAAGACAACTTGGATTATTTATTTATACTCCGTTCGGGCATTTTCTTTGTACTAAAAGTTTAATTATATTGATATTATTTTTTTCATACCTTTTTACTATTTATTTACTTTTTTTCGATGAATTAAAACAATAACATGAACCGAAGTCGTGTAACGATCGACATAGAATTATCTATACTCCGTTAGAGCATTTTCTTTGTACTAAATGTTTTATTATATTGATATTATTTTTTTCATACCTTTTTACTATTTATTTACTTTTTTTCGATAAATTAAAACAATAACATGAACCGAAGTCGTGTAACGATCGACATAGAATTATTTATAAATAATTTATTTCTTATTTTTATTTTTTGATTTTTAAAATAAAAATATATCTATGTCCTTTCTAAGGTTCTAAACTATATCTGTACCAAATTTCAACCAAATCCGTCAAATAGTTGCGGAGATTAATGGTATAAGCATAGAATGTTCGACGTGATTCTTTAATTTGACATAACTTTTTTATTTATGAACCGATTGACATGAAACAAACACTAAATGTAAATTTAAGCATCCCACAATATATTCGTGAAAACCGCATCCAACTCGGATCAGCCGTTTCTGAGATTAGCGCGCACAGAAGACAAACAGACAAACAGACAAACAGACAAACAGACAAACAGACAAACAGACAAACAGACAAAAAAAAAGTTAATTACATTTTTGGGTTCGACATCGACATAACAATAACCCCTGCTATTTTTTTTATTTTTATTTTCAATGTACAGACAGCACTTTTCTACGATTTTATTATATGTATATATAGATTATATTCTGTCAGTGTGAGCATTTACGAGACCTACCCAAATGTTCTTTTGGTTAATATTGTTTGTCGGATCATTCAGCAACAGTCGTAGCTGAGCTGATTGTAAACTGACACATGCGTGCTGCCATCTGAACAGGTCCGCTCATACTGTTGTGGTTCTTTCCTCTAAAGACCACTACAGAATCAACTTGCACGGTTCTCTCACATTATCCTATATTTCATTGTCTGGACTTTAAAAGAGACTATGACCTTTGAGTTTGTTTCGGCATTTCTTCTCAGAGTAGTCGGATAGGAAATGCCGGCCTCGTGTAGCTATTTGAAATATTGACGTGTAAATGTGTTATTTTATAACCTTTTTACAGAAATAAACATCATTTCATTTCATTGTGGAAACTGAATTTTCAGGTCCTTAAATGAACCGTTTTAGTATTGTTGTGTAATTACAGTTGCGTAACAAATTAATGTGATTAACATTCTTGATAATTTACATACGACGATGCTAATTTATTTCTACCAACTCCTTTTAAAACTGGCTAGCGTAGATATGACGTCAACCGCTGAACAATAGGATAGTATCCTATTTTTTTTAATGACCGTCTGGTAGATTATTTTAAAACATTAGACACGATTTTTTAGTTTCTTACAAAATTAAATAGTCTAGTAGATTATTTTAAACATTAGACTCGTAATTTTTCATTTATATATTTTCGACGATATATTGATTTGCAATATTGTGTGACGGCATCTTTTACCACATTTTATAGGGTAACGTGACGTAACGACCTCCCACTCCTAAACTGAACTTCTTTTTATCAAAGTATCGTGGTATTTATCTTATATCAAAATAAAGAAATACGTGTTTAATATTTATTTTTTTCATAGTCTAAGTAACTGACGGACTAATTAATTTTCATAAAATCTAACGACCGATTTCGATCACGGTGGCCAGTCTAATAAATGACACACAACATAACTGGTAAAAAAAGTATGTTAAAATAAGTGTAGATAAAGTACCTCTGTGTTCCGGAGCTGCGGACGTAGTAACAGGTTACCGGGGCTCCGGCTCCGGAATGGGGTGGTTTTTAGTCAGTAAGAGTCGGACACTCCCTCTCGCCTCGCCCAAGGTGGAAGAAGACATTGTATGATTTTTCACCCCTCAAAAATGTACTTCTGTGTATAAAATAAAAAATTGTGATGCTTTAATATTAAAGCAGTTGCACTGTTATCTCAAGGACATCAAAGAAATATAATTTTAAACTCTTGTAGTAAATAAAATAATTGTTCCAAAATCCTTAATTATCATTATCGTTACATATTTCAAATCTGAGAGCTCACTGAGATAACATCTTTTATTTCATAAAATTTACGTATGAACGTGATGGGAAGGTTGTTTTCAATTGTTTTTATTATTACATTCAAAGAAAAAAAAACATTAGGTACCTATATTATAAATTATAAGGTCAGGTTTCGTCACGATGTTTTTCTTCACCGTTAGTCAGTGATGTCTAAATAATCTTAGAAAGTGCATAGTACACGAGTATCTCGGAAAAACATATTGGTTTCGAACCCGCACCCTGATGTCTAAACCTCCGGGCCACCACGACATTATGGATGCAATGGGCGCTAGTGTTGCAACTCAAGAATAGTGGAATTCACAATATCAATATCGATCGATCGAAATAGGGATGATGACGGGGTATGAAATTTAAAAATTTAATTAGTCCGTCAGTTACGTAATTACGTAATAAAAAAAATATTAGGCACGCATTTTTTTTTTGTTTTATAAAATAACAATACTTAGAAAAATGAATCAGGAGTCACGAATCACGTTTTGATAATAACTATCGTAAGACATGAATATCATATAACAAAAAAGTCTGCGAACGCTGCTCATGATGAAGTGTCTCTGTGTGTCTCAAAATTAGTAGAGCTTTTCTTCATTAATGTACATGCGTAATCTGTGTTTTTTTTTTAGTTAAAGACAATAATTATAATTGTAAACCGAACATCTCCAATTATTTCTATTCTTTCAGTATACTGATCCATGGAGCCTGGAGCGCCACTGAACAGCTGAAGTTCCCTGAAACGTTCATGTTCGGGGCTGCTTCAGCTGCCTACCAAATCGAAGGGGCATGGAATGAAAGTGGTAGGTATACACTATCACCATATTTGTTTCTAGAAGTTCTATTGTCAACTCCTATTATGTACACTAGTACAGACTTAACTATAAGTCCCTATGTCCTTTATAATTTATTCTGGGTCATAAAACTGATATTTCTTCTTGACTGCGCGGTTGGTACGATGGCTGGGCAACCGGCTGCCGCGAGCGAGCTGTAGCGACTCTTTGTGTGATCCACAAATTGTTGTTTCGAGTCTGGGTGTCATGTGTATGTGAACTTGTTTATTTGTAAACGCTCACGACACAAATCCTAGTGTGGGGCAACGTAAAAAAAGTCAATGTTAAAGTGTTTGGAAGTAAACACATCCATGATATTAGGAAAACATCGACCCATTACACATAAATGCAAGAAAGAAATCATCGTAACACAAGATAAAACAAAAAGGTTTATTCTTCCAGACAAAAGTCCCAGCATGTGGGACAAGCTGCTCCATGATCGCCCGGAGGTAGTGATGGACCGCAGCAACGGAGACGTGGCGTGTGACTCCTACCATCTCTGGAGGAGGGACATTGAGATGCTGGAGGAACTAGGAATGAATATGTACAGGTAAGGTCATTAAAGGTACGCATCGTACGCATCGCACGCAACGGATTTTAGTTTGTCTTGTATAGAAACTCATACAACTGCGTCCACTGATCCGCATCGTACGGACCGCATCATCGGCAATGCCTACATGCGATGCGTGCTGATGACGTCATACTGAATGCGTACGATGCGTGCGATGCGGGCCTATGGACGCTTACCTTAACAGTTCACTGCTAGACTATGGTCCTCTTTTACATAAAAGTGTTTGCCATAGTCACATTTCACACTAAGGTTATAAACGTGAAAGTTCGTTTGGATGATTGTCCCACAATCACGTTGAAATTACTGAACTGATTTTGAGGAAATTTGGTATACAGACAGGGAAGATGACTTGCGTGATAGGACATTTTATTCCATGAGAACGCGAGCGAAGCCGCTGGCAGAAGCTAGTCTTCCATAAGATCGCAATTTAAAAGGCTTTAATTCATCAGAGATCGCCTGCGTACATCACATCACATCAACAGCCTATTAGTGGCCACTGCTGACCAAAGGCCTCATTTCACCTGCCAATCAAGATCGCCTGCTCACCCTCTGTCATATGTTATAATACCCACGGGAAGAGCAAGGGTGCTGACAAATGCATCTATTCTATTCAGCCGTCACCGTGTGGTGACCAGACCTAACTATACTACACACCATTATAAAAAAATAAATAATAATTTATCAGACTGTGTCATAAAAGCAGATTAACTAATAGATTTAACTCCTAACTTCCAGGTTCTCCATATCCTGGCCTCGTCTGCTTCCCACTGGGTTTCCCAACTACATCAGCGAGGATGGCAAGAACTACTACAACAACCTGATCGATGGTCTACTGGAGAAGGGCATACAACCTATGGTTACCATCTACCACTTCGACCTTCCACAGTCTCTGCAAGATTTAGGTAAGGATTGATTTCGAAAATGATGTTTTTTTGAAGATATAAGCCGGTAAACGAGCAGATGATTATAGTGCCATATTCGGTAATGTTTGTATGGTGAAAACATTTATCATTCAGATGGTAACGTCTCTGGTGTTTCGAGTGTCCATGGATGGCGGTGATTGCTTACCATCAGGTGATCCGTCTGCTCGTTTACCGGCTTATCCCATAAAAAAGCCAATCCTACAGACACTGATTAGAATTATTCTTTTTTTCCAGGTGGTTGGGCAAATCCCCTTATAACAGATTGGTTTGCGGACTATGCGAATGTGGTCTTTTCGCTTTATGGTGACCGAGTGAAGTACTGGATCACCATAAATGAGCCTATGGGGATGTGTGACGGGGGCTATGGGGAATTCGCAGCCCCCTATATTAATGATCCGTATGTGGGGCAGTATCTGTGCAATAAGAACACCATGGTAGCCCACGCGAAGGCCTACAGGATCTATGATGAGTTGTACAGAGATAAATATCATGGTGAGTGGTTTTGGTTACAGTCTAATTTTTGTAGTCGTTTGTCGCCGTTTAACAAGAACCAGACCCGTGCGTGCGGAGCGTCGCTTTCCACGTGCGCCTCAAAGAGCCATCAGACCATCACAGACGGGGTCCAGTAAGGCTGATGCCTGATCCAGAGCTAGGAAGTACCTAGCGGGTTTACCGGAGCTCTGGCACGCAGCAGTCTGGCTCGTAGGAACGGGGTGGCTTTTAGTCAGTACAATTATAATTATATGTATTGTTTAAATGTGAAGGTTCTGAACTCAAAATCTACTGAAAGATTTTAATGTTTTTTTTTTAAGCTCAATATCATGTAAATGACTCATTAGCAAGGTTTCTGCATATTATTATAATTTATGAAGGTTTTGCGTAAAGGTTATTAGTATGAAGTAGTTACAAAACCTTTTCCTTTAGGTAATTATAATGAAGGCTTGATACCGATCATATTTGGATCAAAAGTCGGCCATATAATTGCCATATAATTAGGTGTTTCAGTTTTCGTAAATCTCGGCAATAGCTAGGCTATTCTGTAATAGGCATGATGACTGCGTCAAAAATAAATTATTACAACTTTTCAATACAATAAAATATTCAAATATAATCACACTCTCATTCATAGATTTCATGATCTACTTAATTTTCGAATTTTTATAGCTAGCTTTTATAGAAATAAGTCTGCTATTTAACGTAAAAATCTGATGACGTCGATAATAAAGTATTTCATATAAAGTTCATATAAGAATACCTATCGTTTTTAACGTTTCGAACTTATATTCAATTTGACTAGGAAAGCTGTCGATATCGACGTTATTCTTCTGGTTTAAGCCAGTCGAGCCAGAAGACCAAGAAATCACTGATTTAACTATCGATCTTTGGGTATGAGTAATTTTAATAATCTGTTTCCTCTAACAATTCCTATAAGTTTATTTTCTGTATGATTATTTTAAATTATTAATACCAACTGATTAGTCTCTTTCATACTGTTATGATATATTTAGAATAGAAGCAGGAAACGTTTTTGTAAAAGAATGACATCCATGAATCATTTGACAGTAAAGTCAGAGTACATTCGGTAGTTTCTAAGTCTGTGTGCTCCATCTTCGTTTATACATGTATCGCTTCGCCGTCCTGCGGTGTGCAGGCCAAACGCAGACCCAAAAAGCAAACTCATGTTTGCTTGAAGTTTATAAGTAATTATTCTCATTAACTGTTTTCAAGCTTATACGTACCTATGAATTTATTTATTAATTTACGAGAAATAAAAGTTTAGACACTAAGCGTTCCTGCACGCAATGCCGTCACAGCACCGTCACCGCCCCGCCTCCACGCTTGTTCTCTTTGTTTGATTCACTGTATTACCGGCCGTGTACAAAACTTGCTCGTATCTCCATTACCACCTTCATAGGCGGCCATTAAATAAAGGAAACGCGTGAGGTGACAGTGGCCACTAAGCGGTGGAGATGCGGCAGCGACTCGGCGCGGTGCCGGTATCGTGTACAGGAACGCTAATGGTGCCTTCAAACTGACATTACTCTTAAATACACCATGACCTCTGTCTACTTCTCAATCAGGTGTTATTTCCAGGCAAGCAGATACAGCCACCCAATTTTCTCGAAGGAAGGCGGCTGGCCACCCAAATTAGAACGGTTATTAAATGAAAATGCTAAGAAACAGGGCTACCGTTACAGGCTGCCGCCTTTCACTCCCGAAGAAATTGAGCTGGTTAGAGGTATACTTGTGAAGGTTTGATATACAATTTTAGTAAGAGTGTGAAAGTCGATCGTTACTCTTCTAAAAAACATATTTGTTTTGCAATCTCTCTGATACATTATTTTATCCTATTACGAAAATTATAAGTACTGCAGTTAGGGTGTTACCACACCTATCGATCGATAGTCCATCGATGGCATTGATTGCATATTCTGTGGGCTTCATACTTTCGATTGGTATAGAATTTGTTTAATAATCACACCGGTGAAATGTTCAAAAATATATATTTTTTCAATAATTAATTAATCTTAGTCTGGACTGAAATTTGTTAGGCAACCCATTTGCAATATGTTTATTGAGATGTTAACTTTAATATAAAATATGTTTCATTAAATAAACATCTCGGTGAAGGTCGTTCTAACCTATACTAGTAGAAACTATCGATCGACGTCGACTAATCCATTCTACCATCGATCGACGATCGCTCGATTGGTGTGGTAACACTTCTTGACCAATAAGGCACCAAGAAGCAACTACTTTACTCCATTTAATCTTCAGGTACCTATGACTACTACGCTCTGAACCACTACACGACGCGTGTGGTGCGCCGGACGAAGCCAGGTGAAAAGGCAGGAGCATGGTTCTTTTACGGCTCACCAGAACTTAACGTGAGATTCGATAAGGATCCCCGATGGAGGACCACTGAAATTGACTGGTTTGCTGTGAGTATCAGCTTTTCTTCAGAAGGTTTTTAGAGAGATCTTAGATTTTATTGTTATGGCCAATTTCAATAACATATCTTTCTGTAGATTTGCTTACTAGAGAAACTATTTTGACGTAAGTTCTATACAAAATGTATTGTAAATGAAATTGGCCGGTATTCTGCAGTTTTCGCAAGTGGTAGGCATTTCCAACTGATTGATTTGGCTGTTCGGTTGAATTAGTGCCTGATTTACTGGATACTGCGCAGCTTGTACCTAATTCGATCTTTTCAATGGACGACGGATTGATTCGACGGTTGCCGCGGAGGCTAGGCAACTGGCTGCCGTACAACGTGTAGTGAGTTCGATTTCCGCATGGACCAACTCATTGTGTGATCCGCAAATTGTTGTTTCGGGTCTGGGTGTTATAAGCATGTGCACTTGTAAGGCACAAAGCCTAGGGTGGGACAACGTTTAAAAAATATTCTAATGCTTCCAAGGAGTTTTTCTGCACTTTTCTGCATTTATGTTAAAGTTTCACCAGTTTTATGTACCAAATAAAAAATTAGTCTGCTGTGATATACCAGAAATTCACATGGTTTTTCTTGTACATTCCAGTTCTACCCAGAAGGTCTCCGGGAGCAGCTCAACTGGTTGAACACCACGTATGACGTGAAGGAGATTATCATCACTGAGAATGGAATACCAACTCTTAACAGTGGACTGGTGGACATCGTCAGGTTGGACTACTATAAGGAGTATTTGGAACAGGTATGTATAAGCAGATAGTAAATTTCTTTACGATACCCTAACATCATTTTGACTTATACATAGGTACTAAGGTACTAAGTTTTGTGTTAAAAATTCTCATAAGGCCCCTGCAATGTGTAACCCTGGTGCATTTGGTGCGAGTGTGAAAGAAAGATGTGGCCTCTCTTTCCTTATCCATAGCTTCCTACCATAACACGACGAGATTGTCTGTACCATTAGTACGAGTTTGCCTTACGTTAAAAGTAATTAAAACGGAAGCGCGTTCGGCGCTCTGATCGGTTGATTTATTTGAGCCAGCCAATCAGAGCGCCGAACGTTCTCATTACTTTAAACGTAAACGCTAACTCATGCTAAGGGTGTCAGTTGTCAGATATGTACGTGTTCCAAAGTGACAACTCCTTTACAACGCGACTTTCTCTTGTTTCACCAGGTCCTGCTAGCTATCAATGATGGGATCAACGTAACTGGATACACTGCCTGGACGCTGATGGACAACTTCGAGTGGTTGGGCGGTTACGTGTAAGTTAATAAATATAAACCAGCCTTATGCCCGAATACTCGAACGCTACTCAATTTTAAGACGCTCTCAAATATAGTTCTGTCACTATCAATTCTTTATAAAATGACAGAAATAGCACGATATTTAAGTACAACTTAAAATTGACTAGCGTTTGAGTATTCGGGCGTTAAGGTACTATATTACAAAAAAAACAACCATTTTTTATAGATTTTAAATGACTATTATTTTATTGTAACTTTCGTGAGACATACTAAATTAATTATTATCTTATCGGCTTACTCACGTACTGTTTTGACGAGGAACTCGACTAGTTTCAAGCCATTTTTTTTTTTTTTTTTTTTTTTGAGGGGGGAAAATCATCCAATGACTTCTCCCGCCTTGGGCAAGGCGAAAGGGAGTGTCAGACTCTTACTGACTAAAAACCACCCCGTTCCTTCTCCTGCTTTTCGACCCGAAGCCCCGGTAAACCCGCTTGGTAGTCCGCAGCTCCGGATCAGGCATCAGCCCTACTGGGCCCCATCTGTGGTGGTCTGATGGCTCTTTGAGGCGCGCGCGGAACGCGACGCGCCGCACGCACGGGTCTGGATCTGGTCGGGCGGCGAGCTACCCTTGCTCGCCGTCCGCAGGCCCGCACTTACGGTGGCCGGAGATCGTCTCGCGATCCCCTACGCCCGGAGTGTCTCTCGCGACGGCTGGGGCGTGAGGAGGTTTGTTCTCTCACGCGCCCCGCCTCCTCCTTAGCTAGCATGACTGCTTCGCAGAAGGAGGAGACGGCATCCCAGTCCCTCTCGCTCCGCACCATGGCCTGAACCAGTGCCGGGCGCGAGAGGTCGCCGTCGCCGACCACATCCCTGAGGACTTGGCGGTGCTCAGCCCACGCAGGGCACACCGCCACCGTATGTTCTACCGTGTCGCCATGCTAGAGGCTCATATTCATGAGCAGCATTCCGCGACACACGACGCGGCGATTGTCGCGCTGCTACTGGCGATTCGAGGATCGCGCCCATCGCGCCCTCTGTCTGGAATCGCGCGCACTATCTGGCGCGCGCGACGATGTTGGCTCGTTAGACTCGTTCTCATGTGCGGAATGCTGCTTATGAATATGAGCCTCTAGCATGGCTTGAAACTAGTCGAGTTCCTCGTCAAAACAGTACGTGAGTAAGCCGATAAGATAATAATTAATTTTAAATGACATTACAGGTTAAAAACTATAAAATAAAGTCAATAAATATTCAAATACGCGTTTATTTTATTTGCTACTTATTGATAAGCGATGCGTTAAATAATTTAATGCCTTTTTATTGAACTGTTTAAGTATGTACTTACATAATATGAACACAAGCTATTTATAGGCTGCCTATCGTAGATTCCTGAATACATAGCTTTTTATGGTATAAGCCGATAAACGAATAGACGAATCACCTGATTGTGGTTGTGAATATTCACTTAACTAACACTTAACTAAACATAATAACTATACGGTACCGTTTGTATTTTTCAGTTCAAACTTCGGCCTTTATGCTGTAAACTTCACGCATCCGAATCGGACCCGCACACCGAGGGAGTCAGCGCGATATTTTTCCAAAGTGACAAGAAGTAGGATGGTACATCCTAATGTAGATGAAACCAAATTAAATTATGTTAAATAGTGTAAATTGTATTGTATTATTAAATAAAGTAAATATCTCACCTGTTATTTGTAATTAATTATTTATTTTTACTTATTAACATTTATTATTCATAGGTATTACGGCTCCAAGAAAATGATGTAATGATAAAATTGAATGATTATTTACACATAAGTTTAGATAAAAACATTAGGTATGTATTTTTTTTTAATTCCATTGATGTAATAACAAAACGTAGCCACGTTCCAAATACACGCAAGAATAATAGCTTGTTAGTAGTCTTACGATTGTTGATCTTATGATAATGATAATTAATAACCAAACCAACAGAATTATTAAAATAATTGCAAAAAAGTATTATGTAAATCGAAGCGTTGAATATTGCTTATTATGGTTTAAAAAATAGCATTAAAAATAAAACACTACTCGAACACACGTTTCTTTACACACAATCTCTCAATCTAAAATGACAAGCCTAATGTCGAGAATTTGACGTTTTGCTTGACAAATTTGACATTTTGCGTTGGAACTCGCACTTATTTGTCATCGTATCGTGATATTATCAAATAAAAATTATAATTTCATTAAAAACATCGCTCCAATAAGTCCATATGTTTACAATTAGACGTCGAAACTCTCGAAAACGACTTTGGAAATTGCTACCGACGTAAAAAAGTTAAAAGATTTTAGTTCAATTTAGGAAAAATGTCGAAGATTAAGAAGTTGACGGGCTCGTTTCGCTATACCCAGTGGGATCCTTGCTTGATTGTCTCGCAGATAGTGGCTATGCAGTCCGTACTGTACTGCTCGTTATGTCTCATCATCGCCCTCATGCAAGATTTGACAGGATCTACCAGAACCTTGGACCATATCTTCGAATATCATGTGAGTATTGTTTACTTAGCTGTTTGTTGTGTGTCATGCTGTGACGGTAGTGGAAAAGATGTATGTTACCACCTTTTAGCTTTCACGCGGCTGTCATAGGAGTGATTAATGAACTACACATTTGGTAGCGATCAGACAGCAGTGGTTACTCTGAATCTGTCTCCAATCTGCCTGACGAGATTCTGATAGTCAAATAAATTAATATTAAACCCTCATATGTACCGCAAACCTCTTTAACCCCTTTATGCTGTGCCCTATTGGGTCCATATTATTTTAACTTTATAAGATGTCACCTGTATAAAATACGGAGAGCAAATAAAGAATTGAATTGAATTGAATTTATGTCAATTAAGCCACTGCTAGGTATATACTTTTGGAACATTAATAAACAAAAAGTCTGTTAGTTGATCCATCAGTAAAGCTAGGTGCTTGTTGCAATTTGTAGCTTCGAATGAAGAAGAATGCTTCGAATGAAGTGTTATTAAGAGTTAATAATAATTTACTATATTTTATGTATTTATGTTTCAGGAGATACACATACGTGACAGTGAGGGTCGCTCGGTCATTTTTGCATTTGTCGTGAATGCAATTATTGGAGCCTTCGTGCTGTGGATGATTGTCGGCAGGACTAAACTGTGCTTGGATTTTAGGTAAAATATTATCAGATTAGATGGTATCTAGCTAATTCATTGATGTGTTGTGATTAATATCATGTTTCTGTTATTTGTAGTGATATTATCATTTGTATCATACAAAGTACAATAGTATGTATTGTACTTTTTGTTTATGCACATGATTCATCCTCTTTTTACCAGTTGTATTATGACTCTCATGTAAATAAATGGTGAACAAATAACCAAACATTGGGCGCCATTCAGGTCTTCATGCTATTAATTACTGAGAAATTCTTACAGAACCTCAATCAGTATCACAAGTTTCACATTTATAATATTAGTGTGATTAGCACACTCTTTTTTATTTATTTGTTTGGATGTTTGTCTGTCAATCACACTGAAACTATCGAACGGATTTTAATGAACTTTAGTATAACTATTATGAGATGACTTGGGTGATTTATTTATTTATTTTATTTATTTATTGATAGGATACTTTTTATCCCCATGGGAATGCGGACGAAGCCTTTGGTAGAAGCTAGAAGTAGATATTTTGCTTAAATTAAACCCATGCACTTGCCATAAGGTAACCTACTACAGAGTCTAAGGAATTATCATCATAAACTATTCTCCCATTCCAGTTGCACATACCACGGTCTCCATCTCATCGCTTGCTGGATGTACAACGGTACATTCCCAACGACATTCTCTTGGTGGGCGCTCAGCGTATCCTGTGCCTGCATCACCTGTGTGGCCGGAGAGTTCCTCTGCCTCCGCACCGAGCTGCAAGCGATACCACTCAGTAATATAGGAGCCAAAGTAGATTTATGAAACTTGTTCGGTGTGGATAGTTATTGAAGTCTGATGATTGGATGGACTAATTCTATTTATGAACTGAGATGTATTAAAGTAAGCGTCCATAGGCCCGCATCGTACGCATCGCACGCATTCCGTATGACGTCATCAGTACGCGTCGTATGTAGGCATTGCTGATATGAAGCGGTCCGTACGATGTGTATCAGTGGACACAGTTGTATGAGATTCTAAAAGACAAACTATAATCCGTGCGTGCAATGTGTACGATGCGGGCCTGTGGACGCTTACCTTAAACTACCGGCTTTGTCCGATTTTCATTTTTTCTCGTAAGACCACAAAAAGAATTTGAGAAATCGTAGGTACCAACAGCAGTTGATGCGATGATTAAGAAAAATTGGTATTGAACTTAATGTACCTATGTATAAAAAATATGTAAGTACTGTATAATATTTTTTTAGTTTATAAAATACATGAGGCTTATATACAGAGTGACCCAAAACTCAACGATGAATTTTAAGCCTTCTGGCTCTGGAAAGGAAAAAAAAACCTGTTTTTGAAAAAGTTACAGATGAAAAACCGATCACTACATTTTCCACATCGTTATAAGAAGGGTTAGGACTCCCTGTAGACTCCTTATAACTGATCAGTCTGGACTGAAATTCTTAAACATTCATTAAATAAGTTTTAACATTTCCATTGGCCTGTTTTATCCAAGTAAAAAAAAAAATATTTTACAATAAAAATAAAATTGTATTTTTTGTTAATCTGAATTAAAATAATATTATCATCATTTAAAATGTGTATATTTTTGACATTGTAACACAAATAAATAACCTTATTTTGACTGAGAGAACTTCCCAAATTGTTGAGAGTAAACTATGTATGTATGTGAATTGTAAATAATGAACGATGTAATACATAACTGCGTTGTAATAAGTGTAAATAAATAATTTCTAACTTATAACTATATTAGTTTTATTATAATCCTATGTAATTCAAGAATGTAATTATATAAGTAGGTAGACGCGCTGCGAACTACCTAGCGGGTTACCGGGGCTCCGGCTCCAAAAGTAGGAGTAGGAACGGGGTGGTTTTTTGTCAGTAACGAGTCTGAGACTAGGTACCTCTCGCCTCGCCCAAGGCGTAAGAAGTCATTGGATGATTTTCCAACCTCAAAAAAAAAACATACTAAATTCTAGAGCTGCGGTCTGCTTAGCGGGTTACTGGGGCTCCGGCTCGAAAAGCAGGAGTAGAAACATAAGTGTCTGACACTCCTTTTAGCCTCGCCCTAGGCTGAAGAAGTCATTGGATGGATTTGTCCCCTCAAAAAGAAAGCGTGATGTTTTATAGGCTTTCTCAATAATTGGAATTTCGATTCTATTCGAACCATTAGTTCCCGAGGTTAGCGCATTCAAACTCTTCAGCTTTATAATAAAAACCACCCCATTCCAACTCCTGCTTCGAGCCGGAGCCCCGGTAACCCTCGCGGTTCTTACCCTAACTACCTAAGCTAGGCAGTCTCAGTTGAATTTGAGAGCCCTTGCTAGACAGTTGCATTTGCGACCACGAGACCAACAAGGCAGTCAATTTAATAAAATACTAATTGTTCACTTTAGCAGCAGCTGAGCATCATACCTAAGACGTCAGCAGCAATTTAATGACCGAACTTCTGTTCAGTATTCAGTCATAAAACTTTTGACAAATAAAACATTGCGATTAAGGACCTTAATAAATAACAATATAAACCTTATGTCGTTTAATTAGAGTTCAGTTTTAATTGAAATTTGAATATTTTATGACTTTTTCGTAGCTTAGTGTAAATTGTTCTAAATTAAACGTTATTAGTGGAAAATACTGTTTTCCTTTTTAACTAATTTATCTAATTGATAAAAAACGAACTTTCTTGTCGCTAATTTTGATTATGTCAAAGGGGAGACAGAACTTTATTTTTTTTAAACGTGGCTCAAAAAGCAGGAGTTTTAGCATCTGAATGGTCGGAAGTTGGGGATCCTCTGGAGGGTGAGACGGTACTTCACACCGAAACAACTGCTGAGCCTGTACCAAGCGCAGGTTCGATCTTGTATGGAGTACTATTCTCACCTTTGTGACGGCTCGGCTAAATACCAGCTGGATGCGCTCGAACACATCGAAAGGCGTGCCAAGAAGCTCATCAATGATGATGTGTAAAGTATCTCATATCAGGCAAGTTCGATTGATACTTAACAATGTTTTTATGACTACATGGATTGGTTAAAATTTTATTGTCTTTTTTTTAACAGTCCTTATTTTTATATCCTGCGTAGGCTGCGTAAAACATAAAACCAACGAGTTTTTTTTAACTAAAAATAGGCTTTAATTATCTGTAAATTGGCAATTAATGTAAGATCATAGAGTTCCGTTTATACTATTGCTAGTTTTTGCCTGTGGTTTTGCCCGCTTCAACTTAACCTAGGTTGTTAAGTACCTACAAGTTTAACCGGTCTTCCAGACCCCCTCACTTATGGTAACGCAGGTGTGCCAATGGGTTTTTTAGTGAGAGGTTTCTCCCGGAGAGTCCCACATATCCCCCTCGTTCCCCGACGGGAGGACGATACCTAAGTACATAAAGTATTTTTCCCAGGGTCCAAAAAAAGGTCATCGACTTCAATGTTTCGGTGTTTTCATGGTTGTATCTACTGTAGATCCTGGCTTACAGGGGTTGTCTTCTCAAACTTTTATGAGTCTCATATAATAAGAGGTAAGCCTAGTAAGTAGTATTAAAAAACTCTATAAACACTCTACCTTATCCAAAATCGAACTTGAGACCATAGTTGCCACCAGTTGACCATTGAGACAGTTTCTAAAATAGCTACATAGCATTGAAAAAGGTTGCTAGACATTTTAAAGAAAAACCGATTTATCGAATTGTAAACAACTATCTACCGGGCTGGCTATGTAGTAGCTATATAACGAGACATATATGTATGACATAGGTGTCTTGAGTGCACAGTGATAGACAAAATGTTGTGGGTCACAGCACTTTTCCTTTGGTGAGTAAAAGTAAAAAAAACGTGAATAATTGCTCCGGGTCGGGCATCAGTCCTACTGGGCCCCATCTGCGGGCGGTCTGATTTCATGCCCTCATTTTTTTTCATTAATTTTTTTTAACGTTTGTAAGTCTGCGTTTGGCCACCAAACCGTTTACTGCCAGGACGGCAAAGCGAAGATGTGGCCGAGGATGGAGCACACAGACTTAGAAAGTACCTATTTACTCTGACCTTGAAAAGATCCGGGTTGTATTTCTCAGGAAAAATAGAAACCGGCAGATTGTTCCATTACCTGGCTGTACGGATTAGGAACGTGGATTCGATTATAGTCAAATTAATTGTTTCTCTTCTGAACCCAGGATCTCCTGCTCCGCAGCACTTGCGGCCAATAGTTCATTATGTCACCAGAAGATGTCCTTCCCGTCCTGCTTCAAATTCGGGGCTGCATCAGCGGCATACCAGATCGAAGGAGCCTGGAATGTTAGCGGTGAGTGGAATTTAATAGTACCTTCTTATGGTGCTATGTATTTAGTTTTATGATAGTGGTTTTTAATATAACATAGAAGAATATAGGTACGCCACGTCATTTACGTTATTAAACTGACATGGTCACTAACACTATTATTAGAATTTCCGATATTTCGTAGTTCATGTTTAGTTTATCCGTGATCATGGCCAGAATAATAAGTAAATCATGGCGCTTGCAACAGTGCCGAAATATCAGAAGCTGATCGAAATAAATAAACATGGTAGGTAAATATCCCGTCTCAAGTTCTAATAATATACGCCATTTATTCCACAAATAGTTCTCATTTTTCTCCAGTTATGGAAAGTAAAAAATCTGTAGATCATACAGAGTTGTTACGTGTGGGAAATGAAGCTGTGAAGTATTTCACGGCAGCTGGTTGTCTAGCTGCCGTGCCACATGCCAACCGAGCAGACATTGATTTAGCTTTATTGAGATGTGACTCTTAGTAATTTTCTCCTTAAGGAAAACCTTTCCTTGAAAACTTTCTAGCTTGCACAGCAAAACTGTGGAATGAGCTGTCGTCGGTGGTATTTCCGAACCGATACGACCTCCAAACTTTCAGGAAAAGAGCGTACCTATTCTTCTTTAAAGGCACTTTCACTTTCGCTTCGCTTCACTGGCGTTGCGTCTACAAGCGGCGCTGATCGCTTACCATCAGGTGATCCGCTTACCTCCCATTACATAACAACTATTTTTTGACTCTTTTCGGTTTCCAGACAAAGGAGAGTGCAAATGGGACCGCCTGACTCACAGGTACCCTGACCTGTTTAAGAATGGTGACACTGGAGACACCGCCTGCATGTCCTACGACTACTGGCAGAAGGATATTGACATTATTGCGGAAACAGGGATGGATTTTTACAGGTCTGTAGATACAATCTGTACAAATATATTAAGCTGAAGAGTTTGTTTATTAGTTTGAATGCGCTAATCTCTGTAACTACTGGTCCGATTTGAATAATTCTTTTGGTGTTCGATAGTGCGTTTATCGAGGAAGTTTATAGGGTATATAACATCACGCTACGATTAATAGGAGTCGAGCAGAGCAGGTGAAACCGCGCGAGTGTAGTTAGTCATAACATATCCTTTTAATCCACGAAGAAGAAGACAGCAAGAAGATTTACAAACATATCCAATGGAACGCCTAATTTTCACCACTTGTGTTATATCCCATATGTAATAGGAGTTAAACCTGTAAACCTATAGTGTTAAAGAAAATAGAATACGAGTCATTTGAGACCACTCAAAGCAGTGCAGTTCTGAATCACAAGTAACAATGTTAAACTTTTCTCGATAAATGCACTTTTGTGATCCTATGCCAGGTTCTCCATCTCCTGGCCTCGTATCCTGCCGACGGGTCTAGCGAACAACATCAGCGTGGATGGCGTGAACTACTACAACAACCTGATCAACGGTCTACTGGCGAAGGGCATCGAGCCCATCGTCACTCTGTACCACTGGGAAATGCCCCAAATGCTAGAAGATTTAGGTAAGTTTACATATACAGTACCTTTTTTTAAGGGAGGAAAATCATCTAATGACTTCTCTCGAATTGGGCGAGGCTAGAGGGAGTGTCAGACTCTTACTGACTAAAAACCACCCCGTTCCTAGTCTTACTTTTTGGGCCGAAGTGCTGATTAATTTCTATCATTACTACATTTTATAAACTTGAATACTTTGCTTGTTTTAATGTGCCTATCTCGAGAAGCGCTGGTTCCATTTGAAAAATTATAGGATACGAAGGAAGCATAGGAATCAATTTGTTAAGGTAGGTTATGAGATACCACCAGCGCTTAACCTCTACATGTGTGTGGAGTCATGTTCTCTTTAGGGGGATATTCTTGCTGCGCTTTTCGTGCAAATTGTTTTTAATCACCTCTTACATAGAGGAATCTCATACTCCAGTGGTGAGGCACGGATAGTTGATAATAATGAAGTATTCCAAAATTCCAGGAGGCTGGGCCAATCCAGCTATCTCAGATTGGTTCGCTGCCTACGCGAGGGTAGTGTTCCGTTTCTTCGGAGACCGTGTGAAGACCTGGCTGACCATCAATGAGCCTATCATGGAGTGCGACTCGTACTACGGGCCGAATATCCTGAAGCCACCAATAGATTACTACGTGGGCCCCTATCTCTGTAATAAGAACATCCTATTGGCCCACGCGAAGGCCTACAGGGTTTATGATCAGGAGTTTCGCAAGTTGTACGGTAATGTTGGTAAGTAGTGGTTGTTAATTATTATGTTATCAGCTTACTCACGTAATTGTTTGACGAGGAACTCGACTAGTTTTAAGCCATGCTAGAGGCTCATATTCATGAGCAGCATTCCACGACACACGACGCGGCGCCACAATCGCCGCGTCGTGTGTCGTGTATAAATAAAAATTAATTTAGCAGTCTCATGAAAGTTACAATAACATTGTATTGGTTGTTGTTACTTAAACAAAAGAATAAAAATACAAAGGAAGCTTTTTATGGTATAAGCCGGTAAACGAGCTGACGAATCACCTGATGGTAAGCAATCGCCGCTGCCCATGGACATCTGAAACACCAGAGGCGGTACAAGTGCGTTGCCGGCCTCTTCGGGGTTAGGAATTTAAGGGTTGTTGGGGAATCGGGAATTGGGTAGATTGGGACTCCTTCCCAATTAACTATCAACATAAACAATCGGTAACACTTATCGGGAGATTTTCTCTTCCATTTGCACAAATGGATTGTCCAGATCAAATAATGATTTTACAGGAATTTGTAGCTACAGGCTACAGAAATCAGGAATAAACAAGTATAATCTTTTTCTTCTCCTCTAATAACATCTTCTGATTTGTTTCGTTACGGGATCCAAGACAGTCATTCATTTCCCTGGGACGCGCCGGACTTCAGTGTTCCGGTGTTTTCATGTTTGTATCTACTGTAGATCCTGGCTTACGGGAGTTGCAGCGGTATGGGAGGGTGTGGCGGGCTTGTCCCTTAAAAAAAATAAGTATAATAAGTAGAGACTTATTATTTTTGCAGGAAAAATATCAATTGCAAACCATTTACTGTGGGTGATGCCTTTGACTGAAGATCTAGAAGACTTAGCAGAAATAGCGAGACAGTACTTTGTAAGTAACATAACATACCGTCGTCCCTCTTTAATTAGGCTCCGGTTCGAAAAGCAGGAGTAGGAACAGGGTGGTTTTTAGTCAGGAAAAGTCTGAGACTCTCTCTTGCCTCTTAGATCCCAAGGCGGGAGAAGTCTTTGGATGAATTTTCCCCTTATAAAACCCCTCTTTAATCCCCAAAGGAGTTGGCAGAGTTGCACATTTGCAATGTACTTATTTATTGACTTACATCTGGCCTTATCAGATTCAGAGTCCGTGGTATTATTGAGTCTTGCCAAAAATATCAATAATCAGTTAAAATCTATACCATCAAAAATTATTAATTTACTTCCCAATAATAAAATAATATTATCATATGATTAACTCGATGCTTTCCCTCAGACCGGTCGCTACACTCACGCTATATTCTCCAAAGAGGGAGGATGGCCCAAAGTGGTTGAGGAGCAGGTCGCGAAGGTCAGCTTGGAACAAGGCTTCAATGTGTCCAGGCTACCACCTTTTACAGAAGATGAAATCAACTTAATTAGAGGTAATTTAGTGGTTGGACTATTCCCTTCAAAATCTTTAAATATTGTTTAGATCCGGATCCTTTAAGATTTCCTTTAACAGAAAATTATAGTGAGTACTGCGATTTGAATAGTATGTTTTCTTAAGAGTCAAAGAATTTTACAATGTAGTTCCATAGTTTATCAATCGAAGATCAATTCTGAGAAGAAATGCCGAAACAAACTCAGAGATCATAGTCTCTTTTAAAGTCCAGATAAATCAAAAAGAAAGAATAATGTGAGATAACCGTGCAAGTTGATTCTGTAGTAATCAACCACAACAGTATGAGCGGACCTGTTCAGATGGCAGTACGCATTTGTCAGTTTACAATCAGCTCAGGTGACGGCTGTTGCTGATGTTGTAATGCTTATTTTTTTAAGGAATACGCCCGTAAACGGACAGATTAATCACCTGATGGTAAGCAGCCTTTGTCGCCCATGGACCCTTGAAACACCAGTGGCGTTACAAGTATGGCTCTCCCACACTTATGTTCAAAATTATTTTCAGGATCCTATGATTTCTTCGGCATGAACCACTACACCTCGAGAAAGGTGCGTTACACAAAACCAGGAGAGGAACAATCAGCAGCGCTTTTTGAGTCTATCTACGAGTTTAATGCTACCCTAGTCGGAGACCCGAGTTGGAAACATGGAGAAGCCGGTTTTATGTTGGTATGTTGACATTTCTACTTCACTTGACTGTCGTGTTCGCCCGGAGGTTTAAGACGCCTGCTTCTCATGCATGAGTTGACTTTTTTGATCAAGCGTGGTGATTAATGCTCAAACCTACTCCATGTGAGAAGAGGCGTTGGTTAGCAGTGGGCACTTATATGTATAGTTATGCTACGAAGATGTAATAGCTAAATTGCGAAACTATGTGATCATTTCCACTGATACTAAGCTTTGTAGCTGTGCGAAGAAGATGCGCAGCATGAATATGCGATGCATCGATAATAGGGCAGCCATCTAAGGCACTCATCCATAGCACGCATCTTTCCATAAAAAAAACATAGCTTAGCTGAGTCCGTTTCCACCAGAGCCACCAGCTATGACTGGTGGAAGCCAAACGCATCCACAGCAACTTAGCATAGCCCATCTCTGATGGAAAAGCAACCTAATTATAGTTTCTTCTATTTATAGTTGTAAAAAAATCATTTCTTCGATAAATTTTCTTTGAGATATCATTAGAACTTAAACCGGGATATTCAACATGTTTATTAGTTTTTATGAGATTCCGATATTTCGGCACTGTTGCAAGCGCCATGATCACGGATGAATTGAAGTATATGTGGGTGGATGTTTATGTTTCTTTGAGATAGTTCTTTCTAGATATTTTCATAGCATTTCTTCTTACTTACTTGCAGAACTATCCCCAAGGTATTAGAGAACAGATGGAGTGGGTGAGGAAACAGTACGGAGACGTCGAGATCATGATCACGGAGAATGGGTACTCCACTGCAGGACTCATGATAGATGATGACGCGAGGGTCGATTACATCAGATCGTATTTGAGTGAGGTAATAAAATTATTTTGTTATAACTTTGAAAAATACTCGACGCCCGGAGTGTATCTCGCGACGGCTGGGGCGTGAGGAGGTTTGTTCTCTCACGCGCCCCGCCTCCTCCTTAGCTAGCATGACTGCTTCGCAGAAGGAGGAGACAGCATCCCAGTCCCTCTCGCTCCGCACCATGGCCTGCACCAGTGCCGGGCGCGAGAGGTCGCCGTCGCCGACCACATCCCTGAGGACTTGGCGGTGCTCAGCCCACGCAGGGCACACCGCCACCGTATGTTCTACCGTGTCCTCCGGGCGGTCCTCGCAGTTTCAAGCCATGCTAGAGACTCATATTCATGAAATAAAAAAAGAACTTATTGCAGTTTTTTCTTTTATAATAACTATCGTGCGATATACTAAATTAACTAAAAATCACGGTTTTGCTCGCATTACATTCATTGAGAAAAGCTCTACTACTTTCGAGTCACTCGAAACTCGTAGATCTTTTCTCAATAAATTTATTTTTTGATGTTAGTGAATTGGCATGGGGGCCATGGGGGAGATTACTTTAAAATTGATTTTATTCCTAGCTAGAAAGGACTGCCTCGATAGTCGATCAGTAAAATTGAACTGTGTATTTGTATTTAAATTGACAATAAAAAATACTATTTATTCCTAGCTAGTTCCTAGTGCCTCGATGGTCGAGCAGTTATAAGTGTGAATACCGACCAAAAGTACCCGGGTTCGAAACCTGGGACAGATAAAATTTTGTTCCGAGTTACTTGGGTTTTTTGAAAATCACTCAGTATTTGTCTCCTTATGATTATTTTTGTTCCAGGTTCTCTTGGCCATCGAAGAGGGTATCAATGTGACTGCATACACGTACTGGTCTCTGATGGACAACTTCGAGTGGACCAGTGGATATTCGTGAGTATTAATTGGCTTATTCCTAAATATAATAGCTAACTAAAAATGACGGTTTACTCATGTACATTAATCGTCTTTTTGTCGCGACGTTCAGTAGTTTATACGACGTCACCGCGTCTGCGCACGCTGCTCATGACTCGAAACTAGTTGAGCTTTTCTCCATTAAAGTAGGTACGTGAGTAAACCGTGATTTTTAGCGTAATGTTTTTATATTTGTGTTTCTTTGACCATAATATGGTAATAATGGTATAATAATTATTTATTACTAATATTATAAATGCGAAGGTATCAGCTATTATGACCAGTGTGCACAGTGCACGTGTTTTGGTGCCTTCTGCAAAAGATTACTGTCTACGATGCGTATGCGCACGATACCAATCAACAACGAAATGGAAATATTTTTAACTTCAAATGATGTATTGCATAATCATATTATGCATTGTATATAGATAGATAACTAGATATAGAAATTTTTGTTATTAATTTACAGGACAAAGTTCGGTATATACCAAGTGGACTTCACAGACCCTGAGCGCACGCGCACGCCGCGTAAATCTGCGCGCTATTACGCGGATATCATCAAGAATAGAGTCCTGTAGCATTGTATAAATAAATAAATTGACTGCACGGTGTAGCGGGTTCGATTCCCGCACGGAGCAACTCTTTGTGTGAACTACAAATTGTTGTTTCGGGTTTGGGTGTGATGTGTATGTGAACTTGTATGTTTGTAAACGCACCCACGACACAGGAGAAAATCCTAGTGTGGGGCAATGTATTTATAAATAAAAATAAATTAAATATTAAAAGAAAACTGTGTTTTATGTTCAATCATCTTAAATGAGCAGACGGATCACCTGATGGTAACCAATAATTGCATGCAACGTCACGCCTTTTATTCCTAAAGGGGTAGGTAGAGGTGCACATTACGGCACGTAATGTCGCTATACAATGTACACCTACTTTTCACCATTTGTGTTATAAGTCCCAGGTAATAGGTGAGCTTATTGCTTTATACCGGGCACATTTCCAGACTCCGTGCTACTATTGAGAAATATTCGAAAAACCAAAAAAACCTTTCTTAAATTAGTGAGGGAAATAAGCTTAATTTTATATTTATAACTTTCGTGAGACATACGAAATTAATCATGTTAGAGACTCATATTCGTGAGCAGTATTCCGCGACCCACTACATGGCGACAGTCTCGCTGCTACTCTAAACTAGTCGAATTCCTCGTCAAATAATTACGTGAGTAAGTCGAAAAACATAATAATTAATAAGCTTAAGCATAGGTATTCATAATGAATTAAAATTAAATCAATAGCTGACCTAAGTATAATTCGTAGAAATTGAAAAAGTATTAGGTACATTTATAAGGTAAAATAATACAATTTTAACTGAGTCATCTTTATTTTATCTCAACCAACCGACTATACTTCATTTTATTTAGGTATTGTTGACTAAATAAAATTTGAATTCAATATAAATTGAACCGAATCACGCGAGTCCGCAGTCAAAACGGGTCCACTCTGCCTAGCGTGGTTCTTTCCTCAAAAGACCACTACAGAATCAACTTGTTGTTTATTCGCGTAATTTTAAAATTGTTTGGACTTAACTTGTGAAACTGTGAGTTTGGGAGTTTAAAAGAAACTGTGATTTCTAAATTTTAAATCACAGTAATAAAAATTAAATCACAATAGTAAATTCTTAGTGTCTGAAGGTTATATTATTGATATACACTATATAATATAAAGCAAAGTCGCTTTCTCTGTCCCTAATATTCCTTTGTGTACTTAAATCTTTAAAACTACGCGACGGATTTTGATGAGATTTTTTTATTAGATAGAGTGATTCAAGAGGAAGGTTTATATGTATAATACATGCATAATATATCACAATTGCACCCATGCGAAGCTAGGGCGGGTCGCTAGTGTGTGATATAGTTTATATCAGTATCATAATATATTGTTATGTTGTGATAAGTGAAAATGTAGTATATAGAGAGTGTGGTATAGCGTATTTGAATCAGTCCCATCATGATTTGGTCAGTGGCAGTCGTCTTCAGGTAAGGAACAAGTTTGATAATAAATAAATATTGTGGTTGGTATTTTGTGTGTCATCGACCGACCGGGCTCTTAAATTCAATTCCGATCAATTGACATTAATTTTGTCAAATTTCGTACTCTTGAGTTGCAACAACATAGTGCCTATTGCATCCGTAACTGTTTACCGCAATAGTAGTATTAATTTTGGCTTTCGTTCCGTACTCTGAATGCTATTTTAACCGCTACGATTGGGGTTGTATAGTTTTGACATTTGATGATTATTGACTGCATTGGATGGTATTTGTCCTTAATTATTTAGTTCAGAAATAGAGGTAGCTTGCAGCTTTATAAATAAAAAAATAATACCTATTTTATATTTAATTATTTTTTAAATACACGTTTTTTTAAACACGCGTAAAAACGTGTATTTAAAAATTATATTTTTCTATGTCTTATTTTTAAATTTTTTTACGAAACAAAAGATAGCCCTTAAAAAAGCTGTAAATAGATTGTAGTTTTTTTTAATAGGTGAAAATCATCCAATGACATCTCCCGCCTTGGGCGAGGTGAGAGGGAGTGTCAGACACTTAATGACTAAAAACCACCCCGTTCCTACTCCTGCTTTTCGAGCCGGAGCCCCGGTAAACCCACTAGGTATTACGCAGGTCCGGATCACAGATTATAACCTGGAATTTACTTTTTTTCCGGTTAGTGCGGGTGAACTCATTGGCAAAAGATAGTGGAATAACTATTCTTATCGTTATCATAATATTTACGTAGGGGGTCTCAATTCGAGTGGACCTGTCAGTAAACAAACACAAATTTATCAAATGGGCCACCGAAGAAAACGTGACGAAGTTAAAAATACTTTGACACATGTACTATGTCGAGTATACATTATAGAGTTATTAGATAGTACACAGCCGAAAATCTTGTGTATTTTTATATATAGAGAAGTTTGTTAGAGTCACCATTAGAATTTTTCATATTGGGGTCAAAAAAAGGATGGTATTTAGGAGCTGTTTCACGAGAAGTGGCCTTCTTTTGTGAGAATGGAATGTCCGAAAAGGAGGCTGCTGAGCGGGATCGTGAGAGAGCCGATTTTGCTCATAGAAGGCGTCGAAGAGGCAGCCGCCTTGACGCCTAATCCCGCCTGTGTCAACGGCAGACGGACCTTTGGGGCCGCGAGTGCGTAGAGCGGAGCCTCTAGGTGCCCATTCAACAACCTCATGGAAGAGGGTAGTGGTCACGTGCTGCCGTGCAAGTTGCACAGCGAGGCTTATGAGAGACATACGTCTCCCTAGAGATGTTGATGGCTGTCCTAAGGGATTGATGACATTTTTCGTTTAGAATCCTACACTTTATAATTTTTCTAGGAAATTTGTAAAATTGCGGTTCTTGTTATTTTCCGGTGACAATTACACCTGCTTACCCTTCAGGCAACATACAAGCGTGATGATATAGAAATAAAGAAAGAAAAAATGTTTATTTAGCACCGGACACGATGCACCACACAAAATACACAAAATATATGTTACATGATATGTTACTATGTAACACAACTTGCTTTCTAAGTACATCACCTCACAGATTATTTGGTAACTGTCGTCAGTAAACCTCTTGAACTTTATCAATTATCACTATCACTAGTTTTCACTTGTTTATTTACTTTATCTGTTGATTTTATTTTGACAGTTTCAGATTATATCAATAGATCAATGTATCAGGTATATATTTTCGATATAAATATTATGTTTCTTGATGTCGACGATATGACATATTATGTTACTTGCTATGTTTATTCCCTAAAGATCTTGATAGATCTCATCTAGATTTTTTTAACAATAATTTTGACGCGAAAAGTCCTCTTTTGTAGCCCATTTGCAAAATAAATGAATTCATTTCTATTCAATTCGTAAGAAAATAAAGATTGATTCAGTAGTTTCAGTACAAAGACAGGGACCATTGAAAATTTCTTAAAAAGCAAACGTACACCATCCGCAAGTAATTATTAAAACAGTATCAGCGCTACCTATGGACACTCCCAATTTCAAAGGAGTTCACTTTTTAGGTTTAGGAATTGGGGAGGATTGGGTGATTCCTCCAGTAACCTCATTAATAAAAACATTCAAATGCCAAAATATAGCTCATTTAGTACCGTATTTTTTCAAGGAGGGAAAATCACAGAAAGTCTTTTGCCTTGGGCGAGACGAGAGGGAATGTCAGACTCTTTCTGACTAAAAACCTGAACTCTGACTAAAAACCACCCCGTTCCTACACCTGCTTTTCGAGCCGGAGTCCCGGTAACCCACTGGGATTTAGTAGCTACTGAGTACATAGCTATCTATAATACACGAGTACTACTTGCATCACCTTTTTTTTTTTGATGACGGGGGGAAACCTTCCAAATGCGCCTAGCTTTTTGGGGATAAAAGACTAGGGAGTGTGGGATTTTTACCTCACTAAAACCACCCCGGTGGCCACCTTCAGCACCGATAAGGGGCACCGAGACCTCTAACTAGACCTGCTCCGGAGCCCCTATGGTGCAACGCCTGTTACGGCACATCCCTAGGGACTACTTACATCACCTAAGTGCATAAAATTTTTATTATTAATTATAATGAGTGAAATCAAATCTTCCATTGAGTATTTATACGGCACCCACATTGTCACAACAAAGTAATCTTTAAGTAAATAGATAATAAGAAATGCGTCTCAGAACGCATTATGAAGATAGTACATTCATTAGAAGTAATCTTTTTCCTTATTTACATTGTCACATATCTGACAACAGTGAAGCGGATCATCTGATGCAAATAAATTAGCAATCGTCGCCGCCCATGGACAAAGGAAACACCAGAGGCGTTACAAGTGCGTTGTCGGCTTTTCGGGGTTAGGAATTAAGGGTTGTTGGGGAATCGGGGATTGAGAAGGAGTGGTAATTGAGCCTCTGGTAACCTCACTTACACAACGCAACACAAGGTAATCGTTGTTTAACGTCGGTTTTCTGTGAAGCTGTGGTATTACTCTGGTTGGCCCATTCGTGCTGAAGCATGGCTCTCTCACACTTAAAACATTATAATACACTGTAATATTTTACTCATATTAATAATATCATTATTAATTATACTTCCAGCGCCGCCCTATCCGCGGTGTGGTCCATTGACCTCACTTTTCCACCTGGATTCAAGTTCGGGGCAGCCACTGCTTCCTATCAGGTCGAGGGAGGATGGAATGAAGATGGTATGTGATTCTGTACTGTCAATTTTCGATTAGTTACTTTGGCTTTGGTCATTTTTAATAGGTCGTAGGTAGGAAGTACGTAGGTACTTAGTTTAAAAATATACCTACTAAGGGAGTCTGGGGTTGGTTTGCTTGTCACAATATCCGACACAGAGTTGCCGAAAACTTACAATAGGTTATGAATACCAAAAGGAATCAAAAGAAAAGACATCGGTCCAAATGACATCTGAGACAATTAACACCAGTCATCCCATATTAACAATTCAGAAAAGCTTAGGTTACTACCTACTTTGAAATATAAAATACTAGCTTCTGCCAGCGGTTTTGCCCGCGTTCCTGTGAGGTAAGAAGTCCTATCACCCTAGTCAGTTCATACTCTGTTTATATACCAAAGTTCATCAAAATCCGTGAAGTAGTTTCAGCGTTATTGACGGCCAAACATCCAACGAAACAAATACCCAAACTAATAAACTTGCACATTTATATATTTTTTTGGGTAGCATGTCTAGTGTAGATATGGTTTTGAGGACATTTATCTTTTAAAGGTAAAAGCGAGAGTATATGGGATCGCTTCGTGCACGACGATCCGACCAGGATCGTAGACCTGAACAATGGAGACGTCGCCTGCGACTCCTATCACAACTGGAGGAGGGACATTGAGATGGCAGAGGAACTTGGATTGCACTTTTATAGGTGAGGGTGTCATTGTTATATTTTATTACTAGCAAACCCGGTGAACTTCGTTTCGCCACCAATGATTATTCCTTGTTTTCTCTTTAATTTTTCCTAAATTTTCTTTGATCATATCAACTACTACTACTACTGAGAAATGTTCGAAAAACGGAAAAAATCCAACAATACTTTGCCCGACCCAAGCGTGCAGTCTATTACTAGCACACCCGGCGAACTCAGTTTCCCCACCAATGATTTTTCCTGTTATCTTAGTTTTCTCTTGAATTTTTCCTAAATTTTATTTGCTATAAACCTCACAAAGTCCGAGACCTTTCCAACGAATGTAAAACCGTGGAAATCGTTTCGTGCGTTCTGGAGTTATAGCATAAGGAAGGAAAACCCGACTTATTTTTTATATAATGTTTATGCTGTGTTTACTCATAATTGTAAATACAGATTAGCTGGTATTTTCTATATTACTGTTAGTTTCATTGTGCAATATTACTATATTTATGTTGGTGACACTTATATATATAAATAATCAATATAAATAATCATCATCATATTGTAGGTCTCATCAAGAGGTAGATTAGTAAGCCAAAAGGCCTCAATTTTGATTTCTGAACTGCAAAACATGAGATATTTTTAAAGAACAGTGTTTTTATAATAATGTTTTTTTTAAACATTACCTCACACTAGGATTTTCTTCCGTGTCGTGTGTGCGTTTACAAACATACAAGTTCTTATACACTTGACACCCAGACCCGAAACAACAATTTGTAGATCATACTCAGAGTTGCTCCATGCGGGAATTGAACCCGTTACACGTTGCACGGCAACCGGTTGCCCAACCACCGCACCAACCGTGCTGTCAATGTTGTAGTCGCATTTTGTGATAAAACCATATCACAAAACATTTTTTTTCTAATTGTTAAATATCAAGAAGATCTAAATATAAGGAGAATCCTGTACACCGCCTTCAAGTCCTTCAGACTGTACAGTACTCTCAACGGATCTTGGCAGGTCTGAACTACGTGGAAGGCTGCGCAATAAGTGTAAAGGGTCAATTGTATTTAGAAATGGTCAATCGCTAGCCTAGATCGCCGCCCCCGCACCTCGCGTTATGCCACCATTTGATTCTAAAATAGACTTATTGCGCAGCCTTCTGCACGTAGTTCAGACCTGCCAAGATCCGTTGAGAGTACTGTACCTAATTGAAGTTTTTAAAATACTAGCAGTACCTAAGTGTAAGAAAGCTCATAGTCACTCAAGTTCAGTCTCTCAAAAACTCTCTTCACCTTTCAGGATCTCCCTATCTTGGCCGCGTATACTCCCGTCTGGTTTCCCCAACCACGTCAACGAGGCTGGTATAGCGTACTACAACAACCTGATCAATGGGCTCCTGGAGAAGGGGATCGAGCCTCTAGTCACGATATACCACTGGGATCTGCCGCAGTCTCTTCAGGATCTTGGTAAGAAAATATTTTTAGGCTTAAGTAGACCAATAATGCTCTTTTATTGGACATATTACCAGATATGCTATGAGATTCAGATCATCTGATGGTAAGCTGACGCCGTCACCGTCGTCCATGGACACTCGAATACTACGGCCTCACAGAAAACCGACGTAAAACAACGCTTGCCTTGTGTTTTGTTTCGTTGAGTGAGTGAGGTTACCTGAGGCCCAATTACCCCCTTCCCAATCCCCAATCCCACAACACAATCTTTAAAAATACTAACCTCCAAAAAGCGCACTTGTAACGCTTCTGGTGAATCAGGAGTCCATGGGTGACGGCGGCTGCTTGTTAACCGACCATCAGGCGATACGTCTGCTCGTTAACCGGCTTATACCAGAAAAAATCAATTGCTGTACATATACTGCAGTCAATCAATGATCTCCTAAACCTAAGAGATGTTCATGTTCCAGGTGGTTGGGCGAATCCCCTCATCGTAGACTGGTTTGAAGGCTTTTCGAGGGTGGCGTTCACTCACTTCGGCGACCGCGTCAAGTTTTGGGTAACCATCAATGAGCCCTTAATCGTCTGTGATGGCGTTTACAACGCTGAAACATTCGCTCCTGCCGTCAAAAGCCCTGAAGTTGGGGCTTACTTGTGCAATAAGTATGTGATGCTAGCCCATGCTAAGGCTTGGAGGCTGTATGATAAGGAGTTTAAACCTAAATATCATGGTAAGAGAGTTTGTTTTGTTTTCTTATTTCATTTTCTTTAACCGGTAACCTTTTCTGCCCGAAGGGGTAGACAGAAGTACATATTACGGCACGTAATGCCACTGTACAATTATGTTATAAGTCCCTTGTAATAGACTGTGAGACTATTGCCATATATTGGGCACTTCCAGACTCTGTGCTACTACTGAGAAATGTTCGTATACTGAAAAAAAACCAGTAATATTTGAACCCGAGATCTCTTGTCCAGTAGTCGCACTTACGACCACTCGACCAACGAGACAGTGAAAATGACATAAAGAATTAATGGTGATATTCTTCTTTGTAGGTAAAGTGTCAATAGCAAATCAAATAATTTGGTATGAGCCTACATCTCCAGAGCACGAGGATCTTGCAGAACTGGCTCGGCAGAACATGGTGAGTCATGAGTTTTAAGTCTTTATTTATACTTACTATCATATCTCTACCATGTGTACTAACTATAAAGCTTAAGAGGCGTGTGATGGTAAGCAAACATTGATAGCCTAAGCACACCATTTTGTGACGAGGGGAAACTATCAAAAGGCGCCTAGCTCTTTTGGGAAATACCAGGGAATGTGACATTTGTACCTCACTGTGGCCACCATTTGCACCTCTTGAGAGGCACCGGACCAGCCTCGGAGCCACCCAATACACCGCCTGTTAGGTATAGTATCTCCCTATGGAAAATCTTCCACTAACCACGTCTACAACTATTATGATCACGAATATGTTAATTTCCATCATCAACGGTCTATTAACTGGCTTAACTGTGCACAGTCTCTTCTCACATGGATATGTTAAAGCATTAACCACAACGCTTGCTCACGGCGAGCTGTAGCTTTCTATAATTTGATATTATCAGTTCAGGTTTCCTCGCGATGTTTTTACTGCTACGTTCAGGCACATCAGGGGTTAATTTGTATTGTCTTTCCTATCTAGGGAGGCAGATACTCCCACCCCATATACTCGAAGGAGGGAGGATGGCCACCGACCATTGAGAAGGTTCTAGAAGAAGTCAGTTTGAAGAGAGGATACCCAAGGACACAGCTACCTCCGTTCACTCCGGAGGAGATCGAGCTTGTTAAAGGTAAAGATACATTCCCTCTTGTTCGATTTTAAAGGGGGTCAACAATTTGTTTGGTTATCGATGGATGAATAAAGAGTGACAGCTTCAATTTCTAAATTGGGTTTCGTAATTTGTTAATTGAAAGTGAATTAGGTTTACTTACTGGTGCTTACCTCACATCAGGAAGTTTTTTTTTTTTAATAGCGACTGTTGCTTCATTACGGTTTTTTTTTTTTTTTGAGGGGGGAAAATCATCCAATGACTTCTCCCGCCTTGGGCGAGGCGAGAGGGAGTGTCAGACTCTTACTGACTAAAAACCACCCCGTTCCTTCTCCTGCTTTTCGAGCCGGAGCCCCGGTAAACCCGCTAGGTAGTCCGCAGCTCCGGATCAGGTATCAGCCCTACTGGGCCCCATCTGTGGTGGTCTGATGGCTCTTTGAGGCGCGCGCGGAACGCGACGTACCGCACGCACGGTCTGGTTCTGTTCGGGCGATGAGCTACCCTTGCTCGCCGTCCACAGGCCCGCACTTACGGTGGCCGGAGATCGTCTCGCGATCCCCGATGCCCAGAGTGTCTCTCACGACGGCTGGGGCGTGAGGAGGTTTGTTCCCTCACCCGCCCCGCCTCCTCCTTAGCTAGCATGACTGCTTCGCAAAAGGAGGAGACGGCATCCCAATCCCTGCTTCATTACGGTAGAGATAATATTTTTTAAGTTTGAGAATTAATTTTTATAAAAACTACTATTGTGAGACATACTAAATTAACTAAAAATCACGGTTTTCTCACATAAATAAAGTAGGCTGCGCGACGTCGTTATGTCTGCGTACGGTGCTCATGTAGAAGAGTCCCTCTGTGACTCGGAACTAGTAGAGCTTTTGCCATTAATTTACGTGAGTAAACCGTGATTTTTAGTTAGTTAGTTTGAGAATAACTAAATCAGAAAATTTCAAACCCTTGTCCTCCATCCGATATTGAAATAGAACTCTGCAAGGCGATCTTATTTTGATAACAATGTAATATGGCAGATTATTTTGTGATATAATTTAACAAAAGGAGATGCCAGGAAAAACTTGACACCTACGAAAAGGATTGACCGCAGAAAGCTCTGCACAGAGAGGAGTGGAAGGAGGGTAGGGAAGCCTTTGTCCTGCAATGGAACGATTACGGCTAAAAATAAATGAATAATTTAATAGGAACCTACGACTATTTCGCGTTGAACCACTACACCAGTCGTCTGATCCGGCCGGCGAAGGAGGGTGAGCAGTTCACAACGTGGCCGCTAGGTGACGCCATCGACCTGAACGCCATCATTGAGAGGAAGCCGGAGTGGACGCAAGCTGCTTCTTCATGGTTCTTTGTAAGTGTTTATATTAATTGATCGATTATCAATAGGTACTTGTGACGTTGTAAGCGTAATGTGGGGCAACGTCTTAAAAAAAAATCGCGTACTCTTTATTACAATTTTAAATACCCTACCCTTCAATCAAGTCAAGATGACTTTAAAATATAGACACGTATATTTTATTGCTGCGATTGCCTCGTTGGTCGAATGGTAGCATGGAGTCTGGAATTGTGTCCAGTATATGGCAATAGTTCCACCCCCTATTACATGATAGTTATAACACAAATGGTAAAAAGTGGGTGTACATTGTATAGCGGCATTACGTGTCGTAATGAGCACCTCTGCCTACCCCTTCGGGGATAAAAGGCGTGACATTGCTTATGTATTTTTTATTTTCTTACGGAAACAAATACATTCGAAGATATAAAGATTTGAAATATCACGTGACGTCGCTTCTAGGTACATTTAATGCTTAGAAATGACATACTTACTCCCACTTCTAAACTTATGCAGATTGCTGGGGAAAATTCTAATGTGGAACAATGTATACAAAGTAAATTATGGTCATTCTATCCCCAAATACGTGCTCCCGATGATAAACTAGACACGATTTATCACCTATTCCACAGGTAAATCCAGAAGGTCTGCGCAAGGAACTGGTCTGGTTGAAGCAGCAGTACGGAGACTTGGAGTTTATGATCACAGAGAACGGGCTGGCGACCAGAGGGGGACTGGATGACCAGGAGAGAGTTCTGTATTACAGGGACTATTTGGAACAGGTCAGTTTCAATATTGTTGTTTCGGGTCTGGGTGTCATATTTAAAAAAAATGTTGAGTTAAAAATTACACCACAGGGAAATATGTAGGGATTGAGGAATTCTTTCTTTAGGGATTGCGTATAGAGGTATTTTGATGAATAAGTACCCTTTAATGAAACGAGAAATATTTTTGATTGGCTGACAGGAATGAACCAACCAATCAGAACGCCAAACGCACTCTCGTTTTGTTTTCGTTCAACGTAAAGCAAACTCGTACTAAGGGCACAGTTCTGTTAACTTTATGGCCCGTCTGATGAAGAGTTAAAGTTGACTGCACGATCGGCGCGGTGACGGGGCAATTGGCTACCGCGCAACTTTTGGTAGGTTCGATTCCCGCACGTTCTTTGTGTGATCCACAAATGTTAAGTGTTTGGGTACAGGCCATGCCAAGCCTCCCACCGGGTGTGCCCAATGCTCCCTACCATAGGGAGCCTTGGGCACTTTTGACTTAATTTTTTAATTACCTTCTAATTAGGAGACTGATTATATTATAAGAAAGTTCTTTATAAGATATCTAGCCAAAAGTATGGAGCAATAGAAAGTGGCAATAAATGTAGATTATCTACAAAATCTGACTTTTTATGCATTAAATTGTGAAAAAGTGCCCATCCCTCCCCTACCTCCCTTATACTTAGTCTTATACATTTCAATTCCTTGTTCTAGATTCTGCTAGCGATCAAAGAGGACGGTGTCAATGTGACAGCGTACACTGCCTGGACTCTCATGGACAACTTCGAGTGGATGGATGGATACGGGTAAGTTGATGTTATAGGTACTTCATTTTATGTTAAAATAATTGAGTTTAGACCATCATTTATAGTTAATCTTCTTTAATTAATACTTAAGGACACAGTTACAGTTAAATCAGTTTTACTAAGTATACGCCATATTTGATACAACTAAGAAAAATCAGAACAGTGTTGCCAATATAAATAAATGTACACAGATACTAACAACTAACATACAAATATACATAGCTTCACGCCTGTCTCTCATGGGGGTAGGCAGAGACATGGAGGTAGGGACCACCAATTGCTACGAATCTTACATGCCTCTTTCGCTTCATCAACAGCCATCAGTCTTTTCATGCATGCTCGTCGGTTAAAGGTAGTTTTAATTTGGCCCTTCTTTAATATATCGCCAATCTGGTCGCTATAATGTCCGTCTAGGGCGCCCTCTACTGACGGTCGCATTCATTGTATATTTTTTTCGTAAATCTGCTTTCATAATCTTACAATTTTTCTTTTTTTTTTCATAAATCATGCATGTTCGTCGGTTAAGGGTACTTTCAATTAAATTACCAATTCATCTTTTCCAGGGTAAAGTTCGGTCTCTACGAAGTGAACTTCACAGACCCGGCACGCACGCGCACGCCGCGTGCGTCTGCGCATTACTACGCTAACATTATAAGGGCACACTCTCTCGATGTACCTATGATACGGAACATAGTTTGATTATTTAAGTATTTATTTATGACATGTACCTAATATTAAATTAAAGAAGTCTTTAAACACCGTCTTTTTTTTTCACCCCAGAGGTCGAAATCCTCCCCTTCCAAAATTACCATCTTCAAATCCTTAATGTCTCTAAAAGACCAGCAACGAAATTGTAACTACTCTGGTGTTGTAGGTGTCTATGAGTGGCGGTAATTGCTTACGATCAGGTGATCCATCTAGTCATTTGTCGGCCTATACTATAAATATAAATTTTAAACTATATAAATATGTCCTCCGCACTTCCAACTACAATATATTTGTATGTCAAAATGGCAAGCTTCGCCTGTTGACGTTCACCATAAATTGTTCGTCAGATCAGTCAGCAACATCAATAAATGAAGCTGATTGTAAACTGACACACGCGTACTGCCATCAGAACGGGTCCGCTCAAACTACTGTGGCCTTTTCCTCAAAACTTTTTAAAATTCAAATATTGTCTGGACTTTAAAAGAGATAATGACCTCTGAGTTTGTTTCGGCATTTCTTCTCAGAGTAGTTCGATAGGAAATGCCGACCTCATCTAGATTTTTTTAGAATAATTTTGACGTGTAAAGGTACGCGTCCACAGGCCCGCATCGTACGCATCGCATGTAGGCATAGCTGATGGTGCGGTGCGTACGATGCGGATCAGTGGACGCGTACCTTAAGTGCTCTTTTGTAGCCTATTAACAAAAATAAATCCATTGTTTCACGCACTACAAATGCACACACATAAGAAATAAAACACAAAAACTATTCACACTAATTTTATTGATAGACAAAATGAGAAAACAATAACAATTCGCAACGTAACGCATAAATATATCACAAAGTATCCGCTAGCGAAGATTCACATAATCACTTGCAATGCCGTGCTAATAATGCCTTTATAACGAACCTTTTGACGAACTTAATAATAGGCGAGTTCGTGGCCTATTGGAGAGTGCGACTTGTGACAAGTGCGAAAAAATATTAGACACATTTTTTTTCAAAAAGGATAATATTATTTGGATATAACTAATCAAAGTTTAGGAGTGGGAGCAAAAACGTCATTTCTACGCATAAAAGGTAACTAGAAGTGACGTCACGCGATTTTTCAAATCAATATATTTTCGAAAGTATTTGTATAAATACACGTCTAATGTTTTAAAATAATCTATAAGACTAAAATAAAAATTGGAATAAATACAAGTATTCAATCTTCATGCAGTTTTATGATTTTTGATCTATTTTTAACCGATTCGTACAGCATTTTATAAGGTCTATTATTAAGTTCATCAAAAAGTTCGTGCCTAACAGTGTCTTAGCGCTAATAATATGGAGTGCGCGTTAATATACCTAATAATTAACTCTAATAATCATCACAACACTTATTATATATTATATATACTCTACACGATACAATTTCAAAATATATCCTTTTCTCGTCACAAAACAACAAAATATTCAATTCGTTTTGTATTTTATTGTAAAAAAATATTAAAAATCGTCTTTTTCTTTTGTCAGTGTTTAGTTAAAAATATAATAATTAATAACAAATTGGTCTTTTCGTGAGACATAGTAAATTAATTATTATGTTATCGGCTTACTCACGTAACTGTTGCGACAATCGCCGCGTCGTGTGTCGCGGAATGCTGCTCATGAATATGAGCCTCTAGCATGGCTTGAAACTAGTCGAGTTCCTTGTCAAACAGTTACGTGGGTAAGTCGATAACATAATAATTAACAAATTGGTCATACCAAAGTAACTTAAAATAGAATGAGCTATGAAAAATATTAATAAAATTATTCTTGTCTCTTATTTACGCTTAAATACTCAATTGTGACTGAATTGCTATGTCTTTCACTCTTTTTTGTGAACTTTTTTTAATTCTTTGAGTATTAGAGCATAATTTATTTTATTAATAATTAAAAATCACAATACAATAGCAATCTTACAATAATCTCAACATTCAATAACAAGCGACCACAAAAAGCAATCTTATTGCTTAACAAATAAGGCATGATTTTTAGTATCATGTTATTTACTTAACATTTTCATTCAAATGATTTAACTTTAATACAAAATATACAATTAAAAACCAATTATTATACAAATCAATAGTAAAAGTAATGTTTATAATATTATAACTTTCATGAAACATACTTAATTAATTATTATGTTTTTCGGCTTACTCACGGGATGTTGCTCCTGAATAAGAGCCTCTAGCATGGCTTGAAACTAGTCGAGTTCCTCGTCAAACATTTACGTGAGTAAGCCGAAAATATAATAATTAATTTAGTAAAAAGAGTGTTAGAAAATAATTATTTATTTTTGTTTTTGAGCTAATCCGTTGGCGCTAGTGAAGCGTGAAATTTTTTTTTTTACTTTTAGTCCGGTCAATTTAGACCTGAAAACGGTATTGAAATAACAAAAATTCCGACGGAGCTGAATTTTGGTACAGACTTTTATTTTACTATAAAGATTAAAAATTTAATAGTCCCCATTTATCCCATAAGTGCTTCAAAGGTTATTCGGGGTCAAAGGTCAACATTTTAGGTTTTTAAAATTAGAATTTCTAAAGTCGGTTAATAAGATTAAAAGACTTTACGCTTCACTGACTCATTTAGAGACATTTGTACGGGAAATTACAAATTGTATGACATACAATTATAACATAATCAAAATATTAATCAATTTCCTCATTAATAATAACCATCTGTGTCCCTAGTATAATGGACTTCAAAAGTGCCACTAAAAGTGTAATCACCCAGTGAATTAATTAATGTGCTGTCACTATAAAGTACCAAAGTGGTACTTCATCCGATCTAATCTACATTGCCGACAAAACTATTCACGAAGGCACTGTCATAAGTGTTTTTTTACAAAATACTGAAAAATAAATAGGCTACTTATTTTTATTATAAACGTTGTACTTTAAAATACTGGTGTTTTCATTTATTATGTTATAATATGAACTTTAATGTGTAGTAATAAAGTTTCATTTCTAATGAACAGAAGATCTAAAAACTATAAACATTTTTTTCTGTACTCAAAGAATTTAGTATTAAAAAAAAATCACATTTTGTTTTTTGGTAACTAATAGCTTAAAAAAATATGTTCAACAATGACTATGTAACTGTAATAGAAATTATACAAAATTTTGTCATCAATTGACATTTTAAAGGACAGATTTCTAGCCTTCTAGACTTTAGTGTTCATTTTATGCACTAGATAAAAATCTATACGTAAAATAGGAATCGTGGTTGGTGTTTCGATAGAATGTGATATGATTACCTAAAACACTATCAGCCATACTCAGTCATTTAATGGTTACTTAACCCAGTCCTTAGCAATTGTTTTCGATACAAAATCGTTACTAAGGAATAGTTTAAGTAATCATTAAATATCTCTGAGTGCAGCAGTATATTTATTTTGCCTCATATGCTAATTTTACAATTATTATGCGGCTGTACTAAGCTATCTAGCTTTTTGCAATTAACTCTTATCATTAAATCGATTATATTGCCTTAGAACTATAAGCGCAAGTTTGCGCAACGAAGCGCACTTAGCGCAACTTAGCGCAAAATACCAGTTTCAAGGCGCTAAATAAAAAATAATCTCTTAAATAGAAATCGATTCGTAATATTTTATGTTTCTCTTTAAAAATACTCTTAACGATTTTATAAAGAATACATTTGTTTTAATAATATGTTAATAATATTTGTGTGTATGGAAGTTTTGTGACAAAATACTCGAGTATTTCGTTTTATGATATGTGCTTTTGGCAAATTAAGGAAGGATTTTTTTTTATTGAGATAAAAGTGACATAGAAATGAATTTTGTGGTTTTATTTTTACTTGTATGTTAACATTTTATTTGTTGTTTTGTCAATTTTGATTTTGAAATTGAACTCATTCACGGAAAATATTACTCACTTGAGTAAAATGAACACCTAAGCAGATCTTTTTCCAGAGCTGCGGACTACCTAACCGGTTTAACGGGGAATGGGGTGGTTTTTAGTCAGTAAAAGTCTGACGGTCCAACTCACCCAAAGCGGGAGAAGCCATTGGATGATTATCCCCTCTCCAAAAAGCAGATATTTTTCCTTACAAGTGCCAATAGATTCTCAAATCTTTAATTTATTAATTAAATAATATTTTAAGCTAACATACTTCCTAAATAATGCCACTTTTATCCTTTAATGTCAAGCTATGTAAAATTCGACTTTTGACTATTCACCTATCTCTAAAACTAGCAATAAATCGGACAGTGGGCTTTTAATCCCAATAGTGGGATTGCCCATAGAATGGATGACGAGAAATATTCACAACAGTAAGTTTTAAAGTATTTGACGGAAGACTAGGCCAATGATATTTAGAATGGAGACATACATGAGACTAAATTTATTTAGCTTTACAAACTGTGAGTTTCGTTAAATTGGGGTGAATAGATACAGGAATGGGGTGAATAGATGTTAGGACATTTTGCCAACATTTATTTCCCGTTTCTGTATCTATTCACCCCGTTTTAGGGTACGTATCTTTTTGGGTCGAGTTAAAGTGGGGATTCCACTTAGAAAAGAGCTTTAGGAATAGATATAATTATATTTTAGCTATGGATATGTCTGAAGCCTCGTAGATACTTGGCAAATTAAATTTTGAAGGTAAGGTCAAGTATGTCTTCAATCTTTAATAATGAAAGCCTAAAAGCGTTTTAATGCTAGTTATTTTAAGAATAAGACCACTATAGTACTGCAACTTGTATTGTCTACAACCTTTGCCTTTGTCCAACAACAAAATTTTCTTTTTGTTGGTTTACTTGTACTTTTTACGTCACACAAGACCAAATTGGCAATAACAGGGACAGGGAAAGGTTTAACTTTCTATTTTATCAGGCTAGCGTTTGACTAGAAAGACTGGTGGTCATTATAGCAATTTGGAAGCCCTAAAAATCTGACAACTGGTCTTGTGAATAATGCAGTATCACTTTTAGCGTGTTGTTGAGGGGAGACCCCAAAATAGTAAGGGAAAAATGGCAAGGGTCGAGCAATGAACATCTTTTAAATGGCCACCTAACTGTGATTCTCAATCCATAATCCCCACGCTAAGGCCTGCCAAGTGTGGGGGTTATATGGAAAACCTTCCCCCTTTCCCCTTCTGTTCAGCAGTAGACGTTAGCAGAAAGAATGACTACTATAGTGGTCCACATAAAAAAGATTGAATACTATGCATGAGGTAGATATCTATTCCGACCTAATTTGATCTCTGACATAATAATTGAACGTAAAATAGACGGAATTTCACTATACCTAGGTGGCGCTGTCGTAGTATTACGGTGACTAACCCTTTAAGTTTAAAACTTATATGAAAATTGTAAATAATATCACACTATTATCACAATGAGAGGTAATTAAAAGTATTGAGATTATAAGAATCGGCATTAGTATGTTTGTCTCTTTCTAACTCATATAGATTTCACAAAAGTGGGAAAGAGACAGACATATAAGATATATCACATAAAATTAAACAACATTGCAATGATTTTATACTTAATTGTACATAATAATGCCTATAAAACTACAACAGCGCCACCTAGTGATGTAACTACGCGAGTAATAATAAGAATTATGCGATAATTCGTTTACGAAAAAGTCGATTTCTTTAATTGTTGTGAAGGCGACTAACAACTTTGATCGTAAACTACGTGTTCTGCTTATACCTCTCTCGAATTCAAGCTCGATATTATTATTTTAACTTTCTACCAATCCAATGAATGGTTGAAGTGAATAAAACATACTTTTTAACTGTCATGTTTGTCAAATAGTTTCTGAAGAATTTCGATTCCGATTTCTGGATTAATCATTTTAATTTTAAGTGAAAATAACTCTATCAAAATTTAAGAGTATTGGTAGTATTTGCTAGTTACCAGCATAGAAACACAATTCCAAATTACTTGCCATTTTCTTAAACAAACCTTTAGAATGATTTGACTTATTTTATCCTAACGTGAAATGATAAAGACTATTGACATAAAATGGCTTTATTCAACGTCACGCCTTTTATCCTCGAAGGGGTAGGCAGAGATGCACATTACGGCACGTAATGCTAGGCTTTATTCACTTCAACCAAAACGCAATTAAATTCACCATCTACGTCTACATTACTACAAACACTCCCTACTTTATTCGTATGATAACAATCAATCGATTAATTCTTCCCTGTCGCCTCCTAAATCGATGTAATATGCAGTTTTAAAATAAATTCACCGTGTATCAATATTGTCACTAAAAAGTTTAATTTATGCTCGCATTATACAGATTTATATTTCGTATAGCTTTAATTAGTCTGTTGTCTCAGCGACCTAAAGTGTGTACGTTCGATACGAGAATTCTTTATTACTAACAGTTTCTCGCTCAAATTACGTTTAAACTTTGCAGTGACAAAATTGTATTTTCAAAAATAAAAATTCAACAGTCAATAATAAAAAAATATGTAACAATATCGACAAAAAATAATCATTCCTTCACTACTTTTAGTAGACAGACACAAGATCCAAAAAATAATCAACTGGTACTTTTTAGTACCACACAAAATACACTTCAAAAAATAAATAAATTAACACACAAAAGTTGGTACCGTTGTACAACCGAAATATCACTAAAAAGTCTTTGGTACCTTGTGGAAACGATATCCTGTAACTGTGGTACCAAGTGGCGTAGTGTCAAGTGGTACTTACAGTGCTACTTCTGAAAGTGCCGGTACCAAATGAAGCAGCCGTACAGGGAAGGTAGATCTTAGGGGGAACCTTCATCATCCACTTCACGGATGACGGTGTCTGATTCCCAGCGAGTTCGCTCAGCGATTAAGGCTTGTAGTTCCTGTTGACATAATATTTTGATATTAAATTTAAAAACGGCGTAATCTGAGGAAGTTTATTCCAGTAATGCCCATTTATTGCTAGTTGTGAGTCTCATGTTATAGTGGTCTACCAAGTACCATTAAAGAATCATGCTTGAGATGAATTTGCTTAAAAACTTTATAATTAATTTAGTCAAGATCAATATTTTGTGAATTTTTTTAGGTATATTAAGCGTGTCATGAGTTAAAGAATTATTTTGCAAATGTACTAGTATGTTTATAATTGTATGTAAACCAGAATGAAGAGTAACCATTTTTGGAATTAAGGAATAGTTTAAGTAATCATTAAATGTCTCTTTGTTGATAAAGGTACATTAAAAAAGAAATACCAATTGGACAATATGATAGACCAAATGTCATGGAACTTGTAATAAAATGAACATGCTCAAGTAAAGGTGTTTGAACATGGACATGTCAAATAAAAAACTGGGGAATCAAATGTATATGTAATATAATATATGTAGTATGTCGAGAACTTGAAAAGAAACTGATTTTATGTACATATGTGTATTGAAAATAGAAATATAATACTTGTATACCCATTAATACCAGATGAAGAGAAAAATAAATGTTTTTTTCGAAGAACATTTTCCCAGTAACCATTTTCGATAATATTGTGGGGGAGGTACTTACAAAACAGTCTTTTTAAACTTTGTCACACAAGCTTTACTTGGTAACCGTCAGAGGGAGTTAGTATTTAGTCAGATTTCCCATTCGTTATCACTTCTGGACGATCACTATCCTATTTGGTGAATAAAACAAAAAGAAAAATAATTTAGAAAAAAAAATTAACAAAAATGAAATGGCCAAATATTAACTAATTAATAAATTATTTATTTATTTTATTATACACTAGTATTTAACAGGCAGCATTAGATAGTAAAAAATAAGAATATCGATTGTTTAAACTAATCGAAAAATAAAGTCATTTCTATGTTTTTTTCCAAAACGACTAAAACCATACTTACCGCCGTCGTCAGAGTCATTCAATGGTTACTTAACCCACTCCTTAGCAATTGTTTTTGAACAAAATCGTTACTAAGGAATAGTTTAAGTAATCATTAAATGTCTCTGAGTACGGGAGTTAGCTGTTTATTTTAATATTCCAAACTTTTTGGCAAGGTTTTAAGTCTATTGTATAACAATTGTATAGGAAAGGGACTTTCATTAAGATCACCATTTTCAATAGCTATTGAATAAAAGATATAAGTGTGTTATTAATTATGGCAAGTAAAATGGACTGGTGCTACTAACCTCTGGTTTATTGAGCACTATGATCCTGTTCTCCAGTTTGGGCGCTAGCTCACAGGACTGCTGTTCCAGGTCGTCTAGCGAGGCTCGCCGTGTTAACCTGAGTATACAGATGATGAAACGTTAAGTCGAACTTACTTTATTATGGCGTAAGTAGATAAAATAGATTTGGGTGAACTTTTTTGATTAAACTGTTTATTATTTATGGTAGAAAAATCATTATTCGGAACCAAACAACAATGAAAAGTGAAATTATTACTTTTTCTGGCTATTATACTTTTTCAATCTTGTTAAATCACTTTATCAAGAAAGAAATAGTAAAAGCTGACACATATTTTACTTAAACAGACCATTCATCAGTAGACTTAACAACAATTAATTTGAAATAGGCAAAAATCTATTGCATAAGGCCTAGTTATAAGGCAGTATTTTCGACAATATGAATAATGAGGTTCCTCAACCATTTCTTGCCATATTTCCTACCCTATAAAGAACTGAGAGAAACAACTATGATCTATGACCATACCTGTGGTGTCCAGTGTGTGAGATTGGCTCGGCGGCGGCGGACGAGGCGCGCCGCAGCGGCGGCGGACCGTCCAACTCACTGCCGTCCAACATCTTCACCAGGCTGTGTCTGGAAGTATTGGGGTTACTTTATGATAGATTGTATAACAGTAATGTAATGTTTGCTTACCAAATGTGTTTATCAATTTAGTAAACATTGTATGATTGTAAGTTGGTCAGAAACCTTCAGTGATAAAAAAAAATCTATTTTATTTTTGTAGAATAAAGAGATTCTTATTACTTTTATGTAGACTGCCTCGTTAGCCGAGTGGTTGCAATTGCGACTGCCGGGCAAGGGTTCGGGTCGAGTAGCACAGAGTCTGGAAATGTGCCCGGTATATGGCAATAGGCTCACCCCCTATTACATGGGACTTACAACCCAAATGGTGAAAAGTGGGTGTACATTGTACAGCGGTATTACGTGCCGTAATGTACACCTCTGCCTACCCCTTCGGGGATAAAAGGCGTGACGTTATATTTTATGTATAAACTATTAAGTTATATTATGGAAAACCCATTGGCTGGCGATCCGATAAATTAAAACACATAAATATTACCAACAACATCAATGAACTATAGTACATACCTCCGACTAAGTGTAACGAGCGACTGTCGATGTTTGCTCGGCCGCGACCGTCCGGTGCGTACGTTGATGGCCGCGAAGTGGTTCTGGATCGCCATGCCTATCTCCGGACACATGTCTTCAGGAATCTACAAGAAACAACATGAGTAATTAGGAAAAAGAGATATTAACTATACAACGTGTAACAAAAATTGGATATACATATCAATTGCACGGCTTCTAGACAACATAACAAACTATACGGGAAGGGTTTTTCAGTAAACTCATGTTTTCATGGTACCAAGATATGAATTTTTCAAATCGCGCCGCCGCGTCCATTCAAAATTAGGTAGACAGGTACTAGGCGATCAGATTGACAGAAGAAATATTTTGTAATATTAGCGAGTGACCCCTGTAGTGTTGTAACACGTTTGTATGATTTAAAATCAAGTACCATGCGATACCAAGTATTTGGTACAATTTTTTTCTATTCAACCTGTATTCATCAGCCCTTTTTGATGTATATGGGTATTTTGTTAAACGTTGTATAGGGTGAATGGTAATTAGTGAACGATATTTAAACACGTGATTGTACTCATGATTATAAACAACTTTCCCGAAGAAACTTTTATTGTATACTTCTTAGTTTTATTTTTATTACCAAAACAACAGTATTTCATTTATACGCGCGCGGAAATTGTCAAAATACCTACAAGTCTTCCTAAAACGCGGGCACGGGCGCCTTGCTGCTAACAGCTGATCATGCGTGTTGAAAAATAATTTCATAAAGTATTCTGTCTATGTTCATAACAACTTTTTGTTATCCGCTTATAGAGGTGCTGTTTTCTTTAAGTGACGTTGTGCTAATTATGAATTAAAGAAATATATCGTGTTTTATAAGAAATCTAATAAGATTTTTTATCGAAGAATTGCTTAATCCCAATAATGCGAAACAATGCAAGTGTGAAATTTTGGCAAGATTTCATGAACCAAACTGAATACTAACCAGTATTTTACACTTAGGCAGCATGGTAAACCCATCGTTCCCACTGTGTAGGTACTGTTTGACAGCCAGGCGGTACACCTGTTCCTTCTGCAGGTATTCGTCTCCGATCTTCACTACCTGCTCCGCCACTCTCTGCCCTGGAGGCTTCGATGGGTCGAAGGCGAACGATATTCCGGCCACCTGAGGAATTACACTAGTATTATAAATGTGAAAGTTTGTTTGTTTGGTAGTTTTTTTTTTTTGAGGGGGGAAAATGATCCAATGACTTCTCTCGCCTTGGGCGAGGCGAGGAAGTGTCAGACTCTTACTGACTAAAAACCCCCCGGTAAACCCGCTAGCTAGTCCGCAGCTCCGGTGTTTGGATGTTTGTCCATCAATCACGCTGAAACTATTGAACGGATTTTGATGAAATTTGGTATACAGACAGGGTATGAACTGACTTGGGTTTTTATACCATGGGAACGCGGGCGAAGTCGTTAGCAGATGCTAATTGACAATAACCCCACTCACACAACGCAAACGTTGTTTCACGTCGGTTTTCTGTGAGGCCGTGGTATCACTCCGGTCGAGCCGGCCCATTCGTGCCGAAGCATGGCTTTCCCACACTTACGGATGATATATAAAAACCATAATTATGTTCGTTAGTCTCGCTAAAACTCGAGAACGGCTGGACCGATTTAGCTAATTTTGGTCTTGAATTATTTGTAAAAGTCCAGGGAAGGTTTAAAAGGTGAGAAGAAAATGTTTGAGGCGGTATGAAGTTTGTGGGGACAGTTAGTGGCTGATAAAAAGTAAAGTTAACAATAACTTTCTCCACTTACCTGAGGAAACCGTCCCTCCAAGCTTGGGTATTTAGACACAGAGTTCTCCAAGACTTGCAGTATCACCTCCCCGGTGGCTTCCACCACAACCAGGGGATCTCGCATGGGGATTATTGTAGACAGGTCTCGGAGAGTAAAGTCACCGGCTGCGTGGACCTGCAAGAGTGGTGATTTGTGTTGAGGAGGTCGGTAGAGGTGTACAAATATACGTAGATGTCTATATTATGATTTTTATGTAGTATGCTAGGGCCACACTAATGGAATATGCCATTGATTTCGAAAACAAATGAACGATTATGAGCTTTAAATGTTCGTACAAACATCAATTATCGCCATAATCTAATGGCATATGCCATTAGTATGGCCCCAGCATTATAAAATATTATTATAGGGAGACATTGGATATAACATATTATTTTAATTAGAAATAGAGTAAAGCTGGAACATAGACGGGGTAATTGGGCGTCCGGTAACCTCACTCACACAACGCAAACAATGTTTCACGTCGGTTTTCTGTGAGGCCGTGGTGTCACTTCGGTCGAGCCGGAACATTTGCGCTGAAGTATGGCCCTCCCACACTTGACATTTAGCTGAGTCACGGCATTTTAGCGGAGTACTGGCCTTTTTGGACTTTTGTAATCGGTGCAAATAAACAGTTTTTCTTTTTTTCTTCCTTCTTTTTTTACTTAAAATTATTCACTAAGGATTAGAGACAATTTATGACACAACCAATTAAAAATTCTCACCTGATCAGATCTAAAAGTGCCAGAATTGAGTAGCACCAGATCGGCCCCCGTAGCAGCGAGGAGTATATCACAGATCCAGTTCCCAAGGTTGCACTCCTGCCGTCTGATGCAGGAGAACCGACCTTCCAGTGGAACGCAGATCTTGCCAAGTACCTCGTCCATTTTGCCTTCGATCATTGCTGTGGAAGATTATTATATTTTGTTGAAAATAACTATTACCCCCAAAAAGCCGGCAACGCACTTGTAACGCCTCTGGTTTCAAGTGTCCATGGGCGGCGGCGCATAAAATTCTCGTGTTGGACAGTTTTCGCTAATAGCCATATCGATGTAGTTAGTCCTCACAAATTGCAAAAGAAACCCCATGTCAATTATTTTTAGTTTTCGAGAAAAAAATTAAAGTTGAATTCGATTTTTAAATTTTTTGCTTTTTCGGTATCTTTAAAATAAAGAGCAAAATTTGATATCATCACATATATTTATTCATTCAAGCTTAATGAATTGTAACTAGGTATAAAGATATTTGCAAAAAATCCAATTTTAGTTTCTATTTTCCCCAGTTTCCGCACGAAATCTTCATGGCCAAATGATAGTTAGTAATAATTAAATTAAATAGCTATAATCCGTGGTATTACAACATTGTTTGACAAAAAAATCAAGCGCCTTTATTATTACAAATTCTCAACAATCAGCACTTTGCTTTTTAAATGATACAATAATTTTATCTAGAGAATTCGACATAGGATGATGCTTAAAATAAATTCTTAGTTAATCTACCATATAGCAAAAGTCATGTCATGATAGTTTGCAATTAAAAATCGTGTGGTGACTATTACTAGGACCTACGTAATTGAAAGAAATACACATTAAAACATGTATATATTAAACATATCTATATGGTAGATTAAATAAGAATTTATTTTAAGCATCATCTTCTAAAATGTCGACTTTTCTAGATAAAATTATTGTATCATTTAAAAGCAAAGTGCTGATTGTTGACTTTGCTATTTGTAATAATAAAGGCGCTCAGATTTTTTTTCAATTGTAATAATTTTGTAATACCACGGATTATGTGGCTGATTTAATTTAAGTACATAGTACAAAAGGCTAACTATCATTTACCATGAAGATTTCGTGCGGAAACTAATAAAGAAATAAAAAATATAAACTAAAATTGGATTTTTTGCAAATAATAAGTTGTTCATTCGTGTTGTAAGCTTGAATAACACATAAATATATGTGATAAAATCCGGATATCAAATTTTGCTCTTTATTTTAAAGATAAAAGAAAAATTTTAAAAAATCCTATTTAAACACACTTTAGCAACTTTCTCGTTTTTCTCGAAAACTAAATAATTGACATGGGCGACTGTCGCAATTTGCTGTTATTAGGACTAACTAGGTATATAATATTCAAGCCACTAGCATGGCTTGAATCTAGTCGAGTTTTTTCTCAAATAGTTACGTGAGTAAGCCAATAGCATAATAATGTCTCACGAAAGTTATAAAAAACAATCTCTAGCGTGGCTTGAAACTAGTCGAGTACTTCGTCAAACAGTTACGTGAGTAAGCCGATAACATAATAATTAATATAGTATGTCTCACGGAAGTTGTAATAAAATTAAAATGTATTTAATTTTATCCTACTACTAAAATTGGAAGTTACAACGGGATATTTACCATGTTTTTCAATTTTAATGAGTTTCCGATATTTCGGCACTGTTGCAAGCGCCATGATCACGGATAAACTCATTAAAATTGAAAAACATGGTAAATATCCCGTTGTAACTTCCAATTCTAGTGTTAGGGACCATGTCAGTTTAAAAACTTTATCCTACTAGCCCAGATGCCAGACAGTAGACAACTACATATATTATGAATAGTACTTACAGGAAGAGGGCGCCCCAGACGGACATACAGCGACCAGATTGGCGATATATTAAAAAAAGGCCAAATTAAAAGTACCTTTAACCGACGAGCATGCATGAAAAGACTGATGACTGTTGATGAAGCAAAAGAAGTGTGTAAGAACCGTAGCAATTGGCGTTCCATTGTCTCTGCCTACCCCCATGGGACACAGGCGTGAGGTTATGTATGTATGTATGTATGTACTTACAGGAATATTTATCAGTTTTCTCCTTGAGAACCAGGTCCTCTGCGTACGCGCAGGTGACGGCCATCTCCGCGATATCGACCTGTACACCCTCGTCACCGAAGCTGATGCTGATCTTACTGAACTGGCGGAAGTCCGTGCCGCTCTTCACCACGTATTTGTTGTTTATCTGTAATTATGGTATTTTTTAGTTACACCTATGAAGTTATGTCAGTTATAATAAGTAAGTAATAGGTACCGATGTAGCTACATATTGGAGGTATGAGACAGTTTTGTCCAAAAGATTTTTTTAAAATGTATAACTGAAAATTACTACTAGTTTCGAGTCACAGAAGGACTCTGCATATAAGTGGGCTGCGCGACGTAACTGCGTCTGCGTACGCTGCTCTAGATGAAGAGTCCTACTGTGACTCGAAACTAGTAGAGCTTTCCTCCATTAATATACATGAGTAAACCGTGATTTTTAGTTAATTTAATATGTCTCACAATAGTTATTATAAAAATATACTTCAAAATATGTTAAACTAAACAGTTTCAATTACAATAAACCTAAAAAAGTCATCTTAAAAACCTTTTAAAGTCATTAACCGACTTAAAAAAAGAAGGGTTTTCAAATCAGTACTTACATGTAAGACCTCGTACACATGATCATGTCCTCCCAGTATGAGGTCGATGTCATTGCAGCCCTCAGCAAGCTTTATGTCGTTCGGAGTTCGCATGTGTGTCAGTGATATCACGTATTCACAGCCCTGGAAATTATAAACAAAATATTAGGTAAAGTAAACAAAAATATGAAGTAATAATAAAAGTTCTTGCCCCACATCTAAGCTGTGAAACTATGTAGCTGCGAGTATGATGTGCTATGAAGATGCGCCGACGCAAAGTAGCTGTATAAGATACGCAGCTGGAGTATGCGATGTAACGATAGTAGGGAAAACATCCATATCACGCATCGTTCCATATAAAAAAACATAGCTTGGCTGGGTCCGTTTCCACAAGTGCTAAGCTCTATGTACCAATGAATATGATTGATGGAAACCAAACACACACACATCCACAGCAACATAGCAATATAGAAACATGGCACATCTCTGGTCGAAAAGCAGCCTAATTCGTTGGGATTTTCTATCCATGATTATTCGCATGTAAACTTCATCGATTTGTTCGTCGATCGTCTATGTGCGATTTCTGTCTACTCTACCATTAGTTTATTAAATTCAAACACCTAAAAATATGGGAAACGACTAACAAATAGTGTACTTACCTCTTGTTTCAATTGTGTCGCTAGTTTAGTACCGGCCTGTACGAAGTCAATGAACGTCACCTCCTCTGGGTTTATGGTCGCTAGAGTTTCCAACCACTCCTGCAAATTTAAACAAATAATTTCAATATCAAATAATGTTTCATTAAAACTTAATAGACATGAAATGATAAATTTTAATAATGATGTACAAAGTAGATTTAATATCAATAATTATTTTTATTGAAACTGTTAACTATTTTACTAATGTTTTAATGTAATAGATAATCTACAGGTTTGGAACCTATGAATTAACCTATGTAGGGTGATATGTAATACTTTGCTCAACCCGGGAATCGAAGCGTTCTTATTTGACTTTCTTGACACTTAAAAACGCAATCAATTGTAAAACATTTTACCCAACATAGAAATTCAACCCTTGGAATGGGGTTCAAGAAGGGTCTTTGCTTTGGGTCAGTAAGTATCTCATCCACTATAACCATGTTTAACTAAGTACCAACATTACCTGTTCAACCAATCCGATGAACCCGATCTTATGTCCGTTGCACATGAGCGCGTGCGTGATCTTGCCGTCGCCGAGCGGTCGCCCCGTCTCATTGTCTATCACATTCGACATCAGCCACGGGAAGTTGCACTGAGCCACTAGCCCTGATAGGACTTCTAGACCGAAATCTGTAAGAGAATGTTTAGGCGGGCTTGTATTAGTCATAACATAACCTAATCAAAACCTAACCAAAACAAATCAAATCAAATTATTTATTTGCATAAATACAGGTATAAAGGTAAAAGATGTTACAATTAACCTAAACCTAAATAGTATGATTTTGTGATGATTTGATTAGACGGCTTACCTACTTTTTTTTGAGGGGGAAAATTCAATGACTTCTACCGCCATTGGGGAGGCGAGAGGGAGTGTCAGACTCTTACTGACTAATAACCACCCCGTTCCTACTCCTGCTTTTCCAGCCGGAGCCTCAGTAAACCCTCTAGGTAGTCCGCAGCTCAGACGAATTACCTACATACTCAACACCAGAAGAGACGCGTTGTTAGTTTATTTAAAGTCTTTTGAGGATTGGAGATAGGGATGATTGAGTCAGAAAATTGTCGTGAAACAATGCTTGCATTATGAGGTCGAGGTATTACTCGGGTAGAGCCCAAACATTGCTTATTCACGTGTTAAACTCTCCCTTGTGTTTATAGCTGTACCCACGACACTATTGTCGGGAGTATATATTATTTAACCCGTTTACACGATGAACGGACAAAACGTTTTTAAAGCACATACGAGTTTTTATTACATTACTAGTGGTCGCCTAGTGGTTGAAATTCAACCATATACGATTTAATTTACAATACCACTTAACATACGTTCAAGGATAATTTTTATTTAACTCAAACTCAAACAAACTCTTTTATAAAACTCTATTCATATGAGACGTCAATATCATCGCAATGTCTATCGATTTTGACGTTTTGTCAAATACGATCAGATACCTACTATGCATGTGTGTGTAATGTTTTATTTATTGATTTAATGTACTTTATAAGCATTATTTTTGAAAAATATTAGCGTTCTCCACTTCTCCTACACATAAACTATAAGTGTACCAAATTTTATGCTCCTACGTCCGCGCAATTTTCGTAAAAAGCGGTCCAAAGTTTTTGCATCACGTATTAATATATAGATTCCCAATCTAGGCTTGTCAGATGGTGCGGACTACCTAGCGGGTTTACCGTAAGAACGGGATTGTTTTTAGTCACTAAGGGTCTGACACGCCCCCTCGCCTCGCCCAAGGCGGGAGAAGTTAAATAATAAAAAAATATATATCTATAGTCGAGCAGGAAGTATTGTATACGGTAGCAAAGTTCTGGGCGTTGAGCCTATTGCGAAACTGTGGGCAAGGTTCCAAGAGTAGTGTTACTTGTATCGAGAATTGACAACTAGGAAGATATTGTCGACAGGTTTGGCATGTAGCTGTTATAACTAGTATACCTAGGTACGATTGTACTAAATAAACTATTAATTTAGTATGTCTCACGGAAGTTTGTAATAAAATTAAAATGTATTAAATTTTATCCTACTACTAAAATTGGAAGTTACAGCGGGATATTTACCATGTTTTTCAATTTTAATGAGTTTCCGATATTTCGGCACTGTTGCAAGCGCCATGATCACGGATAAACTCATTAAAATTGATTTATATATTAGCATAGCTATTAGTTTTAAACTAAATCTAATCTACACACAGAGGTATACTTTCACTCACCAAAATCGTGGTTTCCGAACACGGCACAATGCGTTCCGATTTCATTCAGTACCGGTACCATTTGCTCGCCTTTTGTGAACGTGCTCACTGGAATACGAAAGCACATCATTAGTTTATAGTATTAGACATTATTAAAGAAAAAATATATGAAAATCTAACATGTTATGCTTATTTCCGTCCTTCCTTAATAAAATTAACATGCTTTTTTGACTCAAAGCCAATGTCAAAATTACTTATTTCAAATAGACCAGGAAGGCACTTTTGCTCGTTCCAAAATGTAAATTCCTATGGAGAAAAACGAGTAAGAAACTCCATAGGTTACTCTTTTTCAATCAGGTTCACAATACAATTCTTGGTTACATTGTTTCGATTGCTTTAACTATGTGAGAACAATGTAACGATTCTATTCAGTCAAAGGGATAGAAAAAGAAAACGACCTTGATGACTACTTACACATGCTTGGCGAGAAGACATCTCCGCTAAAAAGGACTAGAGGGTTCAGATGCTGGAGTGATTTGACCGCTGTGCTGAACCTTAAGGCACCTCCCACTGGCTCCGTGTCTGAAATAAATACATTAAATAAGTCATAGGCAAAACCTTTTCATTGTGCGAATGACATTAAATGTGCCATTTCCACCCGTCTTGTTAATAGTTGATCATAATTAACATCAACGTTTTGATTTCTCAGTATCACAACAGACTTTAGATTTATTTTTTATGGAATAAGCCGGTAAATGAGGAGACGGATCACCTGATGGTAAGCAATCGTCGCCGCCCATGAACACTTGAAACACCAGAGGCGTTACAAGTGCGTTGCCTTTTAGGGGTTAGGAATTTAAGGGTTATTGAGGAATCGGGAAACGGGAAGAACTCAGACCTCACTCAAAATACGAAACACAACGCAATCGTTGTTTCACGTCGATTTTCTGTGAGGCCGTGGTATCACTCCGGTCAAGCCGGCCCATTCGTGCCGAAGCATGGCTCTCCCACACTTGAAATTGCGTCTGATGTACTCTCTTTGTGACACGAGACGTAGTGTATTTGGTAAAATATCCCGCCACATGCAAGCGGAAGGATTAAGGAGTGATGTAGTAGACGGATTAAAACTGTGATGGCTTCATTTCCACAGCGGTTGAGTGATTAGTAACTGGGGAAGCGATTATGTTCAACATACGATTGTGATCTTTGTAATGAGGATCCATTTCTGTGCATATTTAAATCCATTCCTCATCCATCCATTTAAATTGATTCTGTTTATTTTGAAGGAGATTGTTCAATTCAATTCAATCCCCTGCTTCGTTGGTCGAAAGTTCCAAAGTTCGGCAAGAGGTCTCGGGTTCGATTACAGTTTTTTATTGGGACATTAAAACTCGATTTTAAACTCTTAAAAGAAAACACTACATTTCTAGCAGCTATGTTTGAATTGCATGGTAATAGAAAGCGAATTTATTGCGATATATTGAGCACAAATCTAGCTCCTGTGTTTTACATTTGATGTTCCCTTACGGTCGGTTCATTGCTGACGTAAAATACGTCGAATGTATCATCGGTTGTACTAACGTTTCATCGGTTGAGTGTGAACGGTCAAGTGTTTTTCTATACATTTGACTGTTCTGGCGTTACGCGACCGATGATACGCGACCCATGGGCCGTCAGATATGAACTGACCCTTATAGACTTATAAAACTAAAGACCCCAAATTAATGTTTTCTTGCCAAAATATTAGACCGATTAAGAAATAGTCCAAAAATACTTAATAAACATATTTTTATAATAACCATCGTGAGACATATTAGCACATAATAATACTTACTAGTAGTCTGTTCGATGTTATAAACATCGTTGAAGTGTATGATGACGACCTCGTCTCCCATTCCTCGACCAGCCAACTGGCTGACAGCACGCCTGCCCACTTGACGCACTTCCAGAGACGCCTGCACCCAGCAGAAGAATTTAAGAACACAGAAGAGAACTTTATGGAGAAACCAGAAGATGTGTAGTTTGTTTGGGAATATGGAATACTAGCAAAATGTTTGACTGACTGACTTCAAATGATTTTGACTACTCTGTTATGACGATTTGGAAAGACTGGTAGAAAGAAATGTTTTGGTTTGTTCAAGGTGATTAAAACTACATTATTTATTTTTATGCAATTTTAATTGTTGTAATTAGCTGATAGATTTACTAATGGCATTTTGTTGATATCAGATTGAACGATATTTATTTATAGATGGACAATTGTTTGTATTTATTATTCCTCTTGCTTTCAAGTTAGTGTACTTAAACGTGTAGGTTTCTAATATCTCATGAACCATGTTTGCTTTTTTTTGAGGGGGAACATCATCCAGTGACTTCTCCCGCCTTTGGCAAGGCGAGAGGGAATTTCAGACTCTTACTGACTAAAAACCACCCCATTCCTACTCCTGCTTTTCGAGCCGGAGCCCCGGTAACCCGCTAGGCAGTCCGCAGCTCCGGATCCAAAAACAAGAACATAGACTATAATTTTTATTGTCATTTGTAAGATTTTTAAAATTACTTTCATTTTCATTAGAACTTAAGACGGGTTATTTACCAAGTTCAATTTTGTCTATTAGTTTCCGATATTTCGGCACTGTTGTAAGCGCCATGATCACGGATGAACTGGAAAACCGGAAACTCCAAGACAAATAAACATGGTAAATATCCCGTCTTAAGTTCTAATGAAAGTTTTAGTGATCATGTCTGTTTAATGACCTTCATTTGCAAGAAAATCGCCCACAATTCAGATCTCCCTTTTACAAAACACAACTGCGAAAATGACCAGCAGCATGCTAAATATACAGCTAGACTACCTATAGGTATATCCGAGTTTCCCACGGTACTTGAAGCCGGTCGGGAGTTCGGGAAGTACCATAATAGCTGCTAGGGTGCAAGGAGAAGGTCAGATCAATACCAGACCGGTTGCTGCCGTCGGATTGAATTTATTGTAGCCAAGAGTTCAAGTTTAATTTTGTACTACGATGCTGTATTGCGATTCTCGTTGATAGAGAATCTTTGAGTCATTAAGTGTTAAAAAATGGTATGGGGAAAGATGTATGTCTATTTAGAAAGTCGGACCTTTTTCTTTACTTATTGGTCTTTGTACCAACCAAGGTTTGGACAAGGTACTATGTTTGAAGATCTTTCTGTGTTTGAGTTATTTTGAAAATATGCTAAAATGTAAATTCGAATAATTTGCACGCTTGCTTGCAGGCCGAAATACTGTAACTTTTAGGTTATAAGATCTTTCCTTGTAAACCTTGTATTTCTTGCAAATAAATATTTTTGATTTTAATTATGTTAAAACTTGTGAGACCATAATATATATAATACCCAAGTTGTGGCTTCAATTTGTAAAACCACAGTACAATTTGATAGACGATCTTGATGTGTGAATGAGTCATTCAAATATCTGACCAAGTATTATTTCGTAAGCAACGTCTTTGACATTTCATTTGCGAAATGTTGCAATTTTTATCGTTCTCTTGTTTAACATATGTACATATTTAGTTTTTTGTAGCAAATTAAATACCAGTACCAATAGAAAGATTAGGTTTTTCTTTATAGCCTTTATTAGCTTGCTTCTCAGATCTTTAACGCCCGTATACTAAATGTTAAGATGTACTTAAATATCGTACTATCTCTGTCATTTTATAAAGAATTGATAGTGACAGAACTAGTTTAGAACGTCTTAAAATTGAGTAGCGTTTGAGTATTTGAACATAAATTCGAATACTCAAACGCTTTAGATACTTAATTTATCGTATTTTTTTTACAAGGCAGCTTTGATACATTCAAATGAGTCATTATTTTTTTTATCAAACAGCTACACGAATTACTACACTGGCGTTATATCGTCTTATCAGTATTGTGGAAAGCTTTTATTTCTTTATACAATGTGCGTGCCTTTACCCCGTATAATCAACTGTACCCTTACTACGAGTTTGCTTTACGTTGAACGAAAACGAAACGAGAGAGCGTTCAGCGCTCTGATTGGTCGGCGCGAATGTACCAACCAATCACAGCACCGAACGCGCTCTCGTTTTATTTTCGTTCAACGTAAAACAAACTCGTACTAAGGGAACTGGTGTTTTCTGGACATGAATAAGGAAATAAGTAAGTGCGTATTTTTTTATGATCGAGTCTTTATACACACTGGCTGGTAAAGGTTTGATTAAAGGAATAAATAGGGTAGGTTTGTATGACTTATGTGGGTCTAAGGTGTAGTAAAATAACATATAGCTATTGAATGGAAATGCTTTTTTTAAGGGGGTAATTCATTTAAGGGCTGCTCCCGCAATGGGCGAGGCAAGAGGGAGTATCAGACTCTTACTGGCTAAAAACCACCCCGTTCCTACTCCTACTTTTCCAGCCGGAGCCCCGGTATTTCGAGCCGGAGTCATAATAAGGGACCAATTTACACGATTCAATAGTCGGAATTTTGTTTTTTTTTTATCATTTTGTAGGTGTATAGTACAATTTATCAGAGACTATAAATCACACATGTGTTATGCCAGATGTTTATTTACAGGACGTAATTTATGAATGGCTTTCGGGATCCATTTTATAATTGAGAATTTTGAATTGGAAAACCAAATTGAAATGAATGATCTGGGAATCGAACCCAAGTTTTTGGTCAGCAGTCACGTTTAACACTATGAGGTAGAACCATGAAGCAAATACAAAGAGGAGATGTCATAACTGAATTTCCTTTTAACATAATGCGTGACACTTTACGGGGAGCGCGTGACGTTACAAACCACGCCTCTCTTTATTTTCTAACATGCAGTCCCATACTACAAACACGATGCCAATTGTCCACATTTTAATGTGCCACTTTCTGAGCGCTTATAACCTATCTACACCTTTTTACTTATAATATCATTGGGCAGGGCCCATGTTTTGTCACAGTGCACAATCACATTATGGCATCTCCTCTTTGTAATTGCTTCATGATACTAAAAACCATATTTGCTGAAATAAATATTGAGATTAACTGTCGTACTCAGAGACATTTAACAATTACTTAAACTATTCCTTAGTAACGATTTTGTTCTGAAAACAATTGCTAAGACTGTATTGCTAAGAAATGTCTCGGAGTACGGCAGTAAAGTAAGTATCGGTATTAAATGTTCAGAGTCATTTAAAGGTTACTTAAACCATCCCTTAGCAATCGTTTTCGATACAAAATCGTTATTAAGGACTAGCATAAGTTCTCATTAAATGTCTCTGAGTACGGCAGTTAATAGATATTTTATCTTAATGTAAATCATGCAAGACAACATGTAGATACAAGACACTGAATTTCATGCAGTGCTACTACTGAAACATGTCAATATAGTATGTAGGTATGTAATTAAGTTTCCTGAAGACCTGTAAAAGAGGACGAGCTCATACAACACTTGGGTTCGATCTAGACAAGATCGGAATCTAATAACCTGTATCAATTCAAAATCGGTGGATTTGAAACGATTTTTATCATGATATGCATATAATATCCCAAAATATTAGTACTTTTCGATACGATATAGGTACTTTTTTCCTGAATTTTTCTAGCAAATTTTTGAGAAATAAGTATCTATGATCTAGGTGACCAAAAAATTTGATGACGTTGTAAAATAAGACGACGTAAAATTCAACGTATCGTTTTTGACATTTCGATAAAAGTCTTGAATTCAATTAGGTCGAAACTACCGTATATCCTAATCTTTTAGATGAATAAAATTAAAGACAGCATTAACTAAGGATATTTCATCAAACTGAACACACGTACCGACATTGCCATAAAAGTCCGCTCTGCAATTTGCTTTTTCATAAATTCTGCGATCATTTAACGCTGTGTCATTAGGCCTTGAGTGGTAATTAAAACTAAAATTGACAATTAAAAGCGGTAGCTCTCCTGCCGCTATGTATGTTAGATAATGTTTGAATAGATTCATCGTATTTTATTCGGCCAAAACTAGGCCCTTTAGAGGGTTTCGTATCCAAAAGGCAAAAAACGGAACCCTTATAGATGCGTCATGTCTGTCTGTCCGTCCGTCCGTATGTCACAGCCATTTATTAAGGTGAGAAAATCATCCAATTATTCTCCCGCTTTGGGCAAGTGGAGAGGGAGTGTCGGACTCTTACTGACTAAAATACGACCCGTTCCTACTTCTGCTTTAGGAGAAACTGCCGGTAAACCCGATAGATAGTCCACAGCTCGTCTAAACTTGGCTGCGAACTGTATTATTTACAAAATCCATATCAAGTTTGCAGCAGTCATATTATATTATGGAGTACGATGAAGGTAATACGGTTTCAATTGCAATATTAATAAAAATCTCTGTCAATATGTTATGTAGTTCACAATAAACACAAGGAAAAATTACCACATACAGGTTACACTTTATCTGAAGTGTCTACTGCGGTTTTATTTAGCTTGACCTGTTGGTTTGTTTGCGTCAAATGTAGCTATTGGAATTTCTCCCCCTTCCTGGTGACATTTCAATCTGATTTTGGTACACATACTTATTCTTGATGACCATACACATTAAAATCGTTTAACATAAAAGAATATATTTTTATTTACCTATCACTTGTTTTCTTGCATTTAATAAACAGTAAATTAAACACCGTTTGGAAACAAACCGCCCATTTTAAAATCCATGCTACTACGAAGAATCTGGACCACGAAAATCCATAAGGACCAATGATGTAGCAAAACAATCTCATCCTAAAAGCTATGTATAATAAGGCATATTACCGCATAAAATAAATAAATAGCGAACATCAGTGCGGAATGCAATTACTGACGATAGAAATGTGAAATGAATTACTACTAGTTCTACGTGTGACCAGAAATATTAAAAAGCAATGAACCATATAAATTAATAGCGTAAATACTTAAAGGCGTGGTTGCGTTTGTCTGACTCTTAAGTAAGTTTATAGTATTATTCACTATTTCCACCAACCTACATTTTAAAGAAGCACTTTAACTAACATAGAAGACACGTAACGTAATTTTTGTGATCTATAAGTGACACCTAACAGTATATGTAAGGGTAATTCCTTACATATACTTATACTGTTTAGGTACTACATCACGCTAAGTGTCTTTTAGTTATATAGGATTCTGGGTATTTGCTCCATACATTTTTGGGCATCGTTCAAATGATAAGTTTATTTCTGGGTTGGAGCGGTGGGACCTCTTTAAGTCAGCTCTTACTATACCCTAGAGAAGACTAGGGGTGGGGATGGTGACTTTATTCTACTCATATCAACTACGTGGTTGATATACCTAAGCTTATATTATAGTATATTTCTTATTTCTTTTATTTATTTAAGTAGTTCAATAGAATTAAATATAATTTCAACACTTTTGCGACGACAGAAAATAGTCGCGAATGATAGGAAGAGATATTTATTGTGGGAGATGCTATAGCTATTTATAAACACACGTTTCAGGTAAAAATAGACCACCTACACGATGTAGAAATGTTTTTCATAAGAAAACATATTATTGGAACGTTAATATTGTGAGATTGGTATCAAATTCACGTTGTAACGTAACGGATAGGAGGTTCGTTCACACTTGCATTGGCTTTGTGGCTCGTCCGTTTTAAAACTGATTATAATCAGTTTAATAATTATTTCTTTAAAATGACAATTGAGGACTTTACAAGCATTGTAACGACTCTGAAGATATTTTTTATGGGAAAAGGGGTCAAACAGAAGACGGATCACCTGATGGTAGGCGATCAGTGCCGCTCATGGACAACACAAAAGGAATTCAAGTGTGGGAGAGCCATGCTTCGGCATGAAGTGTGTAAGTGAGGTTACCGGAGGCCCCATTACCCCCTTTTCCAATCTTCCCAATCCCCGATTCGCCAACAACCCTTAAATTCCTAATCCCCAAAAGGCCAGCAACGGTTCTGATGTTTCGGGTGTCCTTGAGCGACGACAATAGCTTACCATCAGGTGATGCGTCTTCTCGTTTACTGGCTTATACCATTAAAAAGGAAGATACAATTTTGTTGTACCACGACGTAGACATAAGACTCAATAGTCAACAACTATTTTGGGACAAACATACAAAATTATACGACATATATTTATTTAAAATCCTATAAAATTACATTTTTAAATACGATGAAATAGGTAGGAATATTGCAACATCGATTATATCAACGTACGACGTGACTACTTGTCAATCTATCACCACTACATCAGGTCTATAGCTATTAGTTAATTCAATTTATTATATCGACAAACTCTTGCCAAAAGGGATTTTCCTAAGCCTCTTCAATTGATGAGGCTGTTATTTTTAGCCTCGGTATTAGATTAGATTATAACTGCCGTACGCAGAGACGTTTAATGATTACGTAAACTATTCCTTAGTTACGATTTTGTTCCGAAAACAATTACTAAAGACTGGGTAAAGTAATTTGAGGCATCATAGTTAATAATAGTTTAATTTTTATTATATTAACATTTATTTCATCATGATCGGCTTTTAAAAAGGCCAATGAAAAATGTATTAGAACAAAAAGACTTGGATTAATCCATCCAAATTATTGACATTTGTTAGTCACAAAGCGATCTTTGATCTCTAGGTACTTAGGCTTATCTTTATCTTTTGTCAAAGATAAAAAGAAAGTCCTAAATTTAAGTCTGAATGAAGACCTAGTCCATTAATTATGTAAGTGATATTAGGCTAAAGAGGCTAAAACAAGAATATTTGATTAGCTTATAACAAAAATAATAGATTAGCCGAAAATACTTTTTCCACGAAATTAATCCTGATCCGACTATTTCGTTCACTACAGGGTTTTCTTAAGGATTCCTTTTAGTGAACCAAGAGCTTAGTTAATCTTCAATTCTATAAAGTAAGGATCAAAAACGGTAATATAATACTTAATGTGTACTCAAGCTTTTTATAATGTACTTATAGTATTTTGTAGTCCATCGAAATTATTGTTGACTTTTAGTTTCTCATTGATTTATGATCCTTATAGGTAGTTTTGTCCTCGGTTTTAACTACACTATAAAAATGAATATTGCATCCACTTTTTTTAATCATCCAATGTTTTTTTTTTCACCTTGGGCGAGGCGAGAGAGTGTCAGACTTTTAGTTACTGACTAAAAATCACCCTGTTTCTATTCCTGCTTTTTGAGCCGGAACCCCGGTAACCCGCAAGGAAGTTCGCACTTCTCGGTCGGCATCAGCCCTACTGGATCCTATCTGTGAATATTGCATCCACTAGGTTTATTTTTTAGTGGTAGGAACCTATGTTTATTAAACTTTTAGGGAACACGTTTCTAGATCCTTAAGTCAGACCTAGTTCTTTCGAATCGGTCATCAAAATTTGCACCAGCATTAAGAAAGATATTAAAACTCTACTAAAGGCATTTCAAACTGTCACAAAAATTCGCTTAATTCAGCTAAGCAGCATAAAAGCACTATCAAGCAATTACCTCGTACGGTGAGCAATGATTATGACGAAAAAATGGGTTAATGCGCACATTTCCAGCTGCAAATCACATAATGGGTCTTTAGGAGTTCATTAAAAGGAACGAGTCGTTTACATGTTCGCAGGCAATGGATGCCAAGGACGTTTAGATGCCAACAGATATTGGGAATGGAATTCTTCAGGCATGTTTCTTGGGATGAGCGGAGTAGCACGAACTGAATTCAGAACTATTAGGTGTTCTAAAAGACTATCTACGAGTTTTCTTTTTCTATTGATAATTGAGTTTGAAATGCTATGCGAATATATTAAGAAATCTATATCTAGAAAAGGAAAAAGTAACTTTGAAGGACTTGGGTGATCTTGTGGCCCACTTGAATGACCGTAACATGGTACTTGAAAGTTATAAAAGAGCGATAAAGCTAAATGTGGGCTGTGTGTCAATATTTGAAAAGGAGGGATGGATTTAGTATCAGACAGTCTACAAATTATGTAATTAATCCCTCGTCTAACAGTATATGTATAAGACACAATAAAATTTGTTCTCGCGTGGATCTACCAAGGGTTAAATGGGTTGTCCTTTTGCAATTCCTAGATTTAAAGGAAACCCAATTACCAAACTTGGATTTCATTTGCATTTAAAGATCCCATTGTCAAAGAAAACTACAGCAATTATCAAATGGAACGCGGTTCAAACTACAGCGAAAACTTATTAGGGAATAAATATAGTTAACAGATGTTTCCCGAACAATTGGAACTTGTAAACTTCCCTTTCTTAGTCTTCCAAAGAGATTTCGTTTATTCAGAAATCTAGGACAATTTATTCATGTCCTTGAGATAAATCGGTCCATTAATTTAACTCTTTCGATGTTCTGGAGTGTCGCCACTGTCGATTTTGGAGTATAGAAGTTGCACCGATTAAGAAATACTGTTTTCTTGTAAGCAAATATTAGGATATGCTGTAAATAACTTATGCTTATATATTTGGCTGTCTTTATTTTAGATTGCAGTGCAGCATTTTAAGAGTAACTTCACGTCTTTTATCCCCAAAGGGGTAGAGAAAGGTGCGCATTAGGGCATGGAGCATTTTTAGGTATGATTTTTGTATCTGCAGATAGAGTGATATAGGTAGGCTATCATTTTTACTTAAACCTATATAGGTACAGACGAAGCTGCGAACAGAATGCTAATAGGAATAATATAATTTAGCTTTGCCACCAAGCAAGCTGAGGTAAGAGCGATTTTTTCCATCCGGTCGTTGAACTAATCAAATTACCACATACTAGACATTTCATATGTGGGTGTTGAGCTATTTTATAGGTCTTTGGACTCAAATTAATCATTGTAACTAGTTAGATGTTGCACAAAAAACTTTTTATAACTAACTAAAAGCTACCTTAGATTGTAATTATGAATATGTTCGACTGATTATATTATTGAGAAGCTGAGCGTGTTATTTTTTGCAAAATGATAGGCCAAGTAGATTGTCAAAAAGCTGTTTTGATCATTAGGTAGTATGAAGCGATTTTTGACCATTAATATCTGGATATTTTGAAAGGCGAAAATAAAAAAATAAGCATGATTAACATGGAAATGAATTTCATATTTTCGACCCTGGCTATAAAGGCTAGTTAGAAAACTAATAATTGAGAATTTAACATTATTATTATCCTAACATTTAAACAAATCAGACATTGCAACAACATCATCATATTTGTTTTTCATAAAATAAATCGCTAGAAAACATCGAAAACATACAAAATACGAAGTATTCTGTAGAATAACTTCACATCAAGAGACCAGACAAACGATAACCATGCCAACATTTATATAAAATTAAGTTTAACATCTTTGCCGCTATAGGTTTTCCCACAGTACCCTTAGTATGAATTTGCTTTACGTTTAAATTAAAAGAAAGAAGAGCGCATTCAACGCTCTGATAGGCCGGCTCGAATAAACCAACCAATCAGAGCGCCGAACCCGCTCTTGTTTAGATTACTTTAAACGTAAAGCAAACTCGTACTAAGGTTACAGACCAGCGTTTGTGCATTCATGACGTTTATGTGCTAAAAAGTGCAGAAGAATAACAGTTGCAATACGATTGTTTAAGGGAACTACTATTTGCTGGAGGTTAATAAACATTTCGCACTTATTTAAGCATCAATTTTGAGTAGTATTTGTAAAGGAAATTGTTTTCTTTTACGAGTCAAATCAAGTGCTAATACATTTATTAATCTCCAGCTAAAAGAATACACCCTGTGCAAGAAGACTCCCTATAAAGAATGATTTACGCTAGATACATAGGAAATTGATAGTGATTTCTTAAAATCAACCATTTAGCAATAGAAATAAAGTCCCAATTACACTAGCATAGATCATTCTTTAATCACAAAACTGCACAAACGCTGCCCAAGCAGCATTGATGTTCTATATAAAGTCCGTGCCTGTTTCAACCATCCGACGACTGAACGGACTCCATCAGTGACTTCCCCGGGCACATCGACGCTGGTAGATTCAATTAGAGAACTCCATCTAGATCGCAGAGCCGCCTGCGCCGCAAACGACGCCATCGCACGTACTGAACGCACTAATATAATCATTTTTTGCTATTATTTTTTTAATTATATTAAACACTTTTTTAAACTAGTTATTTCGTTATCACATTATTTTTTTGTCTATAATTAACTATACTAATATCACTATAATAGGTATTGTCGTTATAACAGTCTTCTGGGTTTTGGCATTAATTTTAAAGTCTTTACGGTCATTGCGTACCCTGTGGTCGGTTAAGGGTCATTTAGTTGGGACGTATTTACTGTTAGTCGATTTGTAGTGTTGTGTGTGTTTTAGTGACTATTCCAAAAAATAATTATAATTAAGAAGCGATTTAAGTATGTTTTTAGTTAAAAACTTGATTACCTAACTAAGAATAGGTACTCTAAGGTACTCTAAACCCAAATGATTTCCAACAAACTAGTTTTGCACAATACTGTAAAGTATAAATATTCTGTTTTTATGGGATAGGTGGCAAACGAGATGACTGATCACCTGATGGTAAGCGATTAACGCCGCTCATGGACACCCGCAACACCAGATGAGACACAGATGCATTGCCGGCATTTTAATAAAGAATATGCACTTTTCTTGAAGGTTTGAAGATACAGATTCCAACATGTAAAAAGTTACACAAGAGTAAATGTAAGTAAGTTGCATAAGGTTATTAGAGCTAAACCAATTAAATACGTTATTAAGACGGATATAAAAAAAAGATATTTATACAATTGAATTGGCAATCTAGTTATGTTATCACTTTTATATACTATTGTAATGAAAACTATGTATAAGACATTAAAAATACATAAAAATTGGCTTCTTTTTGAGAGGGGAAAATCATTTTGACTTTTCCCGCCTTGGGCGAAGCAAGAGGTAGACTCACTTTGACTAAATACCACCCCGTTCTTACTCCTGCTTTTCGAGCCAGAGCCCCGGTAACCCGCTAGGCAGTCCGCAGCTCCGGATAAAAATTGGCTTAGTAACAAAAAATATCAAACAGATAATATTAAATAAAGCAACTCATTACTTAAATTATCTGTTTTAATATAAACATTTCTAATTGGCGGATGAATCATTTCCGCGTGGGATAAGACAGATATCTGTTATCATAACTATGTAGTTTTTTGTGTCATTGAACTTCTAAATAATTGGACTGAATTTGATAAAATAATATAAGATTAATGTGAACCTTCAAATAATTTAGGTACCTAATTAATTATATGGTATTTTATTTTGAATTATATAGTTAGGTTTAATTTCCTAGTGTTCCATATTTGCAAAAATATTTGATTTGACTAGATTTGACCTAGGCAATTCTACAAAATGCTTTTCTTTTTACTTTTATTGAAATGTTTCTTGGTTTATTGTCGCACAAATCATTCCTAAATTACAATATTACAGTTCTAAAATTTTGTAAGTTTAAAGGAAAATACTTTAAAATTTCTTGCTAACTATAACTGGAAAATAATAAATCAATGTGAACATATCGGAGGACCAATCATTTGGCAATAGGCGGCCATATTAGAATTTCAACTTTCTCTAATGGCAAAGGTAATTTAGGTCATACAGCCTATCTATCGGTAGTGTAGAAAAATTATCCAAAATTTTACTCAATAAAAATATTTCGTTGGTAATATTTTATTTGGACTGCATTGCAGTATTTCTTTCAACTACAATTCCAATGTTTACAACAGGTAATTAGCCAATTAGCATGTATTGGAATTCTCATCCTTAAACTTTGCAAGGTAAAGACTAATTTGAAACGAAGCTAATTGAAATACAAAATATTTAGCAGACTAGATTTCTAGTGTTAGTAACCATGACCTAGATTCAAAATAAGAAAATGCAAAATACTTGACATTTCTTTGAGAACCTAATGTTTTGTTTAACAGTATTATGTAATAATGTTTTTGCTTAGCTACCTATATTATTTATAACAATATTTTTTCCTGTATAGAGCAGAGTATTTGGTCAATTAAAAATACAAGTAATCAATCACCTTCTGTCAGATTTACTTGATTTATCAGCAAACCAGTTTACCTTGTGTGTCTAAAACAGAATTAATTATCATAAACTCAAGGTTACATACTCTACATCAAACCTAAACAAAGTATAAGAAAAATATTACATAAAATCAATTTGTCAAATTAAATTAAATAAATCCTAACATAATTCAACCTTCATAGTACACTAAAAACACCACAACACTAAATATGCCAAGGTCCCAATTCCGCATTCCGAATTTAAATTTGAAAAAAGGAGTTTCTAATCACTGTATCCTCTACATGATTCTTAAAAAAAAAACACTGTTTGAAAAACAAAACTATAGTCTGTTCACTTTTTAAAAAAACAGTAAACTGATTGTACATTACTGCATTAGGAATAGTAATGGCACGAGCTAGGTCAAGGCGTCAAAATATCTATTTTAGTACAGAAACGTCGGCCTTTTATGTACTGTCACATCTTAGAAAACATTAAACACTACTAATATACAGTTGCAGCAAGTTTACTCCTCATCTGACGTAAATTATGTCATAATATTGTATTCCTTTCCTCTCCCACCGATTGCATTTGTTAATATTTATTTCTATACGAAAAATCAGGAAAATTACTTACCCGACAAAATGGTCTATCGGTAAATGGAAGTCACAGTCTTTTGCCGCTAGAAATTAATTTTAATTCACTATTTTCTTTTATAACGTGTTTTTCGTAATAAATTTTCGATTTATTCGAAATGTTAATTCAATATTCACACCCACAAACGGAATTCCGCGGTCGAATTGCGAATTGTCAAACTGTCGACTGACATGTGATATGTCAAATTCGATCGACTCAGCTGTCCTGTCATTTGCGTTCCGTTTTTCCACGCGACCAATTTAAAATTTTTTAAGATATTCAATTTTCAATTTTGATAACATAAGTTTTAGAAAATCTTATTGGAAAATGTACCTATTGCACTAAAATATAATCTAAAGAGAGAATTTAAAAAGTGTTTTTTTTTTTACTTGGGTGCAGAGACATCTAGTTGTGGGAAACAGCAATACTACCTATAAGCATCAAATACCTGCAAAAGTTTTTGAAAATGTTTGTGAATATTATGGATTATCGAAATAAAACATACAATTTGGTACAATAACAAGTAAAGTAAGTAGATATTATTATAATTATTTAAAAACAATATTCAAATGGAAATGTTAATAAAAGTAAAATATTTAAATTTTACCAAAGATCTTTACAAGCAAAATCGCTTTCAGCATCGCACCAATCAATAAGACTTCTGTTGTGCCACATGAAAGTGCCTTTTAACTTCGGCGACGCATCCAAAATTAAATACAGGACCAGTTCAGCCGACTCGTCAGGTTCTACCTCTCCACCACCCTGAGCCATTTCAGTCTTCATGTGCCCTGGATGAACAGCATTTATAGAAATGTTCCTGTCTTCGTATTTCCTTTGCTGGACCATTGTCAAAGCAGTCAGCGCAATCTTAGACACCCTATGTTCAGCGTGCTTTCCTTCATCAGCAAAATCATCTTTGTTAAAAGTTCCATTTTTAACACTTTCTAAGTATTCATCGACAAACTGATTAATTTGTTCCGTAGTTAAATCTGGGTCTTGGAGCATTCGAATCCAGGATTGTTTCTTCAAATTCGATAGATGTCCGCAAGCACTCGAAATGTTGACGACCCTAGCGCCATCTCTTAGCAACGGATAGACATACTTTTCTAAGGTCAATAAACTTTTGTAGTTTATATCGATGTTTCTTTTTGCAGCTTCGTAAGATGGATAGACTTCATCCCATTCCAATATTGCCGCGTTATTTACCAGTGCATCGAGCCCGCCATATTTATTTTTGATGTAATCTGCGAATGTTTGCACACTTTTCTCGTCACTGACGTCGAGTTGATGGAATTGCGGTTTGAGGCCGAGGTTGTTTAGTTTTTTTACGGCTTCTAGACCATTTTTCTCATTCCTCGCTGTTAGATAAACAACACCTTGGAACCTTTTACAAAGTCCTTTTACGATTGCGAATCCAAATCCTTTGCTTGCGCCCGTAACAACAGCAACTTTTTCCGCCATTTTTTATGCACATGCGCACAGACTGAGATTGAAAACAAAATTAACATTGAATGTTGAATGAGTTGAGTCAAGTTGAGTCACTTCTGTTTGTGAGTATTGACAGTCGTTTAAAATTGCGACTCTATTTCATTATTCCTAAAGTTTATTTTCCTAAAATTAAAATTATCGCACAGGTTAGGTAAACCAGACTTTATAGATAATACAATTTTAACTTTGTAGCAAAAGTGATAAGATTGTCTTTTGTTTACTTTTATTGATTTCTTATTTTTTTTAATTGGTTGATTCGAATTTTTTTTATCTGTCAAACAATTGTCATCCTTTTGGGAGTCAATATAAATACTATTTTGATTGTAAAAAACGTTTTGCTATAGTTTTAAAATGTCAGTGCAGTTTATTTATTCGTAGTTAAGAATAACAATGAGATTAAAATTGTTTATTGTTTTATTAACCTCGTGTTACAGTATAGAACAGTGGTTAAAGTGGACATTAACATTCTATGTAGTTCGTTAGTACGGAATAAAAATGGCTATTGTGATTTTTATCCTATTTACTATATCAGACACGTTATCGTGTGGTTTATTTAATTGTGAGAACGAATAGATCCCATCTTTGCTTCCAAAAAGCTGGCAACGTATTTAAGTGTTTCGGGTGCCGGTCACACAACCTCCACCTCACTTGCTACTCACACAGCCTCATAGAAAACAACGCTTGCACAGTGGTTTAGTCGTATATGAGTGAGGTACAATGCACTAACCTATCCCCAACCTCCAATTTCCTAAAAGACCGGTAACGCACTTGTGCCTAGGTAACTCATCTGGTACCTAATGTCACAAAAGGAGGCTGCTGAGACGAGACGGCAGATCCCACTTGTAGAAGGCGTCGAGGAGACAACCGCCTTGACGGCTAACACGCTGAAATCCCACCTGCACTAGCTACAGGCGGACCTTTGGGGACACAGGTGTATAGAGTGGAGACCCTAGTTGTCCTACCAGAGGCTTCAGGGAAGACGATAGCAAAATGGTTGGTTTTACGAGTGTCAATGGTTGACGCCGATCCTTTAGTTATCAGGTTAATTCAGGTCAGTTAGTCATTAGGTGATCCGTATGCTATATGCCATTAAAAACAATATCAGATAATTCGTCTGAAACTCTGAATCTCTCGATACCGAGGTATGATGGGAGAAATCTGAGAATTTGTTCCACTGCTGAGAAATAGCTCGTTACCTCCCCTAAAGGGTAAGGTAGGTACATCTGAGTGGACACCAACTTAGACCAACTTGGGTTCCTTCGAGGCTATCTGACCCCCTACGTAATATAGTCGTAGGTAGGAGCCTACCCAGTTTGTTGAACCCAGAACCTTCACGCTCGCAATCAGCTTCATGGTTACCAGGTCAAAGCATACTGTTTAACATAAGAATTAGGCAGTTAGTTACCCAAATGAGGCACGTATCAAACTAAATATCTTACGGTAGCCATTTTCCTTATACAGGAAAACATACATCAGGTACAATTAATATGCCCTTTTTGGCAATGGGAAAATACTTTAATTGTAATTAGGACTCCCTAATTTTCTTGAACCTCCTCAGGCCCCAGTCGTCGTGAGGGACACTTCGGGGTATCGGGAACAGCGCGACGATCTCCGGCCACCGTAAGTGCGGGCGACGAGCAAGAGTACCTAACTCGCCGTCCGTACCAGACCCATGTGTACGGCGGGTCGCGTTCCGTGCACACCTCAAAGAGCTAACAGACCACCACAGATTGGGCCCAGTAGGGCTAATATCCGAAGACCCGAAGCTGCGGACTAGTTACCGGGGCTTCGGCTCGAAATCATGTGTAGGAATAGGAAAGGTGTGGTTTTTAGTCAGTTCCAGGCTGAAAGTCCCTCTTGACACGCCTTAAGCGGGAGAAGTCATTGAACGATTTTCTCCCCTTAAAAAATACCAAGAAGACAAAACAGGGAAAAGTCGAAAAAATATACCTAAGTACAAAAAACACATACAACTTATAAGGAAACGTTTACCTAATCCAGTTTCCTAACAAAGGGACATAACATTAATTGCATTACACACTGAAGTCGGTAAAGCGGACATGTTATATTAAATCACTATACATAAAAGCAACTTGTTTTGTCTTGTTCGTCAGTCTACGTACGCGGAATAAGATGGTTAAGGAAAAACGTATTGTGTTAAAAGATGTAGATTAAGAGACGGTTCTGGCTCATGGGGTTTTTAGCCTACGGTTCACGGCCGTCAGGCTGTATGTAAGTATGTTGTAGCAAGTCTACAACTACATGCATTAAATTACTTTAATCGTATTTGCTTGATCAAAAAGCCAGTTTTAACCAGCTGTTTAAGAGGTATGAAATGGGATATGGTTTCTTAATAGCGAGACACAAAGACTTCTGCCGTGAAAATTAAATTAGTAGGAAAAATATCTAACGTTTCTAATGTGAGAGAGCTATGCTTCGGCACGAATAGAACGGCTCGACCGGAGTGATACCACGGCCTCACAGAAAACCGACGTGAAACAACGCTTGCGTTGTGTGAGTGAGGTAACCGAAGGTTCAATAACCCCCTTCCCAATCTTTCCAAGCCCTGATTCCCCAACAACCCTTAAATTCCTAACCTCTAAAAGGCCGATAACGCATATGTAACGCTTCTGGTGTTTCGGGTGTCCATGGGTGGCGACGATTGCTTCCCATCAGGTGATCCGCCTGCTCGTTTGCCGGCTTATGAAATGCACATCTATACTAATATTATAAAGCTGAAGAGTTTGTTTGTTTGTTTGTTTGTTTGAACGCGCTAATCTCAGGAACTACTGGTCCGATTTAAATAATTACACTAGGCAACACTCAAAATTTCCCGGGGAAAATTCATACCGTATTTTATTGATAATCATACACCTAATACCAGAAAAATAATAATTTATTTCAGTCACGTATAGGAATGGAGATTTTAACATTTTTGTAAAAAATCACTTTTTTATTAGTTTTGGAGGGTAGCTCTAAATTCTTCTTAGTAACGATCACAATAATATTTTGTAGTGTCAGTATACATTGATTTCTTTCGCAATGTCTCGCTTTTGTGTTAATTCTCCGGATTTATTTTGTTTTATTTTCACCAAAGAGTAAAAAAAAACCCATAACGCCGTTAAGTAATTACGAAGTGTTATCGTGCATATTTTGGTTTAGACGTTCGCAACCAAGATAAATATTGGGTGCCACACATGTGTTGCTTCTCATGCCACAAGAATTTGACAAACTGGTTTAATGGAAAACCAACAATGATGCCTTTTGGTCAACCTATGATTTGGCGAGAACCTAAGGATCATGTAAGTGACTGTTATTTTTGTCTCACAGATGTCAAAGGATTTTCTAAGAAATCTAAGCACACAGTAAAGTACGCAGAGGTGTCTTCCGTAACAAAACCAATACCACATTCAGAAGATCTTCCAGTACCTAACCCACCAAGTCACGTTGAATCCTCAAGTAACGCTTCTATTTCTGATGATGAATGTGAAGACTTTCAAGTGGCAAGTACATCTAAAGCACCACATTTGATCAGCCAATCTGAGCTTGACGATCTTTTTAGAGACTTACCTAAGGAAAAATCTGAAATATATGGTTCAAGATTAAAGCAATGGATTTGTTCAAGTCACGGAAATTTTTTGGGAAATAAACGATCGCCTCAGTATGAAAGCCTTATAAACCAATTGTTACATGCTTATAAACAACTGGGGTGCAATATGTCATTAAAAATACATTTTCTGCATTCGCACCTTAATTTTTTTAAAGAAAATCTAGGCGCAGTGAGTGATGAGCACGGTGAGCGCTTTCACCAAGAAATTGCCTCAATGGAAAAGCGTTATCAGGGAAAATGGACCACTGCAATGCTTGCAGACTACTGCTGGTTTTTAATTAGAGAGACATCAACCTCTTCTTAAAACAGGCAGGCCAAAAGAACAAAAACTAGTTTATTTTTCAAGTCTAAATAATATTTTACTTTAAAATAATACAAAAAATTGTTAAAACTAAAAATAAATTTCTCTTAAAAGCTATACGTGACTGAGATGTTTTATTTACTGTTCTAAGTTCTCTATACCATGGCCTTTCCGAATCACACAATCAACACACGATCTCTGGGAAAAAAAAATATTTTTTTTGTTGCCTAGTGTTATTTTTGTGTTAGATAGCGCATTTGCGCTTTCCTCGATAAATATCGAGGAAGGTTATAGGCTATAAAACATCACGCTACAATTAATAGGAACCGAGCAGAGCGGGTGAAACCGCGCGGAAGTAGCTAGTAAAAATATAATACGCGAAAAAATACTATTAGGTATTCAGTCTGCTCTTGCGGAAAAAAACAATGAGTTGTAGGTAATACTATGAGTAAAACTCCAACAATGTTCATCAATGAATTGTTAATGCAGCAATATGGACACAGGACACGATTTCTCTGTATTTGTGTAGTAATTTGTATATTTAAGTAATAAACAGTAATATACGGTGTAGGCAATGCATATTAATATGACAACCAGCGGGAAGTTTCCGTAATTACGTGGCTTATGCAGTAATAGGAAAATAAAATCATTTCCATTATGATTCACACAATAGGGATGATGACTGGGTCAAAAATAAATTATTACAACTTTTCAATACAATAAAATATTCAAAAATAATCTCACTCTCATTCATTGATGAATTATGTAGTTAATTTTCATAAGAAATAAGTCTGCTATTTGACGTCAAAATCTGATGACGTCATAATAGAGTATTTCATACAACGTTCATAGAAAATATCGTTTTTGACGTTTCGAAAAAAGTTTTTATTGAATTTGACTAGTAGGTATCTAACCTATTGTATCATCCCTCAATTATGTTAAATGGTAGGAATAAGGGTATACCCATACCAGCAGTAACAGTCTGTGAGACAATGACGGTCCACAGCTGGACTGCAAGCCTCATCTTTTTTTTGAGGGGGGAAAATCATCCAATGACTTCTTCTGCCTAGGGCGAGGAAGGAGGGTGTGAGACTCTTACTGACTAAAACCCACCTCGTTCCTACTCCTGTAAACCTAGGTAGACAGTTCCAGGGACAACGGTGGGGCGCCATCACGACATCGACAGTAATTCCGTGTTACTCAAATCCAGTTAACGTACGAAAAGATTACATAAGTACCTAAGTGAAAAAACAAGAAAATATTTACACTAACACTACGTCTTAAATCGTATTACAAGACTACGTTATACGATCAAAGAAATACAAATAGTGTGTAAGTAAGAAAAGTACACTTAAAATACATTTCTAAAACAAACTTATTCCCCCACAAAGTGCTAGTGATTTGACCAAAAAGTTCCCAAATACGTGTCGCATCAGCATTCGAATGTAATCTGTATAAATAAAACATGACAGAGCAGGCTGTATGCGACGATTCCATTGCCTTTCGTCAGAAAAAAAAAGAATAAGAATGGCGCGCTTTATTCACGTTGTCTGAAGGATTTTCTTTATTTTTTGACAAGTTGTTGTAAAAATTAATATTGATGTTTTTGGTCGTGAATATTAATAAAATTAAGATTACAATCTTCATGATACTTAATTAATAATGTCGTGTATAAAAGTGAATCTTTATTTGTTTTACACAGAATTTTGGTCATAATGCAAGATAATAAGTACCTGTTTATGTACGTATTTACGCAATGCTGGCGTACCTTAAATGATTGAGTAGGTACAATTTTAAAGATGGTTCGCATAATTTTTTTGATCCTTCAAAGGGCTATAAAATAATAAAACTGAAGGAAGTAAATCTTGGAGACTTAATTTTGATGTTTCTTTTACAGAAAGGCTGCAATATCATGAAGATGAGCGATAAATATCTGTACAATTGACTTATTTAATGTAATGCGCGCAGTTATTTTGAAGTTTAAAGTTTATTTTAATATTTTACTCAAACAAAAGTTTCTAAGTATTGCTTTATACATACTTACCTTCTGAAATTATATTGTGGTTTCGCGTCTGGGTGTCATGTGTTTGCGAACTTGTATGTTTATAAACGCACCCACCATACAGGAGAAAATCCTAGTGTGGGATAAGGTTTTTTTAAAACCGTAAACTATTATTTAAATAAGTGGTCACAAAGTCGCATGCAATATATAAGTAAGTAGCCAAGTAAACAAACACTAGTTCTATGTTAAACCAAACACCGTTAGCTTCTGTTAGTCTACTAACTGTTAGTTAACTTTACGCTTGAATTATAATAACTTATGACAAATATACAATATACACTATTTTATGGCTTCGCCCACATTTCCGTAAGATAAAACGTAGTCTATGTGCAGTATTCAAGACCATATTCTACCCCTATTTCAAATTTCATCCTGATTCAGAAATTACAAGTTTTCAGTCTTATTATTAAGACTAGCTTCTGCCCGCGGCTACGCTCGCCGTCGGATAAAGTAGCCTATATGTTATTCCAGACCACAATCTATCCCTGTTCTAAATTTCATCCCGATCCTTTCAGCTGTTTTAACTTGATATTGAGTAACAAATATACACACAAACGCATAATCTCACTTACTTTCGTATTTATAATATTAGTAAGAATCCTGGGTTCCACTGTGTGTGACTAAGAGTCAAGTAGTCGCAAGTGCAAGCACAAGAGCGTCTTGGCTTCGTTTTACGGGTCGGGCAAAGAAAAGTGTAGGTATTTATTTTTTATTTAATTAATCAAGGGGAAATCGAGTGTAGAGGTAACCTTATGTAAATATGTAATCAATGTCTCCCATGGACTGCCCGCAACATCAGAGAAGTCAGATACCTATATTTATATCATATTTAGGTACATCCCCCTGTGGACTATTTGTAACCAACAAAATTACCATTATTTCTTTTGAAATCTGCCCCCACTTTCTTAGAAAACCGCGCAAGCCGGGCGAAAAGCCAGTCTCAAAATAAAACACTATTTATTCCCTCAATACTTTACAAAAGTAAGAAAACCCCAACATCTCCACATAAGAATGTTGGTTTTGACACCCAAAGATTTCGCGAAATGACTGAATAATGTATGTGTGGACTGAACACTGAACACAGCGCTGAACACCGAGCCTTTTATCCTAGAAAAACATTATAAGACCCACGGGAAATACGGAAAACAAATTGTGAGGAAAGCCGCGGGCTAAACAGCACATGAAACTGCACTAAATTATCCAAACCCTCCAAGGGATACTCTACCTTATATTGCAATAGTATAAGGTTGAAAATGTTAGAAAGAAATGTTGCAGATTAGGGTAGGTTGATCTGCTTTTGTCTATGTATAGTTGTGTTTTTTTAAAGCCAGGTAGAAAGGGTTAGGGATTCATGTATGTATTAATACGTGAAGAGTGAATTTTGAACAATTGTTTTGTTGTGTTTGAATGTATAGCGATTTTGTTATAGAACAAGCCCGCTACAACCTCCCAAAACCGCTGCAACTCTTGTAAGCCAGGAAACACCGGAGCACTGAAGTCTAGTGCGTCTCAGGACCATGAATGACTGTCTTAGATCTCACAACGAAATAAATCAGAAGATATTATTAGAGGAGAAGATAACAGAAAATCGATGGTTTTTACTTCCCTCGGTTTGCAAAGTATTGAGGGAATTTAATGCAGGAGATAATGACTTAAGTCTAAAAACACAAAAGAGATTGCACAACTAGGTGAAGCCCAGTCGCCAAGCACTACTGAAATTTTATTTACCAAAAATGAAGTGGGTGTACATTGTACAGTAGCATTACGTGCCATAATGTGCACCTCTGCCTACCCCTTCGGAGATGAAAGGCGTGAGGATATATAAAAAAAATAATTATTCAATTCGGACCAGTATTTCCGGGTGTTCAACCAAACAAACAAACTTTTCAAGCTTTATAAAATAGACTAGCTTTTGCCCGTTCCGTACCGTTTATCATTAAACGTCTTTATTCACTCATTAAAGAAACAAGTGTAATATAACAAAGACTTTATATACAACCTCGTTGTTATATATAAAATATGTACCCGGATATCTGATGCTACACTTTTACACACTACAAGGTATAAAGCTTACCCATTTATTTTAAACAGCTTCTTACAATTACCAGAAGGCATTTTAAAAATGAGTTAAGTTCAAGTTAGAATACAAGTGGAGGTTCTGTACCAACGAAAGTAAAACGTATGAATTTTTTGGTAAGATCTTAGTATTGATAATAATCTATATACGAGTAGGTATAAAAATCAATTGCAGTTCGTTAGTCTCTTTAAAACTCGAGAACGGCTGGACCAATTTAGCTAATTTTGGTCTTAAGTTATTTGTGGAAGTCCAGGGAAGGTACAAAAGGTAAAAACAAATTTTTTGGAGATATAGTACGAAGTTTACCGAGTCAGCTAAGTATGACATAACAGCGTAATGTCAGCGTAACAGCGTAATGAGAATGCGGGTTCGAATTCTACTAAGGGTAAGTACCAATGTGACGTTTCGAGTTATATACACTTTCTAAGATTATTTAGACACCACTGACAAACGGTGAAGGAAAACATCGTAAGGACATAAAATCCTAATAAATCTGCACTAGTGTGTGCGCAAACACAAGTGCATTCTCTATTCCCTCACTCTCTGATCTCTGAACCCAATCCCTCCCAACCCAAGGACGGCAGACCGACACGACCAGAGAGAAGTCAGGTGCAGGACTAACAGTTTTACGTACTTTCTGAGACATAGGGGTGAAATACAACCGAACTTCCTGACTCCGGACTAATAATGGTCATTTTACTCAGAATGCCATTATAATTTTTGGCCAGAGCGGCAACCGACGCGTTGCATATCTGGTCACTCAACCACTGCGCTCACTGTGCATTCAGTAAGTAAAGGTTCATCTTTATTTTTAACTTGAGCAACTCTAAAAAAACACAAAAGATACTTGTAGCACCTCTTAAAAGGTAAACTCGGTATTTATTAGCACATTGTTACTCTCAAGTGGGAACAACTTGCTCCTCACTTAACTTGCTGCACTGAAGAGTTATTTGACATACACTTCAGGCTTTTGTTTCTTAATTTATTATATAGTACCTTCCTTGTATACATAGGTAGTACCTATATGTAGGTATATTATTGGATAATTTATTAGTAGGTGTTTCAATTGTTCGTTTTGAGCTTTTTACTTTGTTTTCCTGTTCGGTCAAAGAAATTTATTTTGTTACTAGCCACATCCGAGCACGGTTTTATAGCCCATAACCTTCCTCAATAAATTGAATACACAACACAAAAATATTTTTTACAAATCGGACCAGTAGTTTCAGAGATTAGCGCGATCAAGCAAAGAAACAAACAATGGTTTGTGTCGGCTTTTCTTTATTTGTTGACATTTCAGAAGTACTTATTTATGGTTTAATTGGAATAAACGATTTGACTTTGACTTTGAGTTTAAAAATAAACATACCTTCTTTTATTATTTGCCACCCCTTTTAACAATAACAAAAACTCAATGGACGTCAATCAGACCGGTAAATGAGGAGTTCATTTACCGGTCTATTTCATTTACAATTACTAAAAAAAACTATTAACATAATATCACACACATATTGTAAACACATATAGAAACAGAAGTATGCATTACCATATACCAACATTATGTGAAGCTCACTCGCCTTGCATGGAGTTCAATGACCTTATATTTTTAATCTGACAGTAACTGAAATAGTGAATTGTTAACATTTTAACTTGAACCGGATTAACTAGTGTTCTTTGCGATGCAGTTAATATTTTATTCTTTGTTAAATATAGAACAAAAGTTGTTCGTTGTCCTTGCCATTGCATCGATAATAATTTAGCATAATTTTATTGTGAATGTTCCATATAACATAAGGTAAGCTAACCAAATAAGGCCTACCTTATTTTTATTACCGCCTAGCTCGTAAGTTTAAAATGACAATGGGCTGATAATTTCAAAATCTTATATTTATTTATTAAACTTTGTTATAATGGAATCAAAATGGCTTTAGAAACAAAAATTACAATTTTGTAAACACAAATAACTTAAGTGTCACTTTGGCCTTATTGGGAACCCTATGTCTTAATAAGGCCTCAATAAAAACTAGTAAGTATTCAACTTCTTAATTATAACAAAACTTTGTCAATGCTTATAATAAATGTAATGAGATCTTATTAATTAATTTTGGTCATTATACATCAGGCTAAACGAGTTTCTCATCATGTAATACCCAAGTAACATCTTTGAAGTCATCGGTACCCCAACAATAGTCATCGGTACCCCAAATTCAAACGAATGAAAATAACTTCTTGTTCTGTAGCCAATTTAGCGACCGACCTAGCTTTCGTGTAGTGGAAACCACTCTTTAGATGATGCGTACTTCTTTGGAAGTTATATCTGGCTGCAGCAGCCTACCGAGTAAAACAGGGTGCATAAAATTCGAAGGGTGAATAGATACTATGAAGAATTTCCCGATATCCATTCACCCCTTTTCTGTATCTATTCACCCCGTTTACCCCTTTCTACCATTTTAACAGCGTTTTCCATCTTTTGCAAAATCCATTGGCTTTCTTTTTGACAGAAGCTGGTGATCCGTTTTCTATGAAATTAATGAAAAACAACTATGCCGTAATAAGGCCTACACGTTTTTTTTGTAGGCTTTATTAGGGCATGGCACATAGGTAAACAAAACAAAGATTATATGAAATACACCGATATTATAGCTATTTCACTAATGTGAGGAGATGGCTAAATGTATAATTGTCATATAGACAAAACACGGCACGTCGTATACTGATAAATATAAAAATACTAACAGTTTACGCTACTCGAATTTTATAAAAACTAAAGTGCGCTCCACGTCGTGATTGTTTTCGACTGTAGGTTCCAACATAATCGCGGCACGGGTTGCTTGCTGTGCTCAAATTAGTTAAGTAATGTGCATGCACACTTCCACAAACTTTGGCGACCATATGACATCGGGAAGAGGGCAATTTTCAAAATAGGCTTTATTGGGGCATAGGCCTTATTTGGTTAGGTTACTATAGGTAAATATGTATAATATTCATACTCTTAAAAGGGATTAACATAGGTTTTGACATCTAGGTAATCTTCGCTAGTTAGTGTTGTGAGATCGATTGAAAACTTTGTATTCTGTTTTTAAAATGATATTTTTAAAACGCATCTTGAAGTAGACACCGTTACTAATTTTACCTTCAAATTACAATAAATCACATCAAGTACAATAACTCAAAAACGGCTAAATCGATTTGGCTGAAAATTTATAGAAACGTAGCTTAGAACCAAACACAGCCATAGGATACTTTTTATCTAATTATTGCACATACGAAGTCGCGCAAGGATTGCACATATGAAGTAGCGGGCAGAAGCTAGTGTTTAAATAATAATAAAAATTTAACACCTCTATCTGCATGAATTGCAGGTGTGATGTTGCCACAAGATTTTGTTATGTTACAAAAAAAAAAATACGAAAATGTTTCGTATAATTACGTACATTCACAATCGCTTTAAACATGGACGTTAGTAGTGTCATGTTTTTAAGTAGATTTACAAGGAATTTGGGTTGTAAATATTTCTTTACAAAAATACAAAATATGTATTACAGTACCGTATAGTACTAGTTGTTGTCCTTGTTGATTGATGATTATTATGTGTGTATATGTCAAATTGTAAATGCTGTATTTTTAATTTTTTAATCTTCAAATCGACTGAATTGTTGGTAAGTTAGGCAGAGTACCTATTGTAATGTGGAGACTTCGGGAGCAATGAAAAAGACGGCTTGGTCTTTAGGATAACTTTAATTAAGTGTTCTAGTACAACATAAACAACATAAGTTACGCTACTTATAAGAGTGAGGTGTCATCCACACAGCATTGAGTATCTAAATGATAGATTGAATTTCGAAAACACTTCTAAAACTTCATTTGTCTTTTATTTATTCTTGTCAATCATAGTAAAATTAATTATTGTTCATAATATCTTGAGATTGGTCATCATTGTCACATGTTGCAGTAGGCGTATCGCCCCATCACCCCTGTAACCACCTAAGGAGCGGCCAACTAGTTCCGCATACACTTTAGTCGATTTATTTTTCAATATAAAATTATAAATATTAATATTTTCCGGGTAACGACTCGACCAACGATGTATTAAAACTACTCATATTTATGCCAGCATCCTTATTTTATTTTCCGCCTATCATAAATTTAAAAGCAGCCTTAGATACACTTCATTAAGATCGAAGTTTACTATCAGACACAAGTTGAACGTACCCCAAGGTGTGAAAGTTTAGTAACAGATACGAGCAGTTCAATGTACCCTAAAAGTGGAAAAGATGTACTTTTTTACAAATTGTAGAACAATTGGTTTCAGTCATATCTCTGATAGGATAAGTCATTGCCTCCTGTAGGTAAGTGACCTTAGTAAATTTATACCGTGACAACAATAGGGAAGTGCCCATAATGTTTTTGTAGGCTTTATGCACATGAGCCTATAAAAAGTACTCCGACTTCAATACTCCGGAAATTACAAAGATTTTTTAAACGAAAACGGACTTCGAAAATACTTTTAAAACTTCGACAAATAACGATAAGTTTAAATACTTACTCACAGTTCGGTTAGAAGTACTTGCCATAAGCTCATATCAAAAAAATTGTAAACAATTTACATATTAGGTTTCTATTAATAAAAACCTTATTTTAATGAATAAGTAATTTTATTTAGAACCTTTAGCACCGATTTCTAACCTAATTAGCCTAGGTGTAGGTAGTCCTCTTTTTCTTTGTTCTTAGCTTTTGGCTTTTTTAAGTCGTTTTTTAAACGCAGTTTTTTTTTCTGTAACCAAAGTCCTGATAAAATAACTATCTATCTTACCATTTAATATTAATAACATTTTATACTTTATGTCAATTTTAATTATACCTACTACCAAGTCCTAGATGAATATTATACGGTAATTCTCGTATAAAATTGTCGGAATTAACCTTATCATCATGTTGTATTGTATAATTAAAAGCGGCGCGGGCGCAGCTTGTCCTTAAACTTGGTCTAGTCGAGCGCATGCGTGTCGCGTAACACACGTCCGCACATTGTTCTTATTTCGAAACGCGATCGAAATTAAAATCGAACGTTTTATTTTTAAATGTTTTAAAATTTCGTAACGGATTTTAAAAAAAGTTAAAAATATAAGTTCGTTAGTGTACTTTTTATTAGATTTTTGGTGTGATTGCAGAATATGATGTTTCTAGGAGTTTGAATAACAATAAATAAGGTATGTGCATAAATATTATGGTATTTTTATAAATCTCTGAAATGGCTGGACCGATTTTGACGGCTTTTATTGACAGATAGATGATGCCCTAAGGAGTTACTTAGGCTACTTATATTTTAGAAAAAAATGAAGACCCTACTCTGTCAGAAGTAATTATTCTGCGCAGACGAAGTCGCGTGCAACAGCTAGTCTAACTAATATTTAAAATTCGAAAGTTTGTGAGTTTATGTGTTTGGGTATTTGTTACTCAATCACGTCAAAACAGCTGAAGTGATCGGGATGAAATTTGAAATAGGGGTAGATTATGGTCTGGAATTACACAGGACTTTTTATTCCACGTTATTCGGGTGAAGCTGCTGGTAGAAGTTAGTTTATCCAAAAGGCTCTGTTGATTCTTACTACGTACAATGTATGGAGGTATGTAGTTACTTAGGCGTTATTGCTATCGATAGACCTACAGGAAAAATAGACATACACCCGAATACTCAAACGCTACTCAATTTTAAGTTGTACTTAAATATCGTGCTATCTCTGTCATTTTATAAAGAATTGATAGTGACAGAACTACATTTGAGAGCGTCTTAAAATTGAGTAGCGTTTGAGTATTCAGGCAATAGTCGCAAATCTATTTTAACATATCGTCACCACATATATATTTTTTTATTGTTTTGTAAATGGAACATAAACGTATTATTTTCCTAGTATCATTCATAATGTTCATTCGCATTATAAAGCTATTTTAAAACAGATTAACGAGTCAGCCATTAAATGAAGGTTAAAATATTACTGACCGGTTAATAACTATTAAACGCGAAACGCCGGTTCATTTAAATATTTTTTTTTGCGTTTAAAAATCCTATATCCGTGTTATTTTTTCTGTTTATCATAATTTATCAGATTTGGTTTACTAGTTTTTGATAGAAACGCGGACATACAGACAGACTTGCTTTGAGTATGGAGTTAAAGGTTTGATGATTAGGTGGGGCTTGTCAAATTTAGAACTAAAATCAATTTTTGACTATTGAACTTAAAGTAAGTGTGGGACAGAAAACCGGTGTGAAACATCGCTCGCGTTGTGTTTCGTTGTGAGTTAGGTTACCGGAGGCCCCTCTTCCCAATCACAGATTCCCCAACAACCCTTATGTTCCTAACCCCCAAAAGGCCGGCAACGCACTTGTAACGCCTCTGGAATTTCGGGTGTCCATTGGCGGCGATTGTTTATCCTCAGGTGATTCGTCTGCTCATTTACCGGCTTATATTATCAATAAAAATAGAAAAATCAATCTGCCTCAAATCGAACCAATTCAAATTCTCATTCAATGATAAGGCCTTAGCTTTTATGATGTGATTTAAATATCTACCTACACCAATCCGTGACCTTAGCATTGCTAAAATGCATTTTTAAAATATTTTTGACCTCCAATTTTTATTATAGACCCAGAGCTAACTAGGAAGACATTTTTTAACCTAGCTTTGTTTTAAAAACTATTTTATTTAGACATGGATAGTTGTTATGAACGGGTTTCTTTTGTTTGTGTGGAAAAAAGGTGTTTTTAATTATATTTTTTTTTTGTTTTTTCCTAGTTTAAATATAACAGTAGCCTATACATATAGTTTAGACTAATTATAAAATTGGAGCATCTGTTTGTTATATTGATATTTACTACATGCATATGAATATACATACGATACATTTGTTCCGGCTAATCAGAAATGGTTGGACCGTATGTGACGGACTTTTATTGATTTGAATGTACCAAGAAGTAACATACGCTATTTTTATTTTTGAAAATAAAATCACATCGCTGTTTCCTAGTCTCTGTCAACTAACAAAAAATAACGGTTTGCTCACGCATACATCGAGAAAGCTACGTCGTCTAAAGTGCTAAGTCGCTGCGTCCGCGCACGCTGCTCATGATGAAGAGTTCCTTTGTGACTCGAAACTAGTAGAACTTTTCTCTTTCACTTACGTGACTGAACTGTTGTTTCTAGTAAATCCCTATTAAAAGTAGATAACTCAATAATTTCGCTTTATGGGAAACAGACGCAGTGTCCATGACCTATCCAAGCCAAAGACAATTGACCGACCTCGCTGTGACTTTGAACACTGCCTACACAAGTATTCGGCAACAAATAATTAACTAAAGCCTCCACTTAATCTTATATTATATATTATAACATATTACGTTACTAAACTGGTTATGTAATGTAATCGTAAATAGCTAAATTCGTTTAGATAATATCTGTATAATATAGTGCGTAGAATCGCAGATTATATTATCTTACTTCGATTTTTCAGCAGTGATATTATGGATGGAAAGACGAATGGAATGGAGAGAGAGAGAGAAAGAGAAAAAGAGAGAAAGAGAAAGAGAAAGAGAAAGAGGAAGAGAGGAGAAAGAGAAAGAGAAAGAGAAAGAGAAAGAGAAAGAGAAAGAGAAAGAGAAAGAGAAAGAGAAAGAGAAAGAGAAAGAGAAAGAAAAAGAGAAAGAAAAAGAGAAAGAGAAAGAGAAAGAGAAAGAGAAAGAGAAAGAGAAAGAGAAAGAGAAAGAGAAAGAGAAAGAGAAAGAGAAAGAGAAAGAGAAAGAGAAAGAGAAAGAGAAAGAGAAAGAGAAAGAGAAAGATAGAGTGGGGGAGGAGAAAGAGAGAGCGTCATTGCCAGGCTCTCACTCAATTCCACTGCCAGTCCAGGCTCTGTTAGTATTATGTGGCTATGTGCTTATAATGACGAAAAGTAAAATCCCATCCCAAGATCTATTTCTCCCCAGGCGCGTTTTGTCTGAGTATACTAAGTAGATACTTGATGTGCCTTAAGTCCTTGTGCTTAATTGCACTTACTGCAAAGGACAATAACCTTATTTTTGCCTGGTTACCTATTTTAAAGGCCTGGCTTTTAGGGAATACACACCACGAAATGTGGGATAGTTATGCTACTAACAACTGTAGCTGTAGCTGTAGCACATACATACATAGCTTTTTTTTTTTGAGGGAGGAAAATCATCCTATGACTTCTGTGCTGTAGGATTGATTTTACAAAGCCACCCCGGTCGCCCGGTGATCATCAGACCTATAGGAGGCACTAGATCTTTTTATAGACAAAATTTGAAGCCTCCATAAAACCGTAGTTTTTTTTATGGTGGAAAATCATCTAATAACTTCTCCCGCCGGCGAGGTGAGAGGGAGTGTCAGACTCTTACTGACTAAAAATCACCCCGTTCCTACTCCTACTTTTCGAGCCGGAGACACGGTAAACACGGTCACATTTGTAAAAAAAACTAATTACAACAAACTAATTAGATCGTCGGTGTACAGGTTGTCTGCCATTACATAATGCAATTTACAGATTTACAATACAATATTGTATTCTTTAAATATTTACATGCAGGCACTAATTGGCACAGTGCGCACGTTTGTCGCAAATAAACTGATTTGATGTTATTTGCATAATATTGTGTTTGAGTTGTTATTGGTACGTTATTTTATTTCCTATTCCTATGTTCTATGTATCGATTTTTTTTAAGTCTTTCAACAGTATCTGAATAAAAGTACATGGAATTTGGTACAAAACTTGATAGTTTAAAATGACTGCACAGTTGGTGCGGTGGCTAGGCAACTGGCTGCCGCGCAACGGGTAGCGGGTTCGATTCCCGCATGGAGCAACTCTTTGTGTGAACTACAAATTGTTTCGGGTCTAGGTGTCATGTGTATGTGAACTTGTATGTTTGTAACGCACCCACGACATAGAAAATCCTAGTGTGGGGCAACGATTAAAAAAAATCACATGACAGAGGGCACCTGCTCTGGAACAAAACAGAACCTTTTAAATTGTAATCTCCAACAAGGAGATTATGTAAATCTTCTCCTACTGCTCGACTAGGCTTTTTCTACTGCTACTACTACTACCACTACTACCTAGAAGAAAAGGTTTATTACTGCTACTACTACTTCTACTCCTGCTATTACCTACTGCTCGACTATAGGAATTTTTAGGTAGAAAATGCCTTTGCTCCCAAGTGTATTAGTGTGTCTGTATCCACTATTTTTAGAATTCATAACAAATATTTTTGTAAAATATAGTTTATATCACTCGTTTATTTAGGGTGTGAAATAAATGTTTTTCTTTCTCTTTCTAACTGGCAAAGAGCGTGGTTTTTCTGGTTAAATCTTAGCATCTTGTTCCTGCAAGAGCCGTGATGTTTTATTATTTCCGTAACACGATTGTTTTTTACACATTTCAAGGTTGGAATTCAAATGATAATATTTTATTTTATTATAGAATAACATGACATGTTTTGAAGTACTGTCAAAGATAGAAGTCTTTGTCGTCAATCTATTTTGTGCTTTTCTCGTGGAAGACCCATCGCCAGTCAGCGTCGGCACGAACGGATCGCCCAGCTCGATCAGAGTGGTACCACGGCCTCACAGAAAACCGACGTGAAACAACGCTTTTGGGTGTTTCGCTGTGTGAGCGAGGTTAATGGAGGTTAAATGCCTCCGACACCAAAGGATCGGCAAAGTACTTGAAACTCCATTGGCGTTGTAGGTATAGGCGACACCGATTGCGTATGTGATTCATCTGCTTATTGGCCGGCCTATATATCCTACTAGCTACTTCCGCGCGGTTTCACCCGCTTTGCTCGGCTCCTATTGGTCATAGCATGATGTTTTATAGCCTATAGACTTCCTCGATAAATGCACTATCCAACACAAAAATCGAATTATTCAATTTGAACCAGTAGTTCCAACCAGTAGTAACAAACAATCAAACAAACTCTTCAGTTTTATAATATTAGTATAGATTAAAAATGCATAACTATTAAGTGAATGATAGAAATGTTTCATTGAATACAGAAAACTTATATTCAATGGTAGGTATGTTTCCAGCCGATCTTTAAATAATTATCTCAGCCTATTTTTTCTGGAGCTCCGGATAACACGATACTAAGCGGGATACCAGGGCTTTGCCTCGAAGTGAAGGAATAGTATCGGGGTGGTTTTTAGTCAGTAAGAGTCTGACACTCCTTCTCGCCCCACCTAAGGCGGGAGAAGTCATTGGATGGTTTATCCCTTTAAAACAAAGCCTGAGTTTTCTAGAAATTAATTATAATATCGGCTCAACAGCGATCGTGATTTAATATTTATGCCTTTTATTGTTCACGGTACGAAATAAGGTTACAACATTATATTTATTAGTGTGTAACATGCTATTATAGATAGTTTATTAAATAAATGGTATTTGGCCATACCTTTTAAAACCCTGAAGGGCTAGGCACTTGGAAGTAATTTTTTGATACAATTATTTTATTAAATTGTACGTAATGTATGTTTCTAGGAGAAATTAAACGAATATGCAACCTATTCCCAGGATACAAACTTCAAGCCCAATATTAGGTAGTCATACTTGCAACCACTTTTTGCACGCCTTTTTTTAAGGGGGAACATCAGAGAGGGAGTCAGACTCTTACTGACTAAAATCCTACCCGTTCCTACTCCTGCTTTTCGAGCTGGAGCCCCGGTAATCCGCTAGGTAGTCCGCAGCTTCAACAAGATTTTGAATATACTGACATAATAAAACAAGAAGGGACGGTTTTTTATAAAAATATATGCAATTGCGTAGTACCTACATATGTAATGCAATTTGTTCTTATCTCAATGATGGAGGAAGTGATCTTAATAATGTGCTCACATGTTTTTCATCTCGAGTTTTGAGGACAAAGGAATTAAGTAATGGCAGATATCATTTAAGTTACAATATAACACAACTTTGTATCTGTAATCCTTCTTATTTATATCTTCTTAGTATCTCTACTTACCTTATTATTTCTTCTTATTTAGGCAGACAGGTTAACAACTTATAAATTGCTGTAGATTTTGCTATGGAAATACATTTGTTGCCGTAAGCCGTTGATTATTAAAAGTCCAATGGGTTGATGATTAATTTTTACATTAATTTTAACATTTAAATCTGTTTTGTAGATTATTTTAAAATACTAGACACGTATTTTTTATTTTCTTACGGAAACAAATTTGAAATATTAGATTTGAAATATTGCGTGACAATACTTCTAGGTACATTTAATTTTTATACGTAGGAATTACGGCTTCCACTCCTAAACGTTGATTCGTTTTATCTAAATATATTGTTATCTTATATGACAAAATAAAAAAATACGTGTCTAATATTTTTTCATTACCCAACTAACAGACTATAGATTTTTAATTTTCATACCCCGTCATCATCCCTATTACCGTACAATCGAATACGACATTTGTCTTAGTAAATGCAACACTGGCTAACACACACACTTTGCTCAACCTTTGTGCTCGAAACTGAGAACTCGTGCCTAACTGTCATAATATTATGTATGTATAGCCATTCAACCAACTAAGCAATAATTGGCTGTATCTATGTGCAATGTAACAGTACTTGAGAACACAATAAGCTACACAAGTACCTTCGTAGGTACTTCAATTCCAATCAATTGCCAAATATTTCTATTATTATTGACACAAAAGTTCATTGTCAACTTGCGTAAGAGTTGATGTATTGAGTATCAACAATATTAATCGTATATTTATTTTATTTGGGAGAAGCCCGCCACAGTCTTCCAAACCACTGCAACTCCAGGCTCCTGCCAGGATCTTCAATAGATACAACCATGAAAACGCCGGGACAATAAAGATTGCGTCGCAGGAATATGAATGACTGTCTTGGATTTACATAGATCCCTCAACGAAATAAATCAGAAGATATTATTAGAGGAGAAGAAAAAATAACGACAGTTTCCACTTCACTCGGTGAATTTATATTATATTAAACGTATCAAAGTTTAACCTACTGTAGACTTGTTAGAATGCATCTGTCTACTAGTTTACGTTTTTTTATGAAATAAGCTGGTAAACGAGCAGACGGATTACCTGATGGTAAGTGATTGCCGCCGCCCATGGACACTCGAAACACCAGAGGCGTTACAAGTGCGTTGGTACTCTTTTAGTAGTTAGGAATTTAAGGGTTGTTGAGGAATCAGGGACTGGGGAGATTGGTAATTGAGCCTCCAGTAACCTCACTCACACAATGCAAACGTTGTTTTATGTCGGTTTTCCATGTGGCCGTGGTATTATTCCGGTCGAGTCAGCCCATTCGTGCTGAAGCGTAGGTATTCCACATTTCACTTGCATAATTTTAAAACTGATACCATCCACTAGGGTCTCTTGTATTTTGGGTGCGTGTATATAATATTTCAAATACACGTCGCACTTAGAAGACGATATAGCAATAGTAATCTGTTTACATAAAATTACTCAAAGAATTGTTCCGTGCGTAACCGCGACGCGTTCCGCAGTAGCTGGTTTCTAGTTTCTACTACTGTTTCAAATGATTGTCTACAGGATGACATTTTAAGAGCAGGTTTAAAATACTATTGTAATATTTTTTTTTAAATGACAGTAAGTATTTGTGTACTTGTTTTTTTTAAAGTGGATACTTATCCAAAGAATTCTCTCGCATTGGGCGAGGCGAGAGTGAGTGCCAGACTCTTACTGACTAAAAACCATCCCGTTCCTACTCCTACTTTATGTAGTTATTAGGAGGTAATTACGAGATCGAACAGTGGTTGGATATATCTGACGAAAAGTTTCATATTATGTCACTCTGTCTCCTTAAACCCCCGAAGGGCTTAAATGCTTGAAATGACATAGCTCATTGTGTCATCCATACAGTTGAAAATCTTATAAATCTGTAGATAAATATCAAATTCTAAGTCAAACGTCAAAAGAAGGGCACTTTTGAACGTTAAAGCAAATATAATAATATTAAAAATGTCAGTCGGTCGGTCAGTCCTCTAGCTGCTTATTTTATCGTTCCAATTGTAGATTCTTATGGAAAAGAACGAGCGAACGAGAGATTCACAATATAATATTTTCTAATCTATAATTTTGTGTGTAGGTATAATTATTATGTAATATTCTCAATATGAATTAAAACAGTAACCTTGGATTACATAAAATCGTGTAATAATATGGCGGATTCATGTAAATTCACTGATGTATCGTGATATTAGCATCGGCATCGAATGTAGTGGAAACTATTTCGTAGTCATTTTTGTAGGTACAGGCTGTTTATAATACCTAATGTAAAATATTTTTTTATAAAAGAAGTATTAAGCTTGCATAGTTTGGTTGTAGTAGGTATATTTAACGACGAATTTATTACCTATTTATGCTAATAATTATTCATGATATAAATTTTAATTTCAATTACTGAAATGAATTTAATATTAAAAATATCTTTTTTATTGTAACTTTCGTGAGACATACTAAATTAATTATTATTATATTATGGGCTTACTCACGCAATGTTTTGACGAGGAACTCGACTAGTTTGCTAGCGGAAGCTGCTCATGAATATGAGCCTCTAGCATGGCTTGAAACTAGTCGAGTTCCTCGTCTAAAATTACGTGAGTAAGCTCACGAAACATAATAATTAATTAAAAATCTAATAATAAAAATACTCAGAATTAAATCTGAGTTTTGTTAGTAAATGAGTTATTTTCCTGGGTCAAAAGTTAAATTCTTTTGACGCTGTCGTAGTGGCGATTTTAAATTCTTTTAAAACTATTGATAGAAAATTTTAACGGCACTGAGCGATGTTGTCTGTCAGAGACAAAGTCCTAGAATAAATTTAAAAGAAAATATTTTTTACTAGTTTTAATTGTCAAATTCCCGCAAATAATTCCAGCCAGTAGATAAAAAAAACCCCTTTAAAATCACATAAAACTACAACCAACACCATTAATTACTGTACACACTAAAACCACACCCTGTACACAGTAAATATCAATAAGATTTGAACTTGAACTACACTGTGATCGGAATCAGTATACACGCCGTTGTCTATGCACGAGGCAGTTTGGATTCATGTCAGTGCCACGATTAGAATTAAAAAAAAATGTAAGTGTCAAACGTGTGTCAGTTAGTTGGCGGGTATTTTTTTGTTATTGTATTTGAAAAAAAATAACAGTTTTTTTGGTGTTTTTCTGAAATAACATTGTTGTTTTGTGTTTATAACATTCATTTGTTTGGATTTTTTAATCGGGTAAGTTGTGATTTTACATTTTAGTACTGTTATTGTTACACTCAGACACATTTAATGATTTCTTAAACTAACAATTCCTTAGTACCGATTTTGTATCGAAAACAATTCCTAAGGATTAGGTTGAGTAACTAATAAATGATTTTGAGTACGACAATAATTAGTGTTAGTTGTTTTTATTTATTCGATTTCTTGGTGGACTAACATACTAAAACGACCTATGATTACACTTTATTTACAACTTAAAAATACCAAAAAAGGAATAAAAACTAATTTAAAATAAAATAAAGAAAAAAAAATCGTTAGACGTCGAAAAACGATCTAGTATATTTGTTAAAATAATAATCAACCAGACGGCCATTAAAATAAAGTCAAAGTCAAAATTATTTATTTCAAATAGACCGAGAATGCACTTTTCAACGTCAAATTAATTACAATATAAAAAAACCAAAATGTCTGTCTGCCGGTCAGTCCACTAGTGAAGTTATTTCTTATAAATGATTACTTAATAAAAATTAGTCATTCAGGTAACCTATTTGTCTAATAGCAGTTTTTATAAGAAATGCCGTTTAATAGGAAATTCAATAACAAAATGAATTAATAACCAACCAATATTAAACCTTGGCGATGCGATGTCACAAATTATAATTTTCGGAATTGTGTAGGTCATTAATTTACATAAATGTTAATAAATGACAGTTCAAGGCGTTAGATAAATAAATAAATAATAATAATGAACATGTTACAAGCATAACGTCACGGCTTTTAATCTCCGTAGAGGATAGGCAGAGTTTGCACATAATATTACCTAGTAAAGTAGCTACTCCCACGCGTTTTCACTAGCTCTGCTCGGTTCCTACTGGTTGTAGTATGATGTTTTATAGCTTATAACGTTCCTTGATAAATGTACTATCTAAAAGAAATTATAACGTTTCTTGATAAATAGACTATCTAACACAAATCGGACCAGTAGTTACGGAGATTTAGCGTATCAAATGCAGCAACGACCAATGTGGTAGGGTAAAAATGTTGTACAAATTGATGTGTAGACCATAAGCTGTAGAAGTTTTTATTGTTTTGATTGTCTACGCAAGATGAATCGTCAGTTGACGAAAGCGTGCGTTTGACATGCTGTTATGTGGCCAGTAGGGCTACTCCGGTTTTCGAATGCGAAGATTCGTTTAATCTTCGGCCGTAGGTTTTATTGATTTACTAATAAAATTACTTAAAATAACGTTTTAATTTTATTTTAATATGAAAACCTATTTATTTATCTTCATTTCTATCGTTCATTTTAGTTCACGAAAGTTCGCAATAAATAGAATTGTAGTATACAATCTGCGAAATTTCGGACGAAATTTCGTTTTTCGTTGAATTAGAGTAGGCCCTCAGGTACATAGGTACCCTCCCATCATTAGATTTTCTCTGTTGTTGCACTTCTAGCCGGTTATAACGTTTATTTTTTGTGTGACTTAAAATCACCCCTTTTCTATTTCGTTGTCCGCAACTGCGGAATGAATAGTTAGTCCTAAATCTATATTATTGTCAAATGCACCAAATTCAAATATCGTGATAAATTCATTGACCGTGGCCTTGCTATGTGCGTGGCTACTAGTGCTAATCAAGTTCATTGATAATCAAAATAGAGCCTTAAATATATATGACCTTAGAGACTTAATTAGCAATAATTTCAGGAAGCGATACTTTTTTGACCTTTCGACTTCCTCCTATAATGTATCAATTTTGTATGTTTGTTAGGTCTATTAAGTACTGAATATTGGACTATTTTTGCATATCTATCTATATGTTTTAGAGATTGATGTGTAAAAATGTTATACGTAACTTCACGCCTTTTTTATCCACGAAGGGATAGTCAGAGATGCACACTACGGCACCTAATGCCGCTGTACAATGTACACCTACTTTTACACTATTTGTGTTATAAGTCCCATGTAATAGAGGGTGAGCCTATTGCCATATTATACTGGGCACAATTCCAGACTCCGTACTACTATTGAGAAATTTTCGAAAAACCGAAAAAAGCCCAGTAATAATTTGCCCGACCCGGGAATCGAACCCGAGACCTCTTGCGACCACTCGACCAACGAGGCAGTCATGAACTTAAAAGTGTTATCTTGTAACCTATTTGCAAAAATAAATATCATTTAGAATAAGAGAATCAGTATCGATAAAATAAATATCATTTATAATTAATCTTTTATCATTTACAATGAGAGAACCAGTATCGAAAAACCTAATTGTTCAACCGTACGTACCTCATTATTCAACCTGGGAATTGAATCCTTTAGATATACGGTACTCTTACCACTCTTACATAATATGATAACATCACGCCTTCTGAATTTTTACAAGAATTCACGTAACAACTTCAACATCCATTGAATAAAAGAAACACTTAAGAACAATGTCATGTGACTGGGAATTTTAAAGATATCACAATCAAAATAATTAATAAGGGTCAGATTAACTTGCGACACACATTTGGAAGAGATCAGGCAACAGTGGTCTCTGATTAACCGGAACATTTTAAACTACGATCAAGTCAAGTCAAAATTAATTATTTCAAATAGACTAGGAAGCCTTAAAAGTCAAAGCTAATATTAAAAATGTCTGTCTGTCGATCAGTCCTCTAGTGAAGCTATTTGCTCGTTCCAAAGTGTAGATTCCTATGGAGAAGATAAAGTAAGAAACTACCATAAGTTTCTTGATGATCAATATTCAATCCGTTTGCCATTCGGATAAAATTTCTAGTCTATAGCCCAGGGCTACTCTACCCTATAGCCCAGCAGTGACACCGGAGGCAAGATCACCCCCATCCCAGGATTCCTTAAATTCCTAACCCCTAAAAGTCCGGCAACGCCCTTGTAATGCCTCCGGTGTTTCGGGTGTCCATGGGCGGCGGTGATTGTTTACCATCAGATGATCTGTGTGCTCGGCTTATAACAAATTAAAATACTCGATACAACATTTTCTTGAAACTTGCAACTTCAAGATCAGACAAATATCAAAATATGGAAATTGTGAGACTCATTAAAGTTGCAATAACACACGAAAAAAAAGTATAGGTAAACCGTTTAAAGTGTAAACAAAACTTGTGACCTGATCCAATTTGTGTCAAAATTATCATAACACTACATAATTAGCATTTATAACTGATGATACACAATGTAGATAAATGTGCAGAAGTACCACAAGAAAGACGCAAATCTAAATAATAAAATAAAATGTTTGCAGGCGCTTATCTTATAAACAGCTGCATTAAATGTTCAAAAGTTTGCATGATCTTAACTCTTGAACGGTTGCACTGAATTGAAAATTTTTTTACGTGTTAATTATTGAAAAAACGTCAACATAACCTAAAAATCTATTATTTGTTGATGATGATTTTTGAGATCAAAGAGCTATAATTCGTCGTAAAACGTCACGTGACTTAGTACTAATCGTGTATTGAGAATTAGTGACATGAGTAGGATATTTTATTATAGTATATTATAGTAGCTTGAAACCAGTCGAGTTCGTCGTCAAACAGTTACGTGAATAAGCCCATAACATAATAATTAATGAGTAATTCTCCAAAGGTACAAGGAATGGTTACAAAGCTGTTTCTTCTTCTTTCTTGAAATGAATGAAAATGATCTTGAATCTTCACCCATGAAGCAAATTTTATACAATTAGTATTCACCAACCTAAGCATTTATATGTTTCTTATATCGAAATTGATCTTCTCCTGATTTTCTGTACAGTGACACTTTTGGATGATTAATGCGCACTCGATTAGTCGAACCTAATCGCTGTTAAACAAGCTATTTGCCCCATTATAGTGGAAATTAATTCAGCTTGGAATCCACAAACATTCGTTTAATATTAGACATTGAATTTTTTGACTGTCTCATTTGTTGAGCAAAGACGTTTCTGGGCCGGACAAGTTATATGAGACAATTAGGTCATACATATCGACGGTTAAAAGGAAATAGGGTACCTAAAAGCGATATTTTGGTCTAAAATGAGTTTATTATGCTATCCTACGTAAAATTTCCCGCTCTTTCGAATGCGCTTACTCTCATACCTCTGCGACGACATTTTTATACCCTAGTAAAAAAAAATCCTAGTATTTTTTCGACGATCGACGAGTTTAAACAGTTCTCCTGAACATTTCACTTTTTTATTCGCTTATACCCTATTTCTTTTTTACTGTCTATATACATATAGTCGGAATTTGAACCCGGTAAAATGAATTATAATAATTTTGATCCGTGTATTGAATTCGATATTGTCATACACTACACATACACTATTGATGATGATTATGGAAATGATAAAACTAATTGTTTATTCATAAGTTTCCGTTGACCGATTTCCAGTCATTTTTGTAATTATTTTGATGTTATTGAATAGTGAATATTGTGAAACAAAATTATTGTAATTTGGAGATAAAAATTTAGCCTCCATTATTAGCTGGCTAACTGAGCACTCATAATGTTACTCATAAGTAGATGACCTCCTGATAGATGTGACGTCATAAATTCTATATTACATCTACAGTTTATAATGCAAATAAACATGGATAGAAAACCCCAACGAAAAACTTTTGGACCGAAAACGCCCCAGGCACGATCACCTTGCCTGGTCGGAGGATCCTCCTTTTCTTAGGGAACTTTACTCTCTGTTCCCTAAACTGTCATAAGGTTCTTGATAGTTTTTTTTTTATGGAACACGCAAACTTGCAGGCGTATAACCTTATGGTGTGCAATCGCCGCCGCTGAAAAACCAGAGGCGTTACAAATGCGTTGCCGGCCTTTTGGGGGTTAGAAATTTAAGGGTTGTTGGGGAAACGGATAGTGTTGAAATAACTGTTTTCTTTATTCCAGAACAATGTCGCAGATGTTCAGACTGGTGGTGGTGACCGCTTGCCTCCTCATCGGTCAAGCACGAACTGCCACTTACGGACCGCGCGCCGACTATGGATATCCAGCTGGTCTTATTCCTGATTGTAAGTATTACATCATCGTGAGGTCTTAAGTGAGTCAATTTTCCAAAATCTATAGGAAAAATGCTATAGTAAAGCTGTAGGATGTTATGAGTCCCTTAGCTCAACAGTAGTCCTTTTTTTTGTTTACTGGGGGAAACCTTCAAAAGGCGCCTAGCTTTTTGGGGAAAAAACTAGGGAGTGTGGGATTTTTACCTCACTAAAACCTCCCCGGTGGCCACCTAAAAGAGGCACGGGCCAACCCCGGAGGCCCCGTGGTCAACAGTAGCCTTAACAACCACTTGAGTACTGCAACATCCAAATGAGTTAACAACTTATCTATTATATAAAAATAAGTTGGGTTTTCCTTCCTGACGCTATAACTCCAGAACGCATGAACCGATTTCCACGGTTTTGCATTCGTTGGAAAGGTCTCGGGCTCCGTGAGGTTTATAGAAAAGAAAATTCAGGAAAAAATCAAGAAGAAAGCAGGAAAACAGGGAAAATCATTGGTGGCGAAACGGAGTTCGCCGAGTTTGCTAGTATTACTATACTAATGCACGCTATACAACTTACGATTTAACTGTGCAGTTATAACTGTACAGTCTTAACTGTTCAGTTTTGACCGGATCGAATCAAAAATACTATATACTATTTGCTGTGCCCATCAGGGTCCACGTTATTTATATTATGTTGCTACCATGTTATTTATATTACCATCTTATCTTTACATTGTGGATTTGCAATAAAGAATTATGATTAAAATAGAAAAATCTGGACTGCCTCGTTGGCCGAGTAGTTGCAAGTGCGACTGCCGAGCAAGGGGTCTTGGGTTCGATTACCGGGTCGGGCATTTATTACTGGGCTTTTTTTGGTTTTTCGAAAATTTCTCAGTGGTAGCACGGAGCTTAGAAATGGGCCCGGTATATGGCAATAGGCTCACCACCATAAATTGTGAATGGGGGTGTACATTGGCATTATGTGCCATAATGTGCACCTCTGCCTACCCCTTCGGGGATTAAAGGCGTGCCGTTAAGATAGATAGATCAAGACTACACAGTTAAATAGTAAAGTCTGTAGCGTGCACAAGTAATAATTAAGTAACAAATGCAGAAGTCATTTCTCGAGTGTAGTGCAAATAAACGCACCCATGTAATTATTTACCTACCACATAATTATATTATGTGTTTAAGAATCAGTTTTGCATATTGCAAATTGTATTGAAACTATGTAATACTCGTATTATTATGTATCGTACCTATTTCCTGGTTGACATCGCACTTTGAACTTAATGTATTTGAAAAGAAATAATATTTTATTACAACCTATTCATTTGACATAATAAGTTTTACAACTTTACTTGCTTTGTATCTTAAATTATTGTTAAGTGCATTTTGTGTCTTCAATAGAAGTTGTAAAACTTATTATGCACAAAAATTGTTTACAAAGTACGTTAACGTTAGGCCTTTTATCCTCGAAGGGGTAGGTAGAGGTTCACATTATACATATGTACATACATAACCGCACGCCTGTCTACCATAGGGGGAGGCAGAGACAATGGCTCGCCAATTGCTATGAACCTTACATAGCATTTGCCGTTCGCCGGTTAAGGGTGGTTTTGATTTGGCCTTTCTTTAATATATCTTCTAAAAAATATATTTAAAAAAAAGTAACGATGGAGTTTCTTGCTCGTTCTTCTCCATTAGAAGCTACACTTTGGAACGAGCGCCTAGCTTCACTGACGGACAAACTGACGGACAATTCAATTTGACGTTTCAAATGTGCCTAATTTAGGATTAATAGAAATAAATGATTTGACTTTGACTTTATCGCCGATCTGTTCGCTATAATACGTCCGTTTAGGGCGCCCTCTACCGATAGCCCCATTCGTATAGATATAGATTAAAATTTTTAAAGAACTCGGCTAAAAGCATAGATGCAGTTATACCGATACGCAGATAATTATGCAGTCCTTAATTAAAGATAGCAATGTAGGCTAAAAGTGCATAAGTTGAAATTGATTAATCAATAATTGATACGCAGCCTATCATTAGGATAAACCACTTCGAATAGGCCTAGGTTAACCGGTTAATCCATCTATATCAAGGTTATGAAACACCCAGGACACATTAAACTACACAACCATTATAAACTGATCTTCAAGTGTGAGGACACCCCATACAAAGCCAGACCATGTTAAACTGGATTTATAACCAGTATAATTTGACCGTCCGGTATAAGGAAAGATTATATAAAGATAGTTCATGATAAACTGGTTATTGATATCCAGTATAAAAAGACCGTTGCATGTATAGAAAGATCATATGAAGCGGGACCATGTTACACTGGATTGTATAACCAGTATAATCTGACCGCTTAGTCTGTGGGAAGGTCATACAAAGCGGGATCATTTTAAACTGGTATTGTGTAGTTTAAAGTGTAGTCTGTATAAGTACTAGTGCATTCGGTCACGGCTCGCTACTTTGTTGTACTTAGGTTCATGTTCTATGTCAGTGACAGATGGTCTTGCATTACTTAGAGGTAGACTAGCTGTTTATCGCGGATTCACTCGTGTGTATATGTATAAGGAAAAATAAGGCCGTATTTCTGCCTGTCTCCAGATACTTGAGTACCTATCAGCAACGTCACGCCTTTTATTCCCGAAAGGGTAGGCAGAGGTACACATTATGACGCGTACCTATAATTTTTACCTACCTACTATCTACGTTGAGTCTATCATTTAACCAAAAAGGCAAATTTGGCAGCCAAGGATTGATTTTTAAAAAAATATATAGGTATGGCTTTTATTCATTTAGGGAAACAATTTATTCTTATTTCTATACTAGGCGGGACCAGCGGCTTCGCTCGCCTGGTTTATGGCCGTTGTGACTATACATATAATAAAAGTTTAATTTGTCTGTCAGTATGTTTGTTTGTTCTGGATAATCTCTGAAATGCTGGACCGTTTTTGACGGTACTTTTATTGGCAGATAGCTAATGTACTAAGGGTAACAAAGGTTACTGAAATCCTGTCAGAAGTAATTATTCTACGCAGTCGAAGCCGCGGGCAACAGCTAGTTATGTGTATAAAATGCCAATATAATATCTAAAAATAAACATAATAATAAACACATAATAAATAAATAATCTGCACAAAAAACAATAGAAAAGCGAGCAAACAATTAAATAATAATTTAACTGGAATTCTATAATAGGTGCAGTTATTATATACCTGTTTTTAAATACCACTTACTAAGTAGTCTCACTAGTTTTTCCTGATTTAACTGAGATCAAAGTTTACGTCTAATGTTCAATTGTTACATCTCTATTAGTCTGAAAAAATTGCGTAGATATATAGGACAAAATAATATGTAGTTTTAATAAAAATAGCTTACATATTGCATCGTCAGAGTTGAACATACTTATATTATTTTGTTACCAACGCTTTTTTTTGTGAGAGGGAAAGTCATTCAGTGACTTCTCCTATCTTGGATGAAGCAAGAGGGAGTGTCAGACTCTTACTGACTAATAACCACCTCGTTCCTACTCCTGCTTTTCGAGCCGGAGCTTACGGCCCCATCTGGTCACCAACTGACTAGTAAGCCGGCTGATAATGATGATGATTCTCACTAAGCTGTACGCTTCTCTCATGGGAAGAATATGAGGGTAACAGAAGTGGCTACTGGTAATTATTTTATCATTAGAACTTAAAACGTGATATTTTTTTCCACAAAAAACAAACAAGAATGATGGTAGACCGATTTGTCTACACGATACGTCATACGATTTGAAACATCCGCATATACACCAGTTCATCCGTAATCCGTAATCCGTTGCAACCAAAAATTCCATGGTAAATATCCAGTTTTAAGTTCTGACCACACTAATAGTGACCATGTCAGTTTAAAAAAAAGTAATTATTTTTAACAACTTTTCTCTTCATCCCCAGGTCCCGGCACCCACAAGAACGCCAGCATCAGTGCCCGCCACATGAACAACCTCCAGATTGCCATCCACCGCGTGTCCAGCAGTGGGCAGGTCGTGAGGAGGGTCATACCTCTGGAGACTGCGCCCAAAGTCATTGTCAGGGATAAACATATTGGTGAGTTAGATAGTAATACAATGGTGTAAGTGATGAACCTAGGTAATTACTATGTTCTGGACACAATTCCAGAATCCAGACTTTGTGTGTTGTAAACTTAAAATCGCATTTCCGACCTGGAAATCGAACCTAATACCACTTACTTGACAGTTACAATTTACCGTAGTTTTTAACTGCGGACTAACCTAGTGGGTAACTGGGACAGCAGGAGTAGGATCAAGGTGGTTTTTAGTTAGTAAGTCTGACACTACCTCTCGCCTCACTCAAGGCGGTACGTGAAACAACGGTTGCCTTGTGTTGCGTTGTATGAGTGAGGCTACCGGTGGCCCAATTACCGCCCTTTCCTGATCTTTCCAATAGCCGATTCCCCAACAACCCTTAAATTCCTAACCCCCAAGATGCTGGCAACGCACTTGTAACGCCTCTGTTTCGGGTGTTCCTGGGTGGCGGCGATTACTTACCATTAGGTGAAACGTCGGCTAATTTACAGGCTTATATAAAAAAACCTGATGATATCTAACCTTTGGACAGAATTAAGCTCTATTAAAAGAAGTACCCATTCATTAAAAACGTAATTGTGCAAAATTACTCTTAATACAAAGGCGTAAAGGCTAATGTTGTTATTTTGTCATGAAACCGGTAGATCTCTATTATATTTTAATGACACATGTCTGACATTTAATGTTTTCATCATTAATTTAATTGTAAACTTGTTTTATACAAATTATTGTGCATCCATTTATTGTAACTTGCAACAAAGAACAGTATAGTGATGCACTTGATCCCGGACTTTGCTTTGACATTCCCGGGACCTGGGATCTGGGGGCACGGTAGTGCTGTCAAATTCGATTTTTTAGCGTATAGCGCACAGGGCACTACCTACCTTATATCTACGACAGCGCTTCGTCGTATTAGTTGAACCTTCATAACTTGAGTTTGGGTTATACCAGATAAACAAAATTTTCAGGATATAATGTCAGTGGTAGACTTAATAAACCTCTAAAGTTTCAATTGCATAGCTCTTATACTTTAGATTTTATTGATATCTAAAATACCCCGATTTTGTCACTCACTCACTGATGATCAACAAAATTCTTAAGGTACTTCCTGAAGTCCTAGAAAACTGAAATTTGGTATGTAAGCTAGTATTAGTACCCAAACAAAAAAAAATCCTAAAACTTGGAACTTTTACCCCCCAACCCCTTAAACTAGGGGATGAAAGTTTGTTCGAGACTTCCGCAACTTTTGACGCTAGAGGTCTGAATGCGGCCGCGGAGGGGTAAAAATCTAAAATAGGGAAACTTAATTCCCTATTTCCTGCTTGAGATCTGAAAATTATACACAAGTACATAGAACACAAACTTTTCATCAAATCAAAACATTATCCTACCCATAAGTACTTAGATATGAATAATATTACTACACTTCACTTCGGTAAGTGTTTATTAATCAACCTATACTTTTGAACATAAGCATCGTAAGTATAGTATGCGCCAACGCCCGCCGCCTGCCCCCTCGTCCCCGCGCAGTAGCTAAAAATAATCGGCCCGTCAGCGAGCGCGGCACCCGAACGCGGGCAGACGCGCGAGGGCAGACGTCGTTGACGGTTGTCTCGTTGAATGAAAAATTTTCGGAATATTTCGGTGATTTAAAAGAGTTTTTACGCTATAATCTCGTAGGCGTGCAAACCTTGGACGTAACTGGCGAGTTGGCCGCACGGAAAGAGTTTAGAAGATTGAATAGATTTTTAAGTTCAAGCCCATATGACGAATAGCAAAAAGTCCGTGCGGTCGACTCGCCAGTTACGTCCAAGGTTTGCACGCCTACGAGATTATAGCGTAAAAACTCTGCTACGCGCTACGAACTACGCAGTACGAGCTATGGCTGTAGAATTTCCCCGTAACTTGAGTGTGAAATTAGGGCTTATCGATCTAGGTCTGGGCATGTAGGGTTAGAAACTTGGCTCTACACGGGATCTGATTACTTTTTGACAGTGCGACCTATATGGTCTCGTCTTGGCAACATTTAACATGAAATGTTTTTGTGGGTTATAACTGTCAAATTCGATTTTTTATGTATAGTACATAAAGTAGGTAAACTACCTATTTAAATAAAAAAATGTTTTTTAACCCAATAAGTTCAAGACTTGCAAATCACTTAACAGTACCCTTAGTACGAGTTTGATTTACGTTCAACGTAATCCAAACGAGAGTGCGTTCTGTGCTCTTATTGGTCGTTTTATTTGTGTCGGCCAATCAGAGCGCCGAACGCGCTCTCGTTTCGGTTTCGTTCAACATAAAGCAAAATCATACTAAGGGTACTGAACGAAGTGGATACGGTACCATAAATTACGATTTAACGCTATAATAATAATAACAAGCAGTGGACTACTTCTTAAAGTCAGTAATAAACACAAACATGTCCTATCCCAAAAATCAACAGCGAGATTTTACATGTTCTATCCCGAAAATCTGACTGATTTTATGCTTGTCATCATAACAATACATTATAACAGATACCCGTTAATTATAACCAATTATAACTCAACCAATAAAACACTCAAATTCCCCTTACAAAAGTCATATAAACGTAATCAAATTATATTATGTCCCATAAAATCCTTTACGATTTAATTAAAAGTCATTGAGTTTGGTTAATATACCAATTATTAGTTCAAAACTTCACGGAAATTACCCCAGTGAGAGTGAGAACTGAAAATGTCCAAATCCCGGGGTTTTCCGGGATCTCAGTGAAAACTTTATTTCACATCTCTATATGGAGTAGTCATATTATAAAGTCTATACTTAAGATATAAAGCTGAAGATTTTGTTTGAACGCGCTTATCTCTGGAACTACTGGTCCAATTTGAATAATTTCTTTTCTACCCTTTTTATATGTAAAACGTTACCGGGGCTCCGGTTCAAAGCAGGACAAAGATCGGGGTGGCTTTTAATCAGTAAGAGTCTCACATTCCCTCTCGCCTCACCCAAGGCCGCAGAAGTCATTGGATAATTTTCCCCCTCAAAAAAGGGTACTTTTTATTCCACGGGAAAGCAAGTGAATCCACTTAACAAAAATTAGTTTAGAAATAAATGCCTACCTAATTTCCACATTAAAATATAAATGAATCACCAAAAAAAAAAATACCGTTCAGTACATATACTCATACCTATTACATAATTGGGCAAACTGCTTTTAATTAATAACACGATATTAGCTTAAGTAAACGATTAGAACAAACAATCTACTCCGACCTTACAAATATTTGTTTTATAAACCTAAAGTAGAATATTCTTTAATTAAACTGGTTTTTCATTGTTTAGTATTACGTTTGTAAGAAAGGATTGGCAGAAGTGTTTTATTCTATTTTCTACGATATTTGCTAGGTTTGTTATTCTTTCACGCAAAAACTACTGAACAGATTTAGATAAAACTTTGCACAAAGATAGATTATTTTTTACTCGGGTAACGCAGGAGAAGCTGCTGGAAGAAACTAGTGTTGTTTTAAATCAGTAATAATTTTGGCTTATTTTTTAGACTAGCTAAAGCAGTATGTGATATTAATAGGCCTCAGGTTAGATTTCACAGTTGGAAAATCCACAATGAAATCTACACATCCACTTGAATAATGAAGTGAAAAGAATTCAAGTGGTGAATAGATATAGGAATGGGATGAATAGTTAGATGTTAGAATATTTCCCCAACATTTATTCATTCCTTATCTATTCACGCTTTGAATTCTACTCACTTTGTTTTACTGTAGCTATAGTTTCTCCTAAATTACATGGAAAACATAACGTAATTAGTGAAAACCGTCATTTAGCTTACTATATTCAGTCCAAGAAAACCCGTTTACGATATACCTCTATACCTAACTACTTATGTACATATGTCGTCACGTTCAATGTAACATTTTTGACAAGAAACTCCTTCAATAAATTGAATAGTCACCTTATAACAGGCCGATCGTCGAATAAGCCAGCTCATATATTATTCATAGCATGATATATAAGTTTGCAAAACTTCGCCTTGCAGCCATAATCTTGACAGTGGCTCTCAAAATGTTGGGAGATTTTGAGCGCTCATGTGGTGCAAGGGAATCTTGGGTGTTTTCATAGTCAGTGAGATTCTGACAGTAACGTTCGTCTTAAGACTGGCGAAGAGCCTCTATGAGGATTTTTCGGCTTGTGGTTAATTACTGTTGCACTGTTGGTGCAGTGGCTGGGCAACTGGCTGCTGCGCAACGTGTAGCGGGTTCGATTCCCGCACGGAGCAACTCTTTGTGTGATTTGTGTGGTCTGGGTGTTATGTGCATGTGAACTTGTATGTTTGTAAACGCACCCACGCAACCCACACAGGAGAAAATCCTAATGTGGGGCAACGTTTTAAAAATAAAAAAAACAAAATTAATAAAAATAAAAAAAAAACTGCTTTTCTGTTGCTGCTGCTATAATCATTACTTACCGCTGCACTTAATGTAACCATTGAGGTTACTTAATCCAGTCTTTAGCTATTGTTTTCGATACAAAATTGTCACTAAGGAACGGTTTAAGTAATCATTAAATGTCTCTAAGTGCGGCAGCTAGGCTAGATTCTCAGCTACTTTTTTTACTTACTTTCAATAATTAACTATTTATCTTTTCTTGTACCTTTCAAAAAAGTTTGAGAACCACTGTACTGATATTCACAGCTTCTGTAATAATGCGAATGTGTTCTGAACAGTCTGTGTGTATGTGGCCTCATCTTGTATTTTTTGGAAAAACTAAGGATTTTACTATTTTTTATTCTGATAATGGTCCATTTATATCTATGAAGTTTGGGCTCTTTAAGAACTTATGGACTGGAAATGATTTACTTTAGTGTAGAAGGAATAAGGTTTAGTTTTGTTTGTAGGAAAAGTAGGTAATCTTCTTGATGTATTTGTTTTATACCGATGATTGTAAATAAGGTTAGGAGTTTGTAGTTGATTTTCAATTTTCTGTCACGATTTGTGGTGCTTTTCCACCAGAGGTGTGCTATGCTATGTTGCTGTGGATACGTTTGGCTTCCACCAATCATGCTTTGTAGCTATGCTACGTAGATCTAATAGCTAAGCTGTGAAACTATGTGACCATTTCCACTGATATTAAGCTTCATAACTGTGCTATAGGAAGATGCGGAGCTCGGGTATACAATGTATCGTTAGTATGGAAGCTATCCATAGCACACATCTTTCCAAATAAAAAACACATAACTTAACTGACTCCGTTTCCACCAGTGCTAAGCTATGAGCACTATTGAATACCTAAGTGGTGGAAGTCAAACGCTTCCACAGGAATCTAGCATAGCATATCTCTGATGGAAAAGCACTTTAATACTGAGAAAACTACATGCCGTTCTGAGATGCAATTCTCCAAACCAAATCACACATCAGCCAATACACAAATCTTTTAACTCTGCTACCGTAGTTATGTATGTATAAAGAACTACTGTCAATCGTAAACGGAACATATGTGGATTTTATATACACCCACTAGCACATGAAACTATACCAACCAGCCTAATCACTCCAAGCAAATTCCAACCTTAAAACTTTAACATAAAGTTAAAAATTATTTAACAAGTTTATGGTATAAAGGGTATCTTGACATGCTTTCACGTATACTTCAAGAATTTTACGATGCTATTACAGATTGATAATATTTCTAGAACACTCCCAATCACACTTGGTACTTGAAGATCTCATATGCTAGTAGCGTACAAGCACTGAATAGTCTTGGTACTCGTATAATGTTTTACGATTTTGATTATTATATATAGCATTTTTAGAGTCTAGATTTCCTTGTAAATATGATTTAGGACGTGGTAAATCTTCAGAGATATGGGTTAGTGGTTTTTAATGCGGCTACTGAGCGTCAGTGCGGTCTTACATTTCCGATATTTTCTTTATGATCTAAGTCGGCAAATGGATCACGTGATGGTAAACAATCACCGCCGCCCATGGGCACTTGAAACACCAGAGGCGTTACAAGTGCATTGCCGGTCTTTTGGGGGTTAGGAATTTAAGGGTTGTTGGGGAATCGGGGATTTGTAAGATTGGGCCTCCTCCCCAATCTTAATTGGTTCTTCGGTAACCTCACTCACACATCGAAACACAACGTTGGTTTTCTCTCTTTTCTGCCGGTATATGAAACACAATAGAAAATCCACTCTGTCTCGCGTAGATCTGTGCTCCCGACATACTAAGGGACATACTAAGGGAGGAAACCATTCCATGACTTCTCCCGGGAGAGGGAGTGACATACTTCTACTGACTAAAAACCACCCCGTTCCTACTCCTCTTCATAGAACCGGAGTCCCGGTAACCCGTTAAGCAGTTCGCATCTCCAGAACCATGTAAGCGAGGAATTCAATTAAAAATGTTAGCTTTCTATACCTGATGTTTTACGTTGATATTCTTTCTCTATTTTCAGATTTAAAGAACAAGAAGACGCTGGTGTACGCAGTGGGTTTCATGGACAGTTCAGTGCTCCCGTTCTCCCAAGCGATCGGCACCTCATACTCCAAGCGAGGGTACAACGTGTTCATTTCCGAAACACTGGCTTTCCTCACTTATATCTATCCGAAGTAAGTAAGACATTATTAAGAACATTAATCCTAATATACAGAGGTTTTTTTAAGGGGGGAAAATCATCCAGTGACGTCTCCCGCCTTGAGCGAGGCGAGAGGAAGTGTCAGACTCTTACTGACTAAAACACCCCGTTCCTACTCCTGCTTTTCGAGCAGGAGCCCCGGTAAACTGCTAGGTTAGTCCACTGCTCCGAGTCGGCATCGGTATCATATTTTCTTTCACCGTTTGTCAGTGGTGTCTAAGTAATCTTAGAAAGTACTAAGAAGTAATGTGACTTTTTCCAATTTATATGCATGTACTTTCTAAGATTATTTAGACGCCACCGACAAACGGTCATCAGTCACTTATAGGCTGTTGATATGATGTGAACAGTATCACAAATATCCATCTTGATTGTCTATAGACTATAGTTGAACACATTAGCATCAACTTTAGTGCGTCAAGTTACACTTTTATAAAACAGTGTGCTAAGCACGAAAACTATCGAGAAAGTATTCGTATCGCAATCGAAAGAATTTTCTATGGGATTTGAACAGCGCCCCTACCGTGCGTAAAAGGAACTAAATATCGCAAGCACGAATGTTTTTGATAACTATCGTATAGTAATCGTATCGTATTGGTATCGAAACCTAGAACATTTTGACACAAATTGGAAGCACGAACGAGCATTTGACGTACGGTAACGTAAATTTCGAAAGCTGGCTATCGAAACGACTCGACACATTTGTCACTGAGAATTTGTCGGTGAGAAAGGTATCGAAATTTGTAATAATACAAAAATTATTATATTGTGAAGTCAGTGAGTGCTTGCAGTGATTTTTATAAAATGCCAAGACCGTCGTTGTACCAACAAAGTACCTACAACAAGTACTTAAGATCGTTAACAACGATTGTACCAACAACAACGAATACGTTTAAGGGTTGTTGGGGAATCGGGGATTGGGAACATTAGGAAGGGGGAAATTGGGCCTCCGATAACCTCACTCACACAACAAAACAACGCAAGCGCTGTTTCACGTCGGTTATCTGTGAGGCCGTGGTATCACTCCGGTCGAGCTAGCCCATTCATGCCGAAGGATGTAATCCACAGTAATAGGAAATAAGTAAAGAAAACTACTACTAAAAAACATTTTGGTGGACAGAATAAATAGACTCCATAGTTATTTCAAGTGTTTTATTACTTTTTAGTACAAAATCCTCTTTTTATAGTTAATAAAATGTATATACATATATAACTAATAACGTAGTTATAATTAGCGAAACAATTGTATAACAAGGAAGAGTGAGGCTTATCCCAACACAAGTATCTTCGGATTACTTTTTGGGAAGCCCCGGCAACTTATTGTACTAACTTTTGTCAATAAACACATTTTTATTTTTTTATTTATTATTATTTAACTAACTTAAAAACTATTTTATCCTAATCTTAATCCCAATAATATATAATTTATTTATTTATTATTATAAGACATTAATGAAAAACAAGATGAAGACACAAGATCATGTGCTTATGCCAATTATAGACATGCACCACATTCACAGTATTGACACAGTTAGAATAATTATTATAAATACAATGGCATTAACAATATTTTGATAATATTTTAAAATAACATAAAAACAGAAAAATTCAAATAAATATAAAATTAACAGTAAGTTATAAAAAATAATCAACTAATAAAAAATAATAACTTTTCTCATGCTCCTTAGCATAGCATTCTTGTCATTATCTATACACATTTTAATCAAACTCGCTTTAGGTTTTTTCACTGGTGGAGGATTCCAGCTATCTTCCTCGGATGGAGGATCGGTGGTTTTGGTGGAGGCGCTGGCGAAGGGTAGGCTTCGTGAGGAACAGTGAGTGGTGTGGTAGGAATACAGTAGGCCCACTGCTCCCAGAAATATTGGACTGGTCCCACAAATATTCCAATCTGTAAAAAGATAATACATCAAATATTACATTACAAATATTGTTTAAGTATCCGCTGCTGCCTGAATGGCTCCTTCCATTTAGCCTGAATGTAACTGCTAGGGGTTTGCACCGGAGCAGTGAGTACCGGAGAATAACTGGTAATATACCGGTAAAAGTACTCGATTGAAATCAATTGGTTGTTAACCGATTAAACTCTGGTGATTGTATTATATCTAACTGGAATATTTTTATGTAAATAATATTATTTTTCAATACTATATTAATACTACTAAAATAATAGAAATATTTATTAACCATCAGTTTTTAATTTAATACATAATTAAGATAATTTATTTACTGATTTGCTTCTTTCGAATTATATTATTTATTTCGGTCATCAAATCAAAGCGCTCCTGGCAGTTTATGTGGCACAATTCACTTTCTACTAGCTTTCCAAAGAGTTCAGGGTTCGTTGAAGTCCAATTATCTATTTTGTTTTGTTTTTCAATTAATAAAAACTTGATTATCACCGGTTATCACCGGTGAATCTCCGGAGATCGGCAAATCACCGGTGAATTTCGCCAGTACGCCAGATTTCGCTCCGGTGCAAACCACTAGTAACTACCACCCCGGGGAGGGTTTAGACAAATCTCTGTTAAACTATTGTCCATCACATAAAAAAGGCTAATCAAAGAAACATTTAGAAATCTTTACTTACTTTTGTATAAATTCCACCATTAGCTCATATTGGAGTTGAATCGTCCTCATTTTAAATGTAACATGTTAAAATTGTAATTTTATCTTATTTACATTTTACATAAGATAAAATAACAAACAAACAACCGGCATGACAAATGTGATGTCAAATACGACGTTCGGAAATCATAAAAAAAATTATAAATTTATGAAACTAAGTACTTATTTTTTTTCATAGATAATGTCACGTTATATTTCTCTTAACTCGCTTTAAGAACTTTTTGCACATAATTAATATTTATTTAATAAATATTATTTCATAAAACGTGTACACAAAGGTTGAAATATATATATAAATTTAATTTAGTTTTCAGACGAAATCTTTATGCTCAACAAGTCATTCAAATCGTTCACTTGGCTGCTTCTCTAGTTTACATTAGCATGACGTCACTATCGAATTGGATTCGAGCTCTCGATAGTTGAAAGAATAGGCTTCGTGCTGCCACACTCCGTTAACGTCTCATGACGTATCGTCATCTCGATACGTTTACATTACGAATGCGATAGTTATTCGTGCTTGGCACTCAGTTGGCAACTTGGCAGTCACTATGAATGATATTAAAATAGTTTATAAAGGTCAGTAATCTTACTCCGTAGTCTACGTACCAGCGAGAAAGAAATATGGAGGTTTAATAAGTAAAATATTGAGGTAGGTATTTTAAGTCAAAAAATGTAATTGCACTAAACTAGCATACGACTGCCTCGTTCGTCGAGTGGTCGCAAGTGTGACTCCCGGACTAGGGGTCTTGGGTTCGATTCTCGGGTCGGGCAAAGTATTGCTGGGCATTTTTTGTGAAATATTTCAGTAGTAGCACGGAGTCTGGAATTGTATCCAGTGTAAGTCCCATGTGATAGGGGTTTCACATGGTGAAACGTAGGTACATGATACAAATGGTGAAAAATGCTACTACTGAGAAATTTCCGAAAAACTGATCAAAGCCCAATATTAGTTTCCCCTACCCTAGAATCAAACCTGAGACCCCTTATCCGGCATTCACACTTGCGACCACTCAACCAACGAAGCACTCCACGTTCCAAACTTCCTTGATACAGCGATAACTTGCGACTGAATCCAAAACGCAAATCGCTATGACAATTCATCCTTCCGGGTAAGATCTCTGATTCCCTAGACCTATAGACTCAAAATTTATGGCCCAAAGGTCATCGGTTCGAGTCCCTGCTCGTAAATTTTGCCGGAGTTTGGCACCGGCCAAAGATATTGAGATCGCTGTAAGTTGATAGGGGTGTGCCCTTTAAGACAGGATTAGGTATTTGTGTCCTTCGTAGAGCATAGTTTTTTTTGGGTAGGATAATCTTATCTAAAGATATTATGATCTTAGTGAATATATTAGGTGAGTTTGTCGGATTAAGTTACTCCGGCACGTTTGAGATACGGGAATCTCACTCACACAGTGACACACAATGCAAGCGTTGTTTTACGCTGGTTTTCTGGGTGCGGCATGACTCTCTCAAGTTTAAGTCTTTGACTGCCAATAGAAAACTGTTGAAGACAAATCCTACGCTAAAGTCGGTCATCGGTGACCACCACGGCATTCAATGTGTTAAAAACTACATAGATAGTATCTATTAAACTGTAACGAATTGTATGACTCGAGTACTTAACTATTTTAATATAAAAAAAATATTAAAAACAGTTTCTTATTTGTTTCTCAGACACATAATCTCGGGACGATTTTGCTCAATTCCGGGTTGATTCCACTTAACTTCATCGTTGAATAATGTGATTGGAATTTGGTCATCTATTTTAGTTAATGACATACATATTAATTTCATGTACAATGTACATACATTCAATTATTTTCTAAGTATACGACCACATTATAAATTAAAATTAAAAGCTGTCTAATTCAAGTTTAATCAAAGTCTAAGTCAAAGTGTGGGAGAGGCCCGATTATCCTCATTCCCCAATTCCCCAACAACCTTAAATTCCTAACCCCAAAAGGCCGGCAACGCTTTTGTAAGACCTCTGGTGTTTCGGATGTCCATGGGCGGCGGCGATTGACTACCATCAGGTGATCCGTCTGCTAGTTTACCGGCTTATACCTTACTTAAAAAAGCCAAAATTATCTCATTCAAATAGACCAGTAACGCTTTGAACATCAAAATTAGATGATCACTTAAGCATAATTATAAACCCTATAACACAGTTCTTAAAACACCTACTTATAGATGAGTTGTTACCGTATAAACAGGTATCCGGTTCAATACGGCTCCCGGCAACTAGTGATGTGACTCGCGGATATTTGGCGGATACTATCCGTCATGTAATGGGCTATAATTTTTTATTTACCTATTTAGGGTGTTTATAGACTTGACAGGTTATTAAGTGGTTGTAAAAGAATAAATAAATAACACTTGCCAATCATGAATTGTTCTGTTAGATTACGTAGATTCATACTTAACCTCACGCCTGTCTCCCATGGGGGTAGGCAGAGACAATGGAACGCCAATTGTCATGATATTATTATTTAATAATGAAATCTTATATATAAAAATGAATCGCTAAAAGTGTTGGTAAGCGCATAACTCGAGAACGCGTGGACCAATTTGGCCAATTCTTTTTTTGTAATATTCGTCGAAGTTCAAGGATGGTTTTTACGGCGAGAAAATATCAAATAATTGACGGAAAAGCCCTAAAAACAGCCCTTTTCTTTATCCCATACAAACGTTTTCTAACTAATACGTAGAGTTAATTTGAGCTTTATTGCTATTGGATAAAGTTCATATTGGATAAATGCTATTGGATACTAAAAAAACAAATGCTATTGAATACACTATTATAAATGCGAAAGTAACTCTGTCTGTCTGTAATTACGCTTTCACGCCTAAACCAGTGAACCGATTTTGATGAAATTTGGTACTGAGATAGAATAGACCTTACTTGATACTTTTTATTGCAAAAAAATAGCGGAGAATGGGTAAAAATAAAAAATAAATAAGTATAATGGTCATATGTAAATTCGTCATTTTAAAAGCTGTAACAGTGAAATTTTGTATTTAGACACTTAATGAGGAGCGAAAGAACATAGGCTACTTTTTAATAAAAACATTCTACGCCTTCTACAGGCGTAGAATGTTTGATAGAGGAGATTAATGTTTGCTTGAAAATTCGTCATTTTCGTTAATACGTTGCCTGTGGCTTCACTCGCGTTCGATTCTTATTTAAATACACATATACTTATTTAAATCGCCAATATCCCTACTACCATACTAATGTTATGAATGCGAAAGTAACCCTGTTTGTGTTGAGGTTACGCTTGCACAAATGTTTTTTTGGAATATAAAAACGAAACAATGTATTTTTTTATTAATAGGCAATATATAGGAAATTAAAGGATAATAATATAGATAACCTTGGCTACTTTTCATCATGATTATAAAATGATGAATCGGCGGTCGTGGTTTCTATGGAATACATATCTTTAAAAATTCACATTTTAGATGACATACGGCAGCATTTTGACCACTAACAACATTACGCGGACGAAGTCGCGGGCAAAAGCTAGATGTTTTCAATAAACGTTCATGTCAAATATTTGTTGTCCATCCTGTCAAATACTGTAAACAATGATTGACATTTATGCATAAACTATTTGAAAAGGGTGAATAAACAATTGTCTGTATTTTTTTTAAATCTATTGAAAATGTTGAAAAGTGCATTAAGCATTAATAGAAATTCCTCAAATATTTTTTATGCGTGCGTTCAGATATAATGACAAATTATCAACAGTTACGCGTGTGTTCAGAAATTTATTTTGTGTAAATTAAAGTTTCTATTCACGTTTTCGAACAAACGATGCTCTTTCAATATAGTCTATTGGTGTGAATGACATTGACATTCGTATTGCGCGTTTTTTAAAATATGCCTAATTAAATGTATATTTTTCAATATTTCTGAGAGATTATCTTAATATTTTTTCGAGTTTTAAAGACTAAGAAGATTTTTATTTGCTGATAAGTGTTTGTTAATCAAGGTAAGTTCACATCTTTACATTGATTTTTAGTAACTTTTGGTGACTATACAATACTACAATTTGGTATACATGGTTATGCAGAAAATGTATGAGAGCTTTTTATTTTCAGTTGGAATTTCGTTGTTAACAATGCTACCAACCAGACGTACAAGCTTAGGCCGCAGAACTCGAAATACGGCAAGTCAAAGAAATATAAGAGCAAATCAAACTGATGAGCAACGCGAAGCGCGAAATGAACTTGAACTGAATCGATATCAAGATAAAATGTTGTGTTTAATCCCCACAAAGCTGCATTCAGTTATAATGTGGCAATTGATTACAGTTCAGAGCAAATTGTTGCTATTGGACTAATGAACATTGTGTGTCCACATTGGGATTCAAATTCAAAAATGAAGCCCCTGGATTGTGTTGCGCCAGCGGCCAAGTCAAATTGACGCCATTGGTACCGCCACCAGAGCCACTACATTCATTGGTTAATTTTTTGACTCATATCCAGCAGTACAATAATTGCTTTCAAATGACATCATTTGGGGCAACAAAAGTTATACGAGACAATTTTATGCCTACTTTTAGTAAGTAAGTATAATGGCAAAGGTTTTTTTTTAGTTTTAAAACCATGTAGCTGGTGCAAAATATGTCGAGTCAGTGATGTGTTTATTTTGTAAACAATAAGTCAAATACATATAATAGTCTATAATCCGAAGACTTAATCAGCAACATTTTATAACATGTTGTATTTTATAGTGGCATGAGCAAGATGTTCTTGGTAAAGCCTACTACTTAAAGCTGCCGTGGAAGGCTGTTCAATGTCGAAGTTAAAAGTAGTTTTAATTTGAAATGATGTAAAGTATTGTGGCAGTATTTTGCGAGCTACATGATGGTACAATTTGCTATACAATTACCTGTATACATTTTTATATTCTTGCAGATTCAGGGATTCAAATATATCATCAAACAGGTTCCTTATTGCCAGTGCCTGTTGAAGACTATACATTTTTTTGAAGACTATACATTTGGACAATTCAGCAAGAGAAGTCGATCAGCGTTGCGCACACAACAACTCAGTAAAAAGATCCATTGTGATGAACAACTTCAAACATTTTTCCATCAACACAATGAATTAATTGCATTATTCACAAATACATTAGACCGCATGCCATCAGATAATCACAAAATTGTCACAAAATGCTGGACATTTTAATGTGCCAACAATTGATAAAGAGCGCGCGTGGTATTTAGCTCAATGTTTACTTAAAAATGCCAAGTTCTTCAATAGTGATTTGTAAAATTATTTGTGAAATTATTGAATCCTATGGAATAATCACTATTATGAAAATATATTTTGTTTTTTTTTTTAATTAGTAAAGTCCTTTTCAGGTATAGTGAGATCAGGAAATTATGGATTCCTTTTTATATGGAGGATATTATAGATTCCAGTTCAAATTGAATATGGACTCATACATAGTTCAGCTATACAAAATAAAGTAGAGCATCATTGCTACGCGAAAGCGGTACGAAGTTCGCTGGGTCAGCTAGTTATTAATAGTAATGTTAGTTAGGTTTATGGAAACTTGTAAAACAAAATAGTATAGATTAATTTTGTATACTAAAAAGACTAAGAAAATATTTCACGAATCGAAAATTAAAAGTACTCAGAAAATAATTTTACAAAATATATTTCCGTAAGTAAATTCCAAGTTCCTTTGAAATCGCTTTACTTCGGAGCTAGAAGCTTTACGCAAACTCCTTTCTCAAAGGGGAGAAAGTACACAAACATACAAAACATTTATTTAAAAAAATATCGAATTATACTTTTCGCGATCTCAGAATCAATCTTTTCGTTTAAAACTACTCAACCAATAAAACTTAATATTCTACATTATTATATTACGGATACTAGAATGGGGCTACAGTTTAGGTATAAATTATTATAATAAATATTATAGGTATAGGTATTATTTATAATTATAGGTATAATTAATTACAATTATTAGGTTAAAAAAAATGCTACTCTCGCGTGGTTTCACCCGTTCTGCCCGGTTCTTATTGATTGTAGCGCAATCTTTAAGGGCCTTTCTGAATAAATGCTCTATTCAACATAAAAATATTTTTTCAAATCATACCAGTAGTTACAGATATTAGCGCGGTAAGCAGTGGCGTAGCGTGAGTGTCGGCCGCCCGGGGCGGAAGACAATTTTGCCGCCCCCTTATTTAGGTATTTTAATTTAATGTATACTACACATTACATACATTCATAATAGAGAACTTTTCGGCGAGAACAGTCATGAATCAGAGCACTCCCCGTGGTATAGGCGATATAATGAACGAAGCTACATCTCTACGCATTGCCAAAGTGTCAAGTCGGTTTTAAATTTCCTGCCACTCAACAATCCTAGACTAGTATTCCATATGGGGCCGAACCTGCGCCTTATATAGAAGCAGGCGATGGGCTGGAGTGAAATACTGCCTTGATCTGTTGAGCACACCAAGCTTTTTCGAGGATAATTTAGCCTTATCCTCTAGATGGCCACGGATATGGACGTCGCTCGAAATGTTGATGCCAAGTATCCCAATTCTAATACCGGGCTAAACACGCCGACCTGTGTCTTAGTATTATTTATTTATTTTTATTTTACACTTTATGTACATTATACAAAGGAGGACTTAATGCCAATTTGGCATTCTCTACCAGTCAACCTTGGGGTGATGCAGAGAGACAACAGTAGGTGTAACAGCAGGCATATATTGAAATATTAAAAGATAAATAAATTATAATTATATTTATAACGATCATGTTATATATACAATAAATATTACAATATATACATACATACATATATACATATATACATACATACATATATACATACATACATACATACATGTACTATGTGTGTGTTGAGTCTGTCAGCCTCTTCCATAATTATGCTCACGAAGCCTAAATTTGAAGGACAGTCGACTGGTCGCCGTCCTGACATCCGTAGGCAGCGCATTCCACAGCAAAATGGATTGTATGAAGAAAGAAGAGTGAAGGAAGTCAGTACGATGAGTTGGACATTGTAGAAGAAGATTATTAGAGGAGCGGAGATACTTGCTGTGGTTTGCGCTTATATACTGGAAATAAGAGGATAGATATGTAGGAGAATTGGGGGAGTTTAGAAGGGAGAATAAAGTGGTTAACGCCCGTTGTTCCCTGCGCTGGCGTATGGGCAACCACTTTAGTTGCAATCGAAATGCAGAGACATGGTCGTATTTACGCAGATTGAAGACGAATCGAATGCAGTTATTCAGAAAGTGGTCGAGTTTGTTGAGTAGGTCTGCATTCAGGTCGTAAAAACACACATCAGCATAATCAAAAATGGGGAAAACCAAGGACTGGACAAGCATTATCTTGGTGGAGGACGGAAGAAAGTTCCTTAAGCGATACAGAGACCGCAGCGTTCCAGTAACCCGTTGGCATATACTGGTGACGTGAACACGCCAGGTCAAGTTGCTATCAACGTACAAGCCAAGGTTCTTCACATCACTGCTGAACGGAATGATCGCACCGTTGAACAGAACAGGCGGTATAGCTGCAACGTCAACCCTGCTCAGGGTACGAGAGCCTCCCACCACGATTGCCTGACATTTATTCGGGTTTACAGCTATTCCATATTTCGTAGACCAGTTGTGTATAGCCAAAACACAACTGGTCAAAATTAACCGTTTGAAAGTTAGACGCTTCTAAATTGGAAAAATGAGTGTGTCCCCCCTCTAACTTTTAAAATAAGAGAGGGAGAAAACAAAAATAAATATATGCTCTAGATTTCAATAGAAACTAACAACGACAATTGGTTTGAACCAGATATCATTATTAGTTTTTAAGAAATAAAACATTTTCAAAAACCGCAAATATAACTTTGTCGTTCTTACAAACACTATGTAAAACCAAGTTATTTTACAACTTTTATATTATGTCATCTACTTGCTGTTACGGAATCCTTCATGGGCGAGTCCGACTCGCACTTGGCCGGTTTTTGTTTAGGGATCGGATGGACCAAGGCCGTCTTCCATGATTTCGGGACTACGCCTAAAGAGTAAGCTCATTTTATTCGGTCCAAATTTGTACAGTCGACTCTATCTAAAGGTTCCCTCTCGGGCCAAGACCACTCGTTAAAGGTTCCATCCCCACTATCACTACTTTCTCCGATCTCTAGTTGCGAAAAAAATATAAAATGGTTGAAATATTTACAAAATATTTTTATTATTTATTGTTTAAAATTTGCCGCCCCCTAAAAAGTGCCGCCCGGGGCGGGCCGCCCCTGCCGCCCCCACTACGCTACGCCACTGGCGTTCAGACAAAGAAACAAACTCTTCAGCTTTATATATAAGAATATCCGCACTCCATACAATCCAAATATTCAGCAGTATCCGAATATTCTAACGCCCATCCCTATTGTACCTTAAGCCCATGATCTGTTTGATCAGATGCGGGATTATTGCCTGTTATTGCGTATTACTCTGATAAATTGAGTTGAAGACAGTTCATTACAAAAACGGGGTAGGTAGAGCTCCTGCTACTTTATGTATAGCAACTGATGTTGATGAGTGAAATGTTGCTAGTTTTATTTGGAAAGGAGTTTTTGTGAACATGCACATGCAATGCTCTGTTATTGTTATTGATTATATTACTATAATTATATTTTTGTTGATTAATGCTTTTGTTTCTTGAATAAAAAGTACTGTAGATATAATAATGTATCTAAGCCCCCAATTTTATGCGCCAAATACTTTGGTGCATAAAACGGTACAAAGACAAAGACGAAGATTCTTGAATAGGATTCATGCTTTAGGTATTTCCTGCTATATTTTGTTAAGGTTAAGGAAACTAGATAGGAAAACGATGTGATGGGGATGATGATGATGGGGAAGGGGAGTAATCGGACCTCCGCTAACTTACTTCACTCACACAACGAAACATAACGCAAGCGTTGTTTCACGTCGGTTTTCTGTGAGGCCGTGGCCGTATCATTCCAATCACCTCGGTCGAACCGGCCCATTCGTGCCGAACCATGACTTTCCCACACACACTTACTTTAAATATTATAAAAAAAGTAATTTTAATAACTGTGATATAATTTTAATACCAACTCACTTTCTTTACAGATCCGTCCGCCTAGTAAGATTTATCGGCAAGAAGATGGGAGAATTCCTTGTAAAACTAAACGAACTAGGCGTTGAACCAGCCAACCTAGAACTTGTAGGCACCAGCTTAGGAGCCCACGAACTTGGGTATGCAGCGAAATACTTCTTCAAAGCCACAGGGAAAAAAGTCTCAAGATTAACAGGATTAGACCCAGCAGGACCTTGTTTCAGAAGCTTGGGCCCAGAAGATAAGCTATGGAAAACTGACGCAGAATTAGTCGATGTTGTTCATACAAATATAGACGGTTTTGGCATAGCAGAAGCATTAGGGCACATTGATATTTATGCGAATGGAGGTGAATTTCAACCTAGTGACATCCCATACATACCCTGTCTAGTGATTTGTAGTCATGTTAGATCTATTATCTACTGGTGGCAAGCTTTAGAACACCCTAAAAAGTTCATAGCTGTCAAATGCAATACTGTTCAGGAAGCAAGGTTTGCTCAATGTTTTAACAATACCGATACTAATTACCTAGGTGTTGAGGCTCAATTTGATAAACCAGGTATTTATTATTTGGCTACTAATAATGAGTTTCCTTATTATAGGGGTAAAGAAGGTTTGAAAGCAGAGAATGAGATTTATACTTCTGTTGTTAGAAGAATTAATAGTGATGATGAGTTTGTTGTATAGTTTGGGGGTTTTAAGGTTTAGAGTAATGTGGACTGTGTGTGTTTAGTGATAAAGTTTATAATTGAAGTGGTTTGGACGACTAATGAACATTGCACAGAATAATAAGCTTTGTTTAAAGTGTCGTAAAGTACAAATATGGATGTAAAGGAGTGTTGTTAATAAGTTTTTTAGTCTTTTTAAAAAAGCAGTCTATAGAAGTCACTTAAGGCATATTTTGTCACTTTCACACATTTGGTATCTATAATGTGATGAACAGAGGCAAGAATATTAAAAAAGAGAGATTGCATTTTAGACTTGACTACATAAAATTTTCATTTTCTTAAAGATACTCCCAGACTCCCAAGTATTTTGTCATGTTTATATTATAACTTTCGTGAGACATACTAAATTATAATTATGTTTTTCGGCTTACACACTTAATTATTTGACGAGGAACTCGACTAGTTTTGTCTTAGTCGAGTTTGTCAATAATTTTATTTTGTTTGTGATGTTTGACTGTGATTGTGACGATGTGATGTGTATTGTATAATTAAGTGTACGAAAGTAGGACAATATTTCACCGGGACACCATGGTAGCGTAACCAGTCGCACCATATAATTTATGCTACCAAATAATTTCGACTGCACGGTTGGCGTTGTGGCTGGGCAACCGGCTGCCGAGCAACGTGTAGCGGGTTCGATTCCCGCACGGAGCAACTCTTCCGCAAATTGTTATTTCGGGTCTGGGCGTGATGTGTACGTGAACTTGTATATGTGTAAACGCATTAACGACACACCACCACCAGTACCTTTAGTACGAATTTGCTTTGCGTCGAACGAAAACGAAACGAGAGCGCGTTTGGCTCTCTCATTGGTTAATTCATTCGGGCCGGCCAATCAGAGCGCGAGTGATCTCGAATATTTGAGAGGTCCAATTTTAGGGAGAGAGAGTGCAGCCGGTGTTGAACCCTTTTCTTTGCTCTTGTTGTCATTATGGAGTTGAAGATTCCCCCACCGGTGACCTTCAGATGCGCACTGCATTTAGCTATACCATTGGGAGGTCAGTCTGAAGACTGCGGAGACGCCTGAGTCGCCACGTACCTATATTTCAGTTCAGTTCTCTATAGAGCTGTATATATCTTGTTGGTAGCGGCTACCAATCGCGTCACCATGGTGTCTCGGTGAAATATAACCCTTAGATTTGTAGTAGAACATAAGGCCTAGTACAAACACTTTAGTTTAATTTAGTACATTAAATTAATTTATGTCATATACGTATGTATTTAAAATTCAAATTATGTTGGTTACAGGTAAAATTATATTATGTAGTAACATAGTTGTATGAAGCTAGTACAAAGAGGAGATGCCATAATGTGATTGTGCACTGTGACAAAACAAATCGGCTCTGCCTAATGATATTATAAGTAAAAAGGTGTAGATAGGTTATAAGTGCTAAGAAAGTGGCACATTAGAATGTGGATAATTGGCAACGTTTTTGTAGTATGGGACTGCATGTTGAAATAGAGATAGGCGTGGATAGATAGAGAGGGGCGTGGTTTGTAACGTCCCGCGCTTTCCATAACGTGTCACGCATTATGTTAAAAGGAAATCCAGTTGTGACATCTCCTCTTTGTATTTGCTTCAAGCAAAGTTGTAATAGTGTTGACTGTTTCATAGTTCGATAATTCATCGTCTATAATATTCTTTTTTTATAATAACTATCGTGAGACACACAAAATTAACTAAAAATCACGGTTTACTCACGTAAGCTGCGTGCGGAGACGCGGCGACGTCGCACTACTGTTCGACCTAATGGCTGCTCAAGATCAAAAGTCCCTTTGTGACTCGAAATTAATAGAGCCGTGCCGAGTTTTTAGTTTGTCGTGATTTTTAGTTTGTGAAAGTTTGTAAAGGGATTAATGCCCAAACTTTTTCCGTGTGACAAGATACCTTTGGTCAGCAGTGGCTGCTTGTAGGCTGTTGATGATCATGATATTGATAGGCGATGGGTAACGAGGCAGTCAAAGAAAATATAAAATTTTATTTTAGAAGTCGGTAAAAAAGTGCTATTCTGTCATAACCGCTTTGGTATGAGTTGTAACATCCAAAACTGTGATCCTAGATATAAGTTGTGTAATAATTATCATTAAAAATGTATTGTATTTATTAAAATATTCTTGTGTCTGTTTTTTATTTTGTATAATAAAAATAAATATCGTTACGCGTTTTGTCCCCGGAGGCGTAGGTAGAGGTGCATATTATAGCACTTATTGGCAATGTACGATGTATACTCACTTTTTATCATTTGTGTTATAAGTCCCATGAATCAGGTGAGCTTATTGCCATATATTGGGCACATTTCCAGACTCTAACTACTACTGAGAAATTTTTGAAAAACCGAAAAAAGCCTAGTAATACTTTGCCCGACCCGGGAATCGAACCCGAAACCCCTTGCCCGACAGTCGCACTTGCGATTACTCGACCAACGAGGCAGTCATTGTGGATTACCAAATAAATAATTATATCATTCGAATGGGCGTATTTTATGTATATGCTCATAACTATTTTTATTGAAACTAAAAATAGACACATATGAGATGAAAAATAGACATCTACAAAAGACAGTAATCTACTACAGTTCCAATATCACGCAACAGAGCTCGATCTTCAGCCGTTCATAAAAAAATACAATAAAATAATTTATGAAACCGCGCAGACTGCGACATCAGCTCATGAATAATTTAGCTCCAAAACATGGGACATTTCGCGAAAAACCGGACAATACCGACATTGCCGAGTAGATGGTGTACTGTGTTACATGTCTACGTTAATACCAATTCATTTTGGATGTCTACTTTTAGGGATCCGGTGGAAAAAAATTGTTTTTTTTTTAAGTGTTCATGTGGGTGGGTTTTTTTTTGGTGAATAATTCAAGAAGCCTATTTTTTAATACATTTGCAACTTCACGCCTTTTATCCCCGAAGGGGTAGGTAGAGGTGCACATTACGGCACGCTATGCCGCTACATGTACACCTACTTTTCACCGTTTGTGTTATAAGTTCCATGTAATAGGGTGAGCCTATTGCTATATTCTGAACACACTTCTAGACTCCGTGCTACTACTGTAATTTTTTTCGAAAAACAGATCAGAACCAGAACCCAGTAATACTGTGCCCGACCCGGAAATCGAACCCGACACCCATTGTCCGTCTCCCTTAAGCCCTTGTCCTTGAAGCCTTCTTTTAAACAAGAGATGCCTTGTGTGCTCTTGCATATTAAACTTCCATGCATAACAATATAATCTACTTATTGCTTTTAAATTCTAATTTGGTTAATGTTGCTTATTCTAAATTACTTACTCTATATAACATTCCTATTTCATTAAAAAATCTTTAAAACCCAAACCCGAGTCTAACAAAAACAAAAAATCTTTCTGAATACGGAACCGCAACAAAAAGATACATTTTAAATCATCCAATTTGCGAAATAATCCGGCGGCCAAGTGTCGGTCCCCTGACATCGGCGGTATAGATTAAACGCGGCGCCGTAATGAATTCCAAATGTTTTCATCTCGTCACATTCATGTTTTGACTATGTTCCCACTCTCCTGGGATTCCACGAAGTCATACGGTGGGATTCAAGTTGATTGAGCGCTGTTGTATGACTGCCTTGGTGGTCGAGTTTCGGACAGGAGGTTTTGAGTTCGATTCACAGGTTGGACAAAGTATTATTGGGCTTTTTTCGGTTTTCCGAAAATGTGACAGGAGTTCTTAGGTTCGATTTACAGGTCAGGCAAAGTATTACTGGTCTTTTTTCGGATTTTCGAAAATGTCTCAGTAGTAGCACGGAGTCTGGAATTGTAGCCAGTACTATGGCATTAGGCCCCTACTACTTTTGAGTAGTTGAATTATGTTGATCAGTAAATTGAGTTAGGCAAAGGTGCATATGTTGTAATACCAAACTTGTTACCAGTTATGTTAAATGTAAGTGTCATTTTATCCCGACCTAGAGTTGCGGACTTAGTGGGTTGCCGGGGCTTCGACTCGAAGAACACAAGTAGGAACGGGGTGGTTTTTAGTCAGTAAGAGACATTCCCCCTTGCCAAGGTGGGAGAAGTCATTGGATGATTTTACCACACAAAAGATAAATGTGTTATATTATTATATGTGATAGAAAGTGAGCTTGTTGCCATACACAGACTCAGGTTTTGACTGAGTGCTGTCGCTGAGAAATGATCGAAAACCGAAAAATCCCATTGCATTATTGGATGATTTTCTCTCTCAAAAAAGAAGTAATAATAGTTCTTCCAACGAATGAATCAAACCCGACTTTATTCGGGAGTATATCCATCCTATTCTTGCTGTATATAAATGATATTATTAGTATAACCAAACATCAATGTATATTGTTTGCTGATGATATTACTATCATTGTGGCATCTGAAAAGGTCAATAACTGTATACATAACCATGAGGCTGAAATAAATAATACAATAGATAAATTGATACAGTGGCTTGACACAAACAACTTAAAAATAAATCTTAATAAATCCGTATATATAAATTTCAATAAATGTAAAAATCCTAATTATAATATTAAACTTAATATAACAAAAATTGAAGAAGTAGCACATACAAAGTTTCTTGGTATAATTATAGATGAAAATTTAAATTGGAAAGAACATGTAGATTATATTTCTAAGAGAATAAATAAATTCGTGTATGCACTTCAACAAGTCAAAAATATAACAAGTCTAAAAACTGCTATTATGACCTATCATGCATACATAGAGTCACTGTTACGATACGGGCTTGTAATATGGGGTAACAGCACGGATATGATCAGAGCTTTTATTGCTCAGAAAAAGTGTATCAGGGCAATGTATGGGATGCACCCTGAGGTATCATGTCAACCCATATTTAAAAAACTAAAGTTGTTACCGCTGCCATCCCTATACATATTTGAAATATGCATGTTTGTCAATAAACATAAGGCCTTGTTTAAAACGGCCAATGACATGAATCCGCGGAACCGGCGGGACCCACAAAGACTCGTTCTAAATGATGTTCCTAAGCTTACCAAATACAACAAAAGCTGTTTATGTAATAGTGTTCGTATTTATAATAAGTTACCGAATAGCATAAGAAATTTAAACTCTAGATTATTTAAAATTAAACTATATAACTGGCTAAATACAAATAACTTCTATAGTCTTAAGGAATTTATGGATAAGAAACATTAATGTTAGTATTAAGTTGAAGATTTGCATGCTAAGTACACTTTTAGCAAAACATGTAAGCTCATTTTTATATTGTAACACCATTTATACCATGTTTTACGCAAATAAATATATTATTATTATTATGTTTGTTCCTTACATAATCACGGGACCACAGGGTCCCGGACCTTTGGAAGGCGTACGAGGGGCCGAAGCCAACTCGCAGAGGCCCGTTGAACAATTTTAATCTAAATGTAATGGGACATCAGCCGGCGATTATCCCTGTATGCACTATGGAAGTACACCAAAGGACAATCCCCGGTTGATGCAGGACTATTGTGAGATATGGTAAAAGGAAATGATAGGGATATGGGTGTGGGTGGCTGTGGAATAGTTAACCGGTTAACTATGGGGACTATGGCCCCTGCCCCTGACCAATATTGAAAAATACGGATAAACAGGCAGGGGGTGACTCGCAAACTCAATAGTGGGCCCCCTGAAACGGCCGCTAGCATGTAGCGACAAGGGAAGCAACATCCGTTGAGCTGCTTGAGGAAGGGAGGGCATCCCACGGCTATCAGAGCAATCCCGGAAGTACGGTCAAGACCCCTACCAGCATCTTACTGGGATACGTCCTTCCCCCAAGTGGAGCTGAAGGCAACTCCACTCTTGCGAATCTCCACTCAAACCAGCCGATTAAGGCAAGAGTGAGGTAGGAGAGGCCACTCCGGATAGTCACGAGTACTAACCGGAGTTAAAAAGTAGGGCCTCTCCCGGGAGTCAGGTCCGTGGGGTCGCCACTGCCCAACAGCTCGCCACAAGCTGCCTTGCGGACTTATTATTATTATTATTATTATACGCTTTCACCAATCATACCATCAGCTGAAAAAATCATTTAATATTTTAACAGTTTACAACGAAACGTCGGTGCATGAAACTTTCAGGACTGAAATACAAGGGGCCGGACGTCTATAAAAATGGTATTTTTAATTTACTCAATGTTGTAGTAAAATTATTTTACAGTTGAAAATGTTCAAGTCTTTGTATAACCAGGTTTTTGGTTGAATTAAGTATTGTTATGGCAAGTGGGAAAGAGATTACTTTCCTTCAATCAATCATATTTCTTAATATTTGATACATTTTTTTATCATTTACAGAAACTTTTTTTTATGGTATAAGCCGGTAAACGAGCAGACTGATCACTTGATGGTAAGCAATCGCCACCGCCCATGGATATCCGAAACACCAGAGGCGTTACAAGTGCATTGAACTGAACTGATACAGTTTTGACGATTTTAATGCAGTTTTTCAGTATAGTATTTTTCAGACTTAGGAGAAGGTTAACTCAGGTAAGTCAGATGAGACTTAAAAAAAAGAGGAGGCGGTAAAAACAACTGATGGCGTTTACCTTCAAAAGTTTTATTTATGTGATAGAGGGCTCTTTAAAATGATAAAAAAGCGCTAGTGGCTCTGTTTTTTGCTCCCAAATCTAAATACTCAAATTTCACTTTCAATCCCATCCATAGATTTTCAACAAAATTTTCGACTGTAAATTCATTGTTATTAAAAAAATGCTCTTCCTATCCCAAGACGTAATAGAAGAGATCATAAAAACGTTACCTTCCTTCACTCGAGTGTGGCTCAATCGTAAAACATTTGAATACAACAGAAAAACAAGAGGCGACTTAATGAAATACTAAATTATGAATGACACGGTAGCTTTATAAGATGGTTTCATTTTAATCTTTATTGCTATAGAAATAAGGTTGTTGATTAGCTGGTTATGGTATTGTTAAAAATGTAATTATTGGAATAATTGTTAGTAAACCATTGTCTTAATGACTGAGAGGTAATCTGGTTCAATTTACGGGTCAATCAAAATTTTGGATTTCCTCATTTATACTTATGATTTTATTGTCTGCTTTGTCAAGCGGTCGCAATAACGACATGCGATCAAGAGTATTTAAGTTCGATTCCCGAGACAATGAAAGAAAGTAAGTATTTTCGGTTTTTAGAATACTTCTTAGGTTGGAGATATTTACTATATTTATTTACTACTTGCTTCTGCCAGCGGCTTCTGCCGGCGTTCTCGTGGGATAAAAAGTATCCTATCACCCAAGTTAGCTACCCTGTCGGTATACGATTAGGGTGATACTTAACCCAATTTGATTTTCTTACTTTCACACAAAATTACTTTAATAACGTCAAAAAAACAAGACATTGCCCCACACTTGAATTTTCCGCTCCTGTGTCGTGGGTGCGTTTACAAACATATAATTTCAAATACACATCACACCCAGACCAGAAACAAATATTTGTAAATCTCACAGAGTTGCTCTGTAAAAATTACTATAGTATTCTCCTCTTACAATATAGCGACTTAAAATTAAGCACGTGTATATCAAGGTATGTATATCCGATACCTACACAAACAAACAAAATACACTCACACAATACAAATTCCTAATTTTCGTGGCAAATCAGTTGGAACAAATTGAAATTATATGCATGAGTCGGTCGGCACCGGCTGATCAAATATAAAGGTAATGTTTTGATTAATGGAGTTACTCGTACGGAGTATTAATTGGATACAATGGGATATAGGAGTTTGTTAAAGATTTGTGTGAATATTGTATGATTTACGAGCAGACGGTTCACCTGATGGTAAGCAATCGTCGCTGCTCATGGACACCCGAAACACTAGAGACCTTACAATTGCGTTGCCGGCCTTTTGGAGTTAGGAATTTAAAGGTTGTTTGGGAATCAGGGATTGGCAATAATTGGGAAGTGAAATAATTTGGGGGGTAATTGGACCTCAGGTACCGTTATGTGAGTGAGACAGATCAATGATCTGAGGGTAAGCGATCAGCGCCGCCCATGAACACCCACAACATCAGAGGAGTCACAGGTGGAGTTAAAAAGGAATACGCTCTTTTCTTAAAGGTTTGATGGTCGTATCGGTTTGGCAATACCTATTATCCACGTATAATAACATTCTATCGTATTACCACTATAGTTAAGCCACTTACTGTGTCCTACTGTGACGATTGCATAGATTCATAACATAACATAACATATCATTCATAACATATTTCCCAAGTAACTACTTAACACCAGTTTATTTCAAAACAACTCACACAAGACCAGATCGCGTCGTGTTTCAGTAATACGTTGCCGCGTTGGAGGTACACGCTTTCAGGAATTCCTATCTATTTTTAAAGACAATGCTGACGGAACCGATAATCGAATAAGACATAACTCAATAGGTACCGGCAGAAGTATTCCGGGTAATGTTGAGAGATATAAACCCTATTTTTATATGTTAGGGGGTATATATCCGGAGCTGCGGACTACCTAGCGGGTTTACCGGGGCTCCGGCTCGAAAAGCAGGAGTAATAACGGGGTGGTTTTTAGTCAGTAAGAGTCTGACACTCCCTCTCGCCTCGCCCAAGGCGAGAGAAGTCATTGGATGATCCCCCCCCTCAAAAAAGGGGTTTATTATGTGAGTTTTATTTGTGTGGGTGTACATTGTATAGCGGCATTACCTGCCGTAATGTGCACCTCTGCCTGCCCCTTCGGAGATAAAAGACGTCACGTTGCGTTGCGTTTTATATGTGATAAGGTAGATTATTGAGAGCTATGCAGTGAAATATGCAATTAACAATTACAATAATACATATTTTATCCGTTCATATCTAATCCAAAACTGCACTAGTCTGTCGTCTTTACAACTGAAGCAACGACTCTTGAACAATACACAAACGAGCCAATTAATAAAACAACCATCGCGAAGATAATTTACGAATACGAATCTGTAACATAATTAATTGCAAAGATCGGTGTCTTATCGGGGGCTCAGCCGGAGTGGGGGACTTAGAGTAACGGGGTAATCCATACTAATATTATAAATGTGTGCTTGTGTTTGTATATTTGTTGCTCTTTTACGGCAAAACGGAGCGACGAATTAGGATGCTTTTCCGCCAGAGATGTGCTATGCTACTTTATTGTGCTTATTACCAATCATATTAATTATTGGGACACATAGCTTAGCACTAGTAACACTAGTGGAAACGGACTTAGCTATGTTTTAGAATAGTATCTTTAGGGTATTTTTTTTAAGTGGAGGCAATTGAAGGGATGGTGAGTGACATAGGCTTCTTTTTGTCTCTTTCTAAGTTTCTAACCCCAGCTTGGTTGTCATTCGTCTCGAGGAAAGCCAAGTTTCATCAAGCTGGTCTAAGTTGGTGCCCAGTCAGATATACAGTATTCTTCACGAACTTATGGTCTACAAATAAATTTGTATAGCATTTTTGCACTATTACAAATTAGGAAAGCAATATTTTTTAAGTTAGAAAGCTAAAATTGTAATTGCCATGCAAAATAGTTTTGATTAACATAAAAAAATGCAAAATCTTTGGTAAACATTTTAAAATTTTTGGTAAATCCTCAAATCCCTAAAAGAAGGCAAGCGAAGCCCCAGACAATAGCTCGTCTCATATAAACCCCCGCCGTTCATATTAAACATGATTTATAATTTCACCAAGACATTACCTAAGATTTAATTAAAATGTAATTTGACTTGAGACACGATTCTACTTAATTGAGTGATCCCCTAAATTAGGGGGAAACGGAGGACTCAGGTTTGTTTATTTTCATGTACTATTTCAAAACGTAAAAGGAAAATGTTATAGTATTATAACATTTTTGATGATTAGATAGATCTATACAGATATACCTGGAAATTAAGACACCCGAATCCAAGAGATTTTGAACTCAAGTATTCAAGTGTTAGAAAATATAGTATTTAGTCACAATTATGGACCCTGTCGGGCACAGCAAAATTAAAATTCGTAGGAGAGAGGAAGGGCTTTTAGTATTAATTTAATATCGTATTAAAATTAATTAAATAAGTATTTGGGAATTTTAATATTGGTGTATATAAAGTATTTTGTATTAGAGTTGAAAATCTATTAAAGAATTATAATAGATCGATGTGCCTAGTTTTGATAACGTTTAAATACATATAATATATATTTTTAATGTCGTGATGATGTATCTCATTGATATCCGATCTTATTAGTAGCTTTTCATCACACGAAATTAATAAAAATAATTGTTTTATCTGGGAATCGAACACACTGCCTTTTTAGTACAAATCCTTTTGGCAAACCCTATGTGTCGCGATCATATACAAAAATACATATTATGTATATTCATAATAATTTCGAAAATAATGACGTCAGCATGACTACTCAACTTCCACCGATACACACAAAATGTCGGCATGCAATAACCAACGACAATATATCAAACGTCAATCAATGTCAAACTGACAGCTGACGTCAGTGAGCTGTCAAATCTTACCCAACAACGTGTTTTTTTATGGTAGGTAGCGATCTATGCAAAATGTAAATATTAAATATTATGTATATGTATTTTATGGCTTCCTTGTCGGTCGAGAGGTTGCAAGTGCAACTGCCGGGCAAGGGGTCTCAGTTTCAATTTCCAAGTCGGGCAAAGCATTGCTGGGCATTTTTCGGTTTTTAGAAAATTATGAGTGACTGTTAGCGTGACTGCCGGATAAAAATCCTCGGGTTAGATGTTTGGACCGATTACTTAGATCAACTATAGGTACTTACGTAACTAATTGACGAGGAACTCGACTAGTTTCAAGCTGTGCTAGAGGCTGATGTTCATGAGCAGCATTACGCGATATACAAGTAGTTATGTGAGTAAGCCGAAAAACACATTTAACCAGAACATAACTTAATAATTATGAAATCATTTTTGATTTATAAAAAGGACTTTGTCTCTTAGGCCCGTATTAACGTAATCGTAACTCAAGTCATGATCCGTCATTTGATACTAATACTGAGTTGCCCAACGTATTAATAAACATGATTCTTTATGCTTTCAACTTACGGATTAGGTTTATGTCATTAGCTGGGTAACGGACTGATTAATAAACGAAACTCAGCTCATAAATAGTTGATATAACTACGTGATTAAGCCAAAAATATGATAATTGATGATAATGAAATAACAACATAACATAACTGTTAAAAAGTGGGTGTAAGACAGATATTGGTATCGAATGCTTTGACATTGAGTGGAATTCCTTCCTCACTAATATCCAATGAAGTGAAAACGTCGCTCGCGGTCAACTGTTCTTATGTTGTCTTTCTTCTTTCGTCTTTTATAAATGTGACGGTTTTTGAGAAATGTGTGTCTGATACTGTTGATATACAGTATGAAGATCACTCATATTATGATTTAAATGAAACTACAAGTAGTAGGTACTCGTCCACAGAAGCACAATATCTATAACTAAATATTTCAACGTAAACCGAAAATTAATAAAAATATAATTTTCAAACAAAACAGATTAATTAAATTAATCAAGCATTAAATTCTGTATGAACAGCTCCATGATCCTTGATCACAGAAGAGCTGTTATGTTGTAAGTTGTCTATGAATGTTACGAACATATGCGGCGCGGCTGTTATAATGCCGTGTTTCTTAAGAATGTTCAAATTAGCTCAAAGATAATAATGCACTTTTTGGCTTTCATTTTTTTTTCGCTCATTTTTCATATATTATCAGCCAAGATGATAACAAATATGTGATTTAAATTAAGTCATAAGAGGATTCCCCACACGGTTATAGTATATAAATAATGAGCTGATTATATAGTATACAAATAAAGTATTAATAGAAACCTCGTTACCCAAAAAGGCTGTTTATTTTATGAGAAAAATACCATCCCAATTAAGTACGGGTCCACTAAATATTGTAGGCATGGGAAACTTTTCCCATTAGATCCAAATCTGGCCGGTACTAGAGCGGTCCTAACGTCCGATACACAATTACTATGTCCCATGAGATTTATACAACGTCCGAGTTTGAAAACTTCACGGTTTTATATTTGTGGTGGGAGCAGAGAAGTGGAATTTAGTTTTTTTAATATTATTCTGTAGTGACGATATTAAGAATGTTGTCTTTTAGGAACTTGCAACCAAGTGACTGTTAATAAAGACAGTCGTGTCTGATACAAAAGGCGTTGGGGCTTTGGGGTCCAGATTAAAGTAGGATCCTCTGACCAGGCGACAGGAGAGGTGATCATGCCTGGCGGGCTTTCTGCCTAACCGATGTTCGTAAGGATTTTCTATCCATGTTTACTCGCATGCAACCATCACATGTGCGATGTGGGATTTATAACGCCTTATGTTGATTTGTTCCTTTATGTGCGACTTCTGTTACCTGCCATCTGTCCCTTATCATGTGTCACCATTTGGCCTAATAGCAGGTCACCTTATGAAAAATAACTACGGGTATTTTATTTTGATATCACATCTAGAATTGGAGACATACAATTTTTTCCAATAGTTTAAATCGAAAATTTTGAAATAGAATATTTATTGAGTAGTGTTATAAAAGTGCATCTATACCTAGTGAAAAGGCAAATGGAATTACTACTTGAACCCCAATCTAGTTAAAAGTCAGTACTCCTTAACGAGTTGCAAAAAGAACTGCAGAAAGTTTAAATAGCCATTTCAGAGGTTTTTAAACGTATAGTTCCTAACTTTAACTTTTTAACGGACAAACTTTTTTATATCTAAACGACTTACTTAGAATTTGCAACAGTTTGTGTAGTGTACACAAATCGTTGCCAAGTTTATCTTTATTTATTGTCGATCAGGAATGTTGCTTATATGTATATATGTATACGTGCAAGTTATTTATTGGTGTGTATATGTAGAATGTAAGGATTTGGTCATAGAAGAAGATGAATTTTAAAAATGAGAAAAAGTATACAGATATATTTATAAAAAAAATACGTTGCTCCACACGTTTCTCCTGTCGTGGGTGCATTTACAAACATACAATTTCACATGGACATGACACCCAGACCCAAAACAACAATTTGTGAGGGAATCGAACTCAAGCGTGAATATTGTGGCAAAACTTCCTTTATTTAGAGGTCAAAGTCAAAGTATTTGTTCCAATTAGACCATTTATATCTTTTAAAACAGAAATCTCGATCACTTTGCCCATAAGTGAATTTAGTTGCTTGTGATCAAAGCTGAAGTAGACTCATAATCCAGCTGTGGACATTTTCCTCGCCTCGCTTTCCCCACCATTTCCCGACGAAGTTAGACAGAATCCATTACAAAAGTTCTATTCTTTCCTAGACTAGGTACAAGCAACAAGCCTGCGGGGAATCTAAACTAGACTTCTATTGTGAACCAGACGATCGCTTTGCTTACGATTTACGTGCGAGAATTTTGCTATTTTATTTTATTTATTTACTTCAGGCATCTAAGGCCCATAGAAAAATACTATACATAGATATTACATACAATTGAACTATATACTAATACATATTTTATATAAAAAATAACTTAAAAACTAATGCTATATTCGTAGTGGGAATTTTTGGAAGTGTTACACGTTGTTTTGTGTTTATTTCTATCTAAGTAGTCTTCTGCTTGTTTTTTGTAATAACTGTCGTGAGATATACTAAATTAACTAAAAATACGGTTCACTCAGGTGTATTAGTTGAGAAAAGCTCTACTAGTTTCGAGTGGGAACTTCACTGAGGGATTCTTCATCATGAGGAGCGTCCGCAGACGCGGCGAAGTCGTGCAGCATGCATAATAATAATATAAAACCCAGTAATCTAATACATAAAATTCTCGTGTCACAGTTTCGTTGCCATACTCCTCCGAAACGGCTTGACCGATTTTGATGAATTTTTTTGTGTTTATCCGGTATCTATGAGAATCAGCCAACATCTATTTTTCATCCCCTAAATGTTAGGGGTAGTACAACCCTATTTTTTTTAATTTTCCGCGGACGAAGTCGCGGGCAGAAGCTAGTAATAAAAATAACTCACACCGACTTTAAAAACGAAGACAACTTTTCAATAAAATACATCAATAAAAAATTACTACCGCCAATATTACCTGGATCTCTGCCTACCCCAATTCGCAATGGGAATACTTAAAAAGAATAATAGTTTAAACAAATGCCTGTGATCTCATTACAGACGTCTTGCGTCGCATTTCAATAAACGCTACGAACGTGCCAATCGTAGCATGCCTGCGTAGCTCGTAGCCCGTAGCCCGTAGCTTTAATGGAATTCGTAGCCGTGTGCTACGGCGTAGTAGGATGGGCCGTAGGATAGGTTTGTGAAATTATTTGTTGGTGTTTCATTTTTGTATTGTAGTTTATTTTTAAAGTAAACACATATATATTGCTCCTGTTTACTTTGTCTCAAGATATCTTTACATAATGGTTTGTTTAATTTATAATATTGTACGGTTGGTGCAGTAACTGGGCGATGGGCTGCTGTATAATATAATATAGTGGGTTCAATTCCAGTGCGGAAGAATTTTTTGAGAGTTCCATATTCCAGTTCCGGGTTTATTGTGGTTTTTACTGTAGAGTGTAACGAGTAGCAGGAGTAGGAACGTGTTTTGTAGTCAGTAAGAGTCTGACAGACTCTCTCGTCATCACACAATGATTTCTCTCCCTAAAAAAACTTATGTAATTTAATACGAGTAGTCTAATTGTCGAACAAATACTTTTTCTTTCTACTTCTCTCTTTCTTCAGCAGGTAATTCTATTACAGCTTCATGATACTTCTCTAAATCACCTGTAACATGACATTTCAATTCATGAATTATTTGAGTGAGCGGTCGCTTGTGGGGACGATATCTACCCGACATACAATAAAAAGAGGGTTTTGTTTTCAAACACTGCATGAACACTGGATTGACAAATATAAGGAAAATGTTACGAAACATCACGGGTGATTGTACTCTGAAGGTGTAGGTAGAGATGAGATCTTGACATTGGAATTGAATCCAAGACTGTGCTTACGGTCAACGTAATAAGTTACCGGGGCTCCGGCTTCTCCGTAGTAGAAGGAACGGGGTGTTTTTCAGTCAGTAAGAGTCTGACCGTTTCGAAAAAAATATGATGCGCAATGTTTTGTGTCAGTCACAAATAGTCCACATACCAATTTTTAGCTTTCTATCTAGAAAATTGCGGAATTTTCCATACAAACTTCCATCCCTCAATTTAGGAAAGTGGGTGGTAGGTGGGTGGTTTGAAAGAGACAAAAAGTAGCATATGTTAATCCAGCTTCCCAACTAACTTCTGACGAAAAATCATGTCATAAACTCGCTTCATCGCGACGTGAAAAAAGGAAAAATAAAAATTAAATTAGTATGGATAATATAGATTTTAATTTTTTTTTTAAAACATTGCCCCACATTTGCATTTTCTCCTGTGTCCTGGGTGCGTTTACAAACATACAAGTTTACATACACATCACGCCCAGACCCGGAACAACAATCTGTGGATCACACAAAGAGTTGTTCCATGCGGTAATCGAAACCCGCGACAGTTGCCCAGCCACCACGCCAACCGTGCAGTCAAAATACCTATCTACAACCAAACCACGATATATAAAATTCCAAAAATTTTCTATGAAAAAGGTACAACCACCTTATCACCATAACACCATAGACAATATCAGCCGATCCTATCCTAACATGTCAAGCGCGTTGTATGACAACGTCCAATACGTCATTGATGACGTCACTCGTGTTAGGTTAACAAATGGCCGCCGCGTGACGTCACGACATGACATGAGACATTGCCTGCTCAGTTTTTGCGGGTAAAGGTGATTTTATATTGGTGGTTTGACTTATAGTGATATGAAATCGCTGCAACACCAGAGGCTTTACAAGCGCGTTGCCGGCTTTTTGAGGGTTAGGAATTTAAGGGTTGTTGTTCGGGAATCGGGGATTGGGAAGATTGGAAAGGGGTTAATTGAGCCTCCGGTAACATCACTCACACTACGAAACACAACGCAAGCGTTGTTTCATGTCAGTTTTCTGTTAGACCGTGGTATCATTCCGGTTGAGCTGGCCCATTCGTGCCGAAGCATGGCTCTCCCACACTTAAGGGTCTCTATAGGCGGCGGCGATCTGGCGACCATAAAAAAAAAATACATTAAAAAGCTTTCACACATTAATTTCTATCCACAAAACACCGAAAAAACAATACTAGAAGATCAATTGCACAAAATAAAACAAATACTCATTAACAAAATCCCATTTAACACCGTAAATCGAAAACGCATTCAACCGAGTTCTGCACTGTTTAAACAAAATGCATAAACCGGATGAAACTGACCCGATTAATCGCGGAATCGAGAAATCGCTTAGTCGTGCGTTTTTGGCGCAAACAGTATGGAACGAGCCTAAGTGATTGACGTAGACAAACAAATCCGTTAATGTATTTGCATTATGTTAAGCTTATTATCGGGATGATAATGGTAATGTTGTGTGTAGGTAGGTATTGGATTGTTATGATCATCGCATAATTATAATATAATAACTCTCCGGAGCTGCGGACTGCCTAGTAGGTTTACCGGGGATCCGGCTCGAAAAACAGGAGTAGGAACGGGGTTGTTTTTAGTCAGAAAGAGTCTGACATTCTGTCTCGCCTTGCTCAATGCGAGAGAAGACATTGGATGATTTTCCCCCGTTAAAAAAGCCGTTTACGGAAGAATTAATATCTTCTATTATGTTTTTTTGCAGTTCGGCGTAGTATTAGTTTTAAAAAAAGCACCGGATATACTGAATCCTCGGTAATACTACGGAGTTAGGAAATAACATTGATGTGTCGTGGCTCTTTGCTATAATTTTGAACCAGGCTCTATTCTAAACTCCTACACATAATTTTGAATGTTTTTTCAAACTGAAAAGCCCAATAATGCTCTACTGGGCCTGGAAATAGTCCCTGACAATATTTGCCCAATGAGACAGTCAAAATAACATTAAACAAAAACCATTAAACACGAATATATTTATTTTAAACAAGAATTTTAGAAAACTTGTTAATACCGCTATTGTTGTACAGGACCTTCCTTTTGAAATAAATCCATGAGATCTGTCGTGGGAAAATAACAGCTGACTAGATCACTTGGTCCATTACTCTCTATACTCTAGTCCAGTGGTTCTCAACCGGTGGTCCGCAGAAGACAAAGATTAGTTCGGGAAATGAAGTGAAATAAATTTTGTTTTTGTAAATAGGCTGCAAAAGAGCACTTTCACATGTTAAAATAATGACATTAAAAAAATCTAGATTAGGTCGATATTTTCTAACGGACTACTCTGAAGAAATGCTGAAACAAACTCAGAGGTCGTGGTCTCTTTTAAAGTAAATTGAAAAAATTAATCACAAGACTAAACCTCTGTCCAATAAATATCATAGTTAAGGCTCAAATTAAACTTATGCGTGTCAAAGAAGACAACTGAGAAGACCAACTGATATCAATAATCCAAATGTCATTTTGTGTGAATGAGAAAGTCAGAGTGTGGAATCAGATGATAGTAATACACAGTAATAGTGGTCCCTAACATTATAAGAATAGGCTAGTTTCCTACTAGCCTATATTTTATATATGACATAAAATTCGAAAATTAAGTAAAATCTATGAATGAAAATTAGTTTTGAATATTTTATATTATTGAAAAGTTAAAAATATTTTTAACTGAGGATAGTATCTAATTATAAAGGTTGGCAACCCTTGCTCTAGTTTATAGAGTCACTGTGCTGTCTATGAGAAGAGTTTGTCTAATATCTACACTGTGTGAAATAGCTTACAGTGCGTAGTTACAATGTCCTTGAAATTGCGTAAATAAGTATTATTTACAAAATATTAGGTTATTGTATAAGTAAATAGCTGCTAATGTATTTCTAGTATTACTATTTATATTTAACAAGCTCAATTTTCTTCACAAGACAAGGAATATTTTGGTTAGAATAAGATTTCCTTGCTTAGTACCTAGGCACTAATACATTTAGATGTATTTGAGCGATGTCAGTGTGTTTGAAGAATATGATAATAATTAGTTCCAGATATTAATACGTTCAAACAAATAAAAACCAGCAATACCCCGTTCCTACTCCTGCTTTTAGAGCTAAAGCCTCGGTAACCCACTAGGTAATTTGCAGCTTAGGAGTTTATAGTTTTACTAGAGTAAGTTAAAAAAATGTGCCAGATTTTATTAAATTATTATGTCAAGGTCATATAATTGATTAATTGTTTAGAGACGATTGAAATTCACATATTCCAACAGGAAAAATCACGTGTTTCCCAAAAAAACATTTTCAATTTCCTTTTTTATATTATAATATCTGGCCTCAACTAGGCATACGCCTGTAGCTAAAATCATTTAACGACCGCCTAGTCATAAAATACGCATATTCCATGTACATATTATAAAACAATTTCACGTCACACTTTTAAACAATAAATGTCCTCTCTCCTAGTGAAAATATTTTATTCATGAAATCGTATAACACTGAAGTACGTTCACAATCACAATGTGTCACCCATGGTATGGTGCCTAAAATCGTGCTTTTTACGACATTATTTGGTATGCAGCATTTTAACGCTCCCATCAATCTACTGGCTTATGACGTCATAACATGGCGGTCGACGTGTTTGAGTTTTATGTCTTTTTTTTTCGCTTTATTAAATCATTATGGCTTGGTTTGAAAAATGAAGGAGAGTGATATAAGAATAAAATCATTTTTACATGGTTTCAGGAAGGCAGGACTAGGTTTGATTAAATATGGGGATGATTTGGTGACAAGATTAATTAAATCGTAGGATATATTAATAGAATTAATGGCTGTCTTATAATTGCAAATGAGTCTGGCTGAGTGATCGTAAATGCGACGGTCGGGTATTACTCGTAGGGCTTTTCCACCAGAGATGTGCTATGCTACGTTGCTGTGGATGTGATCGGTAGAAGTCAAACGCGTGATTGGTACACATAGTTTAAGAAACAGACTCAGCTGAGCTATGTTTTTTATATGGAAAGATGTGCGCTATGGATGCGTGCTATGGATAGTTTCCCTATTATCGATACATCGCATACTCGAACTACGCATCTTTCTCACAGCTACGTAGTTTAGTATCAGTAGAACCGGTCACATAGTTTCACAGCTATTACATTTTCGTAGCATAGCTACATAGCACATCTCTGGTGGAAAAGCACCCTTAGTATTAGGTTCGATTCTTGGGTACAGTCTACATTTGCAACTTTCATTTATTTTCAGAAGTTATTGTAATATACATAGAAATGAGAATTAAACCAAATGGTTATTAATAAAAACCACCCTACCACTATTCTTTTCACATACACCGAAATTGAGCCCTTCTGCTTTACATGATTTTAATCTACTCATGTACGCACTGCAAATCTTAACAATCAATAAAATAATCCATTAACCACCTACAAACAAAAAGAAAATAAAGTCGGAAGACCACACGTTCTTTATTTAGAGGGACGTTTGCAAAACATCTATTACATCGATACTGGCCGGGACATCGCTCTCGCAAAATAGAGGAGGCCAAACCGATTTGTGGCTTTGTTGCGGCCACACGTTCGAATTTGGTGGGACAAAATATTATTTGTTGAAATTTAAATATTATTATGGACGGTGAATGGGATATTTGTTTGTTATTTTATTTTATGAAATTTGGTAATAATAGGGTTGTTACTTGTTGTAGGTAAAAGGGTGTTTATTTATTTTATTGATTTTTTGGATAGTTATTTGAGTGAAAGGTAATGATTGGGTGAATGAGTTTTAATCAGATTTAGTTGACTTTTATTGGAGTAATGTAATTTGCTCGTGTAGTAGCGGTAGAAGGGAATGGTTTTGTTTTTTTTAAGCTGCCATTTTCGTCCACCTGTTCAAGGAGAGGTTCAAGATCATGGAGATTGTGGCACAACCTCATTATAAATAGAAGCTGCCCATGGTTTAGCAGTCGACTGTCTCAGACATTTTTTGGTGTTGATCATGTGTCGAGTGAGTCATACAAGTACTAGGTTCACTTTCAGATATCGTACGAACAACAAGGATGATTGAGCAGACTGGTTACCTGATAGAAGGCAATCGCCGCCGCCCATGGAAACCCCAAACACTAGAAGCGTTACAAGTAAGTTGTCGGACTTTTCGAGGTTAGCTGTAAATTAAAATTATTAAAATGGAAAGCACTTACTAAGCGGACTAAGAAAGCAGTTATAAAAAAGATTTATACCCATACGCACTGTTAAAAGCATAATCGACAATCCCACATTACTTGAATTATGAATCTAAATAATAAATTCAACAGCCGTTCCCCAGAAAAAACAGTTTGATTTCATAAGCTTTCAAGAAAATCAAAGGTACACGACCTTCGCTAACAAATGGGAAATATTCATTGTACAAAATATAATAAGGCCTTAGAAAATTTATAAACTTTTGTCTTGTTAACAAAAAGACCTATTAAGGTTCAAAGTTGGGTGGCAAGAATGAAATTTGCCCGTTGAATTAGTTCAGCAGTGGAAAATTTCGGTTACGACATAATAGGAGTTAGTAGCGAAGTGACACGTGAAAATTTGTTGATATTTCTTTTAGCAAATTGGGCCGAGTTTGTGTGGATGTGTGTTCAAGATTTGTTGGGTTAAATGTGTCTAGTTTGAGTTGTTGGTTGTTTTAATTTGGAGCTATTTTTAGCATAGTCACGTATATGTTTTGTATGTATGTGTGTATCTAATTTGAAGCCAGTAAAAGTACTTACAGGACTTTTTATATTTACCTGTTGTCTTTGGAATCATCGTAATATCGTATCGTCAAGCCTTTTCATACCCGAAGGGGTGATCACATCATAATAATGATAATTGAAGTCCTTTTTATGATTCAGTAGAATTCAACAAATAGTTTTAAAACCTGACTAATGTATCGAACCTGCAACATTATAACCGACAATCAAGTTTTAACTAGGAGATTTAAAACTATATTGTGTCGAATAAACGACTTTCTACAAATTAATTATATTGTTTTTCAGCTTAATCACATAACTAATAGACAAAATAGACTAGTTTCAAGCCATGCTATAGGCTTGTATTCACGAGCAGCCTTCCGCGACCTACAACGACTATCTACAGCTAAAAAGCTTTAAATTCAGTCATACGACCCTGAAATATCTCAATTATAATTCACTGCAGGAAGTTTCAACAGACCAGAGCCTACTGAACAACGATTCCTGATTAAACTGTGCTCACAAAAATCCATAATAAAACCGTTTTACGACGCCCTCGCCGGCAAATTGTAAGGGTGAGGTTACACCATGGATTTTTCTCATGCGTGACTAACAGCCCTTTTTGTATGGGGAAAATTATTTAATGACTTCTCCCGCCTTAGGCGAAGTGAGAGGGAGTGTCAGACTCTTACTGACTAAAAACCACCCCATTCCTATTCCTGCTTTTCGAGCTGGAGCCCCGGTAAACCCCCAAAGTAGTCCGCAGCTCTGGGTCAGACGAACAGCCTTTACCGTGAAACAGGCGAGGCGGTTGTCCTACGTGTCTTAACCACGAAACTCTTTACAATATATTTAACTTTAAGTGTTTTCTAACCGCCGTACTCAGTATCATTTATGGTTACTTAATCCTGTCCTTAGCAATTGTTTTCTATACATAATCATTACTAAGGAATAGTTTAAGTATTCATTAAATATCTCTGAGTAGTAAGAGTTACAAGTTAACGACAATTTTTCTACAATCTTGTAACATTTAACAGTTTAAAAATAAGTCGGTAAAAAACCGCAAGTTCACATGTATTCGTCATCCTATTTCATAAACTCATGTGGTTAAAAATCGCCGCGGTGTATCCACAGTGCGGTCGAGACCTAATATCCTAAAAATATTGAATATGATGGTGGCCCTAGTTTATAGGCGTCCGATGCTTACGTGGAATATGGGCACCATACCTGCCGATACCGCGCTTTGTTTTATAGCTTCATGCCTGTTTCATTTACTGAATGAGCAGTCTCGCAGTTTTTCAGGTTTTATGTGTTTTCATGTAACTATTAAGGTACCTACTACATACATAACCTCATGCCTGCCTCCTGTACCTACTACATGTTAGAATAAACTATTTAGCTTGGAAGAAGGGTCAGAAAGTGTGTCGGCTTATTTGTGGTACTGGCTTCGATTTCCTGGTCGAACGGTACAGTTGTGATATTTTCTGGTTTTCATTCAAAGTTCGGCTTGTATCACACTAATATTATAAATGTGAAAGCTTGTTTGTTTGGATGTTTGTCCGTCAATCACATTGAAACTACTGAACAGACTTTTAGCAGCAGGGCGAAGTCAATGGCTGATGCTATTTTTATAACCACGAAGTGACATACGATTTTTTGGGTCTTTTTTTCAACATAATGACATGAACCCTGCCGCATTTTACCTTAGTATAGAACCCTAGAAAGTATTAAAATAATCTATCCAACAAGAACCCTAAGTTATGGTATCCATATTTCATGGGCATATATTATTTAGCTGTCATGGCCACACTACGCAGTGCCGATGGAAAAAATATTCACCACCAATGGCTTGTACCTCTAGTTCTTATTGCATTTATTAAATAAACTAGATGTTACCTGTGGTTTCACCCGTGTGATTAATTGGAAATAGAAATAGATAAATATATAGAATAGAAACAGGGATTATTTTGCGGAAATCTATGCTATACTAACAATACCATAGATTTTTAGTTCATAATATATTTTTTTAAGCGGAATGAACTAAAAATCTATTGTATTGTTAGTGAAAATAGGTAACTTTTTTTATGGAATAGGAGGCAAACGAGCAAACGAGTCACCTGATGGTAAGCGATCAGCGCCGCTCATGGACACCCGCAACACCAGAGGAGTCACAGGTGCATTGCCGGATTGTCAACTTGTAATTCTGTCGCATCTTCTTCAGTTACAAAGTTATTATTTTCTATCATGAGTGCTTTGGCATCGACCATGTAGGTAATTGATTACACACCGTAATGAAATAAAAAGTGAAGGAAAGGAATCTACAATAGACCTTTGTGAGTTTATCAACAGGTAGTAATTTATTCACCAGGATTAATGATTATACAGATAGATTAATAGGCACTTATTTACCCGGAGCTGCGCTGTGCCTCGAAAAGCAGGAGTAGAAACGGGGTGGTTTTTAATCAGTAAGAGTCTGACACTCCCTCTCACTTCAGCCGAGGCTAAAAACTTACCTAATTCAGTAGGGAGACGCCAAAACGGGTGTTGCAATTTGGGGGCTCTGGGGTTAGTGTACTAAGATACCCCTGTATCTCCTCTAGGTTTAGACGATAGCTGTAGCCACCAGGAAAGTTGTAGTAAGATAAAAATCCTACACTCTTTTTCCCAAAAAAAGTTATGGGCCTTTTGAAGGTTTTTCTCCCGTCAACAAAAAAAAAAACTTACCTAATACTAAAAAACTTCTAGTCCAAACTATTTCGTTTTCAATTAAGCTTGATCGATAGTTTTCCAAATACACCTATTAGCTCAACCACCCCATCAAATCTTCACCCAATAATCAACTTTAAAAACGTTGAAAATAAAGACTATTTTTATCTAAATACAAATCTAAAATTAATATATCAAAACTGGGATCGTACTCACAATATCTCGTTACCACATTTCTGTCACACCTCAAAAGCTTACCACACGAGAGGAACGCTAATTAGAACTACAGAAAGAGACAGCATGATGTTACACGAACAAAGGAGTGAGACAGCCATATGTTGGTAACTTACGCCTTAAATAACATAATTTGTATGCGAAAATTCAAGTTATTGCTTAGTGGTGTAGGGTGAGTATGGTTTGTGGATATTTATTTTTCATTATTTTTTAAAATATTTTTTTACTTTCTTAATCGGACGCCTTGTTGATTCTAGATTAAATTAATATTTCGGATAAGGGACAAACATTTCAATTTGATTTTGTACAATTCTCTTCAGTATACAGTGTGTTAACCAATAGAGGGAGTTCCTGTTAACCCGCAATAGTATGCACGCGTAGTTGAAGGAAGGCAACGTTGCAATTTATTGCTTATTTTTTATGGTGATATTTTTATTTTAATCTATTAATGATATAGATTAACGAGTTCAAAGGAACGCCCTCTGTTGGTTAACATACTGTATAGATAATTATTATTATGGGTATATAATTCTGACAGATTTTTATTGCATCGCATACATTACAGTTAGCACATTCGTAAAATCCATTTCTTTTCACCACGACACTTAACTTTTAACAAAGAATGATTGAGTGAGAAATCACTATCCTAGAATCCCAATAAACCATAGCCACCGTACTAAAAGGCGGTAAGTACACAAAACGTAATGAGACGTCGCTCGCTTTATGGTAATTGAAACTATAAGGTAGCAACCTTTTTACATTGAAGTTATATTTACAGGACCTCCGTTCGATTCCGGAGCAGGTGATACGAGTAGTCGAGTATTAAGCGATTCGTTTAGGAAACTTTGATAGAAATTTAGACTTTGATCAAGGTATTTCCTATCTTTTTCCTGAAATTGGGATTGTGGAAAATTGTCTGGTTTAGAGGTTAGTGTGTGATTTTGAGTCTTTTTTATAGGATAGGTCACAAAAAGCGATTGGCGGATGGGAAGCTACCAGAACCGCTCATGGACATTCACTACATCAAAGGATTTTTTATTATAACTTTCGTAAGACATACTAAATTAAGTTCGCATGCTAGTATCGAAGCTAGACTTTGGAATGAGCATCTAGCTTTACTGACATACCGACAGACGGATAATTCAATTTGACGTTTCAAAAGTGCCTAATTTAGGATTAATTGAAATAAATGCTTTGACTTTGACTTTAATTATTATGTTATCGGCTTACTCACGTAACTGTTTGACGAGGAACTCGACCAGTGCTCGAGCCTCATATTCATGAGCAGCATTCTGCAACACACGAGACGGCGACTGCTGCGGGTACGAGCATTTGCTAAGTAGCAGCGTGACTTTTGTCGCGTGTTTTCAGCGTGATTCACAGGCAAATTTTCACATATAAGTATATTGTTAGTATGATTTTTCTTCAGTGAAATTAAGATTATGATATAATATTCATTAATTGACGACGCTAAAACCAGAGTGATCTAAGTGACATTTTTACCAAAAATGAGTTTGTTACCCAAGGAGGTAGAAAAAACATAATTCTTTCAGACCACACCGATCTAAGTGCCTAAAACTCATTAGAAGTATATTAAATTGAAAAAATTGAATATACAGCTCATACGTTTCCAACAATAACGCTTAACGCATTTCCTCAATTTTCTCAGAAACATATTTTTGTGCCCTAGATCACTCTGGTTTTAGCATCGTCAATTAGGAACCTTATCGGACTTATAATACACGTCTATTTACTATTTACTAACATATTTTAATTACTCGACTTGAATAAGAGATTAATCATTATAAACGATTCAATTTTACAGCACTGTTTATTTCTATTAAACCAAAACACAACAAAATACCATATAATACATAATTTATATAAAAAAATGACACTGCAATATCCACGACAAGGCTATGGCATTAGGATGTCCACACAAACAAAATTGATAATAATTGTCCCCCTAATTATCGGGGCCGAGGTGGTAGCGGGGATGACATGCAAAATATTTGGTCCATAAACAGTACAATAATGTGCCACTAATGGCCCAGGGAATTAGGGCAGCGTCTTAATGGTGATTTATTTTTAAATAGTGTGGCCAGATTTTGGGTGTTAGATGGGATTATTATTTAGTTGTATTAATGTGAATCTCGGTGTGAGTTGAAACTAGTAGAGGTTTCTTTTTTAAATAGGTAATTGACGCAAGACAAAATAATTTAGTTGAGTTTGGTGGATTACTTCCATTACCTATTTGAATTGTCTTTTTTACATTTGATGGGTCGACGTTTGGTCGTTATCTCACCTAATGGTAAGTGATGATGCAACTTTTTGAAATGTATGTTTAAAAGTAATAATAAAGTTTAGTTTAATTTTTCGTAAATTTTTTAGGTAGTGATTTTTCTAGTATTTGTTCTTCCTTATGTATGTTTGTCTATGTATTTGCTAATAGATGTAAGAGCATTTTATCAAGCCATTGCACGTAGGCTTATTCATACACACTCTTTGTTTTATTTTACATGCCGATAAGACAATAAAATTTATAATAATGTTATCAATATTCAAAAGTCTTGGAAAGTAGTTGCTTACGCTACTAAATAAACATTTTTTTCTTAAGCAAAATAAAATTCGCCAAACAGGAAAATCCACAAACTACCATACGTTATAGGCACCCTAATTGATCACAAACAAATGAATGATGTAGGTACGTTTATAATGATCCAAGCTACAAGCTAAATGATGCGTCTAGCCAGAGACTACGGTAATTGGCTTTTTATATAAATACACCTCAAAAATTAAGCGATCCATCATCATTTCTCTTTGTTTGTGTGATTTATGAAGCTACATAGTGTTTTAGTTTTATTGTAGATACTAATGGTGTCTATTTAGAGTCTAAACTAGGTATTATGATTTATCTAGAATTGTATTTTTAAGCTATTTTCTAAACTAAGTCTAAGGTATTATGATGTATCTAGAATTGTATTTTTAACTCGTTTTTGGTTGGCATCATTTATTTTCATTAATTAGGTACCTATTAAAGTTAGCCTAAGTAAGATTTTAAGCGATATCCTTTTTTGAGGGGGAAGTCATTCGACTTCTCCCGACTTGGATGAGGCGAGAGGGAGTGTTACTCTTACTGATAAAATGCCACTCCGTTTCTACTACTGCTCTTCGAGCCGGAGCCCCGGTTTCCTGTTAGGTAGTCTGCAGCTCCGGGAAGTAATCAGCAGTTCTGGGTAAACGAATCCAGCGTTTTAGCGAGAGTGTTCGACACTCTGATTGGCCGGGGCGAATGAACCAACCAATCAGAGAAGCTAAAGGCGCTCTCGTTAAACATAAAACAAACTCGTCTTCAGATAAGTCAGTCAATGAAACAACTGAGGCGACATTTCATAGGTACAATATATCAAACTACAGAAGAAAATATAATATTACGTAACTTTGAAAATATTTCTCGCAGAAAATATAAGTTAAAATATAACCCTACCCCGTAATATAAACTACATACACGAGGAGTTTAGTAAAATTATTAGTCATTTTAATTGTGCTGTGTTCGTCTGTACGTCGCGCGTGAGTGCGCGACTGTACATCGTTACGCATGGTACTTTAAGGTCAGAGGTAGGGCTGGTGCGGTGATAGTTTTTGATATGTTTTTTTTTTATGGAATAGAAGGCAAACGAGCAGACGGGTCATCTGATGTAAAGCGATCAGCGCCGCCCATGGACACACGCAACACCAGAGGAGTGCTTTGCCGGCCTTTTAAGAAGGCATACGCTCTTTTCGTTCTTTTCTTTTTTTTGAAATACAATAAATTATCCGTTTTCTTCGTAGAAGTATACCGATTTTCATTGATAATGTTAAAAGCTGACTGTATGTAATACTTATAAGGGAAACTGATATTTCCACAACATGTTATTGGTTCAATTTCGGCATAGAACAACTATTAATTGTATTGTGTAACTTACTGATGATTTCGTGTGTGTATACATAACATAACCTCACGCCTATCTCCTATGGATGTAGGTAGAGACTATGGAACGCCAATTGCTACGAATCTCACATACTTATTTTGCTTTATCAACAGTCATCATGTTAGTTAAGGGTACTTTTAAATTGGCCTTTCTTTAATAATCACCAATCTAGTTAACTTTACCGAGAGTCCCATTCATATCTGCTCTGTATACGTCTTTCGCAAATTAGTGGGTTAAATAAATAACCCACATGTTAGAAACTAAAATAACAATATTACATCGTGCCAACCCTGCTCCCCCGTTGAAAGTGAGGCTAATAATGTCGCGAGGATCAAAGAGCCTTTGTCGCCCTACATTTACATGAACGAATATGTAATTTAATAAGTCTACACGTTAAACTGTTCATATTAACTTGCTATGTTTCGCTACTATTTTTTATTTATCTTATGTATACAATTATGTGAAGCTTGATAGTTTGCGAAAGGATTTTTTTTTGAAGGGGAAAATCATCCAATGACTTCTCTCGCCTTGGGTGAGGCGAGAGAGAGTGTCAGAGTCTTACTGGCTAAAAGCCACCCCGTTCCTACTCCTTCTTTTCAAAACTCCCTAGGTAGTCCGGAGCTCCGGATTACGAAGGGGTAGTAGTAGTAGCAGTATTATAAAGGTATCGTGTCAGGTAGAATTATTTTAGAAACTATGCTACAGTTCCTACATGTATGGTGAATTTGCTTTTAAAATCACTAAATTAGATAATTGCAATAGTCCTGCTATATTCTGCAGTGGTCGTAGTGTGGCTAATGTAAAGATAGTATGAAATTAGATAATTATAGTTATTTTTTAACGTGAAACCATTCATAATAATTATCCTATTGCTTCGTTTCTAGTTGTTTGTTACCTTGTAATCAGAATTCAGTATAATATGCTTATGGTGGTGATGCTGTATTTGGACACCACATAACTACTAACCAAGTAAGAGTTCTTTATTTATAAAACAAAATGTATGCCGAATCAGACGGATCACCTGATTTATATATAAGTGATCAGCGCTGCGCCGCCCATGAACACCCGCATCTTTGAAAGCCAATTGGCGTTCTATTCAAAACATTAAATTGAATTGATAATAATAATTAATTATTTTGCATAAATGTACCTATTATTAGTAAGTAAATTATGTAATTAATGGACGCAACTAATGCCAAATACCATTATTAATTTAACGTCAAAGTACAATTGAAGATAATATGATTTATATCTCTATGCACTATGTTTTAAAGTGTAAAATCAATTGATATCTGCACACAATAAGTCGGTGCGTTTGTCATGATCATTACTTATTTACTTATAAACATTATACCAAAACATGATTACTAGAGACTTCAAAATTTGACCTAATTGTCCCTTTTTGTCCTACGTTGATTGGGTAGGCTTTAAAAACTGGGGATTGTTTTAACCTCCTTGTTTATTATTCCGAAATTTTAATAGGTAGATTTTTTTGGGGGAAACCTTCAAAAGACGCTTTGTGATCTAATGACTTGGTACTGAACGTAAGAATCGTTGTTACAAAATCTATATAGTGACCATTTGAAAACCAAAGCTTAAAAACTAATATTTATTTATTTTTTGAAGGGGAAAATGATCCAACGCAAACTTCTCCTGCCTTGGGTGAGAGGGAGTGTCAGACTCTTACTGACTAAAAACCACCCTGTTCCTATACCTGCTTTTGAAGCCGGACCCACAGTAATCTGCCAGGCAGTCCGCAGATAATTAATAACTTATGAACCCCAAACTCATCTTCAGCAATCGCCCTGAGTGACTACTCAATCATTAAGAATAATTAAAGAAATGAATCTCGAAATTATGCTCTAACTGACGAATTAAAAATACTTCCTTTTCTCACCACCTCAATTTTATAATCACACTTGAAAACAGGCGAAGTCGCGAGTCAACAGCTAGTAATAAACGAATTTAGAGACAAAAGGAGTACTTAATCTCAATGTCCTAGCTGAATAGGGTCCCTAATTTACGACTCGGGATAAACCTAGAACAATAGTGCGAATTCCTTTAGCTAAGGTACCTACCTGAAAATTATTAGATATTGTTTATTTTCTTATCATAGTAAAAAGGATTGAAATATATTCCTTTTGACCTGATATAGGTAGTTTTTTAACTTCCAATTCATTTATTGCATTAAATATGGTAGGTATGTAGGTATATACAGTTCTTACTAGCACATAATATTAAAAAAAAACGTTGCTCCATGCTAGGATTTTCTCCTGTGTTGTGGGTGCGTTTACAAACATACAAATTCACATACACATAACACCCTGACCCCTAAAAAACAATTTGTAGATCACACAGAGTTGCTCGGTGCGGGAGTTGAGCCCGCTATACGTTGCACAGTAGCCAGTTGTTTAGCCAGCGCACCACGAGAGGAAATCATAGAGTGGAATCCCAACGTAAAAAAGTGGACGGAATTGGGTTGATGATGATGATGAGGTGTTCAAATTCCGACCAGCTACGTAGACACAGACCAAAAAGCAATATTTTTTCTACCTAAAACAGTTAAAATATTATGCTATCATTTGTAAATTGTACAATCAACCAAATTTTAGTAAACCCACTTAATTTACTGACATAGTCCTTAGAGTAAGTCTAACTATAATCTAGATTGATGAATTGTTTAAGCTTTAGTACTTTACATTATAATGTAACAGTGGTCTATAAGATTATGAGGTGTTACCAACTATTTTGGTAAGTCGGTTAAGGCTTTATTTCGTGGTTTCAGTGTTGAATTACATTAATAGGGGTTTAAGACTATTATTATCTGTCTTAGTCTGAGCTAAGTACTATTTAATTCTAGGTGTTTAGGTTATTTGTATTTTAGTACTGAAGATTATTTAGTATCGTTACGCCTTTTATACCTGAAGGAGTAGGCAGAGGTGCATATTACGGCACGTAATGCCACTGTACAATGTGCACAATATTTTCACCATTTGTGTTATAAGTCTAATGTAATAGGGGTGAGGATATTTACCATATATGTATAATTCCAGATCCGTGCTACTACAAAGAAATTTTCGAAATATCGGGGAATCAGTGATTAGTATGATTGGAAAGAGGGGTAATTGGGCCTCCAGTAACTTCATTCACACGAAAAGACAACGCAAACGTTGTTTCACGTCAGATTTGTGTGAGACCGTGGTATTACTCCTCACACATAGACACTTAGGTTAACAATACAACTTAGTTATTAAAAGTAAATGTAGTTATACCTCTGCCTACCCCTTTCCTAAGATACATGTTAATGTCTGTCCATTCAATAGATATGTAGCGATATGAAGATGGAAACGACTTCGAATTCCACAATGAGAGACGGTACGTCGGTAGGATGACTATGGCTTTCCATTTTTAAGATAGTAGTCGGATCTCAAGTGTGGCATAACGGGTTTAATAGACAGTTCTTATAACAATTATTATTAGTAAAAAGGATTTTTCGCTGAATTTATTTGCCTTGGAAATGAAATAGTAAGCCAAATTATAAGTTGGCTTCCCTCAAGTATTTTAAATACTGTTTTTGTGGTATAAGCCGGTAAACGAGCAGACGGATTACCTGATGGTAAGCAATCGCCACCGCCCAAGGACACTTGAAATACCAGAGGCGTTACAAGTGCGTTGCCGGCCTTTTGGGGGTTAGGAATTTAAGGGTTGTTGGGGAATCGTGTATTGGGAAGATTGGGAAGGTGAGGTAATTAGGCCTCCGGTAATCTCACTCACACAACGTAAGCGTTGTTTCACGTCGGTTTTCTGTGAGACCGAGGTACTACTTCGGTCGTGCCGGCCCATTCGGACCGAAGCATAGCTCTCTTACACTAAGTAATTATAGTACATAGTTTATTTTATTTTATTTATTGACCCAACATGTTACACATAATTATACATTTCTTTCAAGTTACATTACGGTACATCTAATTTAATTTAAGGTAAGCCCCAGTTTTTATCTTATTAGAAGTTTCCAGATCTTGCGTTGCTTTATTATAGTCACCCTACAACAGACCACAGATCTCATAACAGTGAGTGCATTACTTATAAAATTTGCATTTTTAAACGATTTACGGTGTGCACCCGGCCTAATGAGGTTTTAATGACTACATTTATGTCTAGTTTTCAGCCTTTCTCTATGATTCATTAGTACATATTTGGTAGAAATATAATAATATCTTGTCTATTATCTAATTGTGTACCTTTTTTGTGGATTAGGTCATCAAACCGTTTAGCTCGTTCGTAATCCGTCACCTGATGGTAAGCAATCGGCGCACCCATTACTGGGTGGTCAACACCAGAGGAGTTACAAGTGGTTTAATCTAACTCATTTTTTGTGGTATTGCAATAGGGATGATGAAGGGGTATGAAAATTAAAAATCTATTTAGTTTGTCAGTTAGGTAGGTAATGAAAAAATATGAGACACGTAGTTTTTAATTTTGTCACATAAGGTAACAATACTTAGAAAAATGAATCAAAGTTTAGGAGTTCCGACTCCTAAACTTTGATTCGTTTTATCTTTAGAAACAATGTATTTGCTCCCGCAAATACATTATTTCTACGTATAATGAGAGTATTTTAAAGGTAGTGGCTCCGTGTTTTGCTCTGATCTTTTAAAATCGAATTGAATTTTTAAATAATTTTGACTTAACTGGATGATTGAGCTTGAATCCATAATTCAACTTATGGATTGGGCAACGTTAATAGTAATCGTAGGTATAGAATAGACTAATTATTATCCAATTATAGATTAAATTTAATGATCACCTCACACAATACATATTGATCAATCTGCTTAGTTGGTTATCTATTAAATTAATTAATACAACTGGGTGTTGCTAATCAAATTAATTCCAGTAATTATTAATTTACCTGCTCATCACCTTGAAACCTAGGTCTAATTAGGTCCGGAGCTGTGGACTGCCTAGTTACCGGGGCTCCGGCTCGAAAAGCAGGAGTAGGAACGGGGTGGTTTTTAGTCAGTAAGAGTCTGACACTCCCTCTCGCCTCGCCCAAGGCGGGAGAAGTCATTGGTTGATTGTCCCCCTCTTAAAAAAGGTCTAATTTTATAACAAAAGAGTGTACTTCTTTTAAAAGAATGACAACGCTTCAGTAACTGCTTATCCTTTCCATCTTTCTCAGACAGCTAATTTGCGGTAACATCTTCATAGCACATCTTCCTCACACAGCTAACATAGCTTAGTATCGATGGAACCGTCACATAGTTTCACACCTTACCTTTTATATCTTCGCAGCATAGCTACATAGCAAATCTGTAGTGGAAAAGCACCCTAATTCTATAATAACCAGTATCTCTGCTTACCCCTCGATGAACTTGAAACTAATTAGCGGTTAATACTAATTGAATCAGGTTGCATTTGAACATGTCAACTAAACCGATTGTCAGTGGCTTTGGTCTGTGGTGGCTCGCGGTACATCGCATAGGAACGTTTTATTCCGATAGATAACGGTTTGGTTAGTGGTCGGTAGGTGGTCGAATATAGGTCGTATTTTAGTTTTTAATCGTTTTTTATTCGCAAATGCCAAATTAGACAGCTGAGTGAGAGGTTTGGATTTCGGAAAAGTCGCGTGTTCATCAATAGCGTAGGTTTTTTTTAAATTTTGCAGTTATATTGGGCCATAATAACCACTCGCCAGTTGACAAACAAGTCTGATTCTCAGGTCGTTCTTTTTAAAGGGGGAAAATTATTTGATTACTTCTCCCGCCTTGGGTATGCCGAGATGGAATGTCAGACTCTTATTGACTAAAAACCAACCCCGTTCCTATTCCTGCTTTACGAGTCAAAACCCCGGTAAACCAGCCTAAATCCTGAAAAATACTATAATGAAAACCGTATCAAAATCGGTTCAGTCAAACGCGAGATAATCACACACAAACATACATACATACAGGTCAAACTGAGAACCTCAATTTCTTTAAAAACTAACTATAACCTCTAAAAAAAATAAACCCTAATAAAAAACTAACGACACTTTTAATTTTCATCCCCTTTTCAAAACAGAAAACGAGGCATTCTTTCATAACCACTCCCTACCCCGTACCCCGTCCCCCTAAAAATTAATTAGTACAAGATTAAGAATAATAAGCCTACTGATTTATAGGGGTTGTGGCCGAATGATACTCAACCCTTTTAGGGTTCCGCACACAAAATCATAGATAGAAAATCCCTTTTCATGTTTTGTAGGTATATTAAATTTTGTATTTTCAATAGGTGGTAATAACCAACCATTGGTATACAATATAATTATATTGCTATATTATAGGTCCAGTATAATTCTATTGGGTGATTGGGTGTATATTGTGTGTATAATAGACTGGTTTGTTAATTAAGTAGTGTGTGGGTGCCTAGTTTAAATTGGTTTGAGTTTATAACACGCAGTCGAAGTTAGAATAAAATAGTAAAGGAAATGCCGCCGTGGGTGCCGTGGTCGAGTGGTCGCAATTGTGACTACCGGGGAAGGGGTCTCGGGGTCGATTCCTGTGTCGGGCAAAAATATTATTGGGCATTTTTTGATTTTCGGAAATTTCTCAGTAGTAGCACGGAGTCTAGAATTGTGCCCAGTATATGGCAATAGTCTCACCCGCTTTTACATGGGCCTTATAACACAAATGGAGAAAAGTGGGTAAAACTGCGGGCCACTACAACAGCATTCAGTCATTTAACTTTTTAACAATGAAATATAATAATATTTTATTGTATACGGAATCTGACATAAAATAAAACGGTTCACGCTTCAAGCACTTTTTATTTAAGTTTAATTAAAACATTGTCTTTGTTCAGTAGTAAGATGCTGCCGTCCTACTTACCCAGTTTGGGTATGGGCAGAAGTGTCCGAGTTTAATTCATAATTTTTAATTAATAAGTACAGTACTATGTATTGTTGTTGTTTAGATAGTCTAGTCTTAATTCTGTGGTATTTTTTTATTATAACTGGTCTTATAATTAGAAATTATAAATTGAAAGCCCAGGTTTCCTCGCGATGTTTTCTTTCACCGTTTGTCAGTGGTGTCTAAATAATCTTAGAAAGTACATATAACTCGGAAAAAGTCACATTGGTACTTGTAGGTTTCGAGCCTGTGAGCACATACATGAGAAGCGGGTGTCCTCTGTCAATGACCTCTGGGCCACCACGACTCTTTCGAAATTAAAAGCCCGATTTACTCGCAATGTTTTCTGTCACCGTTTGTCAGTGGTCTAAATAATTTTAGAAAGTACTAACTCGGAAAACTTGGTAGGCTTCAAACCCGCCTTACATGAGAAGCGGTTGTCTTAGACCTCTGGGCCAGTACTACAGGACTCATACTAGACCAAAAATGCACTCTAATTTTTTTTATGTTATCCTACTAATAAACGGATAACCTGATAAATTTGGAATAGGATTGCGCCTTCGTTAGCCCATCTTCTAAAATTCAACCCATTCTTTCAGGAAATAAGAAACGATATACCATGTAACATAATACAGGAATTCGCAGTAACATTTCTAGGTAATAAAGAAACGTAACTGGTCTAGAACGAGCGCCAGTACGTGAGTAGGCCCATCGCATTACTGACTATGTGCACATCAAAGTTTGCGAATGTACCAACTGGATATACGATTGTAGCTATTGTTGGTGGTCTAAGTTAAAAGAGAAGCGAAAATAAACTGATTGAAAAGTGTAAGTATTTTATTTTAAGTGTGGGAGACTCATGCTTCGGCATTGCTGGGCCGGCTCAACTGGAGCGATACCACGACCTCACAGAGAACCGACGTGAAACAACGCTTGCGTTGTGTTTCGTTGTGAGTACAGTACAGTTACAGTATAAGGAGATAAACGAGCAGACGTATCACCTGATGGTAAGCAATCGCCGCCACTCATGGACACCCGAAACACCAGAGGCGTTACAAGTGCGTTGCCGGCCTTTTAAGGGCTAAGAATTTAAAGGTGTGTCCAAACATCGCGCGGCATGCAAGCGCGGCTGCCGCGCGCGGCTTGCCGCGCTATGTTTGGACGACTGCCGTGCGCGGCAGCCGCGAGCTACCTGCCGCGCGCGACGTTCGCCGCGAACGGTGTTAGTGTCGCCGCACACGGGCCACACGCGACAGCCACAAGCGCCGCGACAAGAGGCAAGAAACGGCCACAAAAGTAGCTGAAGCGCGCGACATCCACTTGTGGCCGATGGTCGACTCTTGCGGTCGGGATTGTATCTCTGATATAAATAGTTCTATATCCATATTTATCTACCTATATGAAGCACAGACTACGTGGGTGCGTTATCGTTGGCTCCAACAGGTTTACTGAGGCAAGGGAGAGGGCGCGGAACCGCGCGTACCGCGCACAGTGGCGTGTGGCGGCTTTTTGTGTCGACGTTTAGTCGGACGGTCGCGGACCACAAGAAGCAAGCTGCGACGATTTGTGATTTGCGTGTGGTAGTTCATTTCGTAATAGATCCCTTCCAGATTCTTTTTCCTTTGTTGAAAGAGTGGTCGCATCCAACACTGCCTTTCTTTTATTCCTTCTTCTACGTAATTTTCGAATAATAAGCATAGCGACATTACACGCTGCGGGTCTGCGGACGGCGAGCAAGGGTAGCTCGCCGCCCGACCAGAACCAGACCCGTGCGTATGGCGCAAAGATCCAAACCACCACAGATGGGGCCCAGTAGGGCTGATGCCTGATCCGGAGCTGCGGACAACATAAAAGGTTACCGGGGCTCCGGCTCAAAGCAGGATACGGAACGGGGTGGTTTTTAGTCAGTAAGAGTCTGACACTCCCTCCCGAGACACCCAAAGGCGGGAGAAGTCAATAGATGATTTTCCCCCCTCAAAAAAAAAAACACGCGGCCGCTTTCATTGTAGTTTGAATACGAAATAAAGAGCGCGGCGTGTCTCGAATATGCCGCGCAGCACTGCCGCGCAGAAGGTTTAAACTAGTCGCGCGGCAAATTTGTATCCCGCGAATGCCGCGCGTAGCTGCCGCGCACTTTGCCGCGCCGTGTTTGGACACACCTTAAGGGTTGTTGGGGAATCGGGTACTCATACTACGATTGGTGATCTGAAACTAATGATTTCTTTTTATCATTTAATATTCATAAGCAGCCAGGTTCTTCTACCTCAAATCTAGTATTACCTGCAAAATACGGAAAGGGGCAAGGCACCAAAACTTACTGAACCCAATTTTAAACTCTATTGCCATTAAACTACATCTCATTTCCAGACCAATCTACACTTTATACCATTCAAAACAGAGTCTAAAATTCTTTGTACATAAAGAGATAGTTACTTGGAATGATAGTAATATATCGGATTGTAAAAGGCTGAAGATTTCTGAAACTTTCAGCCTCTGGGGAATGTAAGGATGGCTCAACATTAAGCTATGTTTAACCAGTATAAACTGACCTTTGAATGTGCGAAAGGGTCATATAAAGCGAGACCAACATAAGCTGGTTTTGTATAGATTGATGTGTATCCGTATATACGTTGTCTCAGTTATAGCGGGTGTTCGCTTTGTCATAGACTCTTTAACTTTTATGCTTGCCTGGTACTTTTGTGGTTGTTTCATTAGTTGTTAGAGGAGGTAAGTATTTGGTTACTAGCTTCTGCTAGCGGTTTCGCCCGCTTTTCCGTGGGATAAAAAATATTCTATTAGCCAAGTCAGCTCAACCTGTCTGTATACCAAGTTTCATCAAAATCCGTCCAGTAGTTTCAGAGTGATTAACTGACAAAGCATATAGGCCGATTATAGTCTGACATAGCATATTTTTATCACAAGATAACAAACAGTTTGAAACAATTTTCAACTTTACTTTGAAAAGAATAAAGTTTATAATTAAAGGTATCTTTAAGTACGGCAAAGATCTAAATAAATCAAAAACATAAAGAAAGCAACAAGTAGATAATTATTCTCTTCTTTACGAACGACGGCTTAAAGGCATCAAAAACAATAAAACAATAAATTGAATTGTAAATTTCGATCATTAATTCAATAATACGTATTAAGGAACTAATGCGACAATGAACGAATGTAAAATTAATTGAGTGAACGAATGAAATGAACGAACTGATGAATGGTTTGGGATTAAATGAAATATGGGTCGTCGGCGCGTCGTAAATTTGTTTTATTTGATCACTGACTTAAATGGATAATATTGTTTCTTTATTTTGCTTTTTATTTTTCTTTTTTCGTGTGTTGTCATTAAAACTGATTATTTCGTTGGATTAGTAGTCTATTTAGTGACTATTTATTTGTGTAGTAGAAGGTTTAAGAACAGAATTCTTATTAAAAACTGTAAGTCTGGAATTGTCCCGGAGATGCCGACTACCTAGCGGGTTACCAGGGCTCCGGCTCAAAAACAAGAGTAGAAACGGAGTAGTTTTTCAGAAGAGTCTGGCACTCAGCCATCAGAACCACAGATGGGACCCCGTAGGGCTGATACTAACCCGGACTGCGTACTACCTTCGGGTTACCAGGGCTCCGGCTCGAAAAACAGTGGATCGGGGTGATTTTTAGTCCATAAGAGTCAGACACTCTCTCGCCTCGCCCATAGGCTGGAAAAGTCATTGGATCCCATTTAACTTTAACTTAGGCATAGGATATGCACGGAAACGCGGGCGAAGCAGCTGTCAGAAGCTGTAGTAAGCCTATTAATAGCACTATACAGCATTATTATCCACTAAATACTAAAGTAGTGCTCAGTGTTTAGTTTCGCGTGACGCGACCGTGACGCGACCGTGACGCTACCGTGACGCGTCACGTCATTAGTGACACGGGGCAGGACGAGGGTCCGACAGTGAATATACTGCTTTACACATGACTCTTTAAAGGATTGCAAATGGATCTCTGTGGGATATTTGTGATGGTAAGGTTTTTGGTAAAGAAAACTATGTTTTTTTAAACTAAACCTTAACACGTTCACTGCGGATCACCCATAATCGGTCCGCCGCGGGACTTCCAGCTAGTGCGGACGCGAAATGTGAGAACTTTTCGCCGGTGCGGGACATGACAGGACATTATAGTATTGGCAGGCTCAATAAGCCCGCCACGCACTGTCTGAAAGTTTATGGCAGGCTTGTTTGGACCGCCACCGCACTAGGTGAATACATTTTATTATAATAAAATAGCCCCATAGTGGGGCCATTTTATTATAATAAAATAGCCCCATAGTGGGGCCATTACAAACGTCCGAATAGTTATAAGTCACAGATCTCTCGCTCAAATTCACACACTATAGAAGGAGATTCTATGTTTGACCTGTATATGTCTGTATGTTTGTGCGTGATTATCTCACGATTGACCGAATTTATATGCGGATTTAATAGAAGCGTTTGTTACAATTAAGTATTTTAACGGACTTCAAAAAGAGGAGATTGAAGTATTTTTAAACGTAGTTTACTGAAAATTATTATGTTTAATAATTTTATATAATACAAAAATGCTGTGGACTTCAGTCTAAACTTGACAAACTATTACGTTTGATGGCGAGAAGCGCTCATTAAAATTGATGTCCTATATTAAAATCTTTGTACCTATCTCTCGTTAAAACCAAATTGCACCACCAAAACTTGCTGAAATCAAATATCAAACTTTGTAGAAGCTTACCAACGAGTTCGAACCATAATACTCTAGAGTATTGTCTAGTTTTGTGGTGACTGAACTATTGGCAGTGGCTGATAGTGGAGAGTTTACAGCAGGAGTTAGTCAATGTTGTTGGTTGTTGTATTGGTGTGTTGAAATTTGTTGGTTTATATAAGGTTTTCTAAAAGTATCTCCCCCGGCTTTAATGGGAGTTAGTGTTGTGTTTGAAGATTACAATAGAAAATATAAGTTATTGATTATGAGTAATGTTTTTTTTTTCATACAAAACATCTCCAATATCTACGTATGTATTTGTTATGAAAAAATTATCATTTTTACTGACTCTGTCGCGTGGTCAATGAAAACAATTTCAATCAATAGTTTTCATTGAAGAAGCGACGTATCGTGCGTTTTTGGGAACTACTTTATGCAGAGTAGAGTCAATGTTTATTTAACTTCAAGCTTCGTATCTAAAGCTACAAGTTATACAAATCCAGTTTACCTGGTTACATGGTTTTTTTTTTTTTTAATATGTTTATTTACATTTGTTCTCCACGGACTTTTGGTCCGTGCCCTTGTCATACAATTTGTTTTTCTTTTTACAATAAATCTTATCAATATGGTATCTACCTTACACACTACAATTAACCACAACTATTAAATCTAGACACACGGCAGTGTGTCCGCCAAGTTCGAGCAAAAAAACCGACACACCGGCCGTGGGTTATATTACACGAACCATTTCGGGCCAAGTTCGACCCACCTATAACTCAAAATCTATTTTATCTACGCATATGAAATTTCTAGTATCTGTCGAGATCTACTTACTTATCTAAAATACAAAATTTCATTAATGTACCTATTGTAGATCTTGAGATATTGACGTCAGAAAATCGCTATTTTTACTATACACTCACTGACTGACTCACTCACTCACTCATCAAAAACCTAGACCACTTCCAATGGTCGTATTGACTTGAAATTTGGCATGGAGGTAGGTCTTTAGGTCAAGGTAAAGGAAAAAATCTGAAAATGGCCAAGTGTGAGTCGGTTTTAAAAATAATGAAGGTGTAAATTCATACCCCTAAGGAACTAAAACAAAAAAAATATCTATATCTTCCAATGGTCGTACCGACCTAAAATTCGTTACGAAGGTTTGTATTTAGTCAAAGTAAAGTAAAATAAGAAAAAAAGAAAATAAACCTTACAAAAATAAATGAAATCCCACCCAAAACATAAATGTGAAAGGATGCCAAGTTCGATAATATTGAAATGCTTCGCCTATAAAAGAAGTGAGATCTAAATAAGTACCAAGTTCCATACACAGACCTCAGTTAAAAATGATATAACTTGGCAAGTTTTAATAGAAAATTATATACTTGACTCATTGCGTTTAGTAGGTTTATAACAAAGTGTGTGAAAACTTGCCAACTTGTTATATCATTTTTAACTGAGGTCTGTGTATGGAACTTGGTACTTATTTAGATCTCACTTCTTTTATAGGCGAAGCATTAATATTATCGAACTTGGCATCCTTTCACATTTATGTTTTGGGTGGGATTTTAACTACAAAAATACTTACGATTGGTCACATGGTTACATTACAGTTTACATGGCCTCGCTTTGTAAGACCTTTTTGCACATTCACCGGTCAGTTTATACTGGTTATTCATAGCCTGTGTATCAAAGAAAAGTGACTAGGAATAAATATCGTTTAACCAACTAAAAGCGATTATCCAACCTATCCCTTAGGTCCCTTACTAGTTACAATAATATAATAAATGATTAACGTAAACAAATAAAATTCCTACTCATTATATGGCTATTTAATAGTAACGCGGCTAATGACGTCATCAATCATTCGCACAATGACCGGGAAATACAGCGGCCGGCTACACTGGTGATTTACAATGTTTAGTGTAAACGGGATATCACGACTCTTTCACTAGGAACAAGTATACATAGAGGTCTTTTGATCGATCACCTATTTGTTTACACATAACATGATAGAATAAAGCCCGAGTGAATAGGTTGCTTATGGGCAGACGTGCTCCATCGTAGGCCGCATCATCACTTACCATCAGGCGAGATAGCGGCCAAACGTCGGCCCATTTAACATAAAAAAAATAGAAGTAACGGTGGGCAGACTAAGAAATATTCATTTTTTAAGTGTGATAGAGCCATGCTTCGGCACAAATGGGCCGGCTCGATCAGGTTGAAGCTCACAGAAAACCGACGTGAAACAACGCTTGCGATGTGTGAGTGAGGTTACTGGAGGCCCAATTACCTCCCTTCCTAATCTTCCCAATCCCCGATTCCCCAACAACCCTTATATTCCTAACCTCCAAAAGGCTGGTAACGCACTTGTAACACCTCTGATGTTTCGAGTGTCCACGGGCAACGGCGATTGCTTAGCATCAGGTGATCCGTCTGCTCGTTTATCGGCTTATTACATAAAAAATAAAACAACTACACAAAATCTAATAGATACTATCTGTAAATGTCTGTTATTCATTATTTTATATATGTACCATCAAAAATCAATACACCACGTTTATATAATGTATATGTATATTTGGAATTTTGCTTCTATTTCCCAAAGTTACATACATTTCATAATATATCGGGGAGCGTTCCCATTTTTATTGAATTTCCCCCAGGCTTGGAAGTCATTTACTTTGGTTATAGTAATTCTGTTTGTCAGTCTGTCTGTTTGTTGATGCTGTTTAAAAGAGCTTCTATTGGCTGCTCTGAGTGATATATATGATCCTATTGTCTCTTTATTTGGTTAGTTTTGAAGTGGTTTTGTTGTGTTCAGTAATGATATGGGTGATTGGTAATATGGGTGGTTTTGGTTCCAAGGAGTTATTAAGTTTAAAGTGACGCAATTCTGATTCCTCTGTTGTCGCAGTTGTATATTGATAGCTCTGATGACTATTAGATGATCCGTCTACTCGTTTGCCTCGTGTTTCATAAAAAAGACTGTCATAATATATAGAATGGATTTATTTTAGGAACGGGAAATGGAGAGAATTAGAATGGGCTTGATCAGAGTGAGACCACACAGAAAACTGGTGTAGACCAACACCTTTTTTTAGAAAGGAAAATCATGCAATCACTTCTCAAGCCTTGGGTGAGGCGAGCGTGAGTGTTAGACTCTTATTGACTAATAATCATCCTATTCCTACTCCTGCTTTCCATCGGGCATCAGCCCTACTGAGCCACGGCCTTGGAGCAACGCGGCCTGCTCTATGGCCCCGTCTGTGGTGGTCTGGCTCTTTGAGTTGGTGTAGATCAATACCTTCGTTGTGTATCACCATGTGAGTGAGGTTACCTCTTCTAAGGCTAGCAATGAACACTAACTCCTCTAGTGATTTCGGAGCTGATTGCTTACCATCAGGTGATTTGTCTGTTTTTTTTTTGCCCACCTTTCCTGTAAAAAAGCAAATAACACCACGAAACAAGCCTATACCAAGTTGAATGCCAGTAGGTACATGAGTTTCGTCACCGGTAAATGAATTTTTGTGCAAATTACTATTCGCTGGTTTCTCAATAATGGTATTTTTTGTTTTTATGTACTTATGTGTGTCGTTTAGAGTTTTTGGGCATTCGATTTTAGTCATTATGGTTTTTAAAAGAGAGTTGAAATTCAGTTTAAGTTATTGACTTATAGTTTGAAAGAAACTCTAAAATGTATATTTCGAAAAATTTTGAGAAGGTTGAATTCGACAGTCTATAAGTGGCCACTGCTGACCAAAGGCCTCTTCTCGTACGCAGGAGGTTTGAGCATTAATCACCACGCTTGCTCAATGGGGGTTGGCGATTTCAAACTTATAAACATGTATTTCTAGAAACTGCATATAACTCGGAAAAACTCACATGGGTACTTTGCCGTTGGTAGGTTTCGAACCTGCACCCTCATGCATGAGAAGCGGACGTTTTAAACCTCCGGGCCACCACGACAGGTTTAACATACTTCTCAGAAATAATTAAATGAAAATATATGAATGAATACAAGTAACTTTTAAACAATATCATAAGTGATTAAGTTAAGTATAAGTTAGGATTAAGTAAACACAGTACATATAACAAAACCGTAGCAGACTTTGCTTAAGCATTAACTTAATAAGTAAGTATACTTAAGTTGATTAGTATTTTTATAACATACAAGATGATTGAGTAGATATAGTTCTCTTTCACTCGTATCGTCACGCTTTTTATCCCGAAGGGGTAGGCAGAGGTGCACATTACGGCACTTAATGCCACTGTGCAATGTACACCTACTTTTCACCATTATTTTGTGCCCGCTTTTTACAACTTATGTATGTTGTAAGTCCCATGTGATAAAGGGTGAGTCTATTGCAATATACCGGGCACAATTTCAAACTCCGTGCTATTGAGAACTTTACGAAAAACCGATATATCCCAGTAGTACTTTGCCCGACCCGGGAATCAAACTCGAGACCCTTTGCCCGGCAGTCGTAAGCACTCATTATTATGTATAAACTAGCTTTTTACAGCGGTTTCGTCCGCGTTTCCGTGGAATAAAAAGCCTATCACCCAAGTCAGCTTATACTCTATCTGTATACCAATTTCATCAAAATCCGTTAAGTAGTTTTTTTTACAAAACGAGCAGACGTATCACCTGATGGTAAGCAATCGCCGCCGCCCATGGACACTTGAAACACCAGAGACGTTATAAGTGCGTTGCCGGCTTTTTGGGGGTTAGGATTAAGGGATGTTCGGGAATTGGGAAGATTAGAAAGGGAAGAATTGGGCCTCCGGTAACCTCACTCACACAACGAAACACAACGCAGGCGTTGTTTCACGTCGGTTTTCTGTGAGGCCGTGTGGTACAGCGTGATTGACGCAGAAACATCCAAACAAAAATTTTCACATTTATAATATTAGTGTGATTGAACGTATTTTACTAAGTATAATCTTACATACTTAATCCTAACTTAGGTAAGTTATTGTAAAAAGTTTCTTTAGCTCGCTCGATTATACTTCATCAAGTTGGATTTAAGTTATAATACATGTATTGTAGAGTTATATACTTAAGTTATTGTTGTAATGGCGTCAACATGAGACTTACTGAAAGAAATAAGAAACTTAGGTCTGAAAATAACACATATAAATGTCACGAGAACGCGGGTGAAGCCGTTGGCAAAAGCTCTTTAAAATTTTCGTGAGACATACTAAATTAATTATTACGTTATTTGGCATACGCCCGAATAGTCAAATGCTACTCAATTTTAAATTGTACTTAAATATCGTGCTATCTTTGTAATTTTATAAAGAACTGATAGTGACAGAACTACACTTGAGAGCGTCTTAAAATTGAGTAGCGTTCGGGCATTACTCACGTAATTATTTGACGAAGAACTCGACTAGTTTCAAGCCATGCTAGAGGCTATAAGCTAGAGGAAAAACATAATAATTAACTATAAAGCTTATGTACTAAAAAATAATTATTTATGGACTAGCAAAGATAATAAAATAAAAGAAACCTTAAAATAACTATTGGATAGGTTGATATAAAAATACCTGATTCGATTATGTTCTAGTAAAGCAAGAGAAAACTAAATGCATAGCAAATTGAATTTCAGTCTGATTCGACGGATTCCTCTTGGAAACACATGGACTGATAATTGGAACGGCTAATAGTTTTTTTTTCACACCTCCAGAAACTCTTTTAAGCCAGGTTTTACAGTAGACACAACCATGAACACAGCGGAACACTGAAGATCCAGGGACAGTGGCGAGGTATTCCACATTAGGCACCCATTTAAATGGCACCTAAGCTAAGGTCACCCTGTGGAGATGTTCCACATAGGGCAACTATAGGTATTTTTCGTGGGTGCCATTTGTGGAATAATTTTATATTTTATTCCACATATGGCACCTGCCCATAAGTAGATAGTAGTGTTGAGAAGTTTACGTTTCTCAGCATGTTAAATAATATATGAATATGATCCGTAGAGTGTTTAAGTACTAGGACGTCATAAGCACGTTGGAGTTGACATCGTGTCTGTACACTGCTATATACTGAACTGAAAAACCACATTATATACCGGGACTTACCTTCTGGCTTACTTATGAATGATGAGTTAAGCTGCGACTCCGGCAAAGCGGTATTTTTAACACAACGGCACCAGTGCGACTGTCGCCGCAACGTGTGTCGCGGAAAGCTGCTCATGAATGTGCCTCTAGCATAGCTTGAAACTAGTCGAGTTCCTCGTCAAACAGTTAAGTGGGTAAGCCGATAATATAATAAATAACTTTTTAAACTAACATGGTCACTAACACTAATATTAGAACTTGAGACGGGATATTTACCATGTTTATTTATGTCTATGAGTTTCTGATATTTCGGCACTGTTGCAAGCGCTTAGCTACAAAACAATTCCGATAACATAATAATAAAAAAATCTGTAGTTATAATTCAACGTCTATAAACGCATTAATCTCCCGTATATTCTCACTTCCTGAGTCGCAGTGACTTCACAAATTGGCGATGAGGTATTCAGAGATGAGGGAATTTTTCACCGAGACCATTAATATCGGGAGGAGGGGGGAGCAAGACTGCTTCGGTGATTGTGGGGATTATGACTTGTGAGTTCAGTGTTCGGTTCATAGTGTCAGGTTATTGTAATGTAATTAGTTGTTGGAATAGTATTTGAAATTCTAGATTATTTTAAAGTATTAATTTTTTTAGTCTCTTAATATAAAGCATTGCAAAACAGCTTTGCTTGCATCGTTAGCGTGGTGACTTGACAACTGGCTGCCGCCAATGTATAGCGGGTTCGATTCCTCATTCCAACTCTTTGTGTGATCCACTATTTTTTGTTTTGGGACTAGATGTCGCGTGTATGTGAATTGTACACACCCTCTACACAGGAAAAGATTATATGTGGGGCAACGTTTTTTTAGAAAGCGTATTTTTTCTGCGTACTTTCTTTAACTGAAGTGTGACTGCCTTTCAGCATTTCAGTTACATTCTTGTATCGTATCAGAAAAAAAAACACTTTGATTTTCGAAATTTCAAATATTAAAATAAATTATCTCAATAGGTATAGTATAGGTAAGGTAACTAATAACTTGAGGTATCAAGGGGAAAATAAGGTGTCATGTTGAGTTTTGAGAAATTTCGAAATATCCAGTTTTGGCAGTTCTGAAAATCGAACCTCAAATCAAAGATCAAAAGCAAATCAAAATATGAAACATAAAGCCTCTTGGAAACAGTATCAAATACTGTAATAATGTTGTATGTTTATAAAACAAATCCGTTTTAATTGATATCCTAAACTTTCAGCTGTTGGAACTGAAAAGGTCCTGAAAGTTGGTACAATTTGGAATTTCACCAAGTATCGTATTACCGTTTCATAATTACAGCTTTTGATAAAACAAGAAATAATTAATCTTTCTTCGAAGAAGTACGGGTATCATGTAGACTAGCAAATACATTCGGTTTCGATTACATCCTGTAACTAAATAATAGCCAAATATCTCAAGAATACCAAAGCGGTGGCACACGCAAGGCACTTTGCACATAATTATACAAAGTCAAAGTAAGGATTTATTTTAACTAATCTTTAATTAGGCACTTTTTAAACGTGATATTGAATTGTTCGTCAGTCTGTCTATCAGTGAAGCTAAGGTCGTTTTAACCTTGTAACCTTGTGTACCTTCGAATGGACAATCAAATATAATATTTAGCCAATTACATTGTGATGGGATTCACATCCATTGAGATTAGTGTTTACCAGACAGACAAACTCCCTGCTATTGCTGAAATTGCCCATAGGATCATATCTTGCTCACAGTCAACTCAAGTCGATACACAACACATGGACACGAACACACTCTATGACGAGTTAATTGGTAGTGGACTCCAGTGTAGGGAGCCAGTTACGATAGATTTGACTGGTGAAGATACCGTACACATCTCCCCCTTTAAAAGTCACAACAAGTTAAAAAGTACATTAAAATTAATAAATTAATTAAAAGAACTCAGAAATCATTGCAAAAACAAAAATTAAAAAAAGTGATTCTGAGCTTAAGAAAAGATAGATGTAATTTAATTAAAGATCTTCAATCTTGCAACAGTGAACTTGATCACTGTAGAACAATGTATGATACTGACATTCAGAGCCTTCACAAGGATTTATTTAATAAGGAAGGTATGCTGCGGGACATCTTTGATAAATATAAGCAATCCCAACAACAGTTGAGTGAACGCCTGCTGGAGGCCTCGGAGCTGATGGATATGGTGAAGTACAACGCAGAGAGGTATGAGTCATTGGCAAATGACCTACAATGCAGTTGTGTGAACCAACCTCAGCCTCCTGAGACTTCAATAACACCGGTACCAACTCAAATAAAATTAAGTAAAACTCAGTCAAATAGTAAAATTAACTATAAAGCATGTGTATATAGTGATGAACTAGGTTCCGGATTTGGCCAAATGATGTATGATCATCTTGATCATAGCTACATAAACAATAGTTACCACAATATGAGTTATAACAAAATTATAGAACAAATAACTCATACAGATTTGGATGAAGAATCAGTTTTGGTCTTAATGGTAGGTAACAGTTTAGGATTAACAAGGGGGATGTTGTGAATGGTGTGGACACCTTACTAAAATTAAATATAGGGAAAATAATTGTATGCGCTTTCCCATATTCAAATACACTTTCTTATTCAAAAAATAAGTACATAGGTGTACTAAATAGCATATTATATAAATTGACATGTCAAAATGAAAAACTTTTATTTTTTGACACTAATAAATTTATTAGTAATCTTATATTTACCAAGAAAGGTATACACCTTTCAAAAAAATGTAGACAGAAAATTGCTATACTTATAGCAAATAATATTAACTCTGTTATAACTAATATAACAGATAGTAGTTTTAGTGACAAATCTGTGCTGTCTAGAGTGTCTAACAGCACAGAGACACTAGGTTTAAACTAGATTATAAGACAACAGAAGGTACCTTTATAAATCATATTAATGATAAGGTAAATTCTAGCAATACAAAACCATCTCAGAATAATAATACACAGGAGCAGCACAACTTAAAATTATTTTATATTAATATTCAAGGCTGTTCATCAAAAATTTTAGAATTAGAGCTGTTTTTAGAAAAAACTAAGTATGATATAATTTGTCTATCCGAGCATTGGTTAAAGGAGGACCAACTAACATCTTTAAATTTAGAAAATTACAAGGTAATTAGTAACTTCAGTAGAAAGCAAATATTACATGGTGGGTCCCTAATATTAGTTAAAAATAGTATTAAATCTAAAGAAAGGAAAGATATTGTAGCACTTTCAGTTGAACACACCATTGAGTTGTCCTGTGTTGAGCTGGATAGACATGTTGTAGTTTGTGTATATAGACCACCTAATTATCAGAATCTTGCTTTATTTGATTCTGTCATGGAGGATGTTTTAAGAAAGGTTTCTATTAGTCACAAATCAGTAATTGTATGTGGAGATTTCAATATTAATTTATTAGAAAATAGTACAAACAGTATGGAATTGTTAAATTTATTTGGATCATTTGATTTAAAAAATATTTTTTTAGAACCAACTAGAATAACATCCACTACCGCCACCTGCATTGATAATGTTTTCTGTAATTGTGATTACAAAGAAAAACATATTATAAATAGCTTGCCATCTGACCACTGTGGACTAATGGTTGCGTATAGCTCTTATTTACCTTTGCTAAAAACTCAAATAAGATTTAGACAAACTACATTTAAAAATTTGGAGAAATTAAATAATTCTTTAGCTACTAAATTAAGTATAAAAACATTTGATATTAGTAATGTGAATAACTTGTACAATGATTTCTTTGAATTATTAAACAAGGAATTTAACAATATTTTGCCAATCAAAAATAAAGATATTCATACCAAATTTGTATTTAGCGATTGGGCTACTGTAGGTATTAGGAAGAGTAGAGATAAACTTTTTGACCTTTATGGCATGAAACCATATAATAACGACCCCCTTTTTCAACAATATGTAACATCGTACTCAAAGACTTTTAGATTAGTGTGCAAAGCCGCAAAACGTCTTTATATCAGCAATAAAATAAAATCAGCTGATGACAAAATAAAGACAACTTGGAAAATAATACAAAATAAGACTGGTAGGAAAAAATTACATAATTCGGAAACTAACTTAAGGTCTGAAAATGGACAAATTTCCTCAAATTATGATGTAGCACAGGAATTTGAAAATTTTTTTACTAATATTCCTATTAAAATAACTAGAGATTTAAATTCTTCAGCCGCACTCTCAACTAGTTTGCTTAAAAAAAATGTAAAAACATGTCAAGATGATTTCAGTTTTCAATATACGAATCCTCTAGAGATCGTTAAAGTTTTTAAAGAAATTAAGATAAAATCAACTGAGGATCTTTGGGGACTATCGGTGAAAGTCTGTAAAACAATTATTCATACTATAGCGCCCTATCTGGCTATGATTTTTAATAAAAGTATAGATGACGGGGTTTTCCCTGACCTTATGAAATATAGCAAAGTTATCCCACTATTTAAAAGCGGTGAAACCACAGAACCTAATAATTATAGGCCTGTATCTATTCTGCCAGTCCTCAGCAAGGTGTTTGAAAAGTTGATATTGTCTCAGATGCTTCATCATTTTAATAAAAACTCTATCTTCCACCATCAGCAATATGGTTTCACTAAAGGTCGTTGTACAACTGACGCCGGTGTTACTTTAATGAAAGAAATATTTGGTGCCTGGGAGGAAGCACAAGATGCCATAGGTGTTTTTTGTGACCTCTCAAAAGCATTTGATTGCGTTGATCATGAGACACTTTTGCTGAAATTAAATCATTACGGGATTAGAAACACTGCGCTCCGTCTATTGAAATCATATTTAGAGGATAGGCAGCTGAAAGTTCATATAAACGGGGTTAATTCACAAGGGTCTGAGATAAAAATGGGCGTTCCTCAGGGTTCAATATTGGGTCCTTTTCTTTTTTTAGTCTACATTAACGATTTGCCACTCATATTCGAAAATGAACCAAAAATGGTGCTGTTTGCAGATGATACATCATTGATTTTTAAGATAGGTCGACGTATGAATAATTTTGACGACGTAAACAGCTCCATTCTTCAAGTCTATAATTGGTTTACTATTAATAACTTGGCGCTTAATGAGAAAAAAACCAAATGTATTAAATTTTGCTTGCCAAACGTACAAAATAACGAATGTTATGTTGCTTTGAACGGACAAAAGTTGGAATTTGTTAAGGAGACTATATTTTTGGGTATCACACTAGATGACAGATTACAATGGGGGCCCCACATAAAAGCACTTTCGGGGAGACTAAGCTCCGCTGCTTATGCAGTCAGACAAATTAGGCAGCTAACGGATGTAAATACAGCAAGGCTTGTTTATTTTAGCTATTTCCACAGCATAATGTCTTACGGCATTTTGCTGTGGGGTCGGGCCGCGGATGTAGAATCAATTTTTATTTTGCAAAAGCGAGCTATTCGAGCAATATATAACTTGCCCCGTCGTGAATCTTTGAGAGAACTTTTTAAAACTATAAATATTCTTACAGTGCCTTCTCAATTCATTTACGAAAATATTATGTACGTAAGAAAAAATCAACAATTGTTTGAAAAAAGAAGCGACAGACACAATTTTAATACGAGAGGTAAAAATAAGTTGGCTATACCGCAATTCCGATTGTCCAAAGTGCAGAAATCCTTCATGGGTTTTTGTGTTAAATGTTATAATAAACTACCAACTACCATACTGAATCTGAACGAGAAAAAATTTAAATCTTGTATAAAGCGTGAACTGTGTAAACAGGCATATTATAAACTGTCAGATTATATTGAGGATAAAAATGCGTGGCAGCATGTTGGTCCGGCTCCACTGGACACTCGCTCACACTAGACAATGCTCAAATACGATCACTAGTTACACGTTAACTTAAAGTATTAATTTATTCCAATGCAGTCTAGGGATCCTGTGGCATCAAGCAGATATTTTTTTATGTGAAAGATTAAATTATATATTATTATTATTTGTATAGAAGCATTATTTCAAAATTGTAAGTGTACATATGTGGGCACTATGTTTGAAATAACCCGCTATTTTATTTTCTTTACAAATTAGTTTTATTGTCCAGTTAGTCTTGACGTATTGTAGTTACATTGTTCCTACATATATATACAATAGATAAATAGTGTATCAGAGAAATTGTAAAAAACTTCTTTTTTAAAAGAGTAACGATGGAGTTTCTTGCTCGTTCTTCTCCATTCGAAGCTACACTTTGGAACGAGCGCCTAGCTTCACTGACAGACAGACTGACGGACAATTCAATTTGACGTTTCAAAAGTGCCTTATTTAGGATTAATTGAAATAAATGCTTTGACTTTGACTTTGATTGATTATAAAAAGCCGAAAAATCTTAAGAAAATCACAAAATTGGCGGTATTTCCGAACCGATAGGACATTCAAAAAAAGAGCGCACCTAAGACTCCTCTGGTGTTACGGGTGTCCATGGGCGGCAGTAATCACTCACTATCAGGTAATCCGTATGCTCGTTTGCCTAATATTCAATAAAAATCTATCTCAGTACAGCACTTAGTCCATAAATTAATCAAACAAAACCCACCCTAACAAACGCAGCTTATCATAAAACTAGAATCTATTTTCCCGTGAATAGTGGTGGCTAATAATAAAACAGAGATAGTTCATAATAACTGGCGTACACGGCTTAACGTGGCTCGGTACACGCAATATTGGTTCCATACATCACCGGGCAGTAGGCAGCTTTGGTAGGGTGGGGCGCTACTTACAGCGGTGTTTGGAAATATTTATTTTCTTTCTTTTTTTTTTAAATAAACATTGCCTAACATTAGGATTTTCTCCTGTGTCGTGGATGTGTTTGCATAAATGTAATACAATTTCACATACACGTGACACCCAGACCCGGTACAACAATCTGTGGATCAGACAAAGATCTGTTCCGTGCGGGAATCGAAGACGCGATACGTTGCACGGTAGCCAGTTGCCCAGCCACCGCGACAACTGTGCGCCTATTGATTTAAGTGTGCATTGCAAAGAAGTTCGCAAATCGATTGTGAAAAAAATACGATGTTCCATTTTTCGTTATACATGACGAGTCGACGTTTGGTCACTATCTCGCCTGATGGCATGTGATGATGAGGCCTACTTTGGAGCACGTCTGCCCAAAAACAACCTATTCGCTTGACGTCACTACTAGGTACGATTAATATGTAGAAATTATGTATCTGCTACCGTTCCCAACTCCTAAATTTTGGTCTGGTGTTGACTCTGGTGTCTGGAGTTGGGAACGGTAGCAGATACATAATTTCTACATATTAATCGTATATCTAAGTATTGTTATCTTATATGACAAAATAAAAAAAAATACGTGTCTAATATATTTTCATTACCTAACTGACGGACTAAATAGATTTTTAATTTTCATACCTCGTCATCATCCCTATTATAACTACCTAATTATTATTTATCTCACATTTATAAGTGAACTCGCTGACACTGGCACCACACAATTTCGCGCCTCTCAGCATATTTAATACAGAATACTAAATATGAACAGTTTAGGAATTAGTTTTAATGTTGTATTAACTCTGTATCTATAATATCACCAGCTATTATCCCGGATTGTTGTGGGGTCAGTAGGATTACAGGGTTATTAATATATTGTGGCGAAACTTTGTATTGAATTTAGTATTTTAGTTGATATTTTGCAGCTGATTTTAGCTTTATTTGATGTTACATTAAAATTTGTTTCAATTTTCCATTGGCACCTAATCTATTTTAATTATTGTACTTAGTGTAAAATGTATAGAATAGAACTTAGTCAAGTGCATTTGAGCTGCGGGAGCCGCCGAGTCAACACCTCCTGACGATGCTCCGTGGAAGAGCGAAACATATGTCGAGTGGTATATTGCATGTTATGTGTGTGTTTTATGTTGCACCTCTGCTGCATATGCATTTAATTGCGGACCGGAGGGCTGTTAAAAAATACATGTATAAGTAAAAATACATGTCATGTAGTGTAAAATGAATAAGTTCAGAATTCAACATTATAAGAACGAAAATTATGTTTATTTAATTGTCTTTTTCTCTCATTGCAACGGAACGACTTTTGTATTGTGTAGATAGTTAAAAGACCAGTTCTCTTAGTACGAGTTTGTTTTGCGTTCGGCGCTCTGATTGGTTGATTCATTCGTACCGGCCAATCATAACACCTCTACAATATTACTAATACAATACAATAATCTACAACACAAATGGTGAAAAATGAGTGTACATTGTACAACGGCATTACGTGCCGTAATGTGCACCTCTGCCTACCCCTTCGGTGATAAAAGGCGTGACGTTGCTATCGAAAGCACGAAGTCTTTAATTGTCAGGGGTACTAAGCAATATAAGCCTGCCATTTACATGGGACTCAAGATAATTTGAAACCTCTTTATAAAGTTATTGCGACCTCTAATTTCTTCCTCACAGTTATGACATTGGGTCCCTCTGTCGCACCTCGAACCGTTATTTTATGTTAATATTGAAAGGAAACGTGACGGACATACTGACAAGCGAACTCGCGAAATGTATTTAAACTTTTAATATTGCGACCCGAATTTGTTATTTATGTTTATATGTGTATGGTATATAAGGCTCAGTTCATCGCATATACGTATGTTTTTTGACATTATGTATGTTTTTATAATTTTTTGCATGATGTGGCCTCCTATAATTGAGGAAGCACATAGTTTTAATATTGATTGTATTGTTATTCGTGTGTTTCTATGTGACACAGATTCAGCTAAGCTATGTTTTGTATATAGTAAGATGACTGCTATGGATGGCTTCCCTACTATCCATCCATCGCATACTCGAGCTGCGTATCGTCCTCGCACAACTACAGCGGCAGCGCATCTTACAGCTACATAGATTAGTATCAGTGGAGACGGTCCCATAGTTTCACAGATTAGCTATTACATCTTTGCAGCAGCAACATAGCACATTTCTGCTTGAAAAGCACTCTAAACCTCTTCAATTTTCACGTAGAATATCAAATATTACAAATACATAAATATAACTGACTGCCTCGTTGGCCGAGTGGTTGCAAGTGCGACTGCCGCGCCAGGGGTCTCGGGTTCGATTCCCGGGCGGGCGAGGTATTACTGGGTTTTTTTCGGTTTATCGACAATTTCTCAGTGGTATCACGGAGTCTGGAAATGTGCCCGGTATATGGCAATAGGCTCACCACCTATTACATGGGACTTACAACATAAATTGTGAAAAGTGGGTGCCACTTTACGTGCCATAATGTGCACCTCTGCCTACCCCTTCGGGGATTAAAGGCGTGACGATATGTATGTACATAAATATAAGAAACTCATTACCGAACAAAACAAGTATGAAACAATTACAATGTAACTCCCAAACTGTATTGGATCAGCATTAAAGTAAAATTTTAACAAAGTTCTTCTCACAAAGTTAGTTATTTTAACCTTTTGACATGAGATATTCTTGATATGTTAACATTTTGTTTGAGTTTCTCTTCTTGTTATCTGTTATTTGAGCAAGTGTTGTAGAGTTTAAGGTTTGATTTCCATATTGAGCCAGGTGTTGGGTTTGTTCTATTTTCAGTACCTAGTAATATTGACTTGGAAAGGTATTGAAATTCGGTACTGTGTGTGGTATCAAAGTCAACGTCAAAGTCAAAGTATTTATTTGTGAAATATATGGTGTATTAGAGGTTGCTATACATGAATAGATCCTACTATATATATTTTATTAAACAATATGATAAATAAATTATTATATAAAAGAAAATAAAATAAATGCCAATATAGCGTGATAACAGTCAAATACTAAAAACTCTCTAATAACAAAAATTCTAATAAATATCAGTGCCACAGTATATACCATAAAAAACTAATCCTAAAATAGTCACGTTCCAAAAAATTTAAAGGTTTTTTTATTTGTCCAAACCTCATTTAAAATTGTATCCCATATTTAATAAAAAAATAGTACTACTGGCTAATTATGTAGTTATACATCCTATATACCTAGGTACCTTTTCCTCGAATTACAATATATGTAGTTAGAAGGTCCTATAAATTCAGCATCCATTTCTGAAGTTATTCATGAAAACCCCACTTCAGTAGCGGCTAAAGATAAACATATTGACAGTAACGAATAGGTGTAGCTAATATATTAACATAATACATCTCACAAAGCTTTTCACGCGTTCAAAATGATGTATTCAAATAATCTTAATTCAAAGCCCAAGACTGCATTCACTAATATCCCAGAGACGACAGAAAGAGACAAAAATAGTCCTCCCTTTCCCCCTGAAACATATACCTTTTCATGATTACTTCAGTCGCGTCGCGAAACTAGCGGAGATCGGTCGCGTCTCGCGAACACAGAGTCGACATAAAAAAATTATACCCAAACACGTGTGATTCGAATTCGATAAATTCAAAAGTGACGTTTCAACTTTTTAATTTTATAGTTACATCGTAGTGTTGTGCCTGTAAACAGCCAATGGAAAGTTTGTTTGAAAAAGTTTTTATTGATGTATGAAAAAAGTAAAATTGTAGTGACTTTGTCGTGGTTGCCAGATTATTAAGATTAAAATAACCTGGCATATTTTGGTCGAGGACACAGTATCGCGAGACAGTTGAACTGTACTTGATATATGGATCGCAGTTTTCGTGTGAGTAGACATAACTATATCTATTTTTTAACTCACAACTCTGACAGATTCGGTGCAAAAAAAATTGGAATTTTTATTTTCAGTCAACTGATTTTTCTTTTCTGTTTTAGTATAGTGTGGTCGTTTGAAAAGGGTTTTTAAATGAATAGAGTCATGGTTTAGTTTTGATTGTTTTATGTCAATTTTGTATGGAGGTCGATTGATCTTACGTTAAGATTTAAGTAGACGAGTGTAGCTTTGCTAGTGCTCTAGGTATGTTAAATGAAAAAAAAATCATCATGGTAGAGGGATTTTATCTTGACATCTCATTAAGGTATTTTCTAAGGTACATTAAAACAACGTCATTTTATTTCACTATGAGCTACATATTTATTTAAAGTAAAATAGTATAACATTACAGTCATCAAACCAAAGCGTTATACATTTCATATACTAAATTAAATTCGAGAAAAAATAATAAAGGCTTAAATAACACATACATTTTGAGCGTTCAAATAAAACTTTTATTTAATAATAAGTACTAAAATATTACATAGGACTTGTTTCACAATATTTGGATAACCACTATGTATCACATACCTTTGAATTAAGAACGTAATTTGTATGCACTATCTGTCACATAAGTTTATCGGGCACTTATATGAAGGTGGTGAAACAGGCGCTTAGTAAAATCTACTATTTCAGAACTCTAAAAAATATAGAATCAGGCATCTAATAAGTGTCAAGCCTACTAAGAAATATTCTAGATATATGAATTAATCATGTTCTCTACCAATATATTAGTAACCGTCGCGTCGTACTTAGAATAATTTAATGATTACTTAACCCAGTCCTTAGCAATTGTTTTCGGAACAAAATCGTTACTAAGGAATAGTTTAAGTAATCATTAAATGTCTCTGAGTGCGGCAGTAAGACATCTAAGTCTAAGTGTAATTGATTAAGTCATTGTTTGTTCTTAATTTTATTAGATTTTCTCGGCTTCTATTGATCCTAGCGTGATGTTTTATAGCCTATAGCTTTCCTCGATAAATGTACTATTCAACACAAAAAGAATTATTCAAATCGGACCAGTAGTTTCGGAGATTAGCGCGTTCAAACAAACAAACTCTTCAGCTTTATTATATTAGTATATAGATAGATTGTATTAAGTCCGTTCGCATGTACACAAATTCTAGTTAAAAGGGACTCCTATTATTAGCTTTAATCTCTCTTAATCTAAAATTCCCATAATATTGTAAATTATATGTAAAGCTATTGATTTTCTCAATAAATAAATAAAGACAAAAAATGGTACATTTTGTTATATGCCCAACAAAAAGAAAACTACTACACATGTTTTATTAAAATCTATTCAGGCATTCGAGAGAGTTTAGGGTAAAACGAATATAGGAACAAAAGGCAGGCGTAGGAAAATAGGTACCCTTTTTATATTGTTTTGTACCTAGTTTGATAAAATAATAGGTGTTTTTCAAGACTTAACCGTAGCTATGAATATTATTTTTTTATTTAAGTACGTGGCCCTACAGTAGGATTTTCTCCTGTGTCATGGGTGCGTTTACAAACATACAAGTTCATATTATTATACTTATGACACCCAGACCCGAAACAATAATCTGTGATTTGATGATACTTCATCATCAACTTCGAATTTAAGTATAAAATTCCTTTCTGTTTTTTGACTGATCTATGATTTTATATAAATCATCATGACAGTCCACTGTTGGAATATTATCCTCCTCTGCTTAAGAGATTGACTGATTTTGACTGATTTCACCCTTAGGGCCGATTTTTGCAACGCCAGATAACTTTACCAGAGGAATAATTTTCAATTTTTTGACAGTTCTACCATACAACAACTGTGATACATTTTATAAGAGTTATTTGTTGAACGAGATCGACTTGGGATATTTAAAACTTGGGTTATTTACTGAACTGAATAAAACTAATCGCGTATAATAATGGAACAATTACAGTACTTGCTGCTCATATCAAAAACTTATTAATCCCATACATTATAAAATACTTAAACATTTGTTGATTGAAAAATTGGCCCTTAGAGGAAAATTGGTTAGTAAAAATCGGATGTAATACCATGTAGAGCAATAGGAAATATAGTGAACTTATAAAAAAATATGATAATGATCTCCACACTTGACAAGCAGGCTGGAGATTGGAATTTAAAAGCTGATGCTCAGTTTCTATCAAAAGTATAACTATGTAGCTCCTTAGTCACTTCTTACAACACCCAAGTTAAACAGCTTAATACAAAACGATTTAAAACCAATAATAATAGTGTTTTTACCACAAATATATTAAATAGGATAGCTCCTAAATCCGATAGCATGGATCACTGGGCATGGTCGGAATTGGGGCACATTGGCGAAACGTGTCCGGAATTAGCATAAGGGATGGAATGTCTTCGGCCCAAAAATTCACTATTTCTTCGCGAAAAAATGTCAAAGATAAGACATATTAGGGATTGAAAATGTTTCCCATGATATGTTATAAATTAGAGGATAATGTGTAAAGAATACGATTTATTATTAGAACATATATGAAATGTACTCATACATGCATACGTCTCTCTCCCATGGGGGTAGGCAAAGACTATGGAGTGCCAATTGCTACGAATCTTATTGGTTGGCGCGTTGACTGGGTAATCGGCTGCCGTGCGATGTGTAGCTGGTTCGATTTCCGCACCGAGAAACTCGTTGTGTGTTCCACAAATTGTTATTCCAGGTCTGGGTGTCATGTGTAAGTGAAATTGTATGTTTGTAAACCCACAACACAGGAGAAAATCTAAGTGTGGAGCAATGCGCAAAAAAAAAGAAAAAGGATATTATTAAAAGACATTTCTCACTACTAATACTTACTTTTCTCCCGGGTATCGTAAAAGCTTAAGCATATAAACATAATTTATTACATAGACATAAAATACCAAAATCTTAATGTACACAATGCTTGTTTACAACTTACAACGAATTCCAGTTTACACAAACCACCAAGAACTAATTAGTCTCTACATTTTACGAAAACAAATAACATTCTCCATCGCAATGAGAAATAAATACAAATATTTTCTACTTACGTTTAGGTACAGACGGCTCTACATAGAGTCATTATACAGAGACTCTACGTAGAGCACTTATATTGAACGCAACAGCTGTCGCTACGTCTCTACGCTTGTGGCAACAATGCTCTACCGTACATATTGTATTAGCAGCAAGTGTAGAGATTGTTTGTAGAGAACAAATTCTATTTTAAAATATAGTAGAGTCGTGTTTTTGAAAAGAATTGTATGGCAATAAAGAGTGAATATGATGTCGGTTATCTTATTTTCTGAAAGTAGAATGTAGAGTTGTACATTATTAAATTAATACCAGTTGCGTCATGGGTCCCATATAACTGAGGTGACTATAAGTACAAATTTTGATGGGAATTTTATTGGTAAGTAGCTAATGTACTAAACTAATAAAAGAAAAAGATATAATTTTATTGTAACTTTCGTGAGACATACTAAATTAATTATTATGTTATCGGCTTACTCACGTAATGTTTTGACGAGGAACTCTTTGCGAATAATCGAAAAATATACTAATAGTTAATGATAAATATATCTGTAATCTACGTGAGCGAAGCCGGGAGCATAGTAGCTGATGCTGATGCCGCTTGTAGAATAAAATTGACATTTGACAGTTTTTAGTATGGAAGAATTGTCAAATATTTAAAATTATTCCTCCGATAAAATTTATCTGGCGTTGGAAAAATCTGCAAAAATAAAAGAAACCTATTGCTTTACAGCGGGCAGATTCAGAATTTTATGTTAAACTAACACCGAACTCCATTATAATTCTTAAATGAAATTTCAAAAATCCTAAAACACGCCAATAACTATTATTTTAACACTGCATCGATTTTACCGACATGCCCAACAGATTTTATAGCAAAACCTTTTAGATGAATTTCATAAAAATCACAGTTTTCAGGCTTCAGTATCAACATTTGTTTCATATCATTGGTTGTATGCAAACACACATCAGTGACACATACACACAAATTTATTCGACAGAACTAATCTGATGTATGCTACTGCGATATTTCTTACAACTCATACTATGTATCATTCATGAGCAGCATTCCGCGACACACGACGAGCCTCTAGCATGGCTAGCAAATTGTCTATTGGGATACCGAGGCTCCGGCTCGATAAGCAAGAGTAGGAAGGGGGTGGTTTTAAGTCAGTAAGGGTCTGAGACTCCCTCTCGTCTCGCGCAAGGTGAGAAGTCACTGGAAGAATTTCACGCCTTAAAAAAAAAACAGCTTGGCTTGAAACTAGTCGAGTTCTTTGTCAAACAGTTACATGAGTAAACCGATAACATAATAATTAATCGATCTTTTTTTAAAAACAATACACGTGACACAAATTCGTAAGAACTAACTCAGATCTGTTACAAAAACAAAAAATAATATAAGTTAAGAAAAATCGAAGGAACCTTCTTTAAAATTGTTCAGTTACAGATAACAATAGACAGTTAAGAATGCTCGCAGATGCTAGGAAAGTGCTCAGCTGGTTATAAAATCAGGTTTTAATTGAGATAACTGTTGTAGCTCTCGATATTGATGTAAAATTATTATTAAAATTGTTAAGTTTTATTTTAGTTGGTAGCTTCGAATATGATGTTTTAGAAAAAAATGATTTCTTTTTAGAAGATTTTCATTTTAAAAATCTCAGTGATAGTTTTGTTATCCGCAAGGTTATTTTCTTTTTCCATCTACTTACACACATACATACATACATAACTTTACGCCTGTCTCACATGGGGGTAAGCAGAGACAATGGAACGCCAATTGCTACGAATCTTACACACCTCTTTCGCTTCATCAACAGTCATCAGTATTTTCATGCATGCTCGTCGGTTAAAAGTTCTTTTAATTTGGCCCTTCTTTAATATATCGCCAATCTGGTCGTTATATGTCCGTCTAAAGCGCCCTTTAATGGCGGCCAGATTCATATCCATTCTGCATACTACTTTTGTAAATCTGCTTTAATCAATCCTTTCTACATGTCCAAACTATCGTAACATTGCCTTTTTTTTTAGTCATATTTTTTCCTTTTTCCGTGTGTGACTATATCTAAAAATATTTAGGTTTCTTTTAGGTTTAAAATTATTAGTAGTATAGGCTCCAGTCCTACACATTAAAATAAATAGAAACAAAACACTACAACATCCCTTGACAAAATTCACACACACAATTACAACATAACTCTTTAACAAAACTAACTACATATGGGCCCACTATAACCTCCAAACGCCTACAGGGAATAAGACGCACAATATTAAGTGACATTCATGGACAAAGTATAACAAAGACATTTCACCTCAAAGGTACGTCGAAGTGGACATTATTTGGGGTCAAAGTTACCATTGTCCCTCCAGTGAGGACCTCTGAGGGGTCATAATTAACCTCTGGCCTAAAGGAGGGTAATTTTTGACCTCTCACTAATGTATTTAGTGGGTTGTAGTTAAGAGAGATGGGGTTTTTCTTACCGCTGTTTTGGGGCAGTTTTTGTTAAATTGTGCAATTCGGTCTTTATTTTAGTTTTGGTGTATTTTGTATTATGTTGTTGGAGTGGTTGTTAGTGTGGCTTCTGAGTATAGTTTAGGGTTCGATTCTGTTGTTGGGCTAGATATCATTGGGGACTTTTTGGTTTTTTTCTGTAACAGTACCGAGTTTAGAATTGTGTTTTGTAAGGATACTTTTCCACCAGAGATGAGCTATGTAGCTATGCTATATAAATGATCTATAACACACATCTCTCTATATACAAAACATAACTTAGTTGAGTCCATTTCCAGCAGTGCTAAGCTATAGGTACCAATGAATATAATTGGTGGAAGTCAAACGCATCCACAGCAATGTAGCATAGCACATCTCTGATGGAAAAGCACCCTACAGAGGGTACTCCGTTCCTTCATTTGTTTTTATAGTTATATTTTTATGGTTAACTATGATTTTATTGTAACTTTCGTGAGACATACTAATTAATTATTATGTTATCGGCTTACTCACGTAATGTTTTGACGAGGAACTCGACTAGTTTCAAGCCATGCTAGAGGCTCATATTCATGAGCAGCATTCCGCGACACACGACGGTCGCCGCGTCGATAACATAATAATAAATTTTTATGGTTTTTAGCGAAACAAAAAACAATTCTGAAACTCTAATATTAGCATCTGGACAAACATACAATCTGTATATGTATGTATATACTTACATATAACCATTTCCAGTAGTCGGAAACAAAAACTTTCCCAATTTAACTTCCACCAACCCAATGTTGGCATTTCGAATAATGTTATGTTTATTTTTTTCCAAAAAATCAAATTTCCTTTTTATATCTATATTTTTTTCGAACATCATGCGTGGGTTGGATTAGTGGTTACAAAAATGACTGCCAAATATTAGTTCAGAGTTCGTTATTAAATACAAAATGTGTAATGTAGTGAGAGCGCCAAAATTCGAGAATGGCTGAACCGATTAGGCTAATTTTTTTCGTGAATTATTTGTAAAAGTCTAGGGAAGTTTGAGAAAAAAATGTTGGAGTCGGCACTAAGTTTGCTGGGTCAGATAGTAGGCAATAAAGAACAAGCTAAGGAAAACCAAAGACTAAAAATCTTTTTCCCATCTTGGGAATCGAAGCAGAGCTGATAATTATAATGACAAACCAGTTACAGCTAATATTTTATAGAAGAGCCAGAAGCGTAGCTAGCGCCGTATCTGCCGGGTCTCCGGGCGATTGGGGCCCTGTGCGTAAGCAAAAATTAAAACTCCAGCATTTTTTATTTCATTTCGGAAATCAGAAAAGTTCAAATATATAAATTTCTTTTTTTGCGCGTAATGCATGCTTTTAAAAGTTTCCAGCAACTGTCATGTAGATGTGACTGGATGATTTTCCCCCATCAAAGGAAATGAAAAAAGGGACACAAAAATAAAAACTACGGAGCCGCATCAAAACACCCTACGTCACTATTTATACTACCTATCTAGTATCTATAAAACTGGCAACAAACAATTAAAAAAAGCAACAACAAAGACCAAAGCACGCTTTTCTAAACAAGACCTCCTTGGGAATAAAAAGAAACACTACAATTTTCAGTAATGGCAACACTGCAGCATTCTTATCCTGTGTTGCCAGTAACTCCTAATGAACGGATATCAGCTGACCAGTGGTCATTAGACAATGTGTTTCTAAGAATTTTAATGAGAACACGAGTGCTTTTGTTTTTTTATTTATTTTTTTAAAGAAGATTTTTAAAGGATGTTAATTTATTTAATGGGTTGGCTTGTTTTATTCATTAGGTTTCTTAGTTTATAGATAGTTTTTAAATTGTGTGTATTGATGGTCGAGTGGTTAGTTGTTACAATTGCTGCTGTCGAGCAAGAGGTTTCGGGTTCTATTCCCGGATAGTAAAATATTATTGTTGTTTTATTAGTTTCTAGATCGTTTTAAACTGTGTTTCTTGATGGTCAAGTGGTTATAAGTACAGTTATAACTGTGGCTGTTTTGCAAAAGGTTTCGGGTTCGATTCCTAGGTAGGGTAAAATATTGTTCGAGGTTTTATCGAAAATTTTTGAGTAATGGAATACATTCCATTTGTAAATCGTATCCAATGGTGCAATAAGTTTATCCCTTATAGTACGAGATTCATAACATAACCAGCAAAAAGTACGTGTTAATTTGTATGTTTATATATACCTCTGCCTACCCCTTTGGGGGTTAAAAAGACGTGATGTTATAAAAGCTCTAACTCAAAATAAATAAGATGAACGAGCATAATTCTCAAGAAGTCAATACATCACCTTTTCATATTCCTAATTTAGGATTCTGAAAAATACACATATGAGTATGTATTGAAATTCAGTGCCTACTCTATATTATGATGTTATTTTCTTTTGACAAATTATTACTATACTGTCGCTAGCTGAAATATAAGTCATATAATATATTTTTTCATAGAATCTTCATCTGATTTCTCAACATAGATATGTATGTAGATTATAGTAATTTTGATATGAAAACCTGTGTCATAGAAATTTGTAGAAAATTACTTGTTTCTCGGTAGAAATCATAATAACGTATGTATGTGACGTCTAATCTCCGAAGGGGTAAGCAGAGGTGCTCATACAATGTAATATTGAAACTAGTTGAGTTCCTCGTCAAATAATTATCTCCCCAATCCCCAAACCCCCAACAATACTTAAATTCCTGACCCCCAAAAGGCTGGCAACGCACTTGTAACGCCTCTGGTGTCCATGGGCATATGCTCGTTTACCAGTTATTCTCATAAAAAAAGATGACCCATCCAAAAACCAACCTTGACAAGGTACACCTTAACCTTTAACTTACAATACAATCGATATTATATTAGTTACTTATTGCTAACAAAACTTGGATTTTATTGTAACATACATACAAGTTAATTTAGATTGTTGACAACTTTGCACCCGATATAGCGGCGGTGTGGAAACTTGGAGAATTCGATTTTAATCGGCCATTATAGTTTACAGCGGAGTTTAAAACTATATCAGTGTATGATCATGGTGGTAGTTGGTTTTTAATAGATTTTGTACGTGGGTTGTTTATTGGTGGTGGTGGCAGAATAATATTATATTTGTTATCACCGCTGCTCTTTTTGAGGGTGTCGTCAGAATCACTTTTTTATTTCAATCAAAATCATCCAATGACTTCTCCTGCCTTGGACGAGGCGAGAGAAGTCATCGGATGATTTTACCCCTAAAAATAAAAAAGTGGTTCTGAAGACACCCGCAAAAAGATTAGCGGTGTTACCCCTGCTTTTTGAGCAAGTGCAGCTCAAAAAACAGGAGACCCGGTAACCCGCTAGACAGTCCGCGTGTCCGGGTCGGCATTAGCCTCACTGGGTCTCATCTGTGGTGATCTAATGGCTCTTTGAGGCTTGCGCGAAAGGTCTGGTTTTGGTTGGGCGGCAAGCTACCCTTGCTCGCCGTCTGCAGACCTGTACTTACGATGGCCGGAGATGATGCTGGGGCGTGAGAAGGTTCGTTTTCTTACACACCCGCCTCCTCCTAAACTATCACACTTAAGCACTACTACGTCTACAAACAGTGCAGTTTTTACCTGTAACCTAAAAAGACAATAAAACTACTCTCATGGTTAACTTTAGGCAGCAATGAAAGTAGTTTAATACAATTAGCAGTTAAAATAACAATACCTACATAACAACAGTTGCTTAGTTTTACAAGTAAAAATAATTAAAGAGACTTTATGTTATACCGGTATAGTTATAGTTAGACAATTTGTCCCAAGGCACTGTCGTAACTAGGTGATTAAAGCGTTGAATTTAACTGCGAAACGTTATGTTGCGTTTAGGTAAGTTTTAGTGTTCTATTTATGTATATATTATGTTACTAGGTGGTCGGTAACAATGGCGGTATTGTCAAAAAGTTAGGTTTTGAGAAAGGTGTAATTAAGTTATATAAGGCGCTTTTTATATAAGGCCGTGTATTGACACCAATGTTACCCAAGAAAATGTCTTGAATTTGATCTCTAGGCCGGTTTTAGTAACACTATAACTGCGGGTCTGCGGACGGCGAGCAAGGGTAGCTCGTCGCCCGACCAGAACCAGACAGCGTATGGTGCGTCGCGCTTGGCGCGCGCTTTTAAAGTCATCAGACCACCACAGATGGAATCCAGTAGGGCTGATGCCTGTTCCGGAGCTGCGGACTACCGAGCAGGTTTACTGGGGCTCCGGCTCGAAAAGCAGAAGTGTAGAAACGAATTGCTTTTTAGTCAGGAAGGCAAAGAGCATCATCAGTAGCAGCGCGACAATCGCTGTGTCGTGTGTCGCGGAATACTGCTCATGAATATGAGCCTCTAGCATAGCTTGAAACTAGTAAAGTCAAACTCAAAAAGAGATATTATAATAATTCATTCAAAAGCTTATGCTCAGCATCCACACATACCTAATATGTTTACTTACTTTGTTATCCACCCTAAGTAAATGACACTGCATGACACAGGCTACATAGTTAATTAAATACAACGATATTCACTCGTTCCTGCTTAGTTAGTTGCAATAAAATAAATATGGCCTCCGGGGCTGCAACGCCACTTAGTGCAGCACTCCGCCACGGTGTTAATTAACTTGCCAAGTAATCCGATTGCTTATTGTCTATTTCATTTCTTTCTTTTCTTTTCATCATTTCTTTCTTTTCTTCTCCTCTAATAACATCTTCTGTTTCGAGAAGTCCTCATCTCTGGGACGCGCCGCACTTCAATGTTCCGGTGTTTTCATGGTTGTATCTACTGTAGATCCTGGCTTACAGGAGTTGCAGCGGTATGGGAGGTTGTGGCGGGCTTGTCCCATTAAAAAAAGTCTTCATTTCTATGTCTGATTGGCTCAATAAATGAATGTAGCTAGCATTATTCTATTTAACTGATTTGAAAAATAAAGGAGGTTGTCAGTTTGATTTGTGTGTATGTATGTTTGTTTATGATTATCTTGCGATTGGTTGAACCAATTTTGATGCGGTTTTCGGCGCTAAAAGGTGCTTGTTACACTTACTTAGGAAGAGGTTTTTACTGCACCTATTTCCTGACTTGCTTATTAATCGATTTCAAAATAAAAAGGAGGAGATTGTAGTAGGTTTTTTTAAACGTATTGTACCTAATGATCATTATTTTGCATTCTCCCTGTGAGGTTTTGGACATCAGTGGCTACTAATAAGCTGTTGATGTGTAATTTGATATGAGATAATATCATAGCTGTTTTGCCCTAGGGGGCAATTAATTTAAATACCTAATCTAAATTGTTAGAGCTGTTGCCAAATTATGCAATTTTAATGAGTGTTATTACAAAATATACGTCAATTCATTGTATTGTATAGTAATAGTGTCTTTTTATGATATAAACCGGTAAACGAGCAGATAATTCGTCTACTCGTTCTAATATTAATATTATATCGCTTATACCAACGAAAAAAAGAAGTTAAAGGGACAGTCTTAAATATTAGCAAATCCTTCACCTGATGGTAAGCAATCGGCATCCCCCTAGACTCTCGCAACACTGGAGTTACAAGTGCTTTGCAATTTTGGGAATTGGGAAATTGGGGCTTTCTGATTTGGGAATATAGAAATTGACAATTGGGCCTCTAAATTGACAACAAATTGGTAATTGGGCCTCCGGTAACCACAACGAAACACAACTCAAGCGTTGTTTCACGTCAGTTTTCTGTGAGGCCGTTGTATCACTCCGGTCGAGCCGGCCCATTCGTGCCGAAGCATGGTTCTCCCATACTTAAGATAGTGTCGTAGTCTATTCATACTTTAACATCAAATTATTAGGCAGATTATTACATCCTATCACAATATTTACAAACATAATTAACACAAAAACTTTTACCTAATTAACTCTAACAAAAACACACATAATATATATGTACCTACACAACACATAAAGCACACATCGGCGCAAACATTTAGTGTTGTGTTTCGACAATTAGAATTATTTGCGAGCGCTGCACCGGACCGCGTCGTTATGCGCCAAATATTTACGCTGCTGTTAATGTGATGTCATGCACGATTTCAATAGTTTGCGCGGATTTATTGGACTGATATTTCGGACAAACTTTTATATGGTAGTGTAATATTTGAAAATAGTGAGGAATTTTAATGGATTGGTAGGTGTGTGGTATCCTAAAACTAGTCACATCTGAGACGGTTAGCAGTAAGTATTCTCTTTTGTTGACTTGTTTACGATCTCTAGCTGTAAGACGTGGAGACCAGGGCTCCGAGTCAATGAGCAGAGGTAGGAACAGGGTGGTTTTGATGTGCTGACATTCCCTCCCATCTCACCCAAGGCGGGAGAGAGACTAGAAACCACCCCGTTCCTACTCCAGCTTCGAGCCGACAATGCTGTACTTACCTATAGCAAGCTGTTTTAATCAAATTACCCCTAAATAAATTGTGAATCTTAGATAAGCTGAATACATTGTATTGAACTACTGCTAGTTTCATATCTGCACTACTCCTGTCAGTACCCATCTCTGATGTTACGTTGTTAAGACGTGCAAGTCTCAGATTTGACTTATAGCTACAATTTGGCGCGCGATCTATAATCTTGTTAGTGCAGCGTCTCGCTCCAAGCGAGGCTTCGTTTTAAACGAGGTCGAATTAGCTGCAAATGTTCCTTCATTCTGTAGATTGAGTATCTTGCCTGTATTAAGTATGTTTATGTATTTGATTATATTGATAATCTAAGCTTTTCCTAGCGCTGTGGACTGCTTAGCGGATTACCGGGGCTCCGGCTCAAAAAGCAGGAGTAGGAACGGGGTGGTTTTTAGTCAGTAAGAGTCTGACACTTCGTCTCGCTTCACCCAAGGCGAGAAAAGTGTTCGGATGATTTGCGTTTTTATTGAGGCTTTTATTTTTGTTAGATTTTTCTCTAGTCTAGTCTTTCTGTAACATAGGTTAAAAGATTACGCTCCTTGATAATATTACGCCACTTACATCCATAATTTGGCAATCCCTAACCTTCAAAAAGTCGTCAATGCACTTCTAACTACTCTGGTGTTGCGAGTGTCCATGGGCGATTGCTTACTATCAGGCGATCCATCAGCACGTATACCAGCCCATAGGTATCATAAATGAAATATCCAATTTTTTTTCCTAAATACATGCACGACGTCAAAAATAACCACCTTAAAATGATTAATTTATAAACCTAAAAAAAGACCATTAGCCAAAATCTCTGTCCCTACCATATACTTACACTGTAATGACCAATCACGGTACGAGTACGGAGACAGTTTCGTAAACTGCCATCTGTTGGGCATCTAGAGAGTTAATGGCCGCAGTATCTGGGTCAAGTATTTTTGTAGCACGCGGAACATTGGGTGTGTTGAACACGTAATCGTGTCATTGACAATCATTATTAGTAGCTTTTAGGTCTTTCTAAGATCTTAGGCTAGGCTAGACTTTATTTTATATATATTAGGTACCTTATGACTAGCCAGTCACTGCACTAGAGAAGTTACAAACATATTTTCTTTAATGGAATAGTGGGCAAACGAGCAGACTTGTCGACTGATGGTCAGTAATTAGTAGCTCTGCACGGTTGGGGCGGTGGCTGGGCAATTGGTAGCGCAACGCAACGTGTAGCGGGTTCGATTCCCGCACGGAGCAACACTTTGTGTGATCCACAAATTGTTGTTTCGGGTCTGGGTGTCATGTGTATGTGAACTTGTATGTTTGTAAACGCACCCATGACGACACACGAAAAAATCCTAGTGAGGCGCAACGTTTCAAAAAAATTGCGCCGCCCATGGACACCCGCAATACCAAAGGAGTCATAGGTGCGTTGCCAGCCTTTTAAAAAGGAGTAGGTATACTCTTCTTGAAGCTTTGAAGGTTGTATCGGTTCGGAAATACCGCCGACGATAGCTCATTCCACAGTTGTGTAAGGCAAGGTATCCCTACTCTCCTTCCACTCCTCTCAGTGCAGAAATAAGAAATATACTATCTATCCTTTAGACATAGGAAACTAAAAATATATTTCCTATATAGACTTAAAAACTTTCAGTGCCAAAAGCGATCATTTATTTTGATGAAACGAAGCTGTTTTGGTTATCACAAACCAAACTGTGACCAGTGACTCCTCTGGTGTTGCGGGTGTCCATGGGCGGCGCTGATCGCTTACCATCAGGTGACTCGTTTGCCACCTATTCTATAAAAAAAAACTCCAAATTTCGATCAACTCAACTAATTTTCATGAAGTAACTATCTCCGATATTTTTTCCCATTTTTCACATCTCTGAAAAAAAAAAATTAAGTAGGTATACTGGAAACTTGTAATGAGGTTGGGGTTTGATTTCTGTGAAAAATAAATTAGTTAAGTAGGTTCGTTCGTAGTATGATGTACGGACTGGGGCGAAACTTTTTCAATTTTCATACCCTCATCTAATACTTGTGAAATAAATATATTTACATCGAGGGAAATTAAGATGACATGATTTTTTTTAAGATTAACTTTATTATGTTACTAGCTTTTGCCCGCGACTTCGTTCGCGTGGAATAGTGACTTCCGGCAATTTTTTGGTTTTAACCACATAGTTCCCATAGCTATAGGTTGATGATGATGATGATGATGATGAGTTCCCGATCTCGCGGGATCTTTTCAAAAATGAGATGTGGAAGATATTCCAGGGAACTCTTCAAAAATCAACATAATGAGCTCTGCGTTTGATTTTAATAGATGTATACTCACTTAGGGCATTGAAAAAATAGTTTAAAAACGGACTTTAACTAAAGAAATATTATAATCTTTCCGAACTTAAGATGAAAACTAACTTAAAACTAAAGAAAGCTACGAATTACGAATTTATAACAATTAAAAAAGAAATTATATTAGAATCTATCCTTTATGCTATAATAACCAAGCTTAAACTAAATAATTTAAAAGAAACGACTTAAATCTAATCTAATTAATTTATAAATTAGACTTACAATTTTATTAAAAAAACTAACTACAGTAACTACTAATAATCGATATCAAACTAAACCTACGTTAAAAAGTTTAACCAGAAAACCGGGATAACCCAACAAATAAACTTATTAATTGACAAATACAACGAAACCAATTTAGAATATACGAAACAGCAGGACCACTACAGACAAATAATCATACGACTGATAATACACATTTTCTACAATAGTACCGAAGCGCTCGGCCGATACCCAATTGTAACAAAACCATAGCGCAATCTATTTCGATCCCAACGCCATCTATCGAGGATAAAGACAACTTGGATTATTTATTTATACTCCGTTCGGGCATTTTCTTTGTACTAAAAGTTTAATTATATTGATATAATTTTTTTCATACCTTTTTACTATTTGTTAACTTTTTTTCGATGAATTAAAACAATAACATGAACCGAAGTCGTGTAACGATCGACATAGAATTATCTATACTCCGTTAGAGCGTTTTCTTTGTACTAAAAGTTGTATTATGTTACATTTTTCATTGCTTTTTACTATTTTGTAAAAACAAATTTCCAATGAATTAAAACAATAACATGAACTGAACAATTGTAATTACACCATTGCGCGATCAACGCCATCTATCTACGGAGTATAGGAACAGCCCGACATTGTTCAATTCCGTACTATAAGTACGAAATTGAACAATAGATGGCGCTGTATGTCCGGAATAAATTTATTATTTATTTTATTTTATTTTATTTTATTTTATTTTATTTTATTTTTTTTTATTTTTATTTTATTTTTAATTTATTTTTATTTTTTTTTTATTTTTATTTTTATTTTATTTTTATTTTATTTTGATTTTATTTTATTTTTATATTATTTTTATTTTATTTTTATTTTATTTTTATTTTATTTTTATTTTATTTTATTTTTATTTTATTTTTACTTTATTTTTATTTTATTTTTATTTTATTTTTATTTTATTTTTATTTTATTTTTATTATATTTTTATTTTATTTTATTTTTATTTTTATTTTTATTTTATTTTTATTTTTATTTTTATTTTATTTTTATTTTATTTTTATTTTATTTTTATTTTATTTTTATCTTATTTTTATTTTATTTCTATTTTATTTTTATTTTATTTTTATTTTATTTTATTTTTATTTTATTTTTATTTTATTTCTATTTTATTTTTATTTTTATTTTATTTTATTTTATTTTTATTTTTATTTTTATTTTATTTTTATTTTATTTTTATTTTATTTTTTGAAATAAAAATATATCTATGTCCATTCTAAGGTTCTAAACTATATCTGTACCAAATTTCAACCAAATCCGTCAAATAGTTGCGGAGATTAATGGTATAAGCATAGAATGTTCGACGTGATTCTTTAATTTGACATAACTTTTTTATTTATGAACCGATTGACATGAAACAAACACTAAATGTAAATTTAAGCATCCCACAATATATTCGTGAAAACCGCATCCAACTCGGATCAGCCGTTTCTGAGATTAGCGCGCACAGACGAACAGACAAACAGACAAACAGACAAACAGACAAACAGACAAACAGACAAAAAAAAAGTTAATTACATTTTTGGGTTCGACATCGACATAACAATAACCCCTGCTATTTTTTTTATTTTTATTTTCAATGTACAGACAGCACTTTTCTACGATTTTATTATATGTATAGATTTACTGCGTTTGATTCTTAAAGATAAAGATAAGGAAAAACACTTTGTTTGTAAAAAATAGTTATAAAAAAATGGTTTTATAGATTTTTGTAATTCATGTTAGTTCCATTATCTAGTTTATCAAATTCGTCGCCGTATGTTAGTTTAATAAGCTCATCAGTAAAACTAAAACCCACAATTTTAAATGTTCTTCGTAACGAATAATATAATATGAATCTTTTTAATTTTTAGCACCCACATGACATCGACTGCTAGTCTTTACCATTGACTTCCAGACCAGTGGTTTGGCAGAGGTGCACATTACAACACGTAATGCCACTGTACAATGTACATCCACTTTTCACAATTTGTGTTATAAGTCTCATGTAATAGGAGATGACTATATACTGGACACAATTCCAAACTCGTGCTTTTACTGAGAAATTTTTGAAAAACGAAAATAGCTCAGAAATCCTTTGCCCAATCCGGGAATCGAACCCAAGATCCTTTGCCCGGCATTCGCCCTTGCGACCACTTAATCAACGAAGCAATGGTAACACAATTAATAACAATATACATGCAAACCTCTGCCAATCAGCTGCCTCTCACTTAACTGAACAGCCCGTGACTGACCACCACCTGTACTCGTTCAGTGGGTGTAGAATAGCCCGCTGCATATTTAGCAGAGACTGGGCAGCAGTTAGTGCTCGCTGCTTTTAAGCTGTTTTTTTGTGGTATAAGCCAGCAGATGTATCATCTGATGGTAAGCAATCGTCATAGCCCATGGACATCCGAAACCCAAAGGTGTTACAAGTGCGTTCCCAGCCTTTTGGGTGTTAGGAATTTAAGAGATGTTGAGAAATCGGGGTTCGAGAAGGAGGTTAATCGGGCCTCCGGTAACCTCACTTACAAAACGAAACACAACGCAAGCGTTGTTTCAAGTCGATTTTCGATGAGGCCGTTGGCGTATCACCACAGTCTAGCCGAAGCATGGCTCTCCCACACTTAAGATTTCCAACTCGCCTGCCCAGTATGGAGATTATAACAAACCCTTCTCATATAAAACATGACCAGTAAACCGTCACGGACAGTTCCTAACATCGATCATGTTGACAAAAGGAAAAACGTGAAAAACATGAGGAAACAAGAAACAAAAACCCCTCATCAAAGAAAACAAACATAATCATCTCTATCAATACCGATGTAGGAAAAACAAAATGATTGAATATAACATGACAAACAAATTCTTATAAGACAATATACTATTGAATCTTCGAATGATCTGAAGATCAGAGAGCCCTCGACCCTCATCACGTGATCAGACAAATGACGTCACACATCGCCGCCATCTTGTAAAACAATAGCTACATGGATCATGGGGAATCAATGAGTCGTTTTTGTTGGGTTGGGTACGGTTCACGTTCAGAAAAGGTCTGTTTTACTTTTAATGAAAATGACGATAGTGCTGATATAACAATAACACCCTTTAAACCAATAATCATAAAGTGCACATTCCTAGATCAGAATCTACAACAGTAATGAATTTTCCGTTCCTGAGACACATCTCAATTACGAGACCAGATCGGTCGACCTGATTACGTATGAAATTGGATTCCATTCTAATAGCCTTAAGGCATACATCATGTCCCAATGTTCAGGACCCTTCAGGCAAGGTTTAGGTTATATGGAGCTGAAATTTATCCTATAATCTGGTAGATAGGCTTGAATTTGTTACTTGGCAAGATGAATTGTTGGATATGTGAGTAGAGGACATTTTTTTCCCAGCCTTGTGAATATTATGAAAATGTTAAACGTTGCCCTACGCTAGGTTTTTGTGCGTTTACAAATGTACAATTTCACATAAATATGACTCCCAGATACTATGAAGATCATATAAAGAGTTGCTTTGTGCGTGAATCAAACCTGCGTGTGTTTCAGGTGTCGATTGACGGTACCAATTGCTTACCGTCAGGTGATTTTGCGGTCTGCTCGTTTACCGACTTACACAAAAAAAAACACATTATTTAAATCAGAACCAAAAAAATAACTTGGCGCTTCACTATCGCGATCCTGAAATCTGCGTGAAACCAACGGAACTTATGAAAAGGTACTGAATAATGAATCAACCACATCAGCAACTTTTTCAGCTTCGAAAAAAGTTTTTAATACTTTCCTAGATTTCAGCACTTAAACAGTTAGCATTATAAAAGACTAGGTAACTTTTTTTTGTCTAAGTTTTTCATAAGGTCGATGTCAGCGAAAAGTCTTACCGCCGTACTCAGAGTCATTCTATAAGTATATACCCGAACCTTAGCATAAATAAATGCGAAAGTGAATTTATGTGTTGTGTCTTTATATGTATGTTTGTTACTCAATCACGTCAAAACGGCTGAAGCACACACACACACACAACTTCACGCCTTTTATCCCCGAAGGGGTAGGCAGAGGCGCACATTACGGCATGTAATGCCGCTATACAATGTACACCCACATTTCACCATTTGTGTTATAAGGCCCATGTAATACCCATGTAAACGGCTCAAGCAATCGGGACAAAATTTGGAACAGTTGTAGATTATAGTCTGGAATAACATATAGAATACTTTTCATCTCACGGTATCGCGGACAAAGCCGCTGGCAGAACCTAGTAACAAAATAAAACCACCAAACAACAAAACAACGACCACACTTATAAAATTTTAAAACAGTTACTCAATAAGAGAAGATATAATTATTTGCAGAGAAAAGTTCAATTATAAAATGTAAAAAGGGTTTCCATCCAACCCGAGGGCCTTCAATTTGCGCCCCGTTCCGTTTTCTGCTCTAAAAATAAATTTAATTATTTTTCTTTTGGTTTCCATTGATGAAGATATTTCTCTAATGAACTGAGAATGAAAAGTATTGACGGTTTTATGGTTGAGTTGTTAAACAAGGGGTTTTTATGGTATAAGCCGGTAAACGAGCAGACGGATCAGCTGATGGTAAGCAATCGCCGCCGCCCATGGACACTTGAAACACCAGAGGCGTTACAAGAGCGTTGCTGGCCTTTTGGGGGTTAAGAATTTAAGGGTTATTGGCGAATTGGAGACCGGGAAGACTCAGTAGAAAGTTTTAAGGATATTAACTTACTTAAAAAAAATTGAGGCCGGACAGAAAATTTAAGGCGGTAATTTAAAAAAATGTTTATTACTTAATATACAATGTGATAGGGGCGAGACTTCTAACCCGTTAAGGCTGAGTTCTACACCTAATTTTATTGTCGTCGAATCGAAGTGGTCGAATCCCCTCCCCCTAAAAGTTATGGCTATTTTAATATTTTTTTTACTTTTTTTGATATCAAAGGTTGTATGCGTCGTAGAAACAAAAAAATACAACAAACGGTAGCTAATAACCTTGGCTAACTAATTCATTACTTTTTTTCATATGTTTGATAATGTTTTGGTGAGAAAAAAAATCATTTGTGAATTATTTTTACCGAAAAAATCACAATTTTTCAATATTTTCAATTAGGGGTTCAACCCCCCATATTATTTTTTTTGTCGATAAAATTAGATGTAGTACTCAGCCTTAACGGGTTAGAAGTCTCGCCCCTATCACATTGTATAACAGATACATTTTATGCGAATTTGGCCTCCTCTACAAAAGAGAGGTTTTCTATGGCAAATTCCTCATAACCTTGAAATCTGAACACTTGACAATCAAATTAAAAATCTTGACTGCACGGTTAGCGCGATGGCTGGGCAACCGGCTGCCTCGCAACGTGTATCGGGTTGGATTCCCGCACTTAGAAACTCTTTGTGTGATCCACAAATTGTTGTTTCCCACGACACAGAAGAAAATACTAGTGTGGGGCAACGTTAAAAAAAATAAAGAGCGCTCTAAAACTTCTTTAAAGATACATCATTGCACTGATTTCCTTTAAACATACATAAAAGAAATCTACAAAAATGTAATAAATATATACAACGTAATTTGCCGTTATCAGCCCAGCGTAGTCATTACGTGCAGTCTCTAATATCGCCAGGTGTTAGATAAAGTTCATTCACCCCGCCACCGGATTATCAGAGGTTTAGGGGTTTAGCAAGTACCCGAGCTTTGCTGTTTGCAGATTAAAATGTAACACAATTTGCTTTGCGAAAGGTTTTTGTTTTGTTTTTTGATTGAAGGGTGATTAGTAAGGAAGTGTGTGTTTCGGTTAAGATTATTTTAATAGGTATTCGTTGAGGTTTAGATATTTTTGGGTTATCCGTGTGGATATAATGAGATTGAAAATGTGCCCAGACTGATTTCTAGCAATATAGTCAAAGTCAATATTATTAATTATTTTAAATAGACCAGGTAGACGCCGACTTCTTATCAATCGGTACCTATAGAGTGGATAACCTATCAGTACTTATAATGGTCATTTTTGGAGTAATCGGTGAACAAATAAAAAATACAAACATCCGAACGTAGTACCTCCTGCTTTCTTGAAGTCGGTAAAAATCAGCACTTTTGTAATCAACCCTGAAATCATTGTTTTCGTATACCCACTTAAATGCAAAATTTCTATCTTCTTTTATAATCTAAATACTCTTAAAACCCCTAAAAATTTCACAGCGACAGATTACAATCCCGAAACACTTAACCATATCTTTATCTCAACAAAATATACAATCCCCAAAGGTAATGTTAACAGACGAAGTCGCGAGCATAGCTAGTGTATCTCACGTCTGTCTACCCGTCAGTGGTTATATGACAAATGTGTGCGACCTTCGTACGACATGATGCGTATTACTGTGACATTTCGCGTAAAAAATGGCGGCCACATAAACGTTTTCCTTTTGCCTGCCCTTAGAGAAATGTTATGAATATAATGTTCCTGTGTGAAGGATTGACTGATCAGATCAAATTGTTTTACATAGTGTTTAGGGAAATCTAGGTTTTTAGGTTTTGTTTTCTTGTAGATTCTTATTATAGAAAATGTGGGGTGACGATAAAATTAATTATAATTGTACACTTGTACACTATGAATGCATTAAAGAAATTTGATTTTATTTGAGTCCTAACTCTTTCCCTGGATTTCATAAGAGACCCACATAAAAAACCAACACGTTTTTTTTTTCTTTTTAAAAAACGTTGCCTCACACTAGGATTTCCTCCTGTGTCGTGGGTGCGTTTACAAACATACAAGTTCACATACACATGACACCCAGACCCGAAACAATAATTTGTGGATCACACATAGAGTTATTCCGTGCGAGAATTGAATTCCGCTACACGCTGCGCGGCAGCTGGTTGCCCAGCCACCACGCCAACCGTGCAGTCGTTTACCGTGCATACAACACAGGCCAGAGACCAGGGGGCCTACTCCGGTTTTCGAATCCGAAGTTTCGTTTAATCTTCGGCCGTAGGTTTTATTGATTTACTAATAGAATTACTTGAAATAACGTTTCATTTTTAATTTCATATCAAAACCTATTTATTTATTTTCATTTCATTCGTTCATTTTTGTTCACAAAGTTAGCAATAAATAGAAATGTAGAATGCAATCTGCGAAGTTTTTTCGTTCGTCCGTTCATTGAATTAGAGTAGTCCCCCAGGTAGTAGCGCTCTCTGGTAAACTTGAACATTTTAGCTGCGATTTCAAACCCATCTATTAAACATCAATATTATGTATAAGTAAATCCTTTTATGTAGACGAGGCTCATAGCCTAATAATGTTGATTTCTCAAGTGTAAACAGTAAGTTACAACTATCGATATTGTCACTTTATGTACTTAGCAATAACTTCGAAGTGAGGTACCTGTGTAAGATCCTGATTAGTTATTTGCTAAGTAGAGTCTTGTTGATATCTATAGTTCTGTATCGTTACACCTTCTATCCCCAAAGGGGTAGGCAAAGGTGCACATTAGAACACGTAACGCCGCTATACAATGTACACTTTTCACCTTTTGTGTTAAAAATTCAATGTAATAGAGGGAGAGCCTATTGCCATACACCAGACACAATTCCAAACTTCCTGTTACTACTAAGTTTTTTTTTAAACCGAATTATAATGCGTATTTTATAGAATTAATATTAGAAAGGGTTACTATTACATTTTAAAGTTGTAAATTTTTAAAATACATCCAAAACCATAACATGATTTCAAATGACTTCTATTGGTAAAGGATCACATCGTGTGCAAGTTCCATTACCATTTAACCAGATTTTAACTTACAGAAGAATTGGTCCTCATAAAAGAAAGAATATCAATATCAGGGTACCATACCCCTCTTCATTGAATAGCAAAACATCATGTTATGTCAAAGCACATTGGTCTAAGGTACCCCGTCAGCGATCGACGTTAAAGGGTTGACTTGTAACATGAATATTGTATGAAGTGGGGTAAGTTTGATAAACGCTAGGTGTCAAACGTCAAATATATCCCTAGTCTAAATAGATTAGAGGGTTAAAGCATTGTTGGGTTAAAGGCAGGTTTAGTTAATTTGAGGGTTAGTAATGTCCATTTTGTTTGTTTGAATAGGTTTGTGTGTTAGAGTTTATCGTCGCGTTATTTGTGTGGCTGTGTTGTGAGATCTTGGTTTTGTAGATATAAATATCAGCTTTCATAGTGCTAATGGATATTAATTTGACGAGACGAGTCTGAATTCAGGAGTACAATTTGTAAATCACATTTTTTTTCCATGTTGGGATCGAACCCACGGCACGTTGCGTAGTAGCCGTAGTAGTAAATTGATTAATTAATTAATGTTTATTATATTTTACTTTACCTGTTAATTATCAAATTTTAGTAATTTTAACTACTGAATTGTAAAAAAAAATATGACAAGGGCACAGACTAAGATTTCACAGAGAATCTAAATTAATTATTAAACTAGAAGTAAAAAAAAATAATTTAAAATAGTTTTAATTATAAGACAAAAAGACCACTTCACTTTCTTTTCTTTGAGAAAATCAACAAACGGTAATATAAAAATTTCTACGGCAATACCCAAAAATATTCCCCACTTACCCCCCAAACTATTTATCACCCACAAAAACCTGTCACATTACCGCTAAACGTGTATCAACAAAACTTTCTTTCCTTCCTTACTAACAACAGGAGAAAACAACTACAGAACCATAATACAACCTTCGTAGGGAACCTTAATTTATGACGTCACAGTCTGTGCCCACAGCTACATATCGACGGTTAAAAGGAAATAGGGTATAAGCGACATTTTGGTCAAAAATGAGTTTATTATGCTATCCAACGTAAAATTTTTCGCTCTTTCGAATGCGCTTACTCTCATGGCTCTACGATGACATTTTTGGGTATAAGCGACAAAAAATGAAATGTTCAGGAGAGCCGTTTAAACTCGTCTGTCGTCAAAAGAATACTAGGAAAATGTTTTTTTTTTTTGCTAGGGTATAAACGCCAAAAATGTCGTTGTAAAGCCATGAAAGTAAGCGCATTCGAAAGAGCGGATTTTTTTACGTAGGATAGCATAATAAACTCATTTTTGACCAAAATGTCGCTTATACCCTATTTTTGACTGTCGATATTATCAACCTATTCAAAACCAGTTTATGATGGTCTCGCTTTATAAGATCTTTCGACACATTCAAAGGTCAGGTTATACTGGTTATACATAGCCTGATGTGACGCCCTTTACCCCAAACGATGATTTCCAAAGGATAACTTTTATTGCTACATACATAGCACTAGCAATTCAAGTTCCCCTTGTCAAAATTCTTCGTTGAAATCTCGACCTTATTATTAGAAAAATAAAGTTTAAATTGAAATTAGACTGAAATGAGTAGGTTGATCTGCTCGCGTCTGTACAGACCACTAGTACTTAGTAATTCAAGTTATCCTTTGCCAAAATTCTTTATTACATTCTCAACTTAATTCGGTATCTAATAAGGTTGAATTTCTATTGATAGATTGGTGTAGGTTGATCTGCTGTTTCCTATGGTGAAAGACAACGGTCGTAAGATTGGAAATTGTTATTGTTATGTGTGAGGGGCGTGGATTCGACGCTTGGACAGCTCTAATCCGTTTTTTTTTTACGATAAGAAACTGTTCTTGGTTTTTGGTAAATGTGATGCGAGAATTTTATTATAACTTTCGTGAGACATACTAAATTCATTATTATGTTATCGGCTTATTCACGTAACTGTTTGACGAGGAACTCGACTAGTTTCAAGCCATCCTAGAGGCTCATATTCGTCGTGTGTCGCGGAACTAGTCGAGTTCCTCGTCAAACAGTTACGTGAGAATTTTATTGTTGTGACCGGGCGAGGGGTCTCGGGTTCGATTCCTACATCGGGCAAAGTATTGCTAAGATTTTTCAGTTTTTCGATAATTTTCTCAGTAGTAACATGGAGTCTAGAAATGTATCGGGTCTACTAAAATTGTTTATTTCAACATATGGCATTAGGTTCGCCCTTCAACATAGAACTCATGAAATGTTTTGTGGAAAGTGGGTACTACATTGAAAAACAGCTCTTTTGCTTACCCCTTCAAGAATTAAAATGGCGTGACGGTATTTACACTAAACTTGTATGTGAAAGTCTTATTTTATTTTGTCTAATTTTTTTTTTTTACATTTGATGGGTCGACGTTTGGTCACTATCTCGCTCTATCGTCTTATCTGATGATAAGTGATAATGTGGCCTACGATGGAGCACGTCTGCACATAAACAACCAACCCAACTAGCACAGACAGGCTGCATAAGAGTTGTATTTGAGTTTCCTTTTAAACTAAAAGCTGTACAGTCAGGCTGTACAAAGGCTGAATAAGCGCTTATACAGCCGTTATAATCGTAAAAAGGGCCCAAATTATACAGCTTATCGCGTTAGTACAGCTGTATAATAACTGTACAAGAACAAGATAAGCTGCTTAACAGCTGCATTAGAGCTGTTGTGTGGTATCGGAGGAAACCAATAGATTACAGTTGACCTCTTGTAAATACCGTGTAAAGATAATAGTTCAAAATCGGTTTTTGAAGAGAATTTTAGATGAATACAAAAATAAAGTACTTAATTGTAATTTATTTTTCCCTCCGGAACTTATTGTGACAAATGGCAACCATTTCAGTTGCTGTTGTTATTGTGTAAAGTATTGGAATTTTTAGTGGTGGCACTTGCTAATACATGAGGTGAACTTCAAGTGCCGATTCATATTTATTGTGAACCTATGCATATATTTTAACTAAATTTTCACGGGCCGGCAAAATAATCAAGCAAACATTACAGAAAACATCAAAAAAGGTAAGTGAGTGCGTTTGTTTTTGAGGTTAGAATAAGAAAATGTAATTGAAATAACTAACCAGAGGACAAAAATAACACAGTTTTATCTTATAATCATGATTTGGATGTGGCTGTGGCCAAATAATGACTAAAATCCCTTTATTGTTATTTTATTTTTGTCTTTATTTAATTACAAAATGGCGAGAATTTAGAACAGCCTAAAGAGTATTGACAGTGTTGTATAGTCTTATAGGCTGTACTACATAAGATATGAATTCTACAATGCAGCGATTAGTTCTTAATCAGTTTTATAATAGAATATTTGTATTATTTCGGCTATATAATAATAATAATAGAATATTTGTATTATTTTTTTGTGTTATTATATTCTCACAAACAGAAATTATAAAACTAGTGTATTTATAATAGTCTACAATTAAGCCATTAAAAAGAAGTTCAAGATTCGAGTCACTAAAAAAGACTAAAGCTGTATTGTAGCTGGTATTTACATTTTTAGTATTATAGTACCTTCTCTGACAGAAATTATAAAACTAATGTAGTTACAATGGTCTACAATTACGCCATTAAAACGAAGTTCGGTAACGGTGTTGAAGTGTACCATTGTACAGAAAAATGTATCGGGTGAGACAATGATAACACTTAGAGCTGTAATGGGGAAGTTATCTCATACAAAATACAGCCTTTATACAGCTTTAAAGATAAAACACTACTTGAAGTGTCACACAATACTTCAAGTGTTATTATAGAATTTTGGTATTCTATTAAGACACCCTAAGCTTAAACCGATTCCATAATACAGTCTTTATAAAGATTGAGCTGTATAATAACTGATAATCCCCTCTTGTAAAGAGAAAATAATTTTTTGACACTCTTGTAAGTCTCTTAAAGAATTATAAGTTTTAAATAGGCTGTTTTATGGATGATACCAACGCTTGTGTGCTGCTTGGGTATTCACTCGGGCTTTGAAGACACCCAGGTTATACCCATCAGGAAACACAGACTCCGGCAAAGAATTCCACTCCCTAGCAGTTTGCACAAGGAAGCTTTCATTTAAATTAAATTAATAATCAATAATTAATATAAATTATTATGATGAAAGCGACAGCGATGCGGACGAGTACTTCGACGCCTTACGAGAATTTTTATTTTATTTTTTCTTTATTTTAGTTTTAAATTAGTTTTTATTCCTTTTTTTAGGTATTTTTAATTGTACATAATGTGTAAGTAATCATAATAATTTACTTCGAATAAAAATTTGTAGACTACAAAAAAAAAGTTATTTAATTCAACTTTTATTACCTTCTACAATACCAATGAGACAGATTTGAACAATCTAAAATTAAGAAATAAAAAATATTCTTCGGTTACGCTTATCTGGTGGTTAGAGAGAGGAAAATAACTATTTCCCCAAAGTAAAACCACTTAGAATTATCTAAATGTAGCGTCGTTGTACAAAGTCGAGATTTTGCCTAACATTGTTATTTTAACTATTATTGTACTTAGTTTTATTTTATCTTTCATCTTATTCTAGTTCTTATAATATCGTTGCTTTGGTTTTTCTCTTGTCGTGTTGCCTAAAGTGTTATTTTGTTTTATGACTAAGAGGCAGTTTAAAGTTAAAACTAAACGATTTTGGTTCTCAAAACTTGTGCCAAATTACGTATAATGAGATTCAGAATTACATTCTAACTGATTATAATGACTTTCATGTAATAGCGGAGGCTGAGGGTGCTTTTCACTAAAACTACGAAAATGTAATAGCTAAGATGCAGAACTGGGGACCGTTTCCACTGCTACTAAGCTACGTAGTTGTGCGAGGAAGATGCACAGCTCGAATATGCGATGTATCGATAGTAAGGGTCCATATAAAAAACATAGTTTAGCTGAGTCCGTTTCCACCAGTGCTAAGCTATGTGTACCAATGAATAGGATTGGTGGAAGCCAAACGCATCCACATCAACGTAACATAGTAGTACATCTCTGGTGGTAAAGCACCCTAATTGTCGTGTAATCCAGGCTATTTTTAGCTCATGCTACAATCCCTACTGTAGTAATAATTTAGAATACCGTACATTACCTATAATCAAAAATTAGACAAAAAATTTTGGTATCAATTTTGTATTGGGTTTGATAGCAAATAACTATTCAACCTTCACTATTACAAAAAACTCCATCATATAACCCACGTAGATCTAAGTATTATTTTTCGAAAACCTTTTTGCACCTTACGCCCCTTAAATCCAAAAATCGAATTATCATGCCCAGTAAAGAAGGAAAAACATCTTTGTGATGATTTCTAGGGCCCTTTGAAGGTATATTTTGAAAAGATTTTCGCATAAAGGTCCAAATAGCATAAGGGCCTGACTGAGGGTCCAAAAACATCAGATAATGTATCGAAATCGGCTTGAGGAACACAAAGGCTAGCTTTATTGGGCTTGACATACATGGCCAAAATATATCAGGGAAAATCCATTCCATTCCACATTCATCTGAGAAATGGATGAAAATACGTCATCCTTGGTACCTTTTTAGGGTTCTGTGACTCAAAGGGAAGGAGTAGACGTGTGTTGGGTCATTTTGTTGTCCGGCTATCAATGCCTTTTAGGTCAGGTAGATGTGTGGAATTGATAGTAGAGTGTGAAGCATCTTGGAGCAATGGAAATTCAAGAATCTGATGTCGATATCGAACACAAAGTTAATGTTGTTTATGTCGATAAAAAACACATTTCGAAATAGCCTAACCGTGAAAAGATAGTTTTAAGCAAAATCTCGGAGCTTTTATATGTTATTTCCATTCAAAGCTACACTTAGGAACGAGCACCTAGTTTCACTGACAGACAGACAGACGGACTATTCAATTTGACATTTCAAAACTGCCTAATTAATGCTTTGAATTTGACATTTAAGAACTTTCAGCACGTGTCATATTAAAGTATTAAATCGATAAGTTTCAATATCACAAACAAAACCAGATATTTATTTTGATTGCTTATGAATGTACCATCAAAAAACTTAACATTTCAAACCGCAAATATGAACGGAACTCACACTAAGTGAGTCACAGTCTAACTTAACCAGTTTTTCAGGCCAGGGCCGGGTGTAATAATAAAATCAGCCTTTATAAATCGGGTGTCGTACCCAAGACCTTTGAAAGGCATTCAGTTACAGAGAAACTGAATTTTGGGGTAACGTTCCCTGGCTTTTTCAAGGTGTTGACAAATATTTGAAATGTGATCCGACATTTGGTATGTAAAGGTATTTTTTTTGGATTTGTACGTAAAGTATAGTTGAGTGAATGTGTGTTAGGTTTTAGGGTTCGATTTTTATGTTCAGCAAAATTTCATTTTAGTCTAACTTTTCTTTTCTTTTTAAAAAAAAACCTTGCCTCACTCTAGGATTTTCTCCTGTGTCGTGAGTACGTTTACAAACATACAAGTTCACATGCACATGACATCCAAACCCGAAACAACAATTTGTGGATCACACAAAGAGTTGCTCCATGCGGGAATCGAACCCGCTACACGTTGCAAGGCAGCCAGTTGCCCAGTAATCGTGCCAACTGTGCAGTCAAAATGGTTTGGTTAAGATTTTTGTTTTATTGTTGTCTCAAATTAGGACATTTTCCTGTATAATAGTTGCTTTTACAAATATATAAATTCACATATATAATACAGATCCTACCCAGACCCGGAACAATAATATGTATTTTGTGAAAGAACAATGAGTTGTTCCGTGTGGGAATCGATCCCGGTACACGTTACGTAGCAACCGTCGACCGTTTTGTAGATAATAACATTATAGTGTAGTTTTTTTTTTTTTTTACATTTAATGGGTCGACGTTTGACCGCTATCTCACCTGATGGTAAGTGATGATGCGGCCTATGGTGGAGCACGTCTGCCCATTAAGCAACCTATTCACTCGGGCCTTGAAGACACCCAGGTTATACCCATCAGGAAACACAGACTCCGGCAAGGAGTTCCACTCCCTAGCAGTTCGCACAAGGAAGCTTGAAGCGAAGCGCTTCGTGCGAGTGGGTGGGATATCTACCATGAAGCGGTGACGCCTCGCCGATTGTCTTGTGGTTCGATGATGAAAAGGACTAGGGGGAATCAAGTTGTGCAATTCCCCCGCACACTCTCCGAAATGTATCCGGTAAAAAACGGAAAGGCTTGCGACCTTGCGCCTGTGTTCAAGGCTTTGAAGCCGTTCCTCCACAAGCGCATCATCGTTGATGAGCTTCTTGGCACGCCTTTCAATGTGTTCGAGCGCATCTAGCTGGCATTTAGCCGAGCAGTCCCAAAGGTGAGAACAGTATTCCATACATGACCGAACCTGCGCTTGGTACAGGCTCAGCAGTTGTTTCGGTGTGAAGTACCGTCTCACCTTCGAGAGGATACCCAACTTCCTACCAGCCAGATGCGCCTTCGACTCTATATAAGAGCCGAAGTTTAGCGTTGGCGATAGAATTACGCCCAGAAGCTCTAGATGATCCGATATTGGAACGGATACATTTCGGAAAGTAGGAGCCAGCGGAAATTGACTCCGTTTGGCAGAGAATAGACACGCCTGGGTTTTGGTAGCGTTGAACTTGACCAAGTTGGCGTCACCCCAATCGGAGACCGCCTTCAAGGACGAGTTCAACCGTTCGACCATGGATTCTCTTAGAGACTGGATCTGTGTTCCGCTAGTCCGCGCATCGGACACATACCTTTCAACAACTGTGCTGTCATCTGCAAACCCAAAGATACCGGGCTTAAGCAGGTCGTTGATGTGCAGCAAAAAGAGCGTTGCTGAAAGTACTGACCCCTGAGGGACTCCGGCGTTGATACCAAATTGGTCAGACGAGCAGCCATCGATGACTACTCGAATTGACCGACCGCAGTTATTTGGTTTCAAGTTCGATTTCAAGGTTAAACAAAATAAAATGTCATTTAAGATTTACTTGACGAGTTTTTTGTAGTAAAATCGGATTTGGGACGGATACGGGAACGTACGATCTTCACCAAAAACATTTGATTTTTATGACTTTTGTAATAGGTGTTGTTGAAAACTCTACCGTATGGAGATACTTCTTATGGCTTAATTTAAACCATATAATATTTTTTGGCTGACATTATACGAAATATGAGCGAAATAGGCCCAATAGTTACGCCAAAAAGTGCATTATTCTTTTTGAGCTAATTTGAACACTCTTTACAAATATGGCATTATAACAGCAGCGCCGCATGTCCGTAACATTCCTAGACAACCTACAACATTACAGCTCTTCTGTGGTCAAGGTACATGGAGTTGTTCACACAGAATTTAATACTTGATTTATTTAATTTGATAATTCAAATTTTTAATTTTTCTCATTTCGTTGAAATATTTTGTTGTAATATGCTTCTGTGGACGAGTACTACTTGTAGTTTTATTTAAATCATATAAGTGATCTCCATACTGTATATCATTTCCTTTAGGACGTAAGTCGTGATAATAGAGAACCTTTTTTTTGAGGGAGTAAATCTTACAATGAGTTGTCCCGCCTTGGTTGAGGTGGGAGGGAGTGTCAGACTCTTACTGACTAAAAACCACCCCGTTCCTTCTCCTGCTTTGAGCCGGAGTCCCGGTAACCTGTTACGTTGTCCGCAGCTCCAGAAGTCGCCTACGCCTGAGTCCTAAAAAAATATAGAATAATTTGGCCTGAAAGCCAACATGTCGAGTGTGGGAGAACCATGCTTCGGCACGAATGGGCCGGCTGGACCGGAGTGATACCACGGCCTCACAGAAAACCGACGTGAAACAACGCTTGCGTTGTGTTTCGTTGTGTGAGTGAGGTTACCGGAGGCCCAATTCCCCCCTTCCCAATCTTCCCCATCCCCAATTCCCGAACAACAACCCTTAAATTCCTAACTCCCAAAAAGCCGGCAACGCTCTTGTAACGCCTCTGGTGTTTCAAGTGTCCATGGGCGGCGGCGATTGCTTACCATCAGGTAATACGTCTGTTCGATTACCGGCTTGTTTCATAAAAAAAAAAAAAATGTCGAACACATATTCCTTCTCCTGCTTTGAGCCGGAGCCCCGATATTTCAGTACCTAAGGTACACTATTCGCAATACAGTAAACCACTTGTAGAAAGCTAATGGTTTCGCATTGCGTCACATTTGTCAGGCGTTGTTTCGTTGTAAGCGTGTAATAAGTCTCGTACATGTAGGTATTGTAGGTACTTGTTCTCTAGAACATTCTACTAAACTAAATGGTTATATGTTGTGGGTTTTAGGTAATTGAACTTTAGTCATATATTTTTGTGGGTAGGTAATTGAAGTTTAGTTTTTTGAAGATACTTTTTTTTTGTAATTGAAGTAAGATAAGGTTGCATTCCTACTTTTTGGTTAATGTAATGCTCTGTTCAATTGGGTAGTTTCCTTAGTCATATTAGAATTTTCTATACAATAAAATATTCAAAAATAATCACAATGTCATGCATAGATTTAATGATCAATACAATTTTCTAAATGTTCTAGCTAATTTACTAGAAATAATTCTAATATTTGACGTAAAAATCTAAATGTCATGATGCACTATTCCATACAAAATTCAGTAAAAAATCTGTTTTGACGTTTCGAAAAAAAGTATTGAATTGACTAGTAGGAAACTAGCCTATTGTTAATTCTACGTAAAAATATATTTTAAAACTGAAGTTTTGTGAAATGTTCACTATAATTATTTCTAGAGGAAAGTAACCTTCCTCTGTAAAACAACTGTTGTTTTAAGAATTATTTTCACTTTCGAATTTTCTGCTGACTCGAGAGTTTTACAAACGCATCAGACTTTATAAGTATGTCTTTCTATTTTCAGGTATGTGCTTAGTGAAATTGTTTAATCGGATGGACATCTTACTTTTGCTACTAACAGGTAAGCTAATTTTATAACTTTTATCTAAACAGGGTGCCGTGTAAATCGACGTCCAAATGGAACCAGATGATCGGCAAGGTTCCAACTGTTATCAGAAAAATAACAGTGACATATGTGTTATCCACAAAAAGTACAACCTGTGCTAATCTTTTGACTGTTGTTACTAGAAATCTTTTAACTCTTTTTGCTAGAAATCTTTAATTGAATTACAAAATGGTGAAAAGTGGGTGTACATTGTATAGCGGCATTACGTGCCGTAATGTGCACCTCTGCCTACCCCTTCGGAGATAAAAGGCGTGACATTGCATCAATTATTAGTGCTGACAGCTAGTAATGATAAGTGCAGTACATTTATTTTAACACGTTAACCGCCACATAGGTCACCGGCGACCTACGTTAGTGGAGGATTTGAATTCAACAGTTTTCTAATTAATGGCAGTTTAAGGCTTAAAACTTTTTCTAACAATTTCTTCCTTAAAAATAACTCTACAGGTTCTATTTAATGGCTATAATGCTGAAAAGTTTCATGACCTGCGTCGACGTGAACTTTGAGAATTTCAGGCAAACTTCCTGAAAATATAAAAATGATTTTAAAACCTTTTCTCTTTGTAACATTAAGAATATTATTCTAGTTTCAATATGGAGTCGGGAGTAGTGTTGTTCCATGTCGGAACTAATACGTAAAAATATCCGAAAAGTCTTGCGAATATTCTTTTGAAGTGCAGATATTTTAAGAAAGAAAGAAAGAAAAAATATTTATTTGTAAAAACACACAACGCTTGCGTACACAGGAGGTTACAGGAGGCCCAATTGTCTCTCTTCCCATTCATCCTAATCTCCGATTCCCCAGCAACCCTTAAATTCCTAACTCCTAAAAGGCTAGCCACGCACTTGTAACGCTTTTTGTGTTTCAAGTGTCCATTCCGCCAAGGGCGGAGGCGATTGTTTACCATCAGGTGACTCGTCTGCTCGCTTACTGGCTTATACCATAAAAAAGCACCTTTTTTAAGTCAGTTAAAAAACGTTTACAATTTTAAAATAAAACCAAGAATATTTCATGTCAGAAGATTTCATTTCAAAGTCAATTTCATTCGTTTGCACACGGGAAAAAAATGTTAAAACTATAACATGAATTTTCGAAGGCATAACGTAAAAACGTTTCCATCTGACAAAAAACTGTTAAAAACCGTTTAAAAAACGTTGAAAAACGGTTGTGTAAAATAAAGCATTTCATTGCGTCTATATTTTTGGTATGCTGTTCAGACGGGCATATTTTAAAATGTAGCTTATGGTCCATGCATGTGCTTATTTTGTTTTTAACACTGAAAATGGAAATATATTTCTTATTTATCTTTTGGAAACAAATATGAAATAAATGTCTTTTTGATGTAAATCAATGCGACATTTTGTTTGTGATTTTTGCAGACAAATATTAAAATTGAAACGCCTAGATTTTTCAATCGTGTCGTGGAAATTGTAATACGTTTTTTTTTTATTTCATATTTATATTTTTGATGTATCAAAAAGTGGATGTATTGTACATAATTTCACTATTCGTCACCCTATTTCTTGCCGAATATGGCAGTCGCACTACACCGCTTTTTTTTTGAGGGGGAAAATCTTCCAATGAGTTCTTTCGCCTTAGGTAGGGCAGTTCCATTATGCATCTTCCTTTTTTTTTTGTTTATAAAAACGTTGCCTCACACTAGAATTTTCTCCTGTGTCGTGGGTGCGTTTACAAACATACAAGTTCACATACACATGACACCCAGACCCGAAACAACAATTTGTGGATCACACAAAGAGTTGCTCCGTACGGGAATCGAACCTGCTACACGTCACACGTCAGCCGGTTGCCCGGAGCTGTGTACTACCTAGCGGGTTTACCGGGGCTCCGGCTCGAAAAGCAGGAGAAGGAACGGGGTGGTTTTTAGTCAGTAAGAGGCTGACACTCTCTCCCGCCTCAAGGCGGGAGAAGTCATTGAATGATTTTCCGCCCTCAAAAAGGGCAGTTCCAGCATGCATCTATTATGCGTTATTATATTGTACACGAAGAGTTTTGTATGTTTTGAACGAAAATAAACCGACGAAGGGAACGGGAGCGGACCTTGGAACACAAAAACTGACCCGATTGTTATTTCGAGAGCTTTACCTACTGACAGCTGACATTATTGCCTAACTATTTCTGTAATGGACAAATAAACATGATGGTTTTGGATGATTCTTTCCTAATGGATATTTTATTAGGAATCACACTAATATTATAAAATGTGAAAGACTTTTTGTTTATAAGTTTGTCTGGAAATCGACTGTTGAAACTACTGGACGGATTTTGATAGAATTTGCTATACAGACAGGGTAGCTGGGTTGGGTGATAGGACTTTTTATCCTGCGAGAACACGGGCGAAGCCGCTAGAGAAACATAATATATTTATAACCATTTATAAGAGTAGTGATGTGTGGCGACTTTTGAGCAATGTTTTCGATTCGATTTCTGTGTAAGGCAAATCTTGAAGTTGTTTTTTAATTTCTCTGTTTGTTATTTTATGGAATTGTGCCCGGTATATGGCAACAGGCTCACTGCCTATTACACGGGACTTATAACGTAAGTGGTGAAAAGTAGGTGTAAATTTGACAGTGGCATTACGTGTCATAATGTGCACTTCTACTTATCCCTTCGGGGATAAAAGGCGTGACGACACTTTTTTTAATATCAAATAATATGATGTTTATTCAAAACAAAGCATTACTAGCGTATATCTGCTTCAGATTGATCAGTCAGTCATAGCAAGAAGCACTCGCTAGTTGATGCCTGATTGTTTAGTCTCGCGTAAATCAACATTATGATTCAAACAGCATAGTTTCGTAATATTTCGATTTTGTAATCGGAACAATCCGATATGATGTATTGTTAGAGTTAGATTAATAATTGCGTCTTTGACTGCCAATAGAAAACTGTTGAAAGAAAATCCTCCGCTAACGTCGGTCACCGGTGACCACCACGGCGTTCAATGTGTTAATTTAATTTACCATTCATGTATGACTTTGAAGGGGTTTACATCACATCACATCAACAGCCTGTAAGTGGCCACTGTTGACCAAAGGCCTCTTCTCGGTTCTTCTAATCACCACGCTTGCTAAATGCAGTTTGGCGATTTCAAACTTCTAATCAGAAATTATAAAAAATGTAGAAGCAAAGAAAATTTAAAATAAAGTTCCAAAATACCTACTGGTCTTCTAACGCGGCCGCGAGCGCCTCGCTGTCAACAGCTGATCGTGCGAAAGCAAGCGCGCACAAAATTTTGTTGTTTTGTTATTGTGATAAAAATAATACTAATGAGTATACAAAAAAAGTTTCTTTGTAGTTTTGTTATTGTAAGAAAAATAAAACTAATGAGTATACAGAAAAAGTTTCTTTGGGAAAGTTGTTTGTAATCATGAGTACAATCACGTGTTTAAATATCGTTCACTAATTACCAGTCACCCTATAATTTTAATTGTAATTTTTACTTTTGATTGACGTTGAATAGATAAAATAACTCATTAAAAACTATTGCATTCCTTTAATCGTGTAAAAGGGCTTAACAATATCATCAGATAGTTTTAATTTTACGTATCCAAGTACCCGTGAATAATTCTTAAAATATCCGCAGTTACAATAGGTATCCGAATATCCGACACTGCCCCATCACTAGCAAGTAGCACAGTAGCACAAACTTTGGAGTCTTCGGGTATGCAGCTCGCATTATGCGAGTTAGTCAAACTCGAGTGGTCTGTTTCAACCATCACAGTTATTAAATCTTAAAAGAGTTTGGACTTAACTGTGTGACAAGTTTAAATAGTTTTTAAGACTTTAAGAGCTTAGTGTGAACATAATATTTGGTTAAAGCTTTTTGTTAAGTTTGTTGGTGAAAAATCAGTATCAATGTCCCTTTAAATAATGTATTATAATATTAGCTTCTGCTAGCGGCTTCCCTCGCGTTCCCATAGGATAAAAAGTACCCTGTCATGTATACCAAATTTTTTTTCAATTCTATTCAATATTTTGACTTTATCAAACTCTATTCAATATTTTGACCGTGATTGACGGACAAACATCCAAACAAACAAACTTTCACTTGTTTCGGATCTGGGTGTGATGTGTATCATTTATGATTGTAAACGCACTTATGACACAGGAAAAAAATCTTCAAGTTCTAAGTTTAGGCAAATTTAAAAGAAACCAAATATATGAACTAAAAAAATGCCCATGACGAGGAGTCACTGTGTAACTACAAACAAGTAGAGCTTTTCCCCAATAATGTACTGTGTTTTTCTTTAGATAATTTACTACATGATAGCTATTATAAAAACAAACCAAATATAAAGGTGCTCCCACACAGCAGTTATATAACAAAATTTCACATTTTGTTATACAACAATGTGTAACAATATAACATTTGCAATAGCGTGTAACATACTCTACAATTACTATTACTTACTAATAATTACTAATTGTTATAATTTGTTTAAACACAAATGTTAAATCAGTCTCTAACGTTATAAAACTTTTTTGTGTGGGAGCACCATAAAACGAAAATAAAAGTTTTATGCCTCATTCAGTAACAGATTTACTAACAAATTGACTAAAGACGACGACGAAGCGAAGAAGACACTGATATGCGGCCAAATTAGTCGAGTATTGGTAACCTCAACCTATTTGGGCACACGCCAGGAGAGAGAGGTGTCAAATTGACAAGAAATATTTAGTTTTAATTAACATAATATCGTGTGTGTATTTGCCAAAAGGGAGGGGTAGAGATCATGGAACTAGTACAAAGAGGAGATACCATAATGTAATTGTGCATTGTGACATAAACAATCGGCCCTGCTCAATGATATTACAAGTAAAAAGGTGTAGATATGTAGGTTATAAGCGCTCAGAAAGTGGCACATTAATATGTAGACAATTGGCAACGTTTTTGTAGTATGGGACCTCACATTGGTAGCGAATTGAAGTTTATATGATTTATTCGTCGGTAGACAGCGCGTCGTCAAAGTCAAAGCATTTATTCCAATGAAACCATAAATTGACACTTTTGAAATGTTAACAAATACAGAAATAAATAATAGTCTATCAGTCTGTCCTTCGGTGAAGCTAGGTGCCCGTTCCTTTAGCTTCCAATGAAGAAAAACGAGCAGAAACCTCAATTTTGTATACAAAACAAATAATATCGGAAACGTTATACGCGGAACAGTAATTTTGTAGGTCACACAAGTTGTTATTGTAGTTTTCCTCTTAATCGTACTACACACAAACAAAAAAACAAACACTTTCGCCAACTATCCAAAAACTACAGAAACAACACACCCCTGCCTACCCCACATAAACAACTAATATGTAAACAACAACAGCCTGATTCCTGTACCCTTAGTACGAGTTTGATTTATGTTGAACGAAAACGAAACGAGAGCGCGTTCGGCGTTCTGATTGGCCAGCGCGAATAAACTAACCAATCATATGGCCGAACGCGCTCTCGTTTCGATTACTTGAAACGTAAAGCAAACTCATACTAAGGGTACTGTTGTTTTTACCCCAAAACTTTGCAACGTGCAACGTGCAACATGCAACTAGAACTTGCAACAACATCGATATAACAACACTCTGTATCGTTCACATGGTGTTCACTAATTGGTGAGCTTGCACCGAACTTAGATCGGTAAGTAAGACTTGCTTAAGTTAGCACTAAGTAATGTTAGGTGGTTATGTTAGAGTCAAGTTAATTCTAAGTTAGGAGGCTATGTCAAGCTGGTTAATTGTGACTGATATTACCTAGTAGAATGTGACTGTTTCCAAGTTATATGTACTTTCAAAGATTATTTAGATACCACTGATAAACGGTGAAGGAAAACATCAGCTTGTTTGGGGTTAAAATCGCCAACCTGTATTGAGCAAGCGTGGTGAATAATACTCAAATGTTCTCTATGTGAGAAGAGGCCTTTGGTCAGCAGTGGTCACTTAATCTGTTGACGTATGTATGATGTATTGTAGAGTGACTCCTTTGTCTAACATTTTGCATGATTGTTGAGTTTGTGGCAACATCTGACAAGTGACAGATGACAGAAGTCGCACATAGACTATCGACGAGCAAATCAACGGATGACGTCATAAATATCCTGCATCGCACGTATGAAGTTTACATGCGATTAACACGAATAGAAAATCCGAACGAACTACTATCGGGTAGAAAGCCCGCCAAACACGATCACCTCGCCTGGTCGGAGGATCCTCCTTTTCTTAGGGGACTTTACTCTCTGTTCCCTAAAAGTTAATAGTTCACAATATTCCACTGCTGGACTATGAGTCTCCTCTACATAAAAAGTTGATGGTAGTTTTAAAAGATTTTAGTTTTCGAGAGAGCACTGCTGAGCACTCTGTGTGAGCATACGTGTGTATGTCCCAGTCCCTTGGTCAGCACTTAACTACAACATCTGAGGGGAAATATGCTATTATCATACAATAGATTAGCAAATAATCTTAACTGATATAAAAAAAGTTTGAAAATCCTGATATCTAATTTCGTATATTAGTAGAAATAGTAGTAGAAATTTTTATCAATATTTTTCTGTAAAATCTATCCGACACACATTAACAAATTAGCAATCTTATTTTCATGTTCCACATAAAAAGTACACTAAAAAGAAGCATTTCTTGAGGCACAGTAAATCTTGGCGTACCCTATTTTTGGCTGCCAATCCCTCATGTACAACGTTGAATAAGTTATTCAGTAATCCTAACAAGGGGTTTTTATCTCCGAAATGCGGACCCCTAAAGCAAAACCTCTTTGTTTTATTACGCCATTACTTAAACATTGAAATGGGGTTTATTTCTGGCTTTTTCGCTAATTTATGTATAATCAAACTAGGATTGTCTCGTTTTGTTGCGGTCGTGAGAGTTTTGGGGTAATATCTGGCGTCTTGGGTGTAATATTTGGATGTAGTAAAGTATTATTTCGTAAAAGCATGGATATTGGAGTTGTAGCAGAATATATCTTATGTTTTAGGTGTGTTTAGAAACATACAATTTCACATACATATATTGCAATGCCTAAAGAATTATTATATCTAGTTTATCTAAACTTTAGATTCTAAAGGTAAGCGTCCACACGCCCGCATCGTACGCATTCAGTATGACGTCATCAGTACGCATTGCATGTAGGCATTCCCAATGATGCGATCCGTACGATGTGGATCAGTGGATGCAGTTATATGAATTTCTATACAAGTCAAACTAAAATCCATTGCGTGCGATGCGTATGATGCGGACGAAGCGTACCATAAATTAACATTGTACGTAAACAAAACCGTAAAAAAAAACAACACTTATACTCCTATTCTTATGCGAACTCTATACGATACTTCACAATACCAACGAAAAACCGATTTCCAAACTCTTCAGCGCAATACTCGTATGTTTATTTACCCCATCAAAGTTCAGAAACGCCGTATAAATACCCGCACAGTGCTATCATTCATTCTGCTTCAAACAGAATCGAATAATACGTGCTTTTATTTCTAGCAATCCGGTTAGCACAGCCCACTGGGTTCATCAAGTATACGCCGGTAAATAACTGCGAGAAATGTTGCACTGTGTGTTGCAAAGCGTTGCGTGTAGCGTTGCGTAGTTTCATGTGCAACGTTGCGTGTAACGTTGGAGTTTTGATGTGTGTGTTTAAAATGTTGTTTTGTTTTTTTTTATTTGTTTTTATTTATTATGTCAACAACATTAACAGACTGTGAAAATTAATTACTGAACTATGAGTCTCCTCTACCTGTAAACTGTAAAGGTTTGCCATAATATATATATACTTAGTAAACGGGTTGGAGATTGCAGTTTAAAAGGTTCAAGTTTATCAAAAAGCGATGCTACCCGGTCTTTATCAAATGTATAATCTCTTAGTCAGGGCTTACTACTGTTAAAGTTGAAGTCAAAGTAAAAACGAAAGTCAAAGTCAAAATTATTTATTTCAAATAGACCGGGAAGGCACTTTTGAACGTCAAAGCAAATATTATAATATAAAAAAAAAACTGTCTGTCGGTCAGTCCTCTAGTGAAGCTATTTGCTCGTTCCAAAGTGTAGATTCCTATGGAGAAGAACGAGCAAGAAACTCCATAGGTTACTCTTTACTGACTCATACCCGTGGGAAGAGGAAAGTTGGTATCAAAATCCTACACACACGCAGTTTCATAACATTATGCGTGTAATAACCATCCTTTGTTAACCAAATACATAATCCGCATACATACGACGCCCCGTGGATTCGCTCGCAACAGTTCCAAGCGAATTACCCGCGCTTAATAGTAGTAACATTTATAGTTAAGTTATTGTTTGGCTTTCAGCTGAAAAGCACTTAATTTCATGCGCTCGAAGCCTTTTACAGGCGTACATAATTATTTATACTATATATGTATAGGTAGTATGTTGGAATTTATGTTTGTTTATTGAGAAAATGTCGCTTTGATCGGACGGTTGTAATTGCGATGAGGTGCTATTGTATAAATAAAGGTATTCAGTTTTCGAGTCAAATGAAGTTTTATAAAGATTTTCCAGCACATAATTAAAATATGTCCCATAGTTTGCATAATTTGCGGGTCAGCGGACTTTAAATTGAATGGAGAGTGGTGTTTGTCGAATAGGATAGACTAATTTTTGTTTTAATGTCTATCTTGTATGTTATTTTAAAACATTAGACATGTATTTTTTATTTAAAATATTGTGTGAACTCACTTCTAGGTGCATTTTATACGTAGAAATGATGTGTTTGCTCTAACTCCTTTTTTTCTTTTTTTGAGGGGGGGAAAATCATCCAATGACTTTTCTCGCCTTGGGCGAGGCGAGAGGGAGTGTCAGACTCTTACTGCCTAAAAACCACCCCGTTCCTTCTCCTGCTTTTCGAGCCGGAGCCCCGGTAAACCCGCTAGGTAGTCCGCAGCTCCGGATCAGGCATTAGCCCTGCTGGGCCCCATCTGTGGTGGTCTGATGGCTTTCTTGAGGCGCGCGCGCAACGCGACGCGCCGCACGCATGGGTCTTGTTCTGTTCGGGCGGTGAGCTACTCATGCTCGCCGTCCGCAGACCCGCACTTTATACGGTGGCCGGAGATCGTTTGCTCTCACTCCTAAACTTTGTTTAGTTTTTATCTAAATATTGTTATTTTAAATGATAAAATAAATAAGGACTAAGTAGATTTTTATTTGATAGATATGTTTATAATTATGTATTTAAGTCATCTGAAACCTAATTTGCCTCTGCAGATGTTTTTTACTTTGGATTTGCCTTCAACAGTTTTCTGAAGGCAGTTAAAGGCTTAAAAACACTACTATCGCTAAACACCATCCCAGATCCAGTTAAACCCATTTATCTTACTTCTTACTCAATGACTGACACTTCACTTACTGCTTAACCTACCCCAGGGAGTTAAAGTCCTGATGACACTGATACTGACACACTGACAACTGACATTAATCAATGCTGAACAAGATTTATCTCGTCCTCAGCTGAGATTGAAGATTTAGTCAGAGCCGGATTGACCCTATCATGGGCCTCTTGGCAATACTATTTTTGGGCCCCTTTTATTTACCTACTTTGATTGACTATATGAAATCGTGTGAATCATGTGACTCTCGTCAAGTTCATCGTAAAAAGAGCTAATACTCAACATTCTAGTCTATTTCTATTCAGAGTCAAAGTCAAAGTCTAAGCATATATTTAATTCATTAATTCCAATCTTCCCAATTCCCGATTCCCAAACAACAAACTCTTAAATTCCTAACCCCCAAAAAGCCGGCAACGTACTTGTAACGATTGCTTACCATCAGGTGATACGTCTGCTCGTTTACCGGTTGTGTTGCAGAAAAAAAATCTCTCTGGAAAAAAAGTTGATTATCATTTTAGTTCGAGTCTTCAAACTTTATTTGCTGATTGCAATGCAGTGGGCCCCTGTCAATGCTGGGCCCCTAGCCTACTCTGCCTTAAGGTTAATCCGGCCCTGGATTCACTCGCCTTACATGTCCCCGAGGAGTTTAAAATAAGCACAAACAGGTGAATTTGTATTTCCCTTTTAAGAGCAAAAGATTGGTAAACGATATTCGTGAACATTTTTTTTTCTTTTCTTACTCAGCGGAACGAAATTGTCGTGTTTTTCGTGAATTAATGGTTTAAATGGCCTTATTTTGTTAATGGGATTCTTTTGTATGATTGTTTCCTGGGATTGGGGTAAGCAAAAGTGCCTGTATATTAGGGGATACTTTTTTAAACGTTGCCTTACATTAGGATTTTCTGATGTGTCGTGAGTGCGTTTACAAACATACAAATTCGCATACACTAGACAATTAAATGTACTTTGACATTCGATTATATATTATTTATAGAGCAATGTGTGATAAGCGTTTCATTTGTGTGAGTTTGGCGACACGGGTACCCGTAGTAATTTTGTTCATCATCATCATCATCAGCCGAGAGACGTCCACTGCTGAACAAAGGCCTCCCCAATAATTATTATAAGTAATTTTGTTGCAAGACACTTATTCTAATTTCTGTATTCCATGTGACAGATGTTAGAAGTCGCACATAGACGATCGACGAATATATCAACGGATAACGTTGCACATTCGAATAAGCATGGATAGACAATCCCAACTAACAACAGTTGGGGCAGAAAGCCCGCCAGGCACGATCACCTCGCCTGGTCGGAGGATGCTCCTTTTCTCAGGGAACTTTAATCACTGTTCTCTAAACATATAAATACTGCCAAGTAAATAACACACACACACAACGTCACGCCTTTTATCCCCGAAGGGGTAGGCTGAGGTGCACATTACGGCACGTAATGCCGCTATACAATGTACACCCACTTTTCACCATTTTTGTGTTAAAGTCCCATGTAATAGGGGGTGAGCCTATTGCCATATCCTGGACACAATTCCAGACTCCGTGCTACCACTGAGAAATTTTTCGAAAATCCGAAAAAAAACCCAGTAATACTTTGCCCGACCCGGGAATCGAACCCGAGACCCCTTGTTCGGCAGTCGCACTTGCGACCATTCGACCAACGACCAACGACCAAGTAAATAAAACATTACATAACAAAACCGGGTCTCAACTAAGGAAAATCTTTCGAAAAACCGAAAGTAAAATACCCCACCATCATTATCGCAAAACTACTAACACATCACACAGAAATGCCTTTCAATACAGAAAAACAAACAATTTCACTTAGAAACAGCCAATCAATTGATAACTACTTATTTTTATTTACCTTGGCCAAGTCAACAGCTTCCTTCCTCGGTTTGCCAGGCAAACAATCAGATTGCCATAGGAAATATTATTAGGACCCCATAGCTAAGCTTTGCAAGTCATACAAAAAGCGTAGGATTTTGAACCTTCTACTATTGTGATAAAGGTTAGCATTTTTTGGTAGACAACAGCTCTATCACATGGTCCAAAACGTAAAAGAAAATCAACCTTATTAAACTTGGAATAGGTTCAAAATCGATTGAAGTTATTAGACAGCAAGATAAGTATAATATACTATACCAAATACATATGAATTTCAACGCTTTTACCACATACGGTTAAAAATAGAATAAAGAATTTGAACGGCAGCACACGAAGTTATCCTCTTATAGATTCCTTGAATGGAATTTCGACTTTGTCGTATTGGTATAAGGTTGGATATTGTTTACAGAACTAAACATATAGGGTAGCTTGATCTGCTGCCAATAGTACAAGACATAGATTTTATTTGTGTTTAGTAAATAAAATTGTGTGAGTATTTATTTTTTATCTTGAGGAAAAATTTCTTGTGTATCTAAGAAATGTTGCTTTTCACTCTAAGTATGTTTGCTTACTTTATTTTCTATTTTTATTCTAGTAAGTAAGTTGGTTTGCTATTTAAAAAAAAACTTTGCTTTACTAGGGAACCTATTTTTAGTGTACAAATATGTTTTTATATTGACAAGTTTCAATTTATTTTACGGTGTTAAGGTGCTTTCCCACCAGATGTGTTCCAACGGCTGTGGATGCGAATGGCTTCTACTAATCTTAACACGATAACCGCCACGTCACTACTACCGGCGACGTGTCAGTCAGCAGACACCGACGCGTAGCTGAAGATTTGCCTTTAGCGGTTTTTGAGACATTTAATGATTACTTTATTATTTTTTACGCCAATTCTGGTTCAACTGACGCAAAATAAGAATTTAGTTTCAAACCGAATTATTAATTAAATTGTGATTTTAAAACGATATAAGCTTTGTAACTGTAGGTTTTATTATAAAAACTTAATTTTACATGGCATAAACTATTCCTTAGTAATGATTTTGTTCGGAAATCAATTGGCAAGGACTGGGTTACGTAACCATTAAGTGACTCTGAGTGCGGTGGTTAATACTTTAAAAAATAATAAAATAACAAGTGACAAATTTAAGTTAATAGCTTAACCAGGCATCAAACCTTAAACCTCACTCATCACGTACACCATCACTCTTCAAATCAATCGTTAAAAACCCATGAAAATCTGCGCAAGTGAAGTATGTAATTAGATTTCAGGAACATACAACATACCTACATGTGTGATAGTATGGTGTAGGTATGTAGGTTTGGGAGATTCAATTTAGCGGGCTTGGAACCGAATATCCAGCGGAGAGTGATTTAATTGAAGAGGTAGAGGTAGGAGGATGTATGTATGTATTTATTTATTTATGTATGTATGTATGCATGCATGTATGTATACAAACCAAGTGACAGAATTCTGTTCATGAATGAGTTTTTAGCATGGCTTGAAACTAATCGAGTTCCTCGTCAAATAGTTACGTGAGTAAGTCGAAAAACATAATAATTAAATTAATCATCTAAATTCTGTGGGTTCAGCTTCATTAAACGCAACGTCCATTTATCCTCGAAAAGGTAGGCAGAGGTGCACATTGCGGCACGTAATGCAGGTATTCAATGTATACCCACTTTTCACCATTTGTGTTTTAGAATCCTATGTAATAGGGTGAGCCTATTGCCACATACTGGGCATAATTCCAGACTCCATGCTACTACTGTAAAATTTAAGAAACACCGAAAAAAGTCCAGTTATACTTTGCCCGACCGGCAGTCAGACTTGCGACCACTCGGCCAACGAGGCAGTCATGTATATAAAATCATTATAAAGAATAATAATCAAGCATATTTTTACATTTAAATGCACACTGAAAATAAATGTATTGTTATGTTACATTCACAATAGGAAATATAAATAAACATATTTACATATTAAACCCACAATAAACAACAAACGCCGAGATTTTCCTAAAATATGGAATAACAGTAATACGAACAAAATAATCCGTGCCCACAAATCGACCATCGCACAACCCTTTTTCAACCTAATGTAGCAGAAACTGTCTTAGGACCTATTCACACTACTCCCGTCCGGTAATTTCGCCGGATGTTCCCGGACAATGGTGTACAGATTACTAGAAGAAAATTGACGAGCATTCGACTGCATGGCGCGGTGCCTGGATGGCCGGCTGCCGCGCAACGTCTAGTGTGATCCACAAATTGCTGTTTAGAATCTGGGTGTCATGTGTTTGTGAACTTATTTGTGAACGCACTCACAACACAGGAGAAAATTCTACTACTACTACTAAGGGGCAACGTTTAAAAATAAACAAAAATAATCATTAGTGAAGAAAAATAGCTTACCTAAATGAAGAAATTAAAAATATAAGAAACCGTTCATCCAGGTGTTTTACGGGCCTAACGCAGTGACAAAACGCTCAGTTTTAGCGCTCTGTAACGGTATTTTTACCGGATCCGACAAAATGTGGACGAGTTTGCATTTTTTTTTCATAGATATATGTACAAATCATTTGCCAAGAGGGCAATGTAGATTATTTTTGATACATTCCAATTTTATCCAGTATCGTAAATGCATTTATACACACAATTTCACACCCACATTACATTCAGGTAATTGTAATTATTCTGTCCGGGAAATCTGCCGGATAGCGACTGTGTGAACGGGCCCTATAAACAGTAATGTACCAGCAATAGGCTTGAATCAATATTCAGACATTGTGTTAGTAATTGAATTACTTAATCGTGGTCTGACCGTCTGACGTTGGACCCTAAAAGGTCTATTAGTTTCCAAACTGCTTGCGGTTAATACCTACATTTAGGTATTCCATTAATTTGATTTAGATTTGGAAATAGGTTTTTAAGGGTCAGCAGGGCACACACATTTACGTAATGTACCCAGACTTGATAACAGACAATAATATTTTGTATCGATACTTTTCAATAACAACAAGAAATGTGTACGTTTTTGTGCACTTTAAATTTAAATTCTATTTGATGGAAAAACAGTAAAATTGTTCAAAATTGATATGCACAATTACACAACATTTTTTAAGTGGCGGAAATCATCCAATGACTTCTCTCACTTTGGACGAGACGAGAGGTTAGTGTCCGACTATTACTGACTAAAAACCACCCCGTTCCTATTCCTGCTTTTCGAGCCGGAGCCCCGGTAAACGCGTTAGGTAGTCCACAGCTTCGGATTAGGCATACAATCATATTTCGGATTAGGCATATATTCGAGTATTTTTGTTACTATGAGTGCAATAAAACGAAAATATCTTGTTTGCAGTTTCGATACTTTACGTAAGAGCCGTCGAAATTATGAAAATATGTTACAACAAAAAATATACATACTTCAACTTTTTCTCCAACGATTTTCTCACGACACGAAGAAATGTTTCAAAGCGAATTTAAATCAAAGGATTCATTCGTTCTTCCATTCACTCACGGATGACAGGCGCCCGTACGTGAGTGAATGATTAAAGAACGAGACTCTTTCATCACTCACCTGACAAATTGGTTAATATACCTCATTCTACTTTTGTTAATGATATTTATATTATATTTTATGACTTATACAGACTTTTAAAAGCGTATATTAGTTACAAAGATAGGTTTGAATTTGTACTGACAAGAAATGTTTAAATATAATAAGTTTTTTAACCGATTTAAAAAGGAGGATCACAGTTAGATCTCTATGTATGTTTGTATGTTTGTGAGCAGTTATCTCGCGTTTGACTGAACCGATTTTCTGCATAGTATTTTTTAGGATGCGGACGGACTTGATGAACTTGTTTATTTTTTTAAAACTTAAGAAATATCTGTAAGATGTTTCATTTAATAACACTAAGACAAAGGTGAAACTGCAGAACACCATATAAATAAATACTTATCAGTAATCGAACATACAGTTAAGCGTTCGACAGTCAACTTACCAATAATTCTATTCACGAGATAGAATCATAATATAGCATTAATTTTAATGAACTAAAAATGTAGTGTCAGCGATATTTTAAACAAATCAAATTATGTAGCGCAGACGTTTTGGCTCAAGTGCTCAAACTCGATTCTTGTTTTGGCAGTAACCTCTTTTTATGAGCCTATAAATCCTTATTAATTAGCATTTTTATAACCAAGTATTAATTTAAGTTTTTTATCACGAAACCAGACAGAGAAATATCCTTTTTTGTCATCTAAAAAGATGATTATAATTTTGCGTTTTAGGCACTGTGGCTGATTATTGAAATTTGATTTAATACAATTATAGAAAAGTAGATTACATAAATACGTACATACATACATAAACTCACTGGCTGACTGACTCGTCTCCCATGGTGGTAGACAGAAACTAATTGAGTTTAAGTGTAGAACAGCCATGCTTCCACACGAACGGGCCGGCTCGACCGGAGTAATACCACGGCCTCACAAAAAACGCTTGTGTTGTGTTTCGCTATGTGAGTGAGGTTGCCAGAGGCCCAATTACCCTTTCCCAATCCCAAATTCATGACTCACCAATAACCCTTAAATTCCTAACCCCTCCAAAATGCACGCAACGCACTTGTAACGCCTCTGGTGTTTCGGGTGTCCATGAGCGGAGGCGATTGCTTACCATCAGGTGATCCGTATGCTCGTTTACCGGCTTATAGTGTAAAAGAACCGTAAATAATACGTACTTTTATTTTATTACCATACAATGGACCTAATCCATGTTAAAAATTATTCAAAAAATGAAATCTACCAACCTATTGTATTGATCAAGAAAAGCAGGGCTGTGTTGTAAAATAAAAAAAAAACGCTTGCAAAATTCAAACAAGATTTCCCAAACTCGGTATAAAGCAAGCATCAAACGTTGTTTTACTGCCAAAATCAACATGAGTTTGAACAAGTAATATAATTAGTAGGATTGTATGTACCTAGTTGAGGTTGGATTTATGATTATAATTGTGTGTATTAGAGGTATCATGTACCTAGTTAAGCCTAGGCTTAAGTTGTAATATTACCTATTGCCTCTTTTAGGATCAAGGTTGTAAAGATTGAATTTTTAATTCTGATATTGTATGTAGCAATGATCTAGAATCGTCCTTATTAGAATAGTTTACATTCAATTATGAAGCTGTTTCTATTTTTTTTTTAATCCGTAACTGTTCCATCAGGAAAATAAGTTTGTCCAGCATCGAAAATGATTTCGTGTTTGTTTCTCAAAATTATTAGCATCTTGTCTGTCTAGTCGGGAATCATACTTGATGCTCATCTCTCTGGGTATCTAGACTTATACACAACATTTTTTTTAATTTTTGCCTATGTGTATGTCTGTTTGTTTTGACGGAACTTTTATTGGCAGGTATTTGGTTTATTAAGTAAGTAACTTAGGCTACTTTGATTTTAGAAAATTTATTCACAAAATCCATTATCACCACGAGCGAAGATGTGGACATCAGCTAATCTGTTATAATGGTTATCATTTATATCGTAACTGGCGAAAAGATACTAAAAGAGTATAAATAGGTACTCCTTAAAAGAACAGACAGAGTACAATTACTCCTTGAAATTAGACAAAAACATATTTACATGACACTCCGACACATTTCACAGTGTAATTAGGACGTTAGGATAAAAAAAATCAATCCGTTTATCCCTAAACACGTTGAACCCGGAAAGCTCTGCTGTAATTAGTGAGATTCAATTAAAAGTACAGTAATCCCTACAAGAGATTATTAGGGTATCAGTTGGTATAAAAAGGGACTGCCCAAATCGATGGTACAGGGCCCTTTGATGCGTTTAATTAGTATGCTATTGGAGGAAGGCCCTCAGGCCCCCATGGTAAGGGATGAAAGGATATTAGTGACATTTTATTGATTTATTTACTTCGCTACACCGGTTCTTTCGAAATGGATTTGGATTTTTAATCACACTGTCACATCACTCTAATATTAATATGAATGAATGTAAAAGTTTTTTTCTTTGGATGTTTGTCTGACAATCACGTTGAAATTATTGAACGGGTTTTGATGAAATTTGGTATACAGACAGGGTATGAGCTGACTTGGATGATAGGATAAAAATTAAAGAATTGTCTTTATAATATTAATATGATGTCTTGTCGCAAATGGATTCCACGTCAAGAGTATTTTTGGACATTTTTAACCTTAATTCTGACTCGATATCCAGACACCCGGTATAAAGTCGATTTCTGTATTTAGTTTTTATCATGACCAGGTGTGAAAACCCGCTTTCACATAAGCCACCATTACGTGAATCTAGTCGCGAACACCATTCACCATATGCTGTCGTATGGTGAACCTAGCGGGTTAAACGGGGATCCGGCTTAGGCTTACGCCGATCAGGTTAGAGGGTAGAAGTAGGAACGGGGTGGTTTATAGTCAGTAAGAGTCTGACACTCCCTCTCGCCTCGCCCAAAGCGGGGAAGTCATTGGATGATTTTACCCTCTTAAAAAAAGGGTTTGAGAAACCCCACTTTGAGAAACCCTGCTGTATAGTACTCCTAATATCAGTGACTATCTTTTACAGGCTAAGCAGAGGGATAAGTTCAAATGTAGGTAATTCCATTATCTCTTAAGAGGATTACTGATTAAGCTAAACAGCTAAACCTCCCTTTGGACAAGTCTATCGCAGTGATAAGGAAAAACGTAGTCGAGAACTGCTAACTAAATTGTGTGATGAATAATAATTTGGTAGTAAATAGGGCCCTTGAATTTGATCCTCTATTGAACCATTTTAAAAAGAATTTTCAAGGTGCTATTTATTTTAATTAGATTGTATAGATCGACTTCCAAGAAAGGAGTTTTTTTTTCTTTTATATCCAATGACGTGTATAAAGCACAAATGCAATTATGACGTAAAAAAACCCCCGACATAAAAACTTAATTTCCCTTTAAAAAGTAAAAAATAATAAAAGAAACTTAATCTTAAAGTACCTAAGAATGTACTAATAATTCTAAAAAAAGTACGTCGCGTTGGGGTACCGCTCCTAATTATTTCTTACTTATCTACGATTTGTTCATTTCATTTCACATGCTTGGTGTTAACATTAAAGTTGATGTTTAAGTACTTAACGCAGAAAATAGAAATATAGCGGCGCGGGCGGCTGTGTGCAGTCCGAATTCATGCGGTCCCCCAACGAGACGTATTTTTTTTTAGAATTATTAGTACATTCTTAGGTACTTTAAGATTAAGTTTCTTTTATTATTTTTTACTTTTTAAAGGGAAATTAAGTTTTTATGTCGGGGGTTTTTTAAATTTTTAATTTAATTTTTTATTTTATACTTTTTATAGGTAGGTTAGGTTAAGTTAGGCTTAGTAGATTACATATAATTACTATAATTTCAATTCTTGTTGAGGTAAAGATTACATCTAAGGTCAGGCTTGTGCGCTTTAATTTTTTTTTTAATTATTAATTACTAGTTTTTGTTTCTATAAGTAGGCTAGAGATTCCAGATTTGTTGTTTATAATAAAACGTTAAATTAAAAAAATTATATTTTTGTTATAATTTTTAATTTTATTTTTATTTATTTTCTTATTTTTTATTAAATTTTTTATTTTTGTTGGTACGAAAAAATAATATCTTTCAATATATTCTTTCAGTGCGGTTTAATTTGAGACCCCATCCCAGTATATTTGCAGACCTTCGGCTAAGCTCCCCACTTTCACCGCCCATAACTTTAAAACGGCTCAACCGATTTTCATCAAACATGTCTAAGAACACTCGCACATAAGTCCCCTTTCATACGAAAAAAACTAAATTGAAATCACTGCATCCGTTCGGGAGTTATGATGCCACAGACAGACAGACAGACAGACAGACAGACAGACAGACACGTCAAACTTATAATACCCCTCTTTTTGCGTCGGGGGTTAAAAATAGCATTACTAAAGGCCGGCAACGCACCTGTGACTCCTCTGGTGTTGCGGGTGTCCATGGGCGGCGCTGATCGCTTACCATCAGGTGACTCGTTTGCTCGTTTGCCCCCTATTCCATAAAAAAACTTGGCTCCTGATAAAACTACCATGTTTAATAAAGAATAACTCTGAACGGACTAAGATTTGGAACTTGACGCCACAGTAACTTTTAAAAGCAACAACAAGCAAGCAAGTAAGGCAGAGGTGCTTATTACGACACGTAATGCCGAATATACAATGTAACTTTTATTCAGCTCAAAATTACCTATCCTATGACACATGAATAGATAGGTAATTTTGAGCTTTTGAACACACATAGCTATTGGAAGGTGGGACCAGATTTCGTAGAAACTCTAGCATCATCCTTTACACCGGTATAGCCATAGGTAGAAGCTAGTCATTCTATATGGAAACTAATTTAATATTATGTACTAGAAATATTTGTAATAGTTATTTCATTATTAGTATTAGTTCTAGGAAAACTTGTTTAATTTAAGGTACAGACTAATAAATTGACAGATGAATTTACACGTGTATGTTGTTAATGAGTTTATGGGAATAGAATACATTTTATGACTGCCTCGTTGGTCGAGTGCGACTGCCGCACAAGGGGTCCCAGGTTCGATTTCCGGGTCGGGCAAAGTATTACTGGACTTTTTTTTGGTTTTTAGAGTTCGCAGTAGTAGCACGGAGTCTGGAATAGTGCCCAGTATATGGCAATAGGCTCACCCCCTATTACATGGGACTTATAATACAAATAATGATTTTTGAGAGGTTGTGGCGGGCTTAACCCACAAAAAAAATGTTGGTTAGTCGAGTCACAAATATAACTCGAATTTTTTTGCTTAGCAGTTAGATTTGCTTAACGCCACAGTACCCTTAGTACGAGTTTACTCTGATTGGTTATATTATTCCTACCGGCCAATTAGATCGCCGAACGCGCTTTCGTTTCGATCACATTTAACTGCACGGTTGGCGCGATGGCTGGGTAACCGGCTGCCACGCAACGTGTAGCGGGTTCGATTCCCGCACGGAGCAACTCTTTGTGTGATCCACAAATTGTTGTTTCGGGTCTGGGTGTCATGTGTATGTGAACTTGTATGTTTGTAAATGCACCCACGACACAGGAGAAAATTCTAGAGTGGGGCATTTAACTAAAAAAAAACTTTCAACGTAAAGCATAGGTACGAAGACTAAGGTTACCGAAGTATTAGAAAGATAAACTTTAAAACTCCAAAACATTTCGAAATTACATTAGAAGTACAACATTTCTAACCCGAAACGTTAGAATCATCCAATTAACTAAATGTATGACTTTAACATCCAACATCCAAAAACAAACATTTAATTCTGAAGCCTAGAGGTGCAGAAATGTTCAAACAATTTCCCAACACCGCCATAATGATTCACACTCTACAATCTACAATCTCTACATACTCGTAGATAGTGCATATCGCAGTTTTCAAACAAAACTCTACCTTCGCTCTCTACATAGAGTTTTACTTTTAAAAATCCGATTTTCAAAAAGTTCGCTTGAAAATATTGTAGAGTTTTCTCTACAAAGGTTTTGTAGAGCGGAAACCTCATTTTGGCTCTACATTTTTTATTAAAATATCTTTTTTTTTGTTTTCAGGTATGTGTGTAGAGACTAGGTGCGCTTTCAGGCCTGAAAGTGTTTTAGAAAAGGATTATGAAAGAGGTAAATTAGTTTTTAGTATCTTGTTGGTACTGCTACTCTGGGGGCTGAGTGAGACTGGTCTTTTTTTAAAGGGGAGGGGGGGATTATTCAATGACTTCTTCCGCCTTGGCCTTGTTGGTCGACAGTGCTACTCTAGGGGCTAAGTAAGACACTCACTCCCTATAACGTGTAGAGGGTTGGATTCCCGCAAGGAGCAACTCTTTGTGTGATCCATAAATTAAGTATGTGAATTTGTATATTTTTAAACGCACCTTGCGGATATTCTAGGGGAAAATCCTAGTGTGGAGCAACTTGATTGTTTAAGCATGATAAAGCCTGGTGAATATAGTGGATGTTACATTGTACTTATATACTCTTGTTACATTGTACTATTTCTGCCTACCCCTCAAAGTATTCAAAGGCATGACATAAAGTCATTTACTTTATGTTTTATTAAGAAGCAGGTAAAATTAGTTTTTACACTGAAGATGTTATGAAATGGTAAATTGCAGCTTAATTTTTAAAAGCAGCTTTATAAGTTTAGTTGCGACGCGACACAGCCTGACTTCAGCTGTGCCAATTAACATGAGAATTTAATTAATTAGACCCTGCAGGTTCCTTCGTGTCTATGTTTTAGTGAGAGTCGTATGTTATTTAGTTCAGCTATTTTTGAGATAACGTGGAGGACTAAGGGGGAGGCCTTTGTTCAGCAGTGGACGTATCTCGGCTGATGATGATGATGATCTTTGAGATGTCAATGGGTTTTTTGTACCTAATCAAAATGAAGACGAAATTAAAAGGGTTTTAAAAAAGTCTGAGGTAACCGCTTTTAATTTTCTTTACCGGCTTTTTTAAGTCAGGTAATATGCCTGAAACCTTCTCATACGTACATAACCAAGTCTCTGGGGGTAGGCAGAGACAAAGGAAGGCCAATTGCTACGATTCTTACACACCTCTTTCCATACATGCTCGTCGGTTAAAGGTACTTTAAATTTTATTTGACCTTGCTTTAATAATATCGCCAATCTGGTCGATATATGTCCGACTAGGGTACCCTTTACCGTCCCATTCATACATACATACATACCTAATTATGTATGTAGGTATTCAGTTATTTATATAAACGTGAGCAGTGACTAAGGTTCGCGACATTTCCGTCCCAAAATATATTTTAAGCTGTTACCAGAAAGTTTAATTTTAAACCGCGCAGATGTTGTTTTTGTTTTAATTGTGACTAGTGTCTCCAATTTTGATGGCGCGACTCATGCAAAATGAATGATGCATTTTTAGGGTTATATTGTATTTAAAAGATTTAATTTCAGCTTGTTTAGTTTTTTTTATGGTATAATATGGTAAACGGGTCGGCGGATCACCTAATGTAAAGCAATCGCCGCCGCCCATGGACACTCAAAACACCAGAAGCGTTACAAGTGCGTTGACGGCCTTTTGAGGGATAAGAATTTAAGGGTTATGAAGGAATCGGGGATTGGAAAGGGGGTAAATTGGCCTTTGGTAACCTCACTCACATAAGGTAAGCGTTGTTTCACGTCGGTTTTCTGTGAGGCCGTGGTATCACTCCGGTCGAGCCGGCCCGTTCTTGCCGATTCCTAAAGTGTGTTATAAGATCTAGAATAAAATGGCTTATGTTGTAGTTACCACTAGTATTATTTTACAAAAATACTATTCACATACACAATCGCAATTAAGACCTTGAATTACTAACAACTGTCTAACGTAAACTTTTTAAATAGCAATAATAAATATTCATTCCAAATAAATCACACATCATAAAATATGTCACCACCATACGTGTAAAGTTCAAAGATGGAATCCCTTCAAATCGGATTATTTCGGATCGAACACCATACCGAATACTCGGTTACATTCTATCCGATTATACCGATTCAAAAGCGTATTCATGTTTCGAACAAACAACATTGAGATGATTTCGTATGAAAGGGTAGGTAGGACCTACCTTGCTTATTGAAATATATGTCTTTTGTGCTAATACTTAGAATTTGTTTTAGAAAAACAAGTATTGAGTCCAGTTTTTGAAGGAGTTACTGTTATTTATGAGGTTCTAAGTTAAATTCTTGTGTTTAAGTTTAGGTAAAGAGTGGTTCAGTGAGTAAAGTTCCCTAAGAAAAGGAGGATCCTCCGACCAGGCGAGGTGATCGTGCCTGGCGGGCTTTCTGCCCAACTGTTTACGTTGGAATTTTCTATCCATGTTAATTCGCATGTAAACTTCATATGTGCGGTGTAGCATTTTATATCATTATTCGTTAATTAGTCAATTTTCCCAATTCCCGATTCTCTAACAACCATTCAATTCCCAACCCCCAAAAACCGGCAACGCACTTGTAACGTCTCTGGTGTTTGGAATATCCATGGGCGATGACGATTGCTTTCCATCAGATGATCCATCCGTTCGTTTACCAGATTATACTAAGCGTAGGACCATGCTTAAAAAAATGAATTTGTAGAATATTAATTCAATAAAAACTATCAGCATAAAAACCAATCAACTGTTACCCACCTGTGAAATAAAAGTTAAATTCAAAGCAGTAGATATACCCTAGTTTCCATCCACCTCGATCCTTCGTCTCCTCGATTCACATAAAACGGTTTAAATTACAGTAATGGGGACCGATTTAACTGATTGAGGATTTGTTGGACCAATTCTAAGTTTCATAGCTACGTACCCTGTTACAGCAGATAGGAATAATAGTTTTGAAGATGTTATAGGAAATGGTCTTACTTACCCCCTGAGGTAAGACGACGGTTAAGTTTGAATTTCGATTTAAGTTTTATGATTGGAGTGTTCTTCAATAATGTTGAAGAAATGGTTTTGATACTTGTTTTTTTTTATGGTATAAGCTGGTAAACGAGTAGCTGGTAGCTGGTCATTTGATGGTATGCAATCACCACCACTTGTAGACACCCGAAACACCAGAGGCGTTACAAGTACGACCTTTTGGAAGATAGAAATTTAAGGGTTGTTGGGGAATCAGGGATTGAGAAGATTGGGAAGGGGGGTAATTGGGTCTGCAGTAATCTCACTCACACAACGACACAAGCGTTGTTTCACGTCGATTATATGTGAGGGAATGGCATCACTCCGGACGAGCCGGCCCATTCGTGCCGAAACGTAGCTCTCCCACACTTGAAACGGTGCATGATAACAGTTGATTTTCGTTACTGATAACAAGTGACAATTAACAATAGGAACTATGATTGTAGAAGACTGATTAATATCAGAAAATTAATTTTACAAAATTTCACATTAATAGCAAACATACCAGCATTTTCTCAACCATTTAGAAAATTACAGTACACAATACAAATAAAAAAAACAAAACACTGTCTTAAGATCCTTACACACTGGCGAGACGGAACCGAAATCACGTTCCGAATTCCGCACTCAGTCCATTGAGGCGCGCAGACATTTATTATTGGAAGTCCATTCCTTGGCCATTCGCCGGTTCATTACGCCGACATACCGAACATCCGACACGGATATTGCAAGTGAACATGCCACGTAAGAATCCTTTAGATTTAAGGAATAGAAGCTATAAATCATTTTGCTCTTGCATTCTTTTTGAAAATGGAGAGACCAAAATCATTTTTTATCATTCATGCACATTACATCGTAGTACTATAGCCAATGACAGTCCATTGCTGGTTTATGGGCCTCCATTTTTACCATAAAGCAATTACAAAGAGGAAATGCTATAGTGTGATTATACACTGTGACACAAAAACGGCCCTGCCCAATGATATTATACCTAAATAAAAATATGTAGATTGGTTGTAAGGGTTCAGAAAGTGACACATTAAAATATGGACAATTAGCAAAGTTTTTGGAATTGGGACCGCTAGATGGAAAATAGAGAGGGACGTAGTAGTTGATACGTAGCTCGAGTGTGCGATGTATCGCGAGTGGGGAAAGCCATCCATAACACGCATCTTTCCATATAAAAAAATCATATCTTAGTTAAGTCCGTTTCCACCAGTGCTAAGCTATGTGTACCAATGAATATGATTGGTGGATACCAAACGCATCCATAGCAACGTAGCATAGCACATCTCTGGTGGAAAAGCACGCTTTTTTGACAAAAAAATACCTAGACCGAGTATGACTAGATATTTTGTGTAACGGAAAAATACATGGTTTCGGTGAAAACGAGGTTTTCACAAATAATCGCTGGCAACAGCTAGTGGTATGAAATATTTTGTTTTTTCTCTCTCTCGTTGTTTTTCGTAAAACACGTGTTGACGTTAAAGTTGTTTTCTCTTTGTATGTGTTTTGTGATTTGGGTGAGTAATATATTATGTGAGTCATACATATATGGTTTAGAAGTAAATAAAAATAGGTCATTGTACCTAATTTTGGGTCTCCCATGAGGATAGGCAAAGACAATGGAACGCCAATTGCTACGATTCTTACACACCTCTTCCGCTTCATCAACAGTCATCAGTCTTTTCATGCATGCTTGTCGGTTTTTTAAAGGTACTTTTAATTTGGCCTTTCCATTCTTTACTTAATATATCGCCAATCTGGTCTCTATAAATGTTCGTCTAGGGCGCCCTCTACCGATCTTTTTTGTTAATTTTTCTTTTGGGTCTAAAGGAATGAAGTACAGGTCCTACCTATATTTTCGTATCTAATACAACGCCACCTCTTGTACCTTTGAGATAAGCAGACGCACACATTTAATTCAGCTTTCACCCTAAAACAGGGGTTAAGCTAATTATCATACACCGGACACAAGCCCAAGCTCCCCGCTATTAGCAAGTAAGTTTTTTTTTTTAATGTTTAAATCTCAGTTATACTTTACTCAACCTATGAATATAACCCAATGTTCTATACAGCAGTCGCACTTGTCATCACTCGTCACTTTATCAACGAAGCAGATAGTTAATTATTATGTTATCAGCTTGATCACATAACTGTTTGACGAGGAACTTAACTGGTTTCAAGCCATGCTAGAGGCTAATATTCATGAGCAGCATTCCGCGAACCACGACGCGGCGATAGACACGCTGCTACTGACAGTAGGAGTAATTCTGCTCAGTAATATTAACCTCTGCAATGACTCTGAAATGGGTAATCAAATAATAATTTAGATATAAAGATATACAATGTGATAGGGGTGGGACTTCTAACCCGTTAAGGCTGAGTACTACATATAATTTTATCGACAATAACAATAATATGGGGGTTGAACCCCTAATTGAAAATATTGAAAAATAGTGATTTTTTCGGTAAAAATAATTCACAAATGATTTTTTTTCTCACCAAAACATTATCAAACATATGAAATTAGTTAGCCAAGGTTATTAGCTACCGTTTGTCGTTTTTTTTTTGTTTCTACGACGCATACAACCTTTGATATCAAAAAAAGTAAAAAAATAATTAAAATAGCTATAATTTTCGACCCCTTCGACCCCCGACTTTTGTCACATTGGATATATATTATGTAATCATAAATAGTAGTAATAAGTAATAACATTGTATAAGTATAAGAGCGCCACTATCGCTAACAAACTGTAATACAGTTTGGCGATTTTTGATGTAAAAGTTAAATATGTAAACTTTAATGAATAAATGATTTAAAAAAAAAATATGTCTCACGAAAGGTACAAATGAAGCAGATTTGACTGCAAGATTGACTCGATGGCAGTGCAACTAGCTGCCACGCAACTTGTAACGGGTTTGATTCCCGCACGGAGCAACTCTTTGTGTGATCCACAAATAGTTGTTGTTCCGGGTCTGGGTGTCATGTGTATGTGAACTTGTATGTTTGTAAACGCACCCCCGATACAGAAAAAAATCCGAGTGAGGGGCAGTTTTTTCTTGTTTAAAAAAGAAAGCATTTTAGTTTTACTGGAACTGATCATCATCATCATCAGCCGAGAGACATCCACTGCTAAACAAAGGCCTCCCCCTTAGGGGAGGGGGGGTTGCCATAATCCCCACGCTTGGCAGGCGGCTTGGGGATCGCAGTTAAGTCACCGATAAATTTTGAGAAAGCTGTTGCTCATTCCTCGGTGGCTGGTCGCAGTTTTCGGACCTCCCCGGGTCGTACGGAACTGATCACTTTACCAATAAATAACTCATTCAAAACAGCACATATATACAACAGAATCATCATAAATTCAAAATTGGTGAATAAATTAATAACATTTCCTATAGCTTGTGTGTTTGTTCAAACAAAACATCCATGTTGAAGTTTCAGCCATTATTTATAACTAAAGCTATGTATGTGTGTAGCAAGCTTTATAAGGCCGCGTCTATCTATATACACTTTAATTGATTTTCATCTCTATTTTAACGTATAGGTCGAAAATTGATTGGGTACCTTAATATGCTGGAGGTTTGTGATCGAGTCTATCGATTATCCTTGCATAGATTTCCAACTGTATTTCATTGTGGTTTAAGTTGAAAATTGATTGCAGAAATCAAGGTTAGCTTGATGTGCTTAAGGTTTGTGACTAAGTGAATCATCGATTACCTTTATATATCGATTTCCAACTATATTTTAATACGACATATGGGCGAAAATTGATTAAAGAAGATAAGGGTAGTTAGATGTGCGAAGGGATTTGTCGAGTAACTTGTTTCAATTTCCAACTCTATTTCAAAGTGATCTGGGTCGAAATTTGATTGGAGAATATTATAAAGGTAGTTAGATGTGCTGGAGGTTTGTGACCAAGTCCATCAACACACTTGTTTCAATTCTAAACTCTATTTCGACGTGATGTAGGTCGAAAGTTGATTGGACATAAAAGGGTACCTTGATATGCTGTTGTTTGTAAATTTTGTTCAGTCTACTGATTAAAATGATTATGTTTACATATTTGAAGTCGGTAGTTTATTAATTTTGTAATTAACCGCCAATCTTATGTTTGAGAGATGTTGTGCTAATATTATTATAATCTAAGTACGAGTAGATTTGTTTATAATGAGGAGTTTGTTTACAAAATATTATTAAGACAGCTTTGGGGGTTTTCCACCAGAGATATGCTGTGCTACGTTGCTGTGGATGCGTTTGGCTTCCACTAATCATATTCATTGATACACATAGCTTAACACTGGTAGAAACGGACTCAGCTAAGCTATGTTTTTTGTATGAAAAGATGCGTGCTATGGATGCGTGCTGCTTTTTTTATATTTGGTTGAAATAGGGCTGGAAAGTGACATAGACTAACTACTTTTTGTCTCTTTCTAATCCTCTGCTTTCTTAAAGTGAGGGATGGAAATTTTACGTAATTTTCAAGATACACAGTTAAACATTGGTACCTATGTGGACTATATTTTGTGTCTAACAAAACATTTTACATTTGGACATATACTCCCAACCGCTTATAAAATCGCGGACGAAGCCGCGGGCGGAAAGCTAGTTTTACAATATGTAGGAACAACGTACGACAAAATATCCAACAGTTTCCGATACAAGCCTCGGGCGGCTCCATAAAACTTTCACGTTCCATCAACGTGACTGTACACAGCATATAAAGCAATCCTATCCCTACAATAGATTTTAAACTTTATTACAAAAACCATAAAGATGCGAGTCAAATAAAACCATCGGTAGCCTGGCGTTTCTTTAATAGATTTTCTGCTTTATTCCAAAAGAATAAAGTTAAAAATCTATTGGCAATTCCGGGGTAGCTGGAGGTGTCACTAGCATGAACATCTGTCCTCTAGGATACAAAGTGTATCGCGTTTTAAAAGTTTGACACTGATAGTTGCTGAAAAAGGTTTGAAAATGGTAAACGAGTGAAGTGAATAGTCCAGATTTCTAAATCAAAAGCGGGTTCCGTACTTTTATAGAATAGAGGGCAAACAAGCAGAAGGCACACCTGATGGTAAGCGATCAACGCCGCCCTCGGAAAGTGGACACCCGCAATACCAGAGGAGTCAAAACTCTTTTCTTGAAGGTTTGAAGGTCGTATCGGTTCGGAAATAACGCCGACGACAGCTCATTCCACAGTTTTGCTGTGCGAGACAGAAAGATTCATGAGAAGCGCACAGTTGTGGCCCACCAACCATCTTTATGATTCATATCATTACAAAACAAAACGTTTTTTAAAAAAGGGAACCGCCTTAAACCCTTCTTCTAAGTCTGAAAAATACTATGCTGAAAACCACATCAACATCGGTTCAACCAAACGCGAGATAATCGCGCACAAACATACATACAGGTCAAACTAAGAACCCCTTTTTTAAAGTCAGTAAATCAAATGCACAAACTGATCATCATTAACTCACCATCAACAATCAACCTCTCCTGATATCACGAATTGATTCCACATTTATGGCGATAATAGATGAGGCAACCCTATTACTCTTGATGATAGCGTCGGCAACCCTATTTAGCCGTCATGATGATCATACAGTCAATCACATTTGGCCTGTAATCAGCGTTGGAATCACATTTCATAATCCTGTTTCGATGTTCATTACTGACCTGTGACTTGCTAGGTAGTCGGCTCATTGGATAGGTTATGTCGTTGTACCTAGGTATAGTATAGTGAAATGTTGATTTTGCTGGAGTCATAATCCCTAATTTCTAACCTGGATTTGACTTGAATTATGCTCTTTTGAATATACGTCACGTGAAAACGTTTATCGTATCCTAATTTCGTTTTAATTTTGCGTTTTAAAGTGTGGGAGAGCCAAGCTTTGGCACGAATGGGCCGACTCGACTGGAGTGATACCACGGCCTCACAGAAAACTGACGAGAAACAAACGATTGCGTTGTGTTTCGTTGTGTAAGTGAGGTTACCGGAGACCCAATTGGGTAATTGCCCCTTCCCAATCCCCGATACCCCAAAAACCTTTAAATTCCTAACTCCCAAAATGCCGACAGCGGACTTGTAACGCCTTTACTTCTCAGAGAGCACACCGGTATCTTCTCAGCAGCTTAGAAGATTATTAGCCATACATGATTATAAAGCCAGGCTACCGGAGGCCCAATGCCCCCCTTCCCAATCTTCCCCATCCCCGATTCCCGAACAACAACCCCTAAATTTCTTGCCGGCTTTTTAACTCCCAAAAAGCCGGCAACGCACTTGTAACGCCTCTGGTGTTTCAAGTGTCCATGGGCGGCGGCGATTGCTTACCATCAGGTAATACGTCTGCTCGATTACTGGAAAAAACATGAAAATACATCATCACAATTACAGTTGGAAAAAAAACAACCTTGGCGCAGTCGGGTAAAAAGCGTACAAATATCACAAAATTGAACATGATACCAACATTTTTCCATTCCCAGTTACAAAACAATCGCTTCACCAATAGTACAGCGGGTCCCTAAATAAAAGTGTCGCACTGCAGTGTCAAGCGGTCAGCGATTCTTATTTTACGAGCGGGACCCCGAAGCGAGGAGTAAGGGCCCGTTCCGTTATATTTTTTTAGTTGGTTTTTGGACATAGTTAATGGTAATTGATTGTCAATTTTTTTGAGCTTTATGCATGTTTTATTGATTACTACGTATTTTTTGAGGTTTATGCACGTTTTAAATGAAGTTTTTCCGAGTTAGATGTACAAACTGCAACGCTGTCTAGTATACACCAACACATCGACACAACTATCGCTACACAATATACCTGTATGGGTATTCCACAGTAATGTGCATAATAACGTTTTTCCATTACGCACATATTGGTATATACTATAAATGTTGTGTATTTAGATTAATAAATAAACCAGTATATTCTCAGCATTATTCGTGTTTGATTCCTAGCAGTCTCTATCCGTACCGTACAATACTTTGTGTACCCCTTTAGGAAAATCCCAAATGATATCACTATACAGGGCTACTACATATGGTTTGGCCGGTAAAGCGTGACAAATAAACAAACAAACAAACAAAAAACGTTCGACATTTAACCAACAAATATTTTATTGAATTGTTTTTTTTATTACTCTGTATGGCTGAAATTCCTTTGAGAATTAAAGTACTAGCCAGTTGTTTCGCACACAGTCTATAAATTAATTAATGGAGTCAATACTTTGTTTTGCTTTTTCAGTTTTGTTTGTTCGACCATTAAGTGTGGGAGAGCCATGCTTCGGCACGAATGGGCCGGCTCGACCGAAGTGATACCACGGCCTTACAGAAAACCGACGTGAAACAACGCTTGTGTTGTGTTTCGTTGTGTGAGTGAGGTTACCGGAGGCTCAATTACCCAATCTTCCCAATCCCTGATTCCTCAACAAGCCTTACATTCCTAGCCCCCAAAAGGCCGGCAACACGCTTGTATCGCTTTTAGTGTTTCGTGTATCCATTTGTGACGGCTATTGCTCACCATCAGGCGGTCCGTCTGCTCGTTTACCAGCTTATACCATAAAAAACCTAAACATATTTTTTATCACGGGGTATTTTTCGTAAGATCATTATCTCTTTTAAAGTCATACACTATTTGAAAATTTGGGGATGATTCACCTCCAGCAACCTCACTCAGACAGAACACAAGCGTAGTTTCACGTCGGTTTTCTGTGAGGCCGTGATACCACTCTGGTAGAGCTGTAAATAAAAATGCAAACATATAATACCACAACTGGAAAGAAATGAAAAACTGGACTAATGCTCGTGTGAATAAATTTCCTTCGTTTCCAATTAGAACGTTTAGTTTACGATGCAATGCAACCGCGAGACAATGCATTAATTTATTACTGTAACTACTGTAGTTACAAAGTAGCCGTCCATAAATAATATCACGATTCTTATTCTCTGAGGGGCGTAAGCAGAGAGCATAAAAGCTTTAAGTATTTATGTGTTGGAGAGCCATGCTTCGGCATATTCATGCCGAAGCATGGCATCGACCGGTCTAATACCACGGTCTTACAGAAAACCGACGTGAAACAACACTTGCATTGTATGAGTGAGGTTACCGGAGGCCCAATTACCGGGGGTTAAGGGTTGCCAATCTTCCCAATTTCTCATTCCCCAAAAACCCATATATTTTTAACCCCCAAAGGGCCAGCAACGCACTTGAAACTTGCCTCTGGGGTCCATGAGCGGCGCTGATTGCTTACCATCAGGTGATCCGTTTGCTCATTTACCTTTTATAATTTCGTAGTTTTAAAAGTCAATAACACTTTACTGAAACCGGTAATCGAACATGACTCAACACGTACCTTAACCAACGAACCATAAAATAAAATATAAGCATTTTAAAAATGAAATTATATCGCTGGGAAATTTTTAATATCCCTCCATGGATCGTGCGAGGAAAGATTAAAAAGTTAATGAACGATACCGCCGCGCTCGCGTACGTACGGTACCGAGATCAATTTGTAAATTGTGCCGTGTTTCTGGCATTCGTCAATAAATATTGTTCTTCAATATTATAGTAGGTAATTACGATTTACTTATATTGTGTAAAATATATTATGAACATTGCTTTTATTCATCGAAAGGATATTTTTAGTGGGAGAGCCATGCTTCGGCACGAATGGGCCGGCTCGATCGGAGTCAGACCACGGCTTCACAGAAAACCGACGTGAAACAACGATTACGTTGCGTTTCGTTGTATGAGTGAGGTTATGCGTGCTATGGATGCGTGCTACGGATGGTTTCCCTTTTTTTCTATGGAAAAGGTGGTCACTTGATGGTAAGCGATCAGCGCCGCCCATGGCAACACCAGAAGAGTAACAGGTGATTTTAAAAAGGAATACAGTCTTCTCTTGAAGGTCGATAATCGATACATCGCATGCTTACTCGAGCTGCGTATCTTCCTCGCATAACTACATAACTCTTAGTGGAAGCGGTCACATAGTTTCACAGCTTAGTTATTACATCTTTGTAGAATAGCTACATAGCAAATCTGGTGGAAAAGCACCTAATAGGCTATAAAACATCACGGTAAACCGCTTGGAAATAGCTAGTATAAACCTGAATAATTTATTTAGATAAATATATTAATACTAAATCACCAAAAAAAAACCCGCAATCGTTTTCCCTTCACATCATTATAATCAACTGAAACAAAGTTAGATAATTAAGTTAAGAAAAAGTTCATTAAGTGAGACTTACTAAGAGTTAGTTCATCTTGTCTGTACAAAATATAAGTAACTACCTAATTACTTGTAGTTTCCTAACTTGGGACCAAAGTTCGTTAGTGTAGCCAATTTTATGCTCCGCAGAAGATGTTGTGTCGCACGGGAGTTCTGTTAAAGAAAGCTGTATAAAATATTTATATGTATTTGTGTGTCGTTGTTTAGTAAAATAAAATGTAAGGTTGTGAATTGGGTAGAGTCATCCAATGACTTCTCCCACCTTGTGCGAGGCGAGAGAGAGTGTCAAACTCTTACTGACTATAAACCACCCCGTTCCTACTCCTGCTTTTCGAGCCGGAGCCCCGGTAAACCCGCTAGGTAGTCCGCAGCTCCGGATCAGGTATCAGCCCTACCGGGCCCCATCTGTGGTGGTCTGATGACTCTTCGGGACACGATACATACGGTACATAGCTTAGTGTCAGTGGAAACGGTCACATAGTTTCACAACTTAGCTATTACATCTTCGCAGCATAGCTACATAGCACATCTCTAAAAAAACACCCTATAAGTGAGCTATGGCACAACATGTCACCGCTTGTCATGGTCTCGCTTCAAAAGACCTTTTCGCACATTCGACGGTCAGTTTATACTGGCGTTGCGTAGCTTGATGTGTTTACACAACCAGTTTATCATGGTCTCGCGTTCTACAATCCTTCTGTACATTCGTCGGTCAAGTTATATTGGTGTTGTTTAGCTTGATGTGTTCTAAACCAGTTTGTCATGATCTTGCTTCGTAAGACCTTTCCGCACATTCGATGGTCAGTTTATACTGGTTGTGTATAGCTTGTGTTGTCTTATGTTCTTTTTCCTCTCCTCTTGTTTTTGTTGATGTTGGCTGGCGGGTGGTGCAGAGTTGCATATTTTGGTGTCAAGCATCTTCTGTGCGTAACGTTCTTCTGTCTAATAATTTTATCTATATTTATTGATTGTATATTTTATTGTTATCTATTATACATATATTTTGCTATAAGTACATATTATATATTTATGTCTGATGCTGATTCTTTTGTATCTGCGAGTGATGATTGCTCTTTTGGAAGTGACAGTTACTGTTCGCTGGGCGGCACTTTGGGTGATATTCTCAACAATCAATTTGGCGATCAGGATCGTCGTTTGATCAATGTATGCCACATTAACGCCCAGAGTGTGCCTAGTCATTACAATGACCTCTATGAGGCATTTAACAACAGTAGTGTGCATGCCGTCCTGATATCCGAAACCTGGCTCAAGCCTCAATTACCATCAACCACCTACCCCTTAACTGGATATGTCCTCATTCGCAATGACCGCACTGATGGGCGAGGAGGTGGTGTAGCCATATATCTCCGCAGCGAATTTACCTATAAAATTCTATTAACTTCATCCCCAGGCTGTGCTGCGGAATATATATTTCTTGAGGTTTGTGTCCGGGGGGTTAAGACTGTTCTAGGCGTTGTTTATTGTCCTCCTTCGGTCGATTATTTCACTGAATTCGAATCGGTACTAGAATCTGTGGGTTCGGATTACGATCATCACATAATCATGGGTGATTTCAACACTAATCTCCTAGCCTCCAACTCCTCTCGTTCCCGTAGACTCCGGTGTCTGATTGAGTCAGCTAGTCTTCATCTGCTGCCTCTCCAACCTACTCATCATAACATTGTTGGTGAGGACTCCTGGCTCGATCTAATCATCACGTCCAAACCCAATCTGGTCTCGTCTCATGGCCAACATGAGGCTCCAGGATTCTCCCACCATGACCTGATCTTCCTGTCCTATGTCCTGAAACCACCCAAGGTGAAGCCTAGGGTCCTGTACAGGCGTTGTTTTGCGCGGATGGACGTTGGGAAACTTCGAGAGGACGCGTCGGCCATTGACTGGGGATCACTCCTGGAGGCAACCGACATAAACGATAAGGTGAACCTTTTCAACGGGACTTTGACTGACCTCTATGATCGTCATGCTCCAGTAAAGAGGGTGAAACTGAAACGCCCTCCTGCGCCTTGGATGACCAAGGGGATACAGATGGCGATGCGACGCAGGGACCGAGCGTTTCGTAAACACAAGAGAGATCGCACCGAGGAAAATTGGGCGGCCTTCAAGATTGCTAGGAATCGGTGTAATCAGATGGTGCGCAACGCTAAACGCCGTCATATTCTCAACACTATCTCCTCTTCTTCTTCTTCTGCCGATATCTGGAAGTTCCTCGGAACTCTGGGCATCGGCAAATCGCAACGCTCGGACCTTCCTAGTTCGTTTGGTTTGGACGACCTCAATCTCCATTTCTCCACTGTCCCTAAATTGGATCTCCAAACCAAACGAGCAACCCTCTCTTTCATCTCCGGCCTGAGTCGTCCCTGTGTAATTCGTCCCTTCTGCTTTGCACCAGTGCAATTGGAAGAGACCCGGAAGATTATCCTTGCTATCAAATCTAGGGCGGTGGGTTGTGATGGTATTTCGCGCGATATGGTCACAACCATACTGGATCTCCTCCTCCCAATCATAACTCATATCCTAAACTTTTCCTTGTACTCCAATGTTTTCCCATCTACATGGCGCAAAGCCTATGTCCGTCCTATTCCAAAGATATCCAATCCCACTCTTCTTACACATTTCCGTCCAATATCCATCCTTCCCTTTTTATCCAAGGTGCTCGAGGCCTGTGTCCATAAGCAACTCTCCAATTTCATATACCACAACTGTCTTATTAGTCCGCTGCAATCTGGATTCAGGCCTGGGCACAGTACTGTCACCGCACTCCTTAAGGTTATTGGCGATGTGAAGGCAGGAATGGAGGCCACTGAGATCACAGTGCTGGTTTTGGTGGACTTCTCAAATGCCTTCAACATGGTCGACCACGATATCCTACTAGCTATCCTCTCCCATCTTTCGGTCTCTGATGATGTACTGGTGTGGTTTTCCTCATATCTTCAGGGGCGCCAGCAGTCAGTCCATGTCGATGAGGGTTCATCAAACTGGAATCACCTGGAAGCTGGCGTCCCTCAAGGCGGTATTCTCTCTCCTCTTCTATTTTCAATTTTCATAAACCTTATTACATCTGAACTCCAGTGTGCGTACCATCTATATGCCGACGACCTACAGGTGTACTGTCGGGCTAAGCTCGGTGAATTGCCTGAGGCGATCGCGAGGGTGAACGCGGACCTGGCGGCTATACACAACTGGTCTACGAAATATGGAATAGCTGTAAACCCGCATAAATGTCAGGCAATCGTGGTGGGAGGCTCTCGTACCCTGAGCAGGGTTGACGTTGCAGCTATACCGCCTGTTCTGTTCAACGGTGCGATCATTCCGTTCAGCAGTGATGTGAAGAACCTTGGCTTGTACGTTGATAGCAACTTGACCTGGCGTGTTCACGTCACCAGTATATGCCAACGGGTTACTGGAACGCTGCGGTCTCTGTATCGCTTAAGGAACTTTCTTCCGTCCTCCACCAAGATAATGCTTGTCCAGTCCTTGGTTTTCCCCATTTTTGATTATGCTGATGTGTGTTTTTACGACCTGAATGCAGACCTACTCAACAAACTTGACCGCCTTCTGAATAACTGCATTCGATTCGTCTTCAATCTGCGTAAATACGACCATGTCTCTGCATTTCGATTGCAACTAAAGTGGTTGCCCATACGCCAGCGCAGGGAACAACGGGCGTTAACCACTTTATTCTCCCTTCTAAACTCCCCAATTCTCCTACATATCTATCCTCTTATTTCCAGTATATAAGCGCAAACCACAGCAAGTATCTCCGCTCCTCTAATAATCTTCTTCTACAATGTCCAACTCATCGTACTGACTTCCTTCACTCTTCTTTCTTCATACAATCCATTTTGCTGTGGAATGCGCTGCCTACGGATGTCAGGACGGCGACCAGTCGACTGTCCTTCAAATTTAGGCTTCGTGAGCATATATGGAAGAGGCTGACAGACTCAACACACACATAGTACATGTATGTATGTATGTATGTATGTATGTATGTATGTATGTATGTATGTATGTATGTATATATTGTAATATTTATTGTATATATAACATGATCGTTATAAATATAATTATAATTTATTTATCTTTTAATATTTAATTTTTCAATATATGCCTGCTGTTACACCTGCTGTTGTCTCTCTGCATCACCCCAAGGTTGACTGGTAGAGAATGCCAAATTGGCATTAAGTCCTCCTGTGTATAATGTACATAAAGTGTAAAATAAAAAATATATAGCTTGATGAGTAACCATGTGTACAAAAGCATGTTATACCAATTCAATTAGAATGAACAATTGTTTGTTTTTCTTAACACAAAAACCAATTAAGCATTCTCTGTGTTAACAAATACATTAAAATAAATTAACATTTCAAAACCAGTAGATATATGTGTAACAATAAATGAATGTGGCATGTAATAGGTATAGAAATATATTTGTTTGATAAGCCTGTAAACGAGCAGACGGATCATCTGATGGTAAGCAATCGGCGCTGCCCATGGACACCCGAAACACCAGTGGCGTTACAAGTGCGTTAACAGCATTTTGGGGGTTGGGAATTTAGGGATTTTTGGGGATTGTTGAGATTGGGCCTCCGGTAACCTCACTCACACGACGAAACATAACGCAATCGTTGTTTCACGTCGGTTTTCTGTGAGGCCGTTGTATCACTCCGGTCGAGCCGGCCCATTGGTGCCGAAGCATGGCTCTCCCACACTTATGTTACGATAGTTTGGACATATATAGAAAAAATAGATGAATGAAGTATATGATATGAATGGGATCGTCAGTGTGGGGCGCCCTAGACGAACATATATCGACCAGATTGGCAATATATTAAAGAAGGACCAAATTATAAGTGCTCTTAACCGACGAGCAAGCATGAAAAGACTGATGACTGATGATGAAGCGAAAGAGGCATGTAAGATTCGTAGCAATTAGCGTTCCATTGTCGACACATGACAAGTGGCAAGCGTTGTTTTAGATCGGGTTTCTGTGAGGCCGTGGTATCACTCCGGTCCATTCGTGCCGAAGCATGGCTCTCTCACACCGCAAAGTTTTACTCAAAAAGCTCTTGTTACAAAGGCAATAAGAGTCATTTTTGAATACCATCTCTCAAGTTAATAGGATTAATATTTTTTTCTGAGAATTTTCCCTTATTTTTCTTTGTTTGTAATTAGAGTTGGCTGGCTGGAGTTTACTTAACTGGGTAACAAACAGATTATAATTAATTTCGACTTTATTTTAATTCGCCTTAAGTTGTTTTTTTATTGTTGAACTATTTATATTATCTTTTAAGCGTTGCCGGTAATGGTAGCTGGTAATGGTTTTTTTTTTCGAGTGGGGAAAATCGTCCCATGACTTCTCCCGCCTTTGGCGAGGCGGGAGGGAGTGTCAGACTCTTACTGACTAAAAACCACCCCGTTCCTACTCCTGCCTTGAGCCGGAGCCCCGGTAAACCCGCTAGGTACTTAGTCCGCAGCTCCGGATCAGGCATCAGCCCTAAACTGGGCCCCATCTGTGGTGCTCTGATCATCGGTGGTGCAACCTACCATCATGGTAGGTTTCGAATTCGCACGCATTAGAAGCGAGCGTCTTAAACCTTTGGACCACTACAAAAATTACATTACATAAAATATCTACTAAAAAGCAAACCGAAATACAAATACATAAAAAAAACTCGACACACACACATGTGCTGCCCTCTACCCAGGTATTTCTATTTCCACATTCTTTTCTCACGTTTTCCTATAACAGAATTAATTCAGTACATGTCAGTGGATGTTATATTTTTTTTTTGTGAGAAAAATACACAATACATTTTTGTCTATAGGTCGATCGTGACAATTATAGATAAGAGTGTCCCTTATCGTGTTTTAGTTAGGGCAGTGTTTGGGGGATGGGCGTTTCGAGAAATATAGTGGACTTGGGAAACTTGTTTGGGATGGTTTGAGCAAGGGATCTTGGATTCAATATCCGGTATGGAATTTATTTTTCGTCTTTTTAAAAAGAAAAGAAATAGCTTTACATGCGTGTGTTCCATAAATGGACAGTTGATATTTCAACTGCATAGGAATTGAACCTATGTTTAGTGTGGGAAAGCCATGTTTTGGCACGAATGGACCGGCTCGACCGAAATGATACCACGGAATCACAGAAAACTGACGTGAAACAACGCTTGTATTGTGTTTCGTTGTGAGGCAAGTGAGGTTACTGGAGGCTATCTATTAGCCCCCTTCCCAATCCCCGATTTTAACAACCCTAACCACTAACCCTCAAATGATGGCGACGCACTTGCAACGCTTTTGGAGCTTTGGGTATCCATTCGTTTATCGGCTTATATCGGCATAAAAAATATGAAACAATTCACAAACCAATCAGCAAATAAAGTGTCTTTATCAGATAAACACAATACTACTTCCCATTAAAGGCATGGCAGATAATTTTAGTACACCTTATATAATGTAATGTTATAAAAAAGTATAAATTGCTTAGCAAGAATCAATACAGCTAAGATTAAAACCATAATCAAAAGCTAGGTTAAAAAGAAAACGATAGAAAACCTACGAAGTAATTGACAACATTTCAAAACTGATACGACATGGAAACAAAAATACCATTTCTTTATTTTCGTATCCTGAGTTCAAATATATTTATTTCATATTTTTTTTATTTTTTATTTCTGAGAAAAATAATTAAAATCACAAAACATGTGATGACGTCATAGGTACGGCAGAATGCAGTCGTTACCTTTGCCTTAGCAATCATGGTTTCAGATGAAAACATCAAGTGTCAAATGTCAATGTTTAATGTCACTTGAAGCTGTAACTTTTATTTACATTCGAAATCGAAATTGATTTTACACAATATTTTCCTATCGAATCGACACGCTGCTTATTGTTATTATTCACAACTGTTGATTGACATTATTTCGTCAATAAAATGGGTTTTAATGAAACATATACGCCAATGACGGATCCAAAATATTGTTTTGTACCAGCCAGCAAAAACAACACTGCCAATACGTATTTCTGCAAAATTGTAGCATTCTTTTTCCTGCATATATTGCAATAGCACTAAATAGTCAACTTTCGGCAAGTTTCTGCATTCGGCAACTAGGAATCATATAATTATAACAACACAAATAACAAAATCTGAAATCAGTTTGACAAGCTTAGTGTTGCCAACTTTATTTTACCAGCCCACCAAATGAGGCCGTGAAAACCACCAGAAACCACTAAATCTTAGCGGCCTCTCAAACCACCAGAATTCCTCAAGATCATCACAGAATCTAAAAAAAGGGATTATGAATAATAAGTTCATGGCCCCCTTTACTCTTTCAATAACTACGCACATTATTTAAAATTTTTGTGCTTAATATAATCTACATATAATATATTTTAAAATATTCTTTATATAAACTGACTTTCTAGACAGACTGCTTCAAAAAGTTTTGATTCTGTTATTGCCTGCGCAGAAGCCAAAAATTGGGTTCTGTAAGTATAATGGGCAATTAAAATACTGAACTCTGGTTTTCATGAGTTTCAAGTTTCAGGCGGTGGTACTTTCTGTTTCATAGATGTTAAGTGAATTTCAAATCGGTACCCCAAATAGCATTTCATACCTATAAAATCTTTAATATTGTGCGTAAAAATATTTACCTTCTGAGTAGGCAATATTATCTTGCCAACAAGTTTATCTATTAAGTATTTTTAACTAGAAATCATACAGCATTTTACGAGTAGTGTTAGTGGTTAATTTGTAACTTACCACTAACTGAAACAATCTAGTCCACTAAAATATCCACTAGCCACTAAAACCAATATTTTCCCGTTGAAACACGTATCTAAACCACCAGATCTAGTGGAAATTCCACTAAGTTGGCAACACTGGACAAGCTGTCAGTGACAGTACATTTGACATCTAGTAGGTTTTTTACGGATGATACGGTGAGGCAAAGGTATTATCGCCATTCTACCGTAATTTGGCACTTACGTCTTTTTAGAATACACTGAATTTCAAACTCGAAATTATGAATGAAAAGTACATAATTTCGAAAAATGAAAAAATACGGGTGCCCTAGTTTTCGATTTACTTTTATATAACATAATAATACATGCATGTTAAAAATATGAAATGTTGTCAATTACATACATAGATATTTTCACTTCCTTTTGCTAAATCCTGTTTAAACTTCGCTGAAACGGCTTTCAAAGACTTAGGGCGCTTTTCCAGAGATGTGCTATGTAGCTATGCTACGAAGATCTATTAGCTACACTGTGAAATTGTGTGACCGTTACACCGGTACTAAGCTATTTAGCAAGAGTAAGATGTGCCGCCGCCAAGTAGCTGCACAAGGAAGATACGCTGAGATAGGGAAACCATCCGCAGCACGCATCTATAATACACATCCATAGCATGCATCCATAGTAGTAAATGCGCTATTCGAGTTTGCGATGTATCGATAGTGAAGTCATACATAGCACACATCCATAGCACGCATCTTTCCATATAAAAAATATAGCTTAGTTGAACCTGTTTCTTAAAGTGCTAAGCTATGTGTACCAATGAATATGATTGGTGGACGTCAAACGCTTCCACAACAATGTAACATAGCACGTCATTGGTGGAGAACCTTCCTTAAACGGTTAAAAGCTACTGAAAGAAATCCTGTAAACGTATTTTTAATAGTTTATTTTAACTTGTTTAGCTGGAAAATCTTTCAGTATTACTCGTTTTCTCATGAAATTCAATTCTGTGATGCAATGTGAAATTGCATTAGTGTATCGGTGCTGTATTTTGGATTATTGTAGCTTGTCGTTCAAAAGTGCTTTCTTGGTCTATTTGAAATAAAATATAATTTCGACTTTGACTTTGAAAATGGATTGGATGGTTGGATTATGGGTTTCTTTGCATATAAACGGATTTTGTTATTATCTATGGATATTAGAGAGTGTGAGTTCATGAAAACCTCGTTGCAGATCGGAGTTTAAAAGTTTCAGATGCTACCTCATTTTTATCAAATGTGTAGTCCTATGACACCCACAAGAAAAATAAAGGTGGTCATTTTGTTAGACTCTGCTATCATAACCTCACGCCTGTCTCCCGTGGGGGTAGGCAGAGATAATGGAACACCAATTGCTACGATCCTAACACACCTATTTCGCTTCACTGTGCCATTACTACATAACCCTTTCATAATTCACTGCAGTAAACATTTATGTTTGTACCATGAATCTTTTTGAACTAATATTTTTAGTTTAATATAATAGCCGGGGCTAAAACATCCATTTTGATATTAATACTCTTCCATAAAATCAATTTTCTATATTAAAAATTCCCAGTAACCTCACAACATTTAAAACTAATCATGCTAATGGAATCAAAAACAAAATTATGAAAAATTCTCCTTCCTAGAATAAAATTTAGCATTCCTATAAACTATATAAATCCCGGATCCCGCTATAGTAACAGCACATCACTAAAATATCGGTTGATTCCTTCAAAGACTTTGGGCGAACATTTGCTGGAATCCCGTACCGTCTGACCCAAAGCTCTTCCCTATTTATTGGGGTTCCGTAGACGTTACAAAGGTCCTCTGTAATTCAGTTTGTGTCTTGGATTCCGTATGAAAGATATTAGGGTCGTCTATGTGTTTAAACTGGTTTGGGATTTTTTCCCGGAATTGTCTGAGTTTTGTATTTATTCTTGTTTCAATATGTATTGTATTATTACTATAGCATAATCTAATGTCGCACCTTTTAATCCTGGAAGGGGTAGGTAGAGAGGCCTATACATCTGTGGCGACATGACATAAGATAGATGACTAAAACCGAAATCTTACAAAGTCAAAGTCAAAATTAATTATATCAAATAGACCGGAAAGGCACTTTTGAACGTCAAAGCAAATATTACAATATTGAAAAAAAAAACAAAATGTCTGTCTGTCGGTCAGTCCTCTAGTGAAGCTATTTGCTCATTCCAAAGTGTAGATTCCTATGGAGAAGAACGAGCAAGAAACTCCATAGGTTAAATTATTTCAAAAACGAAACTTCAGCTATCCACAACTAAATCAAACATACTTCTTTACCCCCTTACTAGGTCAACCACCAAAAAGAATTACCTAGAGTAGTTTACCCCCCAACTAATAATAATAATCCGACTCATAGTAGAGAGTATCCTTCATATCCCAAGTACTCTCACAATATAATACAGCGGCACATTATCATAATCCCGGGACCAACAGACAAGAGTAAATAATGGATATATAAAGCATAATTAGGTAATAAAGTCTCTGTATATGTACATCCTTATTTCGTGTTCTGTGTGTGAATGTGTATGTTTTTTTTGTTTGTGTGTGTGTGTTTTAAGATGGTGGTTATTGAGTGTTGTGTTTTATTTTTGGGTGAAATATGTATTGGTTGTTATGGGTACCGAGTTATAGTACACATTATTTCTACAATTATTATCTGTTTTTTACAAAAAAACTTTGCCTTTCTCCTGTGTCGTAGGTGCGTTTACCGAATCGAAACAAGAATTTGTGGCTTTTAAAAGGCCAGCAACGCACCTGTGACTCCTCTGGTGTTGTCCACCCGATTGCCCCTGATTGCTAAGCGATCAGCGCTGCCAATCCATTGGTGGCTCTAATTGCTCAGTATCAGGTGACCCATCTGCTCGTTTACGCTCTATTCCATAAAAAAAAAAAACAAAACACAAGGAGTTGCTCCGTGAGGGAATCACATTCAATTTTAATTCATAATTTTGCCCAATATCACATATGTCTTTCACAAAACTGCCCACATGAAATTGATCCCTTATAAATGAAAGCTCATCCTCTTGCCTTAAGGGCAAAGCCGGGGCTCACAACAAGTACAACATAATACGCTTGTGTGAGCGGAAATGTTATGGACAGTAACAACAAGATTATGGACTCTGACGAAGGGAAAAAACCGTCAAAATATGGACGACATTTGTACACATAGGTCCCACATCAAACTACACATAACCAGTATAAACTGACCTGTGAATCTTTGGGACGATCATACTAAGCTAGGTCATGATAAACTGGTTATATTGTCCAGTATAAGCTGACCTTTGTATGTGAGGAAAGAACATATAAAGAGAGATCAAGATAAAGTGGTCGTGTGGAACTTGATGTGTAGTAAAGATTGACCCGATTTTTTGTCGAACTATTCTTGTTTTCCGGGATGAAAATGTTAGTTGTGGCTTACTTACGTGTTTGTTTATTGTTTATGTGTGTTTCTTATGTAATGTTTATAGTTCCCCTTGTTTACTTTGATCACTAATCACACAGTTTATGTTTAATTAGTTTGGATGTTTGTCCGTCAATTATGATGAAACTACTGAATGGATTATTATAATAACTATCGTGAAACATGCTAAATTAATGCAGAAAAGCTCTATTAGTTTCGAGTCACATCGCCGCGTTTTTTTTTTATGGAATAGGAGGCAAACGAGCAAACGAGTCACCTGATGGTAAGCGATCAGCGCCGCCCATGGGCAACACCAGAGGAGTCACAGGTGCGAGGTTTGCATTTGAGAAGAAAGAGAAGAGTCCCTTCCCTCGAAACTAGTAGAGCTATTCTCCCTTAATATACGTGAGTAAACTGTGATTATTTTTAGTTAATGAAATTACTTAAGTATACAAACAGGGTTGAGTTGACTTGAGTGAATTTGAATTATTGAATACTTGAATTTATTAGTGTCATGTACTTAATAAGGTGTAAAGCTATCTATTTTGGACAAAAGGGAGATCTTGGAACTTTCTTATGCAACGTCACGCCTTTTTAACTCCAAAGGGTAGGTAGGCAGAGATACACATTACGGCACGTAATGCAATACAATGTACACCCACTTTTAACAATTTGTTTTATAAGTAGACCATCCGTTCCACCACTGAAAATTTTTAGAAAAAAAGCCCAATAGTACTTTGGCCGACACGGGAATCGACCCCGAGACCTCTTGTCCAACAGACGCACTTATGACCACTCGACCAACGAGGCAGTCTTAATTCATAATAATTAGGAATTTTCTCATTTCGCCCTAAGAATTGATTCACCGTCACCTTTAGGTACAAAAGAACGGATAGGAACAAATAAATATGGATGTAATTGTGTTTGTAAACGCATCGATACCACACGCGCCGTGACAGAGAATAAATTGATATATCAAGCGAATACTGAATTATTGTAAATCTTTTCTATATTGGAAGAGTTTGTTTCGAAACAGATCAAGTTTTGTATTATCATCGACGTGTAAAAGGGGTTGTTATGATTTTTAGCCGACTTCAAATAAATGGTGGTTCTTAGTTTGACCTGTATGTTTGTTTGTGCGCGATTACCTCGCGTTTGGCTGCTGCGGTTTTGAGTATAGTATTTTTCAGACTTACGAAAAGGGTTGTAGTGCTATATTTCTGACTTGAAAAAAATGGAGGTTGTAACGAATATTGAATTTATTTGGTTTAACGAATATTTTTACATTTGAGTATTAATTATATTTAAAATATAAACATTATTGTTATTCAAATTGTCACTAATACTAATATCCATACGTAGGTTATTACTAAACTTATCAACGACTTCTTTACAATAAATGTAAAATATCAACAATGCAAACATTATAATTAAGTATTTAAACTAAATCTAATCGACACACACAAAGAAATCCCGTTAAAATCACTTTTTCACAGACATCACTAAAAACCACCAATCACTAAAGGGGTACAAGACTACGCCGCCGTAAGCCAGCCAATCCCTATGCTTTACCATTCTCAAACTGTCAACACACAGGATATATGGGAGTCTTCAAATAAGTAAATTGAAAATATATTATACATGTACTAGGTATAAGCTTTCCATCACGCGGTTTTGCTCGCATTCTTTTAAGAGGTTGGAAGGCAGATTTAAAAATAAAAAAATGCACGTTTTTTTTCCTTTCAATATTACTTTATCCGACCCGGGAATCGAACCCGAGACCACTTGCCCGGCAGTCACTTGCGAGCGTTTATTAGACCAAAGAAGCAGGCTTTCTCTTGTTAGTCAAAAATAGTTTACAATGCCAATTTTTAGCTTTCTGCCTTGAAAATTATGGAACGCTCCATACAAATAATTATAGCCTATGTATTAACTCTCTATCTCTTCAACTGTTGTCGCATAAAGCGGTAAGCGATCAGCGCCGCCCAAGGACACCCGCAACACCAGAGGAGTCACAGGTGCGTTGCCAGCCTTTTAATCACCCCGCTTGTTCAATGCGCGTTTATTATAATAGTCCATACTAATATAATAAATGTAAAAGTCTATCCGCATATACAAAGCTTTTGAGGATTTTTAAAAAGAACTATTGCGTTCAGTGAGACCGGGATTTATCGGAGTCCAATAAATCTTTCCGTGGAGTTGTCGAGAGCGTCAATAGAGGAGTATTGGCGCCATTTTGTGATGTACGTATGTGTGTGTGTGTGTGGAGATTGATCTAGTGATGGGAAATTTTGCAGTTAATAATATGTTTAAAAGAATAATGATATGGGATTAAGTATAAATATGATATACCTATGTAACTAATATGATTCTTATAATTGATTTGTAATTTGATATGGACAAATAGTTTTAATTCACAAATATATAAATATATAATTAAAAGTAATAACATATAATATTATTATAATAAAATTGTAATTTAACATGAAAAAATAAAATTTTAATATAATGAATGTATAATAAATAGTAATAAGCGCTGGAGATACTATACTATATTCTAATTGAGTTTGTTATGCATATCTTATTTTAAATGAACTGTACAGTTTTTATAAGAAATAAATTTCTTTAAACCGAAACCGAAATGGTGTGATGAAATGTTGGATTCGTTTTTATATGTGTTCAATGTCAAAGCGTTTATTTCAATTAGTCCTTAATAAGACACTTTTGAAACGTCAATTTAAATTGTTCGCCAGTCTGTCTGCCAGTGAAGCTAGGTGCTCGTTCCAAAGTGTAGCTTTAAATGGAGAAGAACGAGCAAGAAACTCCATCGTTACTCTTTTCAAAAAAATGTTTATTTTAATTATTATGTTATTGTATTCACGTATTTGTTTGACGAGGAACTCGACTAGTTTCAAGCCATGCTAAAGGCTCATATTCATGAGCAGCATTCTGCAACACACGACTACACTACACTACAATTTCATTGATACATTATTATTTCCTTACATTAGAGCAATGTTTAAAAAAATCACCAAGCCACAAACAGCCGACCACAACAAACCGCGGCCATTTTAACCGGATATGCTAACAGTACGCCATAAAAGGGTATCAGAATTCATTGTAACCCCTTACTGTAATATTTGACCCGGCGCCGGATAAGGTTTTTTTAACCAGAACCCGGTTTTAAACCGGTTTCGAGCGTTATTGCGGCGCTTATATCCGACTCGAACTGAAGTGAGATAAGCTTTTCAAATTGTTTGATGTTTTCAGGCGATTACAGAAAAAGTTAATGGGCAACTGGTTTGCTGCTGAAAATTGAAAGCGTAGGTACATACGTGAAAATAAAACATTGACTTTTCATCAGGTATTTTTTTTATTAGAGACGTGTCATATTGTAGGTTTATGCAAGTACTGCGCAAAATTAATTGGTTTGGTATCGTACTAATATTATAAATGAGAAAGTTTGTTTGTTTGGATCTTTGACCATTAATAATGCGAAAACTAGTGAACGGATTTTGAACGCATTTTGATGAAATTTGGTAAACAGACAGGGTACGAGCTGTCTTGGAGGATATGAAACATATTATCGCACGGAAACGCTAGTGCTAGTAATACTATATTTTAATTATTTTGATAGTCAAAACTTAAAAATAGTAATAATTTAACTAACGTTTATATGCATTTGTCATGAAATACACATCTGGCACCCGCTAAACCAATTTCCGTAAAATTACTGTACAAAATCACTGATAAATAACTAGATACATAAATATATGCGAATGCGTATAAAACCATACACAAAAGCTAGTATATTTCAAAAGGCAATTAACACATTTTCGAAATATTACGTCATCAATGTCCAAACGTGTGATAAGCCTTTTAAAACGTTTGTGAACGAGGGATTTAAATTCGATTCCCAGTTGATTGCTGCATGGATTTGCCATATTTTTTGGGTGTTTAAATAACTTGAGCCTTATTATTGGAGTTTTTTTTTATAAAAACTGACTAAAAATTCATCGTCATTTTAAATGTATTTTAGAAAAGTTAGCATTACTTAGACAATTTATTATCTCGATGATATTTTAAATATTGAATGTATTTTAGAAAGGTTAGGTTAGGTTTGCATTACATAGAGAGATTACAGAAACAGTTGGCCTGTGGGAATATCTGAAAAGATTATAATATAACATATATTGCTTGACGAAGAATTCGAGCTCGAATACCATTGGTCAGCAGTGCGTCCATCCAGCCACCTGATCATATACTATGTCTGATTGATCCTGATAATTGGTAGAGTAACAAAAATTAAACATATTACTTATAAAAAAATATTCTTTCTCTCTCTATGCCCCCTGAAACACCTAATATAATTTTTTGTCACGCACATTCACTATTAACCACTAAAAACACAAAACCTCAACATTTAAAAAACAAACAAAAGCGAAACCAACATCTGAAATTAAAATCAGAAGTGCCAACCTTCAAAAAAGGAACGCCGTTCAAAATTCTGAACAAACCCTATTTCGACCCAGACTTACGTCACACTCATAACCCTGCAAACGCTACGTTGTGTTGGCGGGGTAATGCTGGCCAGTATCCGGTTTTATCAGGTTTTATTGGCAACACTCCGCTCGCAGTTTCCCTTGCTGTTACGGAAAGAGGAGCCCATTTTTATGTGGCCACAGACCCAACGTCGGCGCGTGTGGGTTAATGTGTGTGACGTCAGCGGGTTTTCGATTTTTAAAAGGGTAAGTTAGAAAAGTTTTAAGTGAAAAGAATGGTTTAAAATGTTGTTGTGATCATGGCTTCGCGTTCGTGTTGGTAGTTGATAATGTATGGGTCGTGAAATTGGGTTAATGTGCTACTGTTCAGTGGTTATGTGAAGTTGATTCGACTTTTATGGGATGGTAAACAAATCGTTTTATGGTTTTTTTTTTCAAATAAACTTGAAAGAAGCAATATCCTGATAAACCTGAATATTTTAATCTGCGATCTACAACCCCTTGCCGAGCGAGGAATATAAAGAATAATTTCTAACAAATTCCTCTTATTTGAAGTTAAGGTACCTTATCCCCTGGACTAAGGAGTCCAGAGATGGACTGTCACGAACTGATGATGATTACGATGTATTTTTTTTACCTATAATAAACTTCACTTATGATTTTTGATTTTAAACTTTAAATTAATAAACTCTAGGTATACTATGCAATGACAATACATAATTGTAGCAAACGAGCAAAGATAATAAAAAAAAAAACTTACATACAAACCTACTATCTTACTCCAACACCTAAGTAAACCCAGAAACACACTGAGTACGAACGAACATCACAAAAGCCATATTAGTGGCTAATTCACCACACAAAGGCACACCGCAGCCGAAGCAAGCCACAAGTGGTACATACTCCGTCCATTATTCATGCAACATGCAACGACTGTTGCACGTAACGTTCGCACAAAATGCTTGCATAATGTACATTGGTGATACACTGCATAGTGGCCAGACACTAGTCAGTTTCGGCGAGTAGCTTGTACTGTGTGTGTTACTAGCTTAATGATTGATGTGGAAGATGAGATGGCTGAATACAGTATGTGTTTTTGTAAGGAAAAATAAATTACACTATTAAAAGTAACTTACCTTGTAAATGTTAAAGCATTTAAAATAAATAGGCGGGTTAACTGATTTGATGAATGGATGTTATGTGTATGTGAACTTGTATGTTTGTAAACGCACCCACGACGCAGGAGGAAAATCATAGTGTGGAGGCAATGCTAAAAAACAAAATATTTCTAACCTGAAATTAATGATACTCTCACTAACCATTATAATTTAAGCTTAGTTTTAGTTTGTTCTAACTAATTTTGACAGAAGAATAAATGTAATATTTAAAACAAAAAGTATCAAGTAAGTATTAGTCTAGTAGTAACAATGTATGAATTTTCTCGTAAAATCAATCCCTATACAAAAATCAATTGCTGTCTCACTAAAACTCGCAAACGACTGGACTAATTTGGCAAATTTTGGCCATAAATTGTTTGTGGATTTCCAGAAAAGGATTAAAAGTTGAGAAAACTACGAAGCTAAGAAGTTTACCGAGTCAACTAGCATTTTATAAAAATCTAATAATACATTATCATACCCATCATTATCACTTATCTTTAAAAACTCTTAATCACTCCAAACAACAATAAAATATATAACCAACTTCCTTGTTACACTTCACTGCACATCAAAAAGATACACTTTTACGCCAAAATAACCCTTTTTCCGCCACTTGAACCTCGCACCTCTTTACCCGGGTACCATACGACCCGGGTAGCAACCGGTTGGACTGACGAACGACCCGTAACGACTTACTGTGTCCGACAACTTATTCCGACTCATTTCTAACCCTTGCCAAGTTCATAGCTACCAAAAAGTTGTGTGAGTTTCGTAGGGTTAGAGTAGTTTAGTTTTTTTGTTGCGTGTATACATATTTTTTGTCGTTAAAATGTTTTCTGGTGTTGTCGGATTTGATTTTAAATACAATAACAAGGATAACTCAGTTTTTAAAAGGGATGTTGTCTTTCTACCTGAAAGATTCTATGAAGAAAAGAAGCCATCAACCCTTAGTACGAGTTTGCTTTATGTTGAACGAAAATGAAACGAGAGTGCGTTCGACGTTATGAATGGCCGGGGCAAATGAACCAACTAATCAGAGAGCCGAACGCGGTTTCGTTTCGATTACTTTAAACGTTCTGACGTAACCTCTTTTCGCGAGTCAGTCACAAATCAAAACTTACAAGTTGTAAAAACTACTTTATTATTAAAAAACTGACGATACGTCTGATTTTTATTGAAAATTTTAAGGCTCATCGTAAACTTTTTTTACGATTAAATCCGATATTTTAGTCACCTCGTAAAACACACACTTGTCTTCTAAATCCAAATCAATTATAAAACGTAAAATCTCGTTTTCAGCAGTTATTATTTCGCTTCTATTGTACTATATTACTATCTCTCAGAGCTGTAGACTACCTAAGGCGTTACCGCTCCGGCCGCACCTGCTCAAAGCAGGAGTAGGAACGAGGTGGTTTTTAGTCTGCCACTCCCTCTCGCCTACGTGGAGGACTTAGGTTTCTCGGCTGCTGATGATGATGATGATGAAATTTAAAGTTTCTACATATTTATTATCTAGATAGTTAAATTGTAACTGTCACTGTTTAACAAATAGAAACTAAAAATAATAAATAGTACCACAAAAGTAAACACGAAACTATTATCGCTAGCACGGTCCACTAGTTTTAGTGGCGGCCATTTTAAATTTATACCCGAATCCGGTTGTAACTGGTCCGGACCAATGCAAACTGGTTTAAAGTGGTTAATGAGATGGATATGCAATGTAAATGTTTGTACCGTTTTACGGTACTGGTCGAGCGTAACATTTGATAAATATACAAATTAAACTTCGATACGAAATACTTATTTTCCACGTCTACTTTTTTTCGTGAATATTTCTTGTCCATCCATAGCAAATAAGTACACTTTCTATGGCCATGGATCTCTAATGGTTAAAGACTGACAAAGAAAACTTATTTTTTAAGTGAACGCAACTAACTAGATTACCCTTTACCATCTGAGAATCACATCTAGAACCACGAGACCCGCAGTCATATAATAACACTTTTTCTGACCCGCAGATCAACCAAAAAGTCAATGAAAGCTTCATAAAACCAAGAATACACTAGGGGGCACATGTCTCAAGACACGTATAGCTGAATTCGCTAGTGTAGCCTTGGCTTAATTTCAGGAAATATTAAATTATTATACTACTAAGGTAAACGCGTGAAACCGGCTGAAATTCAGCGATACATCAAAGCCGTGTTTATTATTTAAGCTCTAATGAACACAAATTGATATATGTATGCGCTTGGGAGTATGTTGGTACAATGTGCAAGCGAAGCGGTGTTCAAGCCAAAACACTTTTTTATATTAAGCACAAGAGATAAATTGTTTCGTATCTGATAACCACATTGCAGGTTATTTGAAGCCTGCATTTATTGCCAAAGCATAGTTTTACTGATTTTGTGACTCCTCTGGTGTTGCGGGTGTCTATGGATGGCGCTGATCGATTACAATCAGGTGATCTGTCAGTAGATGATTGGGAAATGCCATGTTCAGCAGTGGACGTCCTGTGGCTGATATGTGGATCCGTCTGCTCGTATATCTTCTATTCCATAAAAAAATAAATATTATTAGTGGCTCATCCTCATCATCTCAGCTCATACAGTAATTTAATTTCCTACACCATACATATGTCTTACTATGTCATTTCGTTTTCAGTTCTTGTATAACGTACCTGTTCATTATAATCATTATCATGATATCAGCCATATAAAGTCAACTGCTGAACTTACGCGTCTCCCAATGTCTTCCAGATAGGCCGGTTGGAAGCGACCTGCATCCAGCGGCTCCCTGTGACCTTAATCAGGTCGTCTGTAAAGCTTGTGCGACGTCCATCCTACGCTGCGTTTGCCGGTCCGCTGTCTTCACTTAAGAACCTTTCTTCCCCTGCGGCCGCCTGCCTACCACTTCAGCTTGTTCTTTTGCGGATCTCCTCGTTTTACCTACCTACGGGTTCTCCGCTTAGAAATCAGGCGCTATTTTTCGACTATGCCAAAAAAATTTTTAAAATAACTCTATCGTAACAATCTTCACACATGTGTACAGTGGTGAAATTCAGATTCAATTTTATATAAAAAAAGAAGGATCTATACATTTTGTGTTATCACTCAATTTTCGTTACACAAGTGCGATGTTTATGTAGGTAGGTCCAGTTAAAGTGAGCTCCTATAACTCTAGATGGCGGCTATAAATCTCATGGACAGCTACATAAATCTCAGGGCGATACTAGATGTCCCAATTTTCATAGAAAATAGAACTCAATATAAGTAAACAGGTGAATATTTCAAGCGATCATATTTTAGATATGATACTTATATTAATTCTGATAGCATTTTTTTGAGCATCGTTGAAAATTGTCCAGTGTCTTCTCCCGCTTCGGGCGAGGCGAGGAGTATCAGACTCTTACTGACTAAAAACCACTCCGTTCCTACTCCTGCTTTTCGAGTCGAGGTAGTCCGCAGCTCCGAATCAGGCATCAGCCTTACTGGACTCCATCTGTGGTGGTCTGATGGCTCTTTGAGGCGTGTTCGGAATGCGACGCGCTGTCCGAACGGGTCTAGTTCTGGTTTCGCTGACTCGCACTTTTCGGTGGCCGGCGATTCCCGATACCCGTAGTGTCTGTCGCGACGGCTAGGGCGGCAAGAAGTACGTTTCTTAACGCGCCTCCTCGTTAGCTAGCATGACTGCTTAGCAGGAGATGGCAACCCAGTCCTAGATTGAACACACGACATTGACAATATATATGTCTAGGTTTGTTTCCTTAACGGCTAAGCAGAGCACACAAGGGGCTAATATTTTTCTTAAAAACCGCTTAGCAGGCGGATTAAATATCGCCATTTATTAAAGGTCCAAGTCCAAAAGAGCGCCTATCTCTATCAAATTCGTAATCCCTTAAGGTCGAACTTAATTACCCATCTCGATCCTAAATCTCTGGATCGTTTTCGGTTTTTGAATAAAAACTCCATAATATAATGTCATAATTTGGTTTTCACCCAAATATGGTCTTATTTTATCATTTGTACATTTCTTTAAGATGGAATATTGTTGCTGGTCGCCAATTTTTTTACGGGGGAATATCATCCAATGACTTCTTTAGCCTTAGATGAGGCGAGAGGAAGTGTCAGACTCTTGCAAAGTAACCGGGGTGGTTGTTCCTATTCCTGCTTTACCCTGAGCCCTGACATCCCGTAACGGCTGATGCACTAAGGAGGAACTTCGGCTACCCAGTAAATACCCAAATTCTGTCAGAAGTCATTATTATATGCGGCAAAGTTACTGAAACTGACAGTCGATTATATTGATACTACTGTTCCTTCACTATTTAGGTTTATCTAAAAATATATGTAATTTAAACAAAGGTTGCAACTAAAGCTACATCCTCCACGGCTAGATAAAGCATTCCCTATCAGTTTCCCACACGTTTACCTGGCTATACCTATAAATATTATGGCGAGAAACCACACGATCAAGGAAATGGATACACAGACCCGGCGAGGTACAGTGAGCGACAAAATCCTGTGAGCGAACTGTGATTTTTTATTTGATTTGTGTTAATTTTATTGCAAATTTTAAGGTCAGTGGCGTTGTCGGGGAAGGTATTGTCATGCATTCCTAAAGTAACAACATTTTTAGTCAGACTTTTATCTTTCCATAGAGTAATAATTATGTAAATGTAGTTTTTATTACACGTATTATTTCATATTATCTGCTACCTTATCATATTCTACTAATCTTCATGGGAGTCAAGCGTGACGTTATATATGTATAGGTATAATACCATTATGGTAAATAATTTTAATACGACCGCTTCTGCTGCATGAGGGTGCGGGTCCGAAACCTACGACGACAAGTAACAGTATGACTTTTCCGAAGTCATACTAGTACGTGCTTTCTAAGATTACTTAGACAACACTGACAAACGCTGAAGAAAATATCGTGAGAAAACCTGGGTATAAGCCCATAATGTCTAATTATAAATTTGGAATCACCAACCCGCATTAAGCAAGTGTGGTGATTAATGCTCAAACCTTATCTATAGGATTTGATCAGCAATGGCCACTTATAGGCTATTGATATAAACTTACGGCATCTGATACTAGATAGCTACTATAGCCTATGTACGCCTAGTACACCAGAACTGTCACGAGCGAACAGCCAACCACGCAAGAATAGCTACACCTCCTTAGTCAGATTATATTGATGCTTACTGTACCAAAACTGTAAGAGATACGTTGTTGATGACGGGGAAAAGCTTCGTAAGTATTCGGATACTCTCGGGTATATTCGGGTCGTGAAACATGGCAGCCATGGCAGGAACTTATGTTGTGTTGTGTGTGAAGAATTATCGTATGTAAATGTTTGGGTGATTTAGGTTATGCTTAAAGTGTGATGTGGACTTTATTTTGAAGGGGATAAGGGGTGTTATTGTTTGTTCGTTGGTTGTGGTTATTAGGGGTGAATTTTGTTTGATGTGTTAATATTTTTTTTATAAACTTTTAAGGGTGGAACAAGACGTATACCGTTACTCTTGTTGATATGTTTAAGGTTATCCATTAATTACGAGTCGTTAACAAATCAAACTAAAACCGACTACTGTGCAACGTGTCGTGGGTTCGATTCCTGCGCCCAAAAATTAATATTGGCATTTACTGACTAAATAATACATTATGTGGCTCATGATATAACCAGCGAGAAGAGAGTACTTATTACATTCAATATATGCACCTTTGCCTACCCCTTTTGATAGCACATATTATGTTATGTATGCATGTAACTAAAAACTCTACATTTTAATTTCAAAATGAAATAGTAAACGTGTTACTGAAACCACAGTTTCGTACAAACTAATTATATTATGAATTGTAGACAAACTGACATATGTACGCTGCTGTTTGTGGGTAGTTTAAAGTTGTGTGTGTGTGTGTGTGTGTAGAAAGACAATGTTTTGTATTTGTTAGACAAACGTTGTCACAATGTCGTTGAGTAGATTACAGATATGCATTTCATGAAATTGCATTTATAGTCTATGACGTGAAATGGGCGTCGTTATAATATTGAGTTATATGTATAAATCCTTGTTGATCGAGTGGTCGCAAGTAAGACTGCCGGGCGACGGGTCTCGGGTTCGATTCCCGGATTGGGCAAATTGTGCACAGTAAATGGTAATAGGCTCACCCCCTATTACATGGGGCTTATAACATAAACGGTGAAAAGTGGGTGTACACTGTGTAGTGGCATTACGTGCCGTAATGTGCACCTCTGCTTACCTCTTCAGTGATAAAAGGCGTGACGATACTTTTCATTGAACTAATTATTATCAATTTATCATCAACTGTCTACTATTTAACATAAGCCTCTACAATTACTGAGACTTATTATCCAATTTTTCTTATTTAATTTACTGAAAAAATCAAATAACCGGAGACTAAATTCCCCCTTCCCAATCCCCGATTTCCCAAGAACCTTTTAATTGAACCCCACAAAAGGCTCAACGCACTTGTAAAGCCTCTGGTGTTTCAAGTGTCTATGATTGCTTACCATCAGGTGATACGTCTGCTCGTTTACCGGTGTTCCATAAAAAAATAACAGCACCTACCGAGCTCAATTATCATTTCTTTTTTCAAATAATCAAATAATCATCACATTATCTAATAGAGAGCTGTTTGTGGCACATACAAGTCTTAATTAAGGATTAAGAGCTCACGGAGTTAATCGGTTGACCGCAAAACTTGGTAAGTACTGAATGGGTGGAACCATACCATTTAGGGATCATTTACACTAGACTATTTGTGGGTTACTTAGAGTTGGGAGCTGGTTTCAAACATGAGTATGTTGGTGGTTAATTCTTTTAAATGTAAAAGACACATGCTTCGGCACCAATGGGCCAGTTTGACCGGAGCCGAAAAGCCTCACAGAAAAAATAGTGAAATAACTATTGCATTGGGTTTCGTTATGTGAGTGAGGTTACCGGAGACCAAATTCCCCCTCTCCAATCTACTCAATCTCCAAATCAACAACAATCCTCAATTTCCTAGCCCCCCTCCCCAAAGGCCGGCAACATACTTGTAACGCCTTTGCTGTTTCGGGTGGTTCAAACCAACATTCCAACATTTTAATAATCACTAAAGATGGGGCCCAGTAGGGCTGATGCCTAATCCGCAGCTGCGTACTGCATGCTATGCACCTCGCCCAAGGCGGGGCAAGTAATTGGATAATTTTCCCCTTTAAAAAAATCATTTTAATATTCAACAAAACACTCTAAAATCATTAGCATTTAACAGAAAGAATAAACAAAACCCAAACAGTTAACTGTCGAATGTTCTGTGACTGAGTTCAGTACATTTTGTGACAAAAGTTGTAATACTGCGGTTACCATGGTAACCAAGTTAACGTCCCGTCCCGCGCTTGGTAAATCCGGCCCTGTTGTCATAATTACCAAATACAGGCTTATCTTGAATGAGTTTCATTGTACAGGTGGATAGACAGAAGGTTCAGTTATATTTTTTTAATACAACCAAGTTTTTTTTTTAATTATCACTCTTCATCTTTATGTATATAGTTTTGGGTGCCACGTTGATTACCTAGCTTCACTGACAGCTAGACTGACGGACAATTCCATTTGATGTTTCAAAATTGTCTATTTAAGAATTAATTGGAATAAATGCTTTGACTTTGCTTGCAAGCTTGGAACTGTGGAACAAGATTTCAGGGTTGGGCGAAAAAATATCTAGAATAGAGTTGTATTGTAATCGTTATTTATCGTAGATCAAACGAACTGTCTTTATTTTTTTTTTTTTTTTATTTATATCTTAGGTCTACCAACAATGTTGTACATTAAAGCATGCAATAGGTAACAGTAATTAATCTATAAGGTACAATGCAAACATTACTTAAAGGTAAACACCGCATACCAAAAAGAATAAAAGAGAATCTTAAAACTAAACTAAAATAAATTGAGACTTAAAACTAAATAAACTTTACAAGAAAAATTGTCTTCTACTGTTCATGAGCGAAATGGAATAGTAAATACATTGTTCTTAGTACTCTTGACTCCTCCACTGAAAATTCAGCCTACATAGTACACAAAAATAGTCTATCTTATTGTGATACTTCTGTTTCTCTACCGCATTGTGACAGTAACCCTTAACATTTCGACTGGAATATGCTAACAAACTCCGTTATCATTTAATAAGTTTTTATTTTATTTTTAAAGCAAATACCTACTTGGCAAGATTGTTTCTCTTCTGTTTAGAGTTTAGTATTTATTTTAGTCTAAACTTTGTGTTAGGCTTAGTTTTAGGTCTTGTGGTTTTGCCTTGATTTATTGAAGCCAATGGAGTAATGGATTCGATTTATTTAAGAACTCTTTGGTTAAAACTTGTAATAGTTTGTATGTAGAATCACTACATAGTATAAAACAAAGTCGCTTTCTCTGTCCCTATGTCCCTTTAAAACTACGCAATGGATTTTGATGCTGTTTTTTTATTTTTTAATACATAGAATGATTCAAGAGGAAGATTTATATGTATAATACGTGCATAATTATAGTTTATGAAAATTGACATACTTTATGGGACTGATTGGTTGATCGAGTGAGCTAGATTTTCATAATTCAAGTAGGCGATAATACTGTGTTTCAAACAAAATAGTCTAACAATTGATTCTTTTTATTTCAGGTAAAAAAGCTGTTCCATTGTGTTGTTGATGAAGTAATAAGGTATTTATTAATCCTCTTTATTATATTATGATTAGACAAAGGTTAAAATTAATTATGTTTTACTTGTTTTTATAATATTTCGTACATTAATTTTCTTTTGTATTGTAGATAGAGTTAATGAGCAAGATGTATTAGGGTGTTTTTCCTCCAGAGATGTGCTATGTAGCTAAGCTACGAAGATGTAATAGCTGAGCTGTAAAACTATGTGACTGTTTCCACTGATACTTACCTATGTAGCTGTGTTAGTAAGATGTGCTAAGAAGATGCGCAGCCGCAAAGTAACTGGGTATCTATCATGGTACTATCATCTGGGTATCTATCATCCATAATACTCATCAATAGCACGCATCTTTTCATATAAAAAATAACTATATTAAGTCCCTTTCCATTGGTGTTAAGCTATGTGTACCAATGAATATGATTTATGGAAGCCAAACGCATTCACAGAAACGTAGCATAGCACATCTCTGGTGGAAAAGCACCCCACGTAAAGTATCAATTTGAAATTATTACATTTTAAAAAGAAATCTTATAAATACTGACCACTGTTATTGATTATACTTTAAAAATATACTGACTTGTAAATATTCAGTAAAAGTTCATAAAAGAACTGTCGAAAATGTAAAGAAACGAAGCCGGATTGTATTTTTAATGATTTCCGAGTAAACAAATATTTTTTCGGCTTTAAAAAGTAAATGAAACTGAAAAGAATGTAACTTTTAATTCTTATGGTTTTTAATTAATTCGATTGTTTTCCAGATTGTGTAAAATATTATTATATAATTTTTAACCACGCTACATGAAGATATAGCGTGGTTAAAAATTAAGTAACAATTGGTCGGTTCAGTAGCCGACCATTGGTAATTTTCTCTGTAGTGAACCAATATTTAGTTTCTTAACTCTATAGTATATGTATATTTATATAGCTTAATGTAATGTATGTACTGTATTATACATATACATATTATACTTCGCTCGACCCGGGGATCGAACCCGAGACCCTTTTGCCCGGCAGTCGCGCTTGCAACCACTCGGCCAACGAGGCAGTCTTTTTAAATAAATAGCGGTGCTAACTGTACCAGATTTAAAAACCTATTTACAAAACACAATGAGCTGCTGTTCAAATCAAAATGCACAGAACAATGGTCAAACAATATTTTTATACTGACCAAAATAAAATTTGTCAGGCGGGGCAAGCGCGCCAACGGGGTAAGCGCACCTACCATAAAAATATCGAAAACTACAGATGTAATACAACTAACGACATCTTACATCAATGCAACAAACTCAAATGCAGTTCTATTTCAACATAACAGATGTCTCTGTTCACCATAACTTGACGTAACCGCCTTTTTAGTTTTAGTGTCATTTAAACCTGTTACCAGAGATGAGCTCGTGTTAATTATCTCCTTAAATCCCCAAAAATTTTATGTGTAGCGGCAAACCAATAAGGTGAGTACAGAATTTTGTTGTTTTTCTTTAAATCTGTGGCTGTATTTTAGTCCTATCTAGTGAAATTAATATTTTTTTATTGAATTTAAAATCTTAACCTCAAAATAGTCAAGTGAGGCAAGTGCGCCTAAATTTTTAGTTATATGGCGCACTTCCCCCAAGCCAGAAGTCGTCAACTTTTATGATTTAGTTATTTTCTTAGCCGACGCACGACAGCCTCGGAAAAAAGAATGATTTTAGTTCGTATTAAGAATTTAATCTCTAGATGTGATGGAATTTTTTGTCGGTTTTTTCTTAATTTCTTTTTGAAATTAAATTTTTACGTTTTTTAAATTAAACTGTATAAAAACGTTATTTTAACATTTTTTTGCGAAAAAAATTAATTTTTAAGTACTTAATGCATAAAAATATAAGTCTGATTTGATTTAATAAAGATTTCTTTTACTCTAGACAAACATTTTTATTTAAATACACCAGCATTCACCTTAAAAAAAAACACAATTAAGGTTTAGAACCCCTGATTACAAATTTATGGCGCACTTGCCCCAAATATGGTATAGAAGCTGCAGTAGCCTATAGAATGAGTAAATTAAAAAGAAACCAAGAGTAATGAGTTCATTTGTTTGTTCTATTAAGTATATTATCAGTATTTCTGGTAACTTGAAATTTTAACGTTATTTTTTTATACAGGCGCACTTGCCCCGTTTCCAGAGGCAAGTGCGCCTGTAACCATGTTTTCCAATTTCGTTGAAAATAATGTAAAAATATGGATAGAATGGATATTACCAACGTTTCTTGCAGCTACAACAATCCAAATATTGATAATTTAATAAAAGTTCACTCATAAGTCAGCATTAAAAAAAATATTTTGCGTCGAAATCATCTATGCAAATAGTATGGCGCCCTTGCCCCGCCTGACCTTAGTGTTTTTGTTTATACACACAATTTTCAAATGAAATGTGTGTTTTGAATGAAAAACTATTATTGAGTTTATTTTATTTTGTTACCTGGTGAGTTTTTTGGAAATATGTATTTGTGTTTTTTTTATGTTACATGTAATTTTTTTTGTTATTTTTGTATGTTTTATGCAAAAATATGGATATTAAATTACTATTGGGTTCGACGAATTGTTTGTGTGTTTTTAATAGTGTTGTGTGTCGTGTAATGTATACAGTGTTGTGTGTCGTGTAACAAAGTTACATGGGGACAAATGTTATATATTTTTTGACTGCACAGTTGGTGAAGTGGCTGGCCAAACGGCAGCCGCACAACGTATAGTGGGTTTGATTTCCGCACGGAATAATTGTTTGTGTAATCCATAAATTGTTCAAGCTTGCGTGTCATGTGTATGTGGAATTGTATGTTCGTTAATGCCCCCACAATATACAGAACAAAACAACGTTTTTTTATTATAAAGATAAAGCGACATTCGTCAAATAAAAAAATCCTTATACATATATACATTTGATATAGTTTAATATAGTTATTTTAGTATACAAATTTAATTTATTTTTTCTCAGTTTTCATAAAAAAGAACGATCCAAATACATTGACCATAATCATTCCAACCTCTATGCTATATCAGAGTATAGCAATAAAACCTTATAAACAATATCAGAATCAAACACAAAACAAGAACCCTTTATTACTCAACAACCATTCTAACCAAACATTCCACAAAGATACAGTCTCTCTTATTATGTAAAAAAATTAAAACACTCCATTTCCGCACAAATTGTTACCTTAAACAGCCATAAAAGCCATTAAGGGTCCACCAACAAAGGTTTTTATATTACAAGTTGGAAATATGTCGCGGTCGGACCGACCACATGGTGGTACAATCAGCAACGTTAATTGATATACTGGTAAGAAAATTAATATTTATACAGTGCAAAGACTGTAGCTCTCGTCAAACTAAATTATTAGCTACACCCCACGGATGAAGTCGCGTTCCCGTGGGATAGGTAAAAAGTTGCCTATATGTTATTCCTGACCACCACAGATTCGGAGCTGCGGACTACTTATCGCGTTTACCGGGACTCAGGCTCGAAAATCAGGAGCAAGAACGGAGTGGTTTTTAGTCAGTAAAAGACTGACACTCTCGCATCACTAAGGTGGGAGAAGTCATTGGATGATTTTCCCCCTTAAAAAAAACATAATATACCCATATCTCAAAATTCATCCTATATCTTTAACCGTTTTGACGTGATTGAATAACAAACATACAAAATCAACTTTCACATTTTTAATACTGGTAAGGTAAATGCATGCTTTATAACGAAACTAATAATTTCTATTATTCGATCCAATCGCCAACCAACGGGTACTACCTCTGTACTGAATCAATGTTTATTTTCTATTCTGTACACTGAATAACTTGGTCGACTGTACCTTGCTTGCCCACCTCGAATAAATATTATCATAATATGACAAAAGGGTTTTGTTTTTTATTGTTAACATTATGTTGTTGTCGAGAAGAGATGGGATTGTGCATTTTTTAAATCTTTTTTTTATATAAGGCTTTAATAAAGTACCTAAGTTGTCACCTTTTTGGGCTTTATAACAGTTGAGCAAAATCTAAATATGACTTGATATTTATTATCGAATTCGGAAAAAGGATAACCAATTTTTTTAAAAGACAAATATTTAAAAGCTTTATATTTTTGTCTGAACATAATTTCATGCCATTGTTGTTAAGGGGCTCAGCAGAGGTTGTATATGTTGAAAAACGGATACCTAAAAAATGTTTGACCAATTTCCAAATCAAACCTGCATAATTTTGCTCAGGTATCGCCCAAATACTAGAACGTTGCTCAATTTTAAATTAATCCTTCTACATCTGTCTCTTATAAAGAATTTGTCGTGACAGAACTATTCTTGAGAGCATCTTAAAATTGAGCCACATTAGAGTATTTGACCCTAAGACTCTAATACACACGAAGCCAAAAGATAAAGTAATAAATTTAATTTAATACATTTTATATTTACACCGGCATTTGAGAACAACCCTTTGTAAGCCTGAAATATATTGTTTACAGGAGTAATTTAATTGTTTCATTAGAAAACAAATACGCGTAATGTTTTAAATTATTATCATTTCTGAAATTGTATGGAGAGACAAATGAAAGGTCATTGAACTGTTGTAATTATTATTTTTTGTTTTTTTTTTATTACTTTCTGTTGCTTTGTTGGTTCAGGGGTTTTAAGGGTGACTGTCGAATGCTATGAATATAGAATTCAAGAAGATTCTTAGGTTACTGAAATAGGTTTAAAAAGACTGAAACTGCTTTCAATAGTTAAAGTGCGAACCTCATTTTTTTAGGTCAGGTATTATACTAAAAACCTACTCCTAATTCTGAAAAAAAAAATCTGAAAAATACTATGCTGAAAACCGCTTCAAAATCGGTTCTGCCAAACGCGAGATAATCGCGCACATAAAAATTTACGTGCCATAATGTGACACTACTCGTATTTTTAAGGTGTACCAACATAATATTTCAAAATAAACCAACCTCTTTTACCTAAAAAAAAACAAAAGACCAAATAATGTAAGGACTACCCCAAGTTCCTTGTTCGTTAAGAAAGTATTTGAATGTAGAACGAAGAAAATAAATATAAAGAACAAGTTTCTGTTGCAATACTTTTTGCGCGGGAGAAGAAAAGACGCCATCTTTCTTTTTTATTTTATTTTATTTGCTTACGTTGATACAGATGTTATTTTTGCAGTTCGCTTGCTTTTTCTCGATGATAATAATTGCAATACTTTTTATTTCCTGAAGAGGTGCTTAAGTAAATTGATACAAGATTTTTTTTATATACCTAGAAGTATTTTTTACTTGATCATTTGTTAGTAGGGTTGTTCAGTGATTGAAAAAAATAAACATTGTGAATTCTTGTGCTATCAATTTTTGTTTTAGAATTTGCACAATGTCTGGATTTGTATTCGGTTTGTAACAATAGACTTACCTCCTATTACATGAGACGTACAATAAAAACTAGTAAAACTGGTAGAAAAAAGAACTAAAACATTTTTAAGAAAAAAAGGCAACCGCCTTAAATTTTATTCACTGCCTCCATTATTTTTAATCAGATAATACTTGTATCCCTAAATCCTTCCTTAGTTAACATCAAAAATAAGTCTCGCCTCGCCCAAGACGAGGGGAAGTAATTGGATGATTTTCCTTCCTCAAAAAAACCTTTGCCTTTGAACTATTTAATGAAAACTGAGAACCCGTGAATCAAACTACAAATACCGATACAGACTTACAACAACGCAACCACTTAAAACAAAAATTTTCTTTTATCGATCATCCGCTCAAAGTGTACCAAACTGAACTTGTCATTCGCTCAAAATGTCCCAAACTAAATATTTACCCTTTTTTCTCTTGCTCTTTTATTTACAAACCGGGACCCTACATTTATAACAAGGTAGCTATGTAAATACGAGCTGTTCTCATTGTTTAACATAATCAACAGTTATGCCAGGATGCTGTTTACTGTCGGAATTAAAGATGTTATCTCCACACCCGTCTCGCTGGGACTAAAACTTTCTGCGGTTTACTCATCAAGTGCTAATGTTGTATGGTGATTGTTGGTACTGTGTTTTTGATTGTGTGTGTGTTTATTTTTGTGGTGTCAGTAATATTTGTCACTACGCTAGTCTTCCAGCCATCAGACAACCATAGATGGGGCACAGAGCTGATGTCTGATACCAAGCTGCGGACTACCTAGGTTAGGGTAAACCCTACCTACCAACCTATGGTAGGTGGGGTTTACAGGAGCACCGGTGTGAAAAAAGGAGCAGAAACGGGGTGATTTTTAGTAATAGTCAGATACTCCCTCTGGCCTCGCCCAATGCTGGAGAAGTCATTAGATAATGTTCCCCCTTAAAAAAACTAGTCTTACAGTAATCGATCGATCTCCAATCCGCTTGCTTAGCATAAAAATTATACCGAACTTATATAAGTAGATGACAGTAGTAGTACTGAACTATGGGCAACACATGACAAGTGACAGATGACAGATGTCCCACACAGAAGATCGACGTCAGAAATCCTACCTACATATCCTACATATTAAGTTTACATGCGAATAAACATGGATAGAAAATCCCAACAAATAACAGTTGGGCAAAAAGCCCGCCAGACACGATCACCTCACCAAGTCCTCCTTTTCTTAGTGAACTTTACTCTCTGTTCCTTAAAGACTGTCACGAATTGATGGTGATGAAGAAATAACACCAATTAAGTTATTTACCTACTCAAGAAATAAACTAAAACACATCAATTTCAAACCCAAATAAACCTAAACCTAAAATAAATCAGTTAGAAAATAGAAACAAATATAGCACTTTTGAACTATTCCGCTGTTAGATTGTTCGAGTAACTTCCTTGGCGCTCCGTACACGCTCGTATGCCAAACATGCGGTAGTGTGAAGCGAGCTTAAATTATTTCCCAGCTTATCTCGCTTTGTGTGAGGTCGACGAACTGTGCTGTATGGCTTTTTTGCGTTGTATGGAAGTTAGTGATTTGTTTTCAGATTTAGTAGTATTTGGTTAGATTTTGTTGTAAGTTTGTCCACTGTATTTGTGTGTATTTGTGTACAATAAAATATACTTTAAATATACTTACTGAAATAATTGCAAAGTACCTAAGTGTATAGTGAAATTAATTATTATGTTATCGGTTAACTCACGTAACTGTTTGACTAGGAACTCGACTACTTTCAAGCTATGCTAGAGGCTCATATTACGTGAGTAAGCCGATAACATAATAATTAATTTAGTATGTGTCACGAAAGTTATAATAAAACTGTAGAGTAAAATGTTTTGCTAAGTGCAAATCTCGAGAACGACTGAAAAGATTTCATTATTGTTTATATTATAAATGCGAATATTTGTGGGTTCGTGTGTTTGTGTGGATGGTTGTAACTAAATCACGTCCAAATGGCTAAAGGGATTGGGATTAAATTTGGAACAGGTGCAAACTATGGCTTGGAAGAACACATAAGATACTTTTTATCCTACGTGACAACGAAGGATGCTGCTACCAAGCTAATATAGTATATTATACATTAACTATATAGTATTTATAGTTCATGTATAATATTAAACTCCTCCACAAGAAAAACACATCGAATTATTCACAAATAAACAATTACTTGGGCCTCTGTCTTGGTAATCATCCACTAACCGCCTACTCATACATAGGTATATATATACATCTACTTACATGTACAGGGTGTAGTTTGAAACCACAACAAATCTCGGGGGCATATCACAGTAGTCATAAATGTTCGATTTAAAATAAGGTTTCTGGTCAATAGGTAAAACACGGCTATAATAAATTTATTTAAGTTTGGCAGTATTTCAGAATAATCCGTCTGTAATAGGCGGTAGGCGGTAGTAAAAAATTAGGTACTAGGCGAACAGATTTACAGAAGAAATGTTTCGTAATGAGCGAGTGACCCCTGTAGTGTTGTGACACGTTTGTATGATTTATAAAATCAAGAACCATGCGACACCAAGTATTTGGTACCAATTTTTTTTAAACTGAAACTTTGTGTAGAGATTCAATTCAACCTGTATTCTTCAGTGCTTCTTGATGTATATGGGTATTTTGTTACACGTTGTATATGTATACATAAATATAATATACAAGCATTGTATTCCTTATATCGTGAAGTCATGTGCCATCCATTAATCATAGATGTTTCACGCAGTCGCTGAACCTGAAAATGCTTCTCTTGGTAACAATTTCAGGCACTGATTGTGTGAGGGGAAACTGCAGTGAAATCCTTACTGTGCTAGCTTGTGAGGCTTTATTCTTATTTAGAAGTTGCTCTAAGATTTATTTATGGTATAAGCCGGTAAACTAACTGACGGATCACCTGATGGTAAGCAATCGCCGCCGCCCATGGACACTCGAAACACCAGAAGCGTTACAAGTGCGTTGCCGGCCTTTTGGGGGTTAGAAATTTAAGGGTTGTTGGGGAATCGTAGATTGGAAAGATTGTGAAAGATTGGGCTTACGGTAAGCTGTATATTGCACTTAGTATGCTTGTAACCCCAGAGGCATAGTAAATGTGTGGTAGATCATTTAGATAACAGAGAACTGTTTTATTGTGCTATTGAAAGGAAGGCCCTCCTGAAAACGATGACAAATCCTCATTTGCCAGACTTTCTCGGTGTGGCGTTCCGCGTGCGCGTCAAAGAGCCGTCAGACCACCGCAGATAGGGCCCAGTAGGGCTGGTGCCGGCCCGATGCTGCGGACTGCCCAGCGGGTTACCGGGGCTTTGGCTCGAAAAGCAAGAGTAGGAACGAGGTGGTTTTTAGTTATTAAGAGTCTCGACTGCTCTGGTTTGAAGTTATGATTTTCACCACTTAAAAAAAACTTTCCGGGTTCACGCGGCGCGTCATCTTTCAAATCATGCAGTAAATTTATTCTTACATTGAAGATATTTAACTGATTGAGTTTCAAGAAAATATTTAGTCCAAAGAGAAGAAAATATCAAACTCAAATCGTTTATTGATACATATTTATAATAATCACTAAAAATCATCACGCAACTTGCAAATTAAAGTAGTATTATTATGATCCAATGTCCTTTTATCCGTCAAGTGACAAATTACGCGCCATTACCGGCAGCCATGTTGGAAGCCATCTTGTCATATTATTTATCGCCGCCATTTTGTGGACTTTATCGCGGTTTAGTGTTCCAGGTGTTAAATATTTTTTAAACAAGACATTAACGTCAGTTTTAATCATGCTCGGTTGCGGTCGGCGATAAAATTAGAATATGCTTTTAACCGACTTCCCAAAAAGGAAGAGGTTCTTATACTTGTAACACAAATGGTGAAAAGTCGGTGTACATGATTGTATAGCAGTATTACATGCCGTAATGTGTACCTCTTTGTGGGATAAAAGGCGTGACGTTGACTCTGTATTCGATTAAATATTATAACTGATTTACTTACAGAAAAAAACATATAATTTGACTAGACAATAATCTCACACGAAAAATATATCGTCGTCAGCAATCATTTTCATCCCAACCCTTAACCTCCAAAGTCAAGAAAGAACAGGCATAAAATCGAAGTAAATACATAAAAAAAAAATCATTGCATACTTCAATCTCTTCAACATTTTGTCGCACTTCAAGAAATAAAATAGGCAAACCACAAGATGTATATGGTACCAGAATACTATTTCGCTAAAACGAATATCTCTTGGAGATATCGCGCGTAAAACGGAGATTTTATTGCGAAAAACCTTTTATATATTATCGAAATTACGCTTCAACGATTGTGGCATAAACGCTTCGTATTATTTTCCCTAATGTATGAAAAAATCGTGTGTTCTTAGAAAACTATTCAGTTTTATAACTTTGAGAATATTGTTTCTCTAAATAGTAGACGTTTATGTATTTTTAGCATACTTACTTACTACACTGATTTTTTTACCCATTCAATTGAAATAAATGGTGAATTTAATAATTCGTACCGAAACATGGTTCACCCACACGGGTGAACCATGTTTCGGTACGAATGTGATACCACCGCCTCACAGAAAAACGACTAGAAACAACGCTCGCATTGTGTAAGTGAGGTAACCCCAATTACCCCCATTCCTAATCTTCACAATCTATGATAAAACCCCAAAAACGTCATTGTCCATCAGGTGATCCGTCTGCTCGTTTACCGGCTAAAATGTTTAAAGATCGTTCAATATATATTTTTTTATCTTGCTCCACACTCTCTGTTCTTCTGTGTCATGAGGGCATTTAAATGCCACAAACGTACTCCGTAATGCAAACGTTTTAACCCTAATTGCTTACCGATAAGGCAAAAACGAAAGTGGGTGTACATTTTAACCTCACTTTACTTCTTTTAGCAAAACACAATAACACCCACACCTTAATACAGAAAAAGGTTAAAATATAATTACATGTAGATATTACAAACACCCACTATTCTAGATTTAAAGCTATCACACATCACACTAAATTATAAATGTAAAAGTTTATTTGTTTGCATGTTTATCTGTCAATCATGCTGAAACTATTGTCGCTTCTCGCGAAACTTTCTGCCTCGCACAGCAAAACTGTGGAATGAGCTGTCGACGGCGGTATTTCCAAACCGATAAGACCTTCAAACCTTCAAGAAAAGAGCATACTCCTTTTTAAAACGCCGGCAACGCACCTGTGATTCCTCTGGTGTTGCGGGTGTCCATGGGCACCGCTGATCGCTTACCATCATCCATAAAAAAACCCTTAGTACGAATTTGCTTTACGTTGAAAGTAATCGAAACGAGAGCTCGTTCGTTCGTGATTTAATTGGTTGGTTTATTCGAGTCGGCCAATCAGAGCACCGAACGCGCTCTTGTTTCTGGTTACTGTACGGATTTTGATGAAATTTGGTATACAGACAGGATATGAGCTAACTTGGGTGATAGAATACATTTTATCCCACGAGAATGCGGGCGAAGCCGTTGGCAGAAACTAGTCATTTAATAAAACTTCGTCATCATCATTTTATTAGCCCACGTTTATTAACCGGCTGTAAGCCAGACAGAAATCTCAAAGCCAGACATTTTAACGCCTCCACACAATCACAATCTTAAAATAAAACTCAGACATGAAAATTAGAATGAATCAACGATATGAAGAAATAAAACATTTTGTAATGTACTGGTTTTTGAACGCAAAGCCGCTCGCGTAAATAGTCGTTACCAATTACAATTACTCTCTATAAAAAAAAAATTGCGAGATCTCATCCATATTTGTAAAATAAATACATATACGTAGATGATTACCATCAATAGATCAACACAGTTCACCAGATGCTGGAATATAGACTTCTTCCTTAATATAAGAGAGTTTGGTATAATCTCTTCATTCGCCAGGTGGAGTGGGGCCCAGTAGGGCTGATGCCTGATCCGGAGCTACAAACAACGTAACAGGTTACCGGGTCTCCGGCTCAAAGCAGGAGAAGGAACGGGATGGTTTTTAGTCAGTAAGAATCTGCCCCCTCTCACCTCACCCAAGATGGGAGAAGTCATTGGATGATTTTCCTAAAAAAAAGGTGGATTGGAAATCACAGTTTTAAAGGTTCAGGTTTAACAGAGAGAGCTGCTGCCCGGTTTCTGTCAAATGTCTAATTCTACCTACGGCAAAAATAGGGGTGATGACACAAACAATTTTTACTCTGCCGTCTCACAAATTAGTAGAAATAATCAATTAATCAATTGGTAAGGAAAAAAGTAAATACCTATTCATCCAAGAATAACTTCAAACAGTCACATGTGTATGCCAAAATAAACGGTTCTAATTGAAAGCCAACAGACACAAACTAATAAATATCACGTTTTTTGGGTGAAGGTCTTCAACTATTTGGGTAGAAGAGACATCTGGAATAGTCCATTTCGTAGTTAGCTATGTGTTACATTAATGTGTTATGGTGGCCCAGAGACATAAAACGCCCGCTTCTCATGCATGAGGCTCGAAACCTACCAACGGCAATTACCAATGTGTCTTTTTGCAAGTTATATTATGGATGTACATTCTAAGATTATTTACACACCACCGACAAACGATAAGGGAAAAAATCGTAAGGAAACCTTGGCTTATAATTTCTAATTTTAAGATTGAAATCATCAACCCGCATTGAACAAGTGTGGTGATTATTGCTCAAACCTTCTACGTGTGAAAAGAGGCCTATAATCAGCAGTGACTTATCATTTTTCAAACAAGTGATACACGTGGCTGAAAAATAATTTTAAACAAGTGATAGACTTGTAGGATATTACGATAGATGTATGACAATAAAACATATTATCACAACATCACGTTTCCTTATATTATATTGGTTTTTTTTCTACCTATATAAAATATTTTTAAAATAAAAATTCACCTTCATTCGAATGAAAATGTTTGGTAACAAAAGCTTTTATTTATTACAATGATTTACCCAATGTCATATTAAGACATTTTCCCCATTGTTGACAGGGACAAATTATAATGAAAACATTTCTTTTTTTCAGCGATATTCTTGAATGGTTTCATGAAAATGTCTCCTGAATACACATTATACAGTTCTGTAAATATTACCTGAAGTAGGCTGTTATAACGATAATGTAATCATTTACGTTTTACTTATTCTTTTTTTTATTTGCGTGACTGATTTTCCTTGTCTATTAAGTCAAATCTTATATTACGCCACTCATAAAGATTTGATAATGCTATAATATTATATTATTAAACTAGTCTTTGTTTTTATTAATGTGGGAAAATCATCCAATGACTTCTCTTGCCTTGGGCGAGGCGAGAGAGAGTGTCAGATTAACAACCACCCAGTTCCTACTCCTGCCCTTCGAGCTGGAGCCCCGTAGTCCACAGCTCCAGTTTAATTAAACTAGTCTAAATATTTATACTCAAAGGTGACTAACTGACATAGTGATCTAACAACGCACAGCCCAAACCACTGAACGGACACAGGAGAAAATCCTAGTGAGTGGTAAGCTATTTAAAAAAAAACTCCTATTCCCAGTCAGCTATTAAAAACCAAAAATAAAAAACAACAGGTTTTGAAAAATCCACAAGTCATTTCCAATTCAATTCACCATATTTTCACATTTTCAACAAACCTTTTACAATCTAAACTTCACACTATTTTAACCCAACCCTTTTCGACCCCCAAAACTATTAGACACAGTCCAAAAAGGCCTCCAATCTGTCACCACCATGAGGTGAACAGGGAAGTCATTATTCACCAGAATTAATGTACTATAGGCCCCTAGTCCATTCATGAAACCCTTGCATTATCTTTTGCAAAGGAGCCCTGTTTACAAAGAGGGTATTTTAAACGGACCGGGTTTTTTTCAGACCTCTATGAATAAGTGAGATGGTAGTTTTGTTGGATTGATTAAGTAGGGGTTGAATTTTGGATTGGGGGTGTGAAAGGGTATAGGGGGCGGAAGTCAGGGTTAAATGCATTTGTAAATAAATCAAGATTTAAGCTTGAGGTCGGTGTGGTCGGAATAAGGTGTCGATTGATCAGTTATTTATAGGTAGTGGTTTATTTTTGGTAAGATTGTTATTAGGGAACATGGCAATTGTTGTTTTTTTTTAATATATTTATTGGTTTCTATCATATTCCTTTTCTTTTGTTATTGTCATGAAAATAAAACTTAATGAGTAACGTAAAACATGGCAACTTTACCATATTTTGGAACAAAAATCGAAATATATTTTTAACCATAAGACGCATAGAAACCAAAACTATATATTTAAAATTGTAGTCTATCTGGCTCACTTTACTGTAATCGTCATTATATACAAACGCTTACTTTAGCCGTAGTAAAGAAAAAACAACATGGGTAAAGATACCAAATTTTTGGCAACTTTACCTACGCGCCGTATTCATCGTGTATTGCATATTAAAGAGTTGTTGAGGTACAGAGGGCTTCATCTAGGACCTCTTCGTATTATAATGCAAACAATATGAGGAAATCTATAAAGATAACAGCTACACAGACAGTAGGTATAGTTGCCACGGGTTTCATCGTAATTTACATACAAATAATTTGTTACGCTCGGGGTTGTCAAAAAATGAGAAATTTTTTTATGACATGTATATTTAAAAAAAAATTATAAACCTTAAACCTAAAGTAAAAAAAAGCATAAATATCTGACATAAATATTGTTCCCTTTTAAACTAAATTAAGTTCTAAAATTTTAAGTATTTATGTTTAAAATTGTAAAAAAAGGCTACAAAATAATGTTTAATCTTTTGACTTTTTAATGTTTTGACTTCACTATCTCCATAGCTAATTTTAACATTACTTTCGTATACTTTTTATATTGTCTAGCTCCGAGTTTTCTGCGGTTTTGTTTCATGTGAGCCATTTTGGCTCTAAAACAAAAGGTATTATTAAATACATTATAACTTATCATCCAGGATATTCACTATTATGCTGGGAAATTTAGGTATTCGAAAATGGTTACATACACACAAACAAGGAAAAAAACATTTATTGCCAACCCTAACTGTAGGTAAAGTTGCTACAAAGCAGGCCGTGGCAACTTTACCTAACCTGTGTCAACATTACCGAAGCGATTATTTATCAATAAATTAAAGAAAAAGCAATTGCTGACATTACAACAGTAATCCCAACTATATTATACATACAAGATCAAAATTTCACTCACCTGTGACAAATAATTTAGGCTCTGTGAGCATAATTTAGGAACTACTAACTTTTAGCACATTTTCACGCACTACACTGTAACGGCCATTACTGGCATAATAGCAGTCTTACGTCTACGCAAAATATAGTAAATATTTCCTTTTAAAGTCTAAAAAATACTACTATTACAAAACAGAATTCTAGTGGGTAGATTTTTAGATAAATGAGTTTATACCGAATACCTATAGTATGGTAAAGTTGCCAAGGGTCTGGTAAAGTTGCCATAGTTTACCGGTATACAAAAACAGTTTCTTTGGGAAAGTTGTTTGGAATCATAAGTACAATCACGTGTTTAAATATCGTTCACTAATTACCAGTCACCTTATTTATACAAAATGTAGTAGTGGTTCAGCTCAATCCTCCTGCATGAGCGCGCGTTTTTTTCCGAGTTATAAAGTACTTTCTAAGATTAGAAAAAGAAAAATTATTTATTTCACACGCAAAACAAAAGAATAATATTATAGTAGGTTTAGATTATTAAGACACCAGTGACAAACGGTGAGGGAAAACACTGTGAGGAAACTTAAGCTTATAATTTCTAATTATAAGTTAGAAATCGCCAACCCGCATTGAGCAAGTGTGGTGATTAATGCTTAAATCTTCTCCGTGTGAGGAGAGGTCTTTGGTCAGCAGTGGCCACTTATAGGCTGTTGATGTGATATGAATGTAATTTTAGGTGATTAGTATAGAATACATAATTTGCATACATTTGCGAATCGTATAACAAATTGATTATTATTGAAAGCCATTTCAAACAGCTACTCGTACTATTTTCAATTGCATACAAAATTTGTTAATTAGTAATAAGCTGTAATTATTTCGCGTTGTTCTGTCGAATGAACATGACTGACTAGCATATGGACATAATATTTTATTACTATTAATACTATACCTACGCTTTCAAAAGAGCTATTGTGGTCTAATTAAAATGTGTTTCATGTGTATCATTTTAATCAAAGGCTTTTGTTATTGTTTGTTATTAATTATTTATATACAGCCTGATTTTTTAACAGTAGAGTTACAAACATATAACAAACAATACTAAGAAACAATGGCTTTCGAAATCAAAGTCAATTTTAACCGTTATGTTTTTTTACCATATACCTTTCTTCAGCGAAGTCGGTTATTTCTTTTTTTGTGAAAATATATTTTTTTAAATAGAATGTTGAGACCCTATTTCTAAAAAAAAAAATTGGCTGGTGGTAAAAAAATTAGGCTGAATATAAGGGTTGTACCAAAACTCAACGATATAATTTAAATCGGTGATGGTTCCTCTTATGAGGACTTCTGGGAATACACAAGGAAAAAAATCCATTTTTGGGAAAATACATAGGAAAAGCCGACCACTCGTTATCAGACGTATCGTCACATTTTCAACTAGCTTGACCACAATTTTTCAAATATTTTTGGCTTCTTTTTTGTATTAATAAACTGAATAGTGCTGCTATGTGCTGCACTATTAAAAAACCCTCATTTACGTCAAATCTTCTTGCAGGTCCCTAAACAACCCTTAAATTCCTAATCCCAAAAAAGCCGGCAACGCACTTGTACCGCCTACTTTGGTATTTCGAATGTCCATGAGCAGCGGCGATTGCTTTCCATTAGGCGATCCTTCAGCTCATTTACCAGATTATACCATAAAAAATCTCATTACCTTCTTCACCCAATAATTTTGACCACACAGCATCAGAGCCCTTGACACCAAAACTCGCACCCAATAATCCCAAAAAGCAACTGACAAAGGCAAATATAAGCACCATCGAAACCAAATAAATAATCCTAAAGATAAATAACACGCGAGAGATTTAAGGCTCGCCCCATTATCGGGCACATACAAAGAAATAGGGCGACGTCTATTCTTTTGTCATGCATCGTTATGGCGTGGAACACAGTCAGTACTTAAGTGTCATGTTTCGAGAAAGATAAGCTTTATATGACATGGATTTTCAAAGGAATATTTTGACTTGAATTGTTGAGAATGGTGACAGAGTAGAATACATTTCACCATCTCTTTTCTTGTCATAAGAGCTGGTTAAGAGACCACATATTTGTCAATGACCGAGCAGCAGTCTGATAAAAATAATCCTCTAACGGCCGAAATCAATATCTGATTTTTTTATTGACAATAACTCATTGACTAATTCTGAAAATTATTGCTACCAGACCGGACTGCCCCTACCAGAGCAATTAGTAGGGACAGTCTTAGGTCGGAAATAAATCCGACATAAGACTGATCCGATCTACTAACATAACTATGGACTGTATATTTTTAAAAATCTGAAATAAAAACGCTTAATTATATTATTATATTTAATCCATAATGTCTGGGATTAATTATTTTAATGTTTAATTCAAATATTTTAATGACATAATCCGGTAAACAAGTACACGGATCACCTGATGGTGAGCTATCGCCGCCGTCCATGGACACCCGAAACACAAGAAGCGTTTCAAGTACATTTTAGACCATTTTTGCGGGTTAGGAATTTGTGGATTAGGGACATTGGGGAGGGGGTAATTGCACCTCCGGTAACCTCACTCACACAGAAGAAATACAAGGCAATCGTTGTTTCACGTCGGTTTTCTGTGAGGCCGCGGTATCACTCCGGTCAAGCCGGCCCATTCGTGCCGAAGCATGGCTCTCCTACATACGTATTTACGTAGAAGACATCCACAGACCATCAGTGGACTGTAAAGGGTTGTACTTGTATGTTGTAAATAATTCATTACCAACGAAACGTTTCAACATCGATGTTTCAAATGAAATATGACCGACAAAATTTATTCGGAAAACAGTCGCCGGTCCGTCCGTTTATAAATTTTAATGCTGGTAACATTTTTTGTGGTAGTTATTGGAATTTTGAAATTCAGGATACTAGCCAATTATTCTGTCTGTTTACCATATTATAATTTTATTTTTGGTGTTAAAATGTATTAATTTAATTCAACTACGCTTGGTTGGCTGGTTGGAGATTACAATGTAAATGGATCATGTTCATCAGAGATTTTGTTTTTCTTTAAACGTTATCTCACACTAGGATTTCCTCCTGTGTCTTGTTGCGTTTACAAACATACAAGTTCACAATTTGTGGATCACACAAAGAGTTGTTCCTGGAATTGAACCCGCTACACGTTACGGGGCAGACTTTTGCCCAGCCACCACACCAACCATGCAATCGTATTATAATTTAGGTAGCATGGCCCCTTAATCGGGTATACAAAACCCACAAGAAAAGTAGGGATGGAGATAGTATAACTACACGGGCAAATGAATTATGTATTAACAGGATATATTTTATCAATAAGTCGTTACATTGGGGTTTATTTTGACAAATATTTCGATATAAGAGGCATTAGTCGACGGATGAATTGGGAACATTTATCAAACTTACTCGGGTTTGAAATACGTGTGGGGATAGAAATTGGGAGTTGACTTTTGGAATGATTCATTTATACAAGCTTTTATATTATTTATTACTAGCTGTTGCTCGTGACTTTTTCCGCCTAAAATAATGACTTCTGACAGAACTTTGGTCTCTTTTTTCTAAAATAAAATGTTCTTTCCAGAAAAAGTAAGCTTTAGTTACTCCTTAGTCCTCCTTCTCTATCTGTCCCGTCAAAATAGGTTCAGCCATTTCAGAGATAAGCCGGAACAAATAAACAGACAGAGAGACAAAATTATAAAAAAATCTGATTTGGGTGTATTTCACAAGCTAATTTAAAAATAACCCTATATCTCAAAATTATTACTTAAGACAACGTGAACTCAATTCCCATCACATTCAATCAGTTTCCATTCCCATCACGACACGTAATAAACCCCACACGCAACCCAGAACCCATCTTTCTTACAACTCGACATTTCACTTTCGGAATCCACCTCTATCTTTTATTTTCTTTTCTTTTTCTCTAAAGATATTATTGACTTAGCTCGCCACTAGAGGTCGCGGGATGAGGCCACTTAAAAACATTTGAGGTATGGCTTTTCATACAAACTTTCAACTTAAATGTTTAATGTTCAAATACTCAAACAACACTCAATTTGAAGTCGCTCTCAAGAATAGTTCTGTCACTACAAATTCTTTGTAAAATGACAGAGATAGCACGATATTTAAGTTTAACTTAAAAATGAGTAGCGTTTCAATATTCGTTTTTTTTATATTTTGTTTTTAAGGGGTAACCATCCAATGACTTCTCTCGCATTGGACGAGGTGAGAGGTAGTGTCAGACTCTTACTAACTAAAAACCACCCCGTTTCTTGCTTTTCGAGCCGGAGCGCCGGTAAACCCACTAGGCAGTCCGCAGCTCCGAAGTATTCAGAGGTTAGCTTAGCATTTATGATCTTGCAAACTAAACGTGTGTACCAAATCTTAGCTCCAAAGCATGGCTCTCTGATACTTAAATAATATCATAGACTTTGATATTATTACGTATGAATACCAAGTTACGTTTAAATTGGTTCAGTACTTGACAACTCTTTTAACTTAAACATTTGTATGAAAACCCGATTCGTGTAAAGGTCCTTAGTAATACTTTTATCTTATTTATTCTACCTTCAAAAATGGAGGTCAATAAGATTTGGTCAGAGTTTTCTTTTTCTAAACTTCGAATATGTAAGAATAGTTGAATCGATTTTGTAATAACTTTTGATGTGAAAAACTTTTGTTTTTAGTTTTGGGGCGGTCCAAAAGGTCCATATTTTTGATTATTTTATAACTTATTTATAAGTATATGGAGGAAAAAGGTACCTTTTACATATGTATGTATGAATGAATGATTTCATAAGTTTTCGTGGTGAAATTGTGTTTTTGTTTGTGCTTTATTTAGTTTTGAGATTATTGGGATTTGATAGAGTGGTATTTTCGAACCGATACGATGTTCAAAACTTTGAGAAAAGAACGTATTCCTTTTTAATAGTCCGGCAAAGCACCTGTGATTCCACTGATGTTGCGGGTGTCTAAGGGCGGCGCTGATCGCGTACCTTCAGGTGATGCGTCTGCTTGCTTTCATTCCATAAAAAGTGGAAGGTTATTCCATTAATGAAGCTTAAAATTTTACTTTGCATATAAGTTTTGACATTTGGAAATTCTAAGCGAATAAATAATGCCAAATGGGCAAATTTTTATCTAATATTATATAAATTTTGTGCTTCTAATTGCGGTCTTGATTCGTGAAGCACTTTTTCAAAGAATGCGAGACTTATGTATTTATCAACTTCATTGAATAGAACGGTATAAAAACCAATTACCTACACTACTCATACATACATACATAACCACACGCCTGACTCCCATGGGGGTAAGTGAAACGCCAATCGCTACAAAACAAAACAAAATAATTTTGGCCATTGTTACGTAGCTTTAGTTTAATATGACAAATCTTCATCTAGACTAGATCCCACACATACACACAACGTCACGCCTTTTAATCCTCGAAAGGGTAGGCAGAGGTGCACATTACAGCACGAAATGCCGCTATACAATCTTCTAGACTAGACGAAACCACTAAACACAACTAGTATCTAAATATATAAAACTCAAAGGTGACTGACTGACTGACTGACATAGTGATCTATCAACGCACAGCCCAAACCATTGGACGGATCGGGCTGAAATTTGGCATGCAGGTAGATGACGCAGGCATGCGCTAGGAAAGGATTTTGATCAATTCTACCCCCAAGGGGATAAAATAGGGGATGAAAATTTGTATGAAACTTTGTCAATTTTAAACCAATCGGACTGAGACTTTGCATGCATAAAGCTACTATGGCGTAGGCAATTATATTTATAAATATAAAACTCAAAGGTGACTGACTGACTGACTGACTGACATAGTGATCTATCAACGCACAGCTGAAACCACTGAACGGATCGGGCTGAAATTTGGCATGCAGGTAGATGTTATGACGTAGGCATTCGCTAAGAAAGGATTTTGATCAATTCTACCACCAAGGGGATAAAATAGGGGATGAAAATTTGTATGAAACTTTGTCAATTTTAAACCAATCGGACTGAGACTTTGCATGCATAAAGCTACTATAGCGTAGGCAACCCTTAAGAAAGGATTTTGATAAATTCCATCCCTAAGGGGATAAAATAGGGGATGAAAGTTTGTATACATCTTCTTAGATTTTATGAAGAAGTCCTGATGACGAATCAGAATTTTACGATGACGTTCGCTTAAATACGATTTTGATTAATTCAACCCCCATTCAACCCCCACGGGTGATAAAATAAGGGGATGATGAAGGATGTAAAATGTATTAGTTTGAACCTATCAGTACGTAATGGAACGAACAAAATAATGTTTAGTTCTAAATGTTGAGAAGTTCTGCCTACCGCTATTAGATGGCGTTTTGCATCTAAATATATAAAACTCAAAGACTCAGACTGAGACTTGGCATGCATAAAGCTACTATGGCGTGGCGCCTAATGACAGATTAGTAAAGAATATTGTGTACAAAGAAGTTTTGTAGGCCCTAATTTTTTACACACGCTAAACAAAAGTAAAGCCGCAAAAACCATACCTAATTAATAATAATACTTCTTAACGCGAGCGAAGCCGCGGGCAAAAGCTAGTCTATATATATAAATAATCACAATTTATTTATAACATTTCCTAGTCGACAGACGTTCTGAATAGCGGAGTGGCGCTCCGCATTCCTTGCAAAAGGTCAAGAGTTCGATCCCTTGTCGTAACACGATATTATTTCACTCAACCCTGATATTTGGGCCAAGCGTGTAAAGGATCATGTTCTTATTACCCTTTGGTTATTTATTTGATTTTCTTATGTTTTATTTTTTATAATGTTTGGTTGTAGATTTTATTTTTAATGTGTTAATGTGAAGTCTTATCCTAAAGTATATTTTGTATCGTTGGTCAAATATAGTAACTGCTGATTATGGAATTCTGAGTTCGATCCCTGCTATAAGTTGTATGCAATTGTTTTTTTTTTTCTTAATTCTTTGTTTACTAGCTTGGCATCTGTAGTTTTATCAATACAGTAGGACTGAAGAGCTTCTAAGAGAACTGTTATATGGCCAGGGTCTACATACATTATTTTTTATTTATTTAACACAACTTTCAATACAGTTTTCATATTAGGTACAGTTTACCTCTCCAAACTTTTCAGTTTGATGGCGAGGAAAAATATGATAAAGGTATCATTTGGATGTGGAATAAAAACACTTCATCATTAAAAAGAAGACAATTGGCTCGAACACTTTTCAGTAGATAATTACCCACTATAATTCATCAGAACAAAATAACTGAAACACATTTTCAGTGGAAAAACCCGAGTGTGAAGAATAAAATTTCACAAATGTCGGCCGTAGCTGTCTCGATCGTGACCTCGTTCAGTTGGCAAGCTGCGCAGGCGCGGGTCAAGGCGTCTGTTTTACGGTACCGTCTCATCCAAATGATATTCGGTCTGAATGTCATATTGTGTTGATATTTAGCCGTGGTATGTATCTTTCTATTACATTTACATGACAATATGACAATACAAATCTTACTATAATTTTAAAAATGCGAGTTTGTATGTTTGTTTATTTGTTACTTTGTTCTGACCTCAAAACGGCTGAAGGGATCGAGATGAAATTTGGAATAGGGGTAGAAATTTTAACGTCAAAAAAGTACTTATTAGTCTGTCAGTCAGTCCTCTGGTGAAGCTATTTGCTCGTTCCAAAGTGTAGATTCCTATAGAGAAAAACAAGCAAGAAACTCCATAGGTTACTCTTTTTCAATCATATTTTTAATTATGAGAGAATAATGTAACCAAAGAGACATCATCACCGTTCGCAATCCCCGATTCCCCATCAACCATTAAATTCCTAACCCCCAAAAACCCGGCAACACATTTGTAACGCCACTGGTATTTCGTGAGTCCATGGGCGACGGCGATTGCTTACCATCAGGTGAACCGACTGCTCGTTTACTATAAAAAAGACATAATAAGATAACAAAATCATCGTTAATCGACTGTGTAATGTGATGTGAATCATTTTAAATATCTTGAATAGTTTTAAGTCACTGCGTAACTCACTAGTAAATTGAGTTCAAAATTAATTTCCATTGAAAACAGTTAAACTCACAGTCGATAAACATTCCACTTATTACTGCTAACCTTCAGTGTAACCTTGAGTTCAACTCAGACCAGACCCAGACACAGTTATAACAGACATCATCTCGCTACATAAATATTTACTTTTAAACTCCACGCAATCTTGAGTTCTCTATAAATTCTCTTCATACTGTGATAATATTGCATATTAAAATCTGAATTTGAAAATATTACTTTGGTAGTACTACTACTACTAAAATTGACTGCCTCATTGGTCGAGTGCGAGAGTGACTGCCGGACAAGGGGTTTCGAGCGCCATTCCCGGGTTCGGCTATATAATACTGCGCTTTTTTCGCGTTTTCGAAACTCAGTAGTAGCACGGAGTCTGGAATTGTGCCCAGTATATGGCAATACGCTCACCCCCTATTACATGGAACTTATAACACAAATGGTGAAAAGTGGGTGTACATTATCAATCCCTAATTTCTCAACAACCCTTAAATTCCTAACCCCAAAAGGCCGGCAACGCACTTGTGACGCCTCTAGTGTTTCGGGTATCCAATAGCGAACCCACAACACAGGCAATAACACATGCAGACACTATCCACGAAGTAGTCAAGTAGAATAAAAAGAATGATATTACAATATCTCATGTTATACTTATAGATCCCAAGAACGCACAAAGATTTGTCATGTCAGCACGCAATAAAAAAATCTCCTTTCATACTCCATATGAACTCATCTTTACAAGAGTTGGAAGCTTATAATAAAACTGATGCACGCATTGCTTTTCATTTACGATCATCATAAAGTCGAAAGCAATTTCCTAAGTATTACATCTCGACGTAAAAATTCAAGATCTCTGCCAACTTTGTTGTTTTAAACGGTAGACACTGTTTTAACTGTTTCATATTTTTCTTATTTGTTATTCGCGTTTTCTTGGAAGAAATTGTGCTGTTAATTTAATATCTAGCCACACATACACAATGTTTTACCTGCTGTGGTGTTCCTTTTGATCATAGCGTGATGTAATTACCCATAGCTGCGGACTACCTAGCGGATTACCGGGGCTCCGGCTCGAAAAGCAGGAGTAAGGACGTGGTTATTAGTCGGTAAGAGCCTGATACTCTCTCTAGCTTCGCCCAAAGCGAGAGAAGTCATTGGATGATGTTCCATCCTTAAAAAAAGCAAAAAGCGTGGTATAAATTGATTATATATCTCTAAAACACTCTTTAGTTTTACAATTAAGTATAGATTATATGTAATTTAAGCAGTTTGGAGTGTGAGAACTGCGCGAAAGACCCTGTGGAATACACGGTGGCTGTACTTAAGCTGAACACCACCGTGACCTTAGGAATGTGATCAGCAACGGCGACCTCTAGCGTCGATCACCCAACCAGGGACCAAATTCATCACTCGTATTTAGCAGCATCTTGTTTTTGGTTAATTTTACCAACAAAATATACCAAAAACAAGATCATCACGACTATCGCAAGTGGAGACCCCACTCCCGACCATAAATGTTGGGTTTACGACCACTAGTAAACCTCAAAATGTTTGCAAATACCACGCTGACGTGGCCAGACATTGGTTCAACATTGTATCGAACTATGAATATTGATACTTTGCTTGGAAAACTAGGGATTGATTGACGATTTTAGAGAAAGGAATCAAATACCGTTTCGAATGTTGATTTGCAAATGTTTTGTTGTATTTCTGATGCAATTGTGATTGTATTGTTTTTATGTTTGTTAAATTAAACGACTTGATGTGAGATGACTTATATTTTACATTATTTTACAATGTTAATTATTTACTATATTAATAGGTGCGACTGCACTCGACACACACTAGAATGACAGTGGTCGTTGACCTCAGACCATAGTGACGGGGTAATGACATGAACGAATGATACTAAATTAGTGATGTAACATCCCCCTTCTTAAATTAAAAAATTAATCTATTTCATCGATTAACCTTTGTGTTGGTCTCACAACACGACCTGACTTGGTTTTGTACAATTGTGGGAATTTTGGATTCTCCGACTCCTGTCTGTCACCCTCATCTCTCCCCTGCGAAGAATTGGACCTCATAGGAGTAGGGTTGTCACTGCCATTACAATATTTATGCCTTAAGTGTACCCTATTTCTCCTATACCTGACTTTATTTATATCTTCTACTATGTATGACCTATTATCTGGACATCTTTCCTTCACAGTGGCATGTTCCCAATGACTCTTAGGATTTCTCTTAAAATATACATGATCATTTGGTTGTAACATAGACAATGGTTTAGTATTCCTATTATAATACTTTGACTTATTTAAATTATTTTTGACAACAGACTTTTCATATTCTTTAAATCTTACAACCTTTGGCTTTAACCTTTTATATGACACTGGTATGTTATCTCTTAAAGTTCTAGACATTAACAATTGAGCGGGTGACGACAGATTATTCTTAGGTGTGTTTCTATAATGCAATAATGCTATGTATGGATCTGACCCATTTTCCTTACATTTTCTTAGCATATTTTTGACAATTTTGACTGAGCTTTCTGCTTGACCATTTGACTGTGAATGATATGGGCTAGTGACTACATGTTCTATGTCCCATTCATTTAGAAAATTTTTAAATTCTACTGACTGAAATTGTGGACCACCATCAGACACTAAAGATAATGGTATCCCATGACGTGCAAAAATTGACTTTAAATGTGTGATTACATTGCTTGAACGACTGTCTTTGTTTAACAAAGCAATTTCTATAAATTTTGAGTAGTAATCAGTGACAATTAGATAAGTTAAATTATCAAAATACATTAAATCTATACCGACTTGTTGCCATGGATACTTACAAATTTCAAAATTTTGTAGTGGTTCCTTTTGGTTACATGGTTTGAATTTAGCACATATTAAACATTGTTCTACTATGTTTTTTATATCTGTAGACATATTTGGCCAATACAAAGATTCTCTAGCTAATTTCAAACATTTATTTATACCTTGGTGACCTTTATGTATTTTATCTAACATTTCTTTGTACATTGACTTAGGAACAATTAATTTTGAACCTTTAAATATTAAATCTTTAATTACATGAATTTCAGCTTGAATATTCCAATATGGTTTTAATAATGGACTTACATTGTTTTTATTTTTAGGCCATCCTTCATAATAATATTTCTTTAACAATTGCAAACTTTCATCTTTCTTAGTTTCCTGACTTAATTTTGTGCTATATTCTTTACTAATTGCTAGATTTGAATACATTAAATTTACATGACATGACATTTCAGACTCATTTTCAGGTACATAATTTTCCTGAATAGCTGCTCTTGACAAAGTATCTGATATATACATTTCTTTACCAGGTACATGTATGACTTCTAAATCATATTTTTGCAAGGTTAACATCATACGTTGTAATCTTGCAGGTACATCATGAAGTGGTTTTTTAAATAAATAGACTAATGGTTTATGATCAGTATGTACTGTTACTCTATGACCGTAAACATATTGGTGAAACTTTTCACAACCAAATTGTATTGCTAACAATTCTTTCTCAATTTGAGCATATCTTTCCTGGGTTATGGTGAGAGTTTTAGAACTATATGCAATAGGTTTATTATTTTGCAAAATTACTGCACCTAATGCTGACTTTGACGAATCGACTGACAAGACTAATGGAATTTGTGGATTGTAATGAGCTAAGACTGGTGATCTTGTGATCTCCTCTTTCAAAATTTTAAGACATTTCTCATGATTCTCATCCCAAATCCAGACTGAATCTTTTTTCAAAAGATTTCTTAATATTTGAGTTTTTTCTGACAAATTCTTTATGAATGGACCTAGGTAATTAATCATACCTAATATTCTTTGCAACTCTTTGACATTGGTTGGTGTGGGCATCTCGAGTATTGCTTTGACTTTCTCTTGATCAACCCTAGCACCATCTTTATTAAATACATAACCAAGAAAACATACCTCTGACACTAGAAATTTACATTTCGACTTGTTAAATTTTAAATTAACTTGACGTGCTCTTTGCATAACTTTATGTAGTCGTTCATTATGAACCGACTCATTAGGACCATGTACTAAAATATCATCAATGAAAATTAAAACTCCTTCCAAATCACCGAACAAATTCATCATAATTCTTTGAAATATTTCAGACGAAGCACTTATGCCATAAGGCAATCTTAAGTACCTGTATCTACCAAATGGTGTTTGGAAAGTACACAAATCTGAACTATATTCATCTAACTTTATCATCCAGAAACCTGAGAAAGCGTCTAGATGCGTAAAACATGCAGCACCTTTTAACTGTGACCGTATCTCATCAATAGACTTTAACGGATAATGTTCTCTCATTATACAATTATTTAAGTTTCTAGGATCTAAGCATATTCTTAATTGACCTGAACTTTTGACAGTGACTACCACAGAATTTACCCATTCAGTTGGTTTTGTGACTTTTTGTATGACTTGCATTTGCTCCATGCGATCCAATTCCTCGCGCAGTTTTCCTTGCAACGCAAACGGAACTTTCCTTGGCGGATCAATACACGGAACTGCACCAGGCTTGAGTTTCAGATGACAGACTGGGGGTAGACATCCAAGACCCTTAAACAAATCATCATATTGTGTAAGAATTTGTTTACAAAAATCTTGTTTTGTGACGGAAAATACACGTTTTATTATACCTAATTTTTCGCAAGTGGGAAGACCTAAGACAGTTGGACAGAGTATATTTGCTACAATGAACACTATATTTTCACAAATATTTCTATTTTCTATGTTTAAATTACATTTTAAATTTACTTTGCCTAGAATTGGAATGTTATTGCCACCAAATCCTGTGACATTTACATGACATTTATCAATTTGTGACTTTGACAGATTCAAGTTTTTGACAGATATGACATTTACATCTGCGCCTGAGTCTATGACACAATTTATTTTTCGGTTACCCACATGTAAGTTTATTTTCCATGAACTACCTGTATGATGATTTTCTGAAACTGAATTACCCTTGACATGACTAATTTGTTGATTTAAATTATTTAGATGAGATGCTACGTTTGGTATATTTGAATGCATGTTGTGATTATTTGTTTCTGATGCTGTATTACTTACATTTGACTGACAATGATGTGACTTCTTAGTGTACTTGTGGTGATGAATGTTTTGGAAGTGTGTATTATGTGACTTATTGACGGACTGACTGTTCTTATTGGATTTATTATAATTAACATGTCCTTGACCTAGACTATGACTGTTTTTATTGTTATTTATTGTCTTACGACTGACGGACGGACTTTTATTAGTGTAGCAATGATAATGATGCTCACTTTGACTATTTTTATTTCGACTTATTTGACTTATAGGACTATTTTTATTAAGACTTTGACTTGTAAGACTGTTTTTATTATGACGGTGTAATCTCTCAGTGCAATAAGCATTGTCATCATGGAGATTACCTAGACTTGGACTATTTTTGTTTAGACAAATTTGACTTGTTTGACTTGTGTGTGAGTGCGATTTGACTGGTGTTTGACTATATGACTGACTTTTTGACTGTTTTTGTGGCTGACTGTATGACTGTGTTTGTGGCTGACTGTGTGACTGTTTATGTGAATGACTAAGATGATTATGACTCGACTGACTGTTTAAAATTCCTACAAAATACTTATCATTTTGTATTGACTTTGTGGAAGTTGATGAATGCAACTGTCTGACTTGTTTATTCTTATAGCAAAACTTAGCATAATGACCAAATGAGTTACATGACCTGCATTGTACTCCGATCGCTGGGCACTTCGTTCGATGAGACTGCCCACAGCGACCACATGTTGATGCTGACTGCCTCATCGGACTGGGAGACTTCCACGTGGCCCGATGTGGCGTTTGACTTGAAGCACGCTGTCGACAGACTCGTCGACCGCCGCTCCTTTGACGCAGTTGCATCACCTTCTCGCCGTCTTCGACGATGGACTTGTTTGTCATCTTGTCTGCATCCTGCTGTGCGACAATTAGGGTTTTCGCCAACTCTCGCATCCTCTCATAGGTGAGGTTGGGCTCTTGCAACAGCCTTTGCCGGATGTGTGACAAATCCATGTGCAGGTTGGCGATGAAAATATCCCGGATCATGGACTCGCGCAGGGTTCCGAACTCGCAATCCTGGCTCTTTATCTCCAGATCGGTGATAAAATCGTCGATGCTTTCGGATTGAGCTTGCCTCCTCGTAAAAAACATGTACCTGCACATGGTAAGATTCTTGCGTGGCTCAAAGTACAGGTCGAATTTGACCTTGACGTCTTCTATTTTGGCTTCATCCAGGCTGATGTTAAAGGTATTGAAGATTTCGAGACCTTTAGGGCCAATACTGTGAAGCAGAATGGCCACCTTCCGCTTCTCCTCCGACCTGTCTAAACCTGATGCCAGCAGATACAGCTCCAGTCGCTGCCACCATTTCCTCCACGCCTCCGCGTTGTTCGCGGTTGCCTCCGACGACAACTTAAGACACTCCAGACCGGCCACACGGCACCTCGTGTCGCCGACGTCTTCGGTAGACATTTTGTTTTTTTTTTAATTTTTCGTTAACAAACGAATCTTCTTTATTTCGTTGTTACTTTCACTTCTGACACCATGTATTGTTTTTATGTTTGTTAAATTAAACGACTTGATGTGAGATGACTTATATTTTACATTATTTTACAATGTTAATTATTTACTATATTAATAGGTGCGACTGCACTCGACACACACTAGAATGACAGTGGTCGTTGACCTCAGACCATAGTGACGGGGTAATGACATGAACGAATGATACTAAATTAGTGATGTAACAGTGATGAATTAATTCTGAATGTCCGTCATAATTTGTCTCTGCCTACCCCAACGAGAGATAGGCGTGACGATATGTACCTATGTATGTACATTGAATGAATGTAAATACTAAGATAACTACGAAGATGTATTAGCTAAGCTTTGAAATTATGAGACCGTTTTACTGATACTAAGCAGTTGTGCGAGTAAGATGTGCTATGAAGATGCGCCGCCGCAATGTAGCTGTAAGAGGAAGCACGGCTCGAGTATGAGATGTAACGATAGCCATCCACAGCACGCAGGCTGTAATCACTTAAATAATGATGATACAATTACTCGTATATTGATTTTTTTGCTTGCATACTTCAGAAAACAAGAAATAGATATAGAACAACGACAAATTTTAGAGAAAAGAATATTCTGTTACGAATCGTGATTTCCAATCCTTTTGTACCCTCTCTTTGAGATGCAAAACAAATCTTTGATTGTATTTCTGATGCAATTTGAACCGGTACTAGCTTTTGTTGTGCATTTTGCTACAGACATGCAATGGACATGCAAGTTTTAGAAATACTCTGGTTCGTTGATTGAGAGGCGACTAGCGATTAGCAAAAAGGTTATTTACGGCAAGAAGAAATAAGTTTTCAGAATTTCAATGATGGTGAAAAGGGGGGGTTCAGAGGGGTTTAGGTATGGGAGAGTCGTGCTTCGGTACGAATGATCCCGGTTCGACCGGAATGATACCACGGCTTCATAGAAAACCGACGTGAAACAAAGCTTGCGTTGCGTTTCGTTGTGTGGATGACGTTACTGGAGGCCCAATTACCCCCTTCTCAATCTTGTCAATCCCCAATTCCTCAACACCTCTTAATCTACTAGCCCCGAAAGGCCGGCAATGCAATTGTAACGCCTCTGGTGTTTCGGATGTCCATGGGCGGCGGCAATTGCTTACCATCAGGTGATTGTTCAGCTTATTATTAAACTTATCCCGTAAAAAAAGAATCATGGGATATTATTAAATAGTAACCAATCACAAAACCACTTCATCTAAAGTACATCAACTTGATGGAAGCAGGGGCAAACAGCAGACGGATCTCCTGATTGTAATCATCTAAACCACCCATGAACACCCAAACCAGAGGAGTCACAGGTGCGTTTCCTTTTAAGTCTTTGACTGCCAATAGAAAACTGTTGAAGGCAAATAACGAATACGGCGTTCTTTTCTTTTCTTACCTATTATTAAATAGTAACCCATTAACAAAACGACCTCAACTAAAGTACTTCAATTTATTCCGCCATTAACCTTATAAAAATTAAACGTGAACTGCAAGTCAGTAGATATTTCCAAACAACTAAGGAAGTATGGAAGTTGAGAAGGCGCCTGCAATTTAAAAAGTGCACGAGTATTACAGAGACAACAAACTTCGTATAATTAGAAAACAACTAAGGGTCTAGCTTAACGGACGAAAGGGGTGTGGTACAAAATGAAAAGAGAAAGCGAGATTATTATGTTTTCTTAGTATTTCGATAAATTCGCGTAATTCTCCAAAGAAGATAAGAATTGATTTAAAGAAATGTATGCACTTTTGACAAAGAACGATTTTGATAATTTTTAACCGAGTTCCCTAAAAGGAAGAAGTACTCAGTTCGGTCGGTATGTTTTTTTTTATGGATTTACACCGATTACGTCGAGGTTTATGGACCAATTTGCGTAATTGCCCAAAACTGTGACTCCTCTGGTGTTGCGAGCAGAGGGGTCACTTGATGGTAAGCAATCGGGGTCGCCCAAGGACACTCGAAACACCAAAAGTATTACAAGTGAGCTACCGGTTTTTAAGTCGTTTAGGAATTTTGGGGATTGGAGAGATTGAGGAGAGGGGTAATTGAGCCTCCGGTAACCTCACATATACGACGAAACACAACGCAAGCATTATTTCACGTCGGTTTTCTGTGAGGCCGTGGTATCACTCCGTTCAAGCCGGCCTATTCGTGCCGAAGCATGACTCTCTCACAGTAACACCACCATCTAAATTAATTCTTTACTGCAAATCGCTTAACCCATCAACTTGGGCCATCCCAAAACCAACTATCCAGAAGGGATAGCCTTTGTTTGCGCCTGTCTTCATATCCCCCCACCTCCCCCCATAGCTCTAATATTTACTGTTACTAAGAATATTCATTAACTGCAAGGTCCACAGTTCGAGTTCCAAGTTATTAAGTTTCAGACGCGTTTGGCTTGCGATGGGTTCAAAGAAAATTGGGTGAGATAGCTCGCTGGATGGATTTCTAGTTGGGTGAAATTGATTTTCCTACGTTGCAGTGTTGAATCGGTTATTTTAATTTTGTAGGGATTATGCATATAGCTGAGTGATTTATAAATATGTATGATCATGACAAAAGTTTGACGAGGAACTCGACTAGTGTCGGGCCATGCTTGACTTTTCTCGCCCTAGGCGAGGCGAGAAGGAGTGTCAGACTCTTACTGACTAAAAGCCACCCCGTTCCTACTCCTGCTTTTCAAGCCGGAGCCCCGGTAAACGTACTGCTACGTTGCTCGAGCTGTTGCTCAGTAGCAACAGTCGCCTCGTCATGTACCTGATTCCCAAACAACCCTTAAATTCCTAACCCCCAAATAGCCGGCAACGTACTTGTAACACCTCTGGTGTTTCGGGTGTTCATGGGCGGCGATACATCCGCTCGTTTACCGGCTTATACCATAAAAAATAATTACTCGTATAAAGTTAAATTATTCAACAGTAATTTGGTACTTTGTAATAATTAATATGATATATTAAATTCAGGTTTGCGGTTTATGAAATGGTAAATGATTTGCCGCACAATTCATATCATTTTCACAATAAAATTATAATATTTTCTAGGAAATTGTGTGTGTAATCAAATTACAGTTTAGTAGAATCTAAAGGTCTACTGAAAACGAGGTCCTGGATTCGTTTCCCTTGTCCATTTTGTTCTTGACTATAGCAAACCAAGTTTTATCCAAGACAAAAGAAGCGCATTTTATCCCCGAAGAGGTAGGCAGAGGTGCACATGGCACTATATACCCACATTTTACCATTTATGTTATAAGTCCCATGTAATAGATGAGTGATAGGGTGAGTCTATTACCATATACCAGGCAAATTTGCGAACTGAGACAATTTCGAAAAATAGAACAAAAACCAATAGTACTTTGCCTGACTAGGGAATCGAACCCAATAACCCTTGCCCGACTGTCGCACTTGTGTCCATCTCGGCCGACGAGGCAGTCTTTGGTACTAAAGGGTAAAAAATAAAATCTAGTCTTCTGTCTAGAATTCACACATTCAATTCCAATAACTCTTTATATTATTATGTGCATACTTCCGACATACGTATTGCACAGCGAGACTACACAAACAGACAAAAAGAACATCCTTATATTTCAACCTCCACACAACTGAACACGCCAACCCTTGCAATCAGATCTATATACCTATAGACACCGACGCGGCACCTCATTTGGTTTGTAATGAGGGTACAAAAAAATGGAAAATTTTCCTCTCCTCACAAAATTGCTGACTAAAGAGGTTTTTATCCACCAGCAAAAAAATCTGATTTTATAAGTGCAGTTTACTTGATATGATGACGTCAGAGTGAATACATTTCTTAAAGTCTACCAGGGTGTTGTCAGCACCTGACTAACGCTTATCTCCGAAAGTATTGGTTATTATTAAAAAATCTAAATTTTATCGAGACTAGTATATTCGTCAATACCAGATAGTGAAGCTCTAAATAACTTGCCGCCGCACTCAGAGTCTACGGAGTCTTTAATTCATTAAATGTCTCTGAGTGCCCAGTATATGTGCAATAGGCTCACCCCGTCTATTACATGAGACTTATAACACAAATGGTGAAAAGTGGGAGTACATTGTATAGCGGCATTACGTGCCGTAATAACCACCTATTTTAAAATGCCTACCCCTTTGGGGTAGAAAAGGCTTACCTTGCATATTATATTAAAAAAATGTGGTTGCATCATTGCATATGACCCAGGTACTGTACTTACCTACGTACAATTCCAACAGCCCATGACAAGACAGTGTCTCTACTAAAGTCTACCTGGGACAAAATATACGCCTTAACAATTGTTACCTTAACTAGAAACAAACCTAAAAACTTTACACAACTTCACCTTCAAAGTGTTCCCAGTTACTTCTAAACTTTTGGGTCTAACTAAGAGCCTAAATTGTACCTAGATCAAATTGTGAGGTCTGAAGTAAAATGAATGTGGTACAATGTTTTATTGAGTTTATTATTTTTTTCAAATGGTATTTATTTATTTTTTATTTTATTTTATTTTTATCGTTAATTACGATAATCTTTCCTTATAGTCCTATCCCATCTTATTTTAGTCATTATGTTTTTATTCATAGTTTTTTAAATAAGACAGAAATGCACATCTATAAAGCGGAAATCCATCGAGTCGTTCAGGCTAGAGAGTGAGCAATATTCGAATTTGGCGCCAAAAATCCGCCATTTTGTTTTTTATTATTTTTATATATACAGTGTCACTCTAACAGTAAATACGAATCTAACGACACCTCTCAAGTCAAAATCCGTCAAGCCGTTTAGGCTAGAGAGTGAAAAATATTCGAATTTGGCGCCAAAAATCCGCCATTTTGTTTTTTTTTAATTTTGATATATCCAGTGTCACTCTCACAGTAAATACGAATCTAACGACACCTCTCAAGTCAAAATCCATCAAGCCGTTTAGGCTGCAGAGCGTGCCAAACAATTATACATACATACATACATACATACATACATACATACACTCGAAAAACATAACCCTCCTTCTGGCGCAGTCGGGTAAATATTTGATTAGTCGGATCTTAGATGAATGAGCTATGATTCATGTGTCTTGGGACTTGGCACCGTTTATGGGAGATAGAGGTATAAGGAGTATAGTGGTAAATTAAAGGTGTATTTTTCTGTAGTTATAATGATGTGATGTGACCTTGAACTAGACTTAAATACAAGGTCGACTCTTGTTAATTCTATATTTCAAGAACTCAATAGATATATTTTATTAAGTCGATAGTAATAATAAATGCCTCTCTGGTCGAGTGGTCGCAAGTGCGTCTGCCGGACAAGGGGTCTCGGGTGCAATTTCCACGCTGCAACTCCTCCTCTAAGCCAAGAGATATAATAAGTATAGTAGATACAACCATGAAAACACCAGAACACTTAAGTCCGGCGCGTCCCAGGAATGACTGGCTTGGATCCCGCAACGAAATTAATCAGAAGATATTATTAGAGGAGAAGAAAAAGAAAACGATAGTTTCCACTTCCCTCGGTGAATTTAATGCAGGAGACAGAATGACTTAATAAACATCGTTAGTTTATAGTTATTAAGGAATAAATTCTGCCCACCCCTTCAAGAAATAAAAAACGCAATATTACATTACACTCCCAACAAAAGAGATATAAGTATTCCCATTCAAGGTGCGACATCCATTACAAGTGGGGCGATTAATCTTTAGCATCGCACGTCAGTGGCACGCGTCGCTTGATGTATAGTTGTCCTTATTTCTGTGTTGCTAACTGAAGTGGGGTAAGCAGAGCTCGTGGGTAGTTGGTAATTAGATGCTTGGGGTTGTATTAAATATAAGAAGTTGTTCGTTGGTTATTGATGTGTTGTTTGAGTGGTTGTGAGAGGGTTTGATTCTCAGGTCGTATAAAGTTTTGCTAGGCTTTTTAATACCGTTGTGCTGTTTTCCTTCACCGTTTGTCAGTAGTGTCTAAAAAGTCTTGGAAAGTAAATATAACTCGGACTCGAACCCGCACTCTTATGCATGAGAAGCAGGCGTCTTAAACCACAAGAAGATTATTAATTAAATTTTATTATGTATAATTAATGTGTATAGTTTTTCACCAAAATAAGTTCCTATATGTCATAATTTGTCTCCCAATACACGCTTAAATAATGTCCATTGAACAGAAAGTACCATAAATAATATAATAGGTAACCAATACATCAAATATATACTGAAATACCCGGAATTTATTCCGCCATACCCGACCAATTAAGAGAGACCCCTGAATTTCCCCATCTCCCACAAAAATGTTGAGGAAAAATTAAAATTCTCTCGTGACAAGATTTCTTTGTAATTTGGCCGTGTTATATAAAAAGTGGGTTAAGGCTGGTTCACACGATATAAGTTTTGGACGGGAGTTAAATTTTAAGTAGTTACTGGTTTTGTTTTTAATCTGAGCTAGATGCCTCTATGGTCAAGTGTTTCGTATGATGTCACCAGTACGCATCGCATGTAGGCATTGTCGATGATGCGGTCCGTACGATGCGGATCAGTGGACGCAGTTGTATGAGTTTCTATACAAGACAAACTAAAATCCGTTTCGTGCGATGCGTACGATGCAGGCCTGTGGACGCGTACCTTAAGAAGTCTCAAGTACGATTCCTGAGTTTATCGGTGATAGACCTAGAGCTATGGCATGGAGCCTAGAATTGTGTCTGCTGTACGCTAATATACTTTCTGTCTATAATTTGGGGTTGATAATAAATATATCGAGCAAAATTGCAAAAAAAAAACGTTTTCAGCGAAAAATGCATTTTACATTCTCCGACGATACTTTGATGCGAGCAATTTTAGTTTACAATTCTATTAAAAATCGAACTAAATTTATTTCTAGAATACTCTAGCACAAGAATTTTATTCAAAGCGAATTCGATTTACGCAAAGTGAATGAAATTTACAAAAAAAAAAAACTAAATTCTTATGCGCATTTTACTAACACAGAAAGATTCTAAGAAATCTAAATTCTATATAGATTTATCTTTTGCATTTTTTTTTACAATCAGTACGATTTATGAGTAATTTTAAATTCTTAGAACGGCTAAGTAGTAGAATCCTTTGCCTGAGTCTGAGTTTCCGAAAGGGTTCCCAATTCCCGATTACCCAACAACCTTTTTTTTTTTTGAGGGGGGAACATCATCCAATGACTTCTCCCGCTTTGCGTGATGCTAGAGGGAGTGACAGACTCTTACTGACTAAAAACCACACCGTTCCTATTCCTGCTTTCCGAGTCGGAGCCCCGATAAACCTGCTAGGTAGTCCGCAGCTCTGGGTCAAGAATCAGCCCTAATGACCCAATAACCCTTAAATTTCTAACCCCAAAAAGCTGACAACGAACATGTAACTCCTCTGGTGTTTCAAGTGTCCATGGGCGGCGGCGATTGCTTACCATCAGGAGACTGCTCATTTACCAGCTTTCAGGTGATCCGTTTGCTCGTTGCGTTGGTATACATTAAAAAAGATATCATAATATATAGTTCTAAGAACACATTTATACCAACATTCAATCGTCTATTTACTAGTACCGTACGAACAAGTCTTTATTCCCTCCGATATATTTCCAATATGATTGTTATGATAATCTCGATTATTACGCTCAGACGAGATTTGTGCCTGTAATAATAATAATATTCTTTTTTACAAATAACGAGTATTTTGTACGGATCCAAATCAATGTTGTGATGGTTGTGATGACAGTCGGGTTTGTATTAGAGCCTTAATTAGGTGGTTAGATGTCTATGTATTAGATTGTATATAGTAATCTAATATTCTTTATTTCATAACTAATAATTATGAGAAAGTTACAACACCCATATTGAAGTAAATTGTAAAAAGACCATGACAAGTGACGTCATGCCTTTTACCCTTAGGTAGTATAAACCTTGGAAGGGGTGCCTACCCCTTCCAAGGTTTGAACGTTTTCCCCGTCATTAATAAATAAAAGTTTTCAAAGTTAATTATGTTTGGGAACGCTGTAGTGTAATTGAATTTAATATGCGTTTTTATTGTTTTCAGGTAAATACTCGTTCTACAGTCAAATAGACCTACGAGTAAATAATGAGGTAAAGAAGATTTTTATTTAATCATACAAGGAACCTTTAACATTTTCAATTTCAAAATGTACACTACACAAGTTGTGTAAATGGCACAATTCCAAACCCCGTGCTACTACTGAGAAATTTTCGAAAAACCGAAAAAAGCCCAGTAGTATGTCCAACTTGGGAATCAAACCCGAGATCCCCTGTTCGGCAGTCGCACATGCGACCACTCGGCCAACGAGGCAGTCTAATTTCAATTTCAAAATGTCATTTGATTTATGTTTGACCTATAATAAATAACATCATTGATTCTGGACAGAGATAGGATTGTGACAGCTGTGTACAGGGTAGTGGGTTCAATATCCTGATTGAAGCCAATAATTCAAATATCAAATTAATTCTGATTTGATTTATTGATTTTCGTCCCAATTTGTGATTAATTCGTGTTAGTTTGATTCCTTGAATCTACAAAATATTATTAATATTATAATTGAATACATTTCATGCTTTTTCTTTTTTATGGAATAGGCGAACGAGCAGACGGGTCACCTGATGGTAAGCTATCAGCGCGGCCCATGGACACCCGCAACACCAGCGGAGTCACAGGCGCGTCTCTGGCCGTACTGGTGAAAAGTTTCTTTAACCCATTAACCGCCTGTGTCGTACATATACGCGACACATTATTTCCATGTCCCTACCGCTCGCGTCATATCACTGCGACAGAGAATATGCATGATATTTTTATTCTATTCACACGATTGCCCCTCTATATTTAGTGTAGATATAATTTTTTCGTTTTGTAGCCTTGCTGTAGGGGCTCGGTAATTTATATTTAACTGGGTGCTTAAAGGGTTAATATTTCAATGACAATATATTCGATTTTTAGTTTTAATTCCGCTTATACATGTATTTTTTAACATGCGGTGTGCCGTCCGCAATTAAATGCTCATGCAGCAGAGGTGCAACATAAAACACACACATAACATGCAATATACCACTCGACATATGTTTCGCTCCTCCACGGAGCATCTTCAGGAGGTGTTGAATCGGCGGCTCCAGCAGCTCGAATTAAGTAATATTTTATAATTCTACCTACCCCCTAAACTAAAACTAGCCACGTAGTATAAGTATACTTGCTCATCAAATCCTAGAATACATCATAAGGGTAATATCTTCAAGGAATCAATGTCTCCCATGGGTCCTTAGGTTATTATCAAACCCCCACCTCGGATACAAGTCGCATTTTTCAAGATTATCCGGCTTTATCCGGATCAAACTGGATATAACCGGCAAAGGGGATGGTTTTATGATTTTATTTCGCTCCCCATTCGGTGTGTTTGTTCAAGATGAATAAGTTTGAGATGAATGAATGAATGAATTTCTATTGTTTTACAATTGATGTTGTTCCAGAGTTGTTTTGCAATTGTTTGTAACAAATGTGTTGTTTTGTTTGGTGGTGCAATGTAATTGTTGATGTTTTTGTGGTAGAAACACACAAATGTTTGTTTGAATTTGGTAAATAATAATTAAATAGGTAATGTGTTCTTTTTGGTGTGGTCGTTAGAGGTACATACTTTTTTTGAGGGGCAAAAATCATCCACTGTATTTTCCCGCCTTGGAGGAGGTGAGAGGTGAGTACAGACTCTTACTGACTAAAACCACCCCGTTCCTACTTCTGCTGTTCGAGCCGGAGCCCCGGTAACCTGCTAGGCAGTCCGCAACTCTGGGATACTATAGCACATATTAAAAAGTGGTTTTACCTGATAATTGAACTCGAGAAATATATATGGTCATGTGTGTGTGAACATATATGTTTCTAAACGCCCCATGACACAGGAGAAAACCCCAATGAGGAGCAACGTTGAAAAACATAGTTATAAGCAGGTGGCTATACCTCAAAGAAAAATGTTGTCGATTTATAAAAAACAAAATCTGAAAATAGCTTTCAGACAAAACTTGAACATACAAAATAAACCTTAATCTAAAAAAGAAATAAAGACAATTTTTCTGTGACAAAGTTTTCAATAACAAATCGTACCTCATGAAAAGAATGAAGATAATTTTCAGTACACAGTTTCAGTCGACTGCAAATAATCTGTAAAACTAGGCATTATATATTTCAGACGTCTAACTTATCGATGAAACCTAATTTTTCAAAAGACATGAATCCATTATTCTTTGCTTTCCAAATTTATGTAGATTAAGAACTTGCTACAAAAAAATAAATGTAAAAAGCCAACGAATATTTTTTTTTTTTCAATACGACCAATCAGGCTCTTTTGAATGCTAATAATAAAAATACAAAAGTATATGACTGTCTATCTGTCTGTCGTAATTTAGCATAACTATGTTATTCGTTCGAATATAGATTTTTGTGGAAAAAGGCAGGCTTTTATTCCGTACATTTTATTATAGACTTCATGAATCGTTACGATTTTTTGATTCGGGGTTGAAGCCAAGATTCAGTCCGCCTGTCTCTCGCCGCCGCCCATGAATACCCGAAACACTAGTGGCGTTACAAATGCGTTGCCAACCATTGGAGATTAGGAATTTAAGGGTTTTTAGGGATTCGGGGATTGGGAAGGAGGTAATTGGGCCTCCTGTAACCTGACGGACATAACGAAACTCAACGCACATTGACGTTGTTTCACGTTGGTTTTCTGTGAGGCCGTAGAATCACTCCGGGCGGTCTTAAGCATGGCTCTTCCATACTTTTATTAAACTTATATTACCTAAAGGAAGAAAATAATACATTTTCGTTCGTGTCGTCTCATTTAATTAATTTCGATATCAGAAACACTAAAATTAACTTTACATTCTCACCTCATGGAAGACAACAAGCAATTTAACAAAAGAACAACCCTAAAATAAAGTCATACAAGCAATAATAATTCTACGTGAAAAATTATAAAATAAAAAAAAAAACAAAAAATTTTCACATTCGACACAATTTCGGAATCACCCCGCTGGGGGCTGTTTAGACCGACTGCAGCGTTAGGGGGAGTTATGATTACCCCGTGTTCGCTCAAGGGGTAGTTTTATTCGCCATTTTTCTTGGAGTAAGGGTTAGGTTATAGTGGGAAGAAATCTGCTATGTCGTGAGTTTGGTTTTCGAAAACGATTAAAGAGGTTTTATTTCTTTCAACAAGTCGTGTGCGATGTTTAAGAGCTCCTCCCCGCTCCTCATACATGAGGGTGCGGTTTCGAAACCTACCAACGGCAAGTACCAATGTGACTTTTTTCGAGTTATATGTATGTACTTTCTAAGATTATTTAGATACTACTGACAAACGGTGAAGAAAAAACATCGTAAGGAAACCTTGGTTTATAATTTCTAATTATAAGTTTGAAATCGCCAACCAAAAATACCAGTAACACAAAAATAATTGTCGACTAGTTGGTATTATTTTAAACTTCTCCACTTAAAATTAAAATATTACATTTATCTATCCAAAAATCTAAAATGCATAACTTAAAACTTTCACTAAACTAATATTAAACTTACATTTTTCTTGAAAAAATCGTGAAAAATGTAACAGTTTTCTCATTTCAATCGCCCTTCCAAGTCATTTAAGTCATACCCTAACGTGTGCCCCCAGCCTAAGGGACAGATAAATAATGTAAGGGACATAGTGATGACAATGGGAAAGTCTCGTAAGTCATCTGCGACTCTTATCTAAGAGTCTCCTAGTCTAAGTGATATTAATAGGAGTCGGAGGGTGTGGAGTCGTCAACTGCCATAATTATTATGGTGATTTATTTGGCTGTTTCGGGGATATTTATCTAGGTTATTTCGGTGATAGGTTGCGTTTTTGTTATGATGTTGTGTAGTGGTTAAGTGGTCTCTGTGATCTTTGGGTTGTACAAGTGAAGTTAGGGTTTGAGTATTATTTATAGGCTAATGTAATTTTCGTCGTGGTGTCCTGGATGCTTTCTTAAGCATCATGAAAAGAGGAAGAGGTCTTCCTCTTCATCTTCTTCTTATAAACTTCTTTTAACATTATTTTAATTGGTTACACACAGTGTCTCAGTTTCTTTTATTTTTCCTGTCAAAGGACTGCAGTAAGAGTTAAGAGAGCCATGCTTCGGCACGAATGGGCTGGCTCGACCGGAGTGATACCACGGCCTCACAGAAAACCGGCGTAAAACAACGCGTTGCGTTTTGTGAGTGAGGTTACCGAAGGCCCATTTACCTCCCCTCCCCAATCTTCTCAATCCTCAATTTCTCAATTCCCCAACAACCCCAAAATGCTGGCAATACTCTTGCAACGCCCTTGGTGTTTCAGATGTCTATGGGCGGTGTTTATTAATTGGATAAAAGTTAATAGTAAGACTAATATGTAGCTGATCTATAATGAAATAAATAATGTTACACTTGACACGTGTCTTAACATAACCTTCACTTACTCCTACATAGACTAAAATTGTTACAGAATTCACCCTTTATTGAAACAATATCCTTTTCGCGTTTCCCTTAACCTTTCTGAACGAACGAACCTTTCTGCCTATCTACCTATATACAGGGTGACTTTGAATTCGACGTATTCCTCTCGGGAGGTGATAATACAACTAATTTCCTACAAAATTAGCCCTGAGGTCCTTAGGCGGAAAGTGGATAGTTTCTGAGATATTCAACATTTTTGGTTTTGTTAAAAAAATCCCGAATTGATTACAAAAACATCAATAAAGAAAAAAATACTGATTGGATTTTAGTTATTTTAGTTTTAATCAGTTGCCAATACATCAGTTATCATTTATAAATACTAATAATGGCAGAAATATCATTCGTTTTAAAATAGCAAGTAATTTCCTATGAATTTTTGTTTTGTTTCACTAATTTGGTCAATAGATAACTGGATTTATTTCGAAAAAAATATATGACACTAAGCGTACAAACTATTAGAAAAACTTCCCTGGTTTATTAGCTACCCAGAAACGTAAAATTATTTACAAAATTCCCAAAAACAAATGAATTAATTGATGATAAGTAGAGTGTAAAGAGAAAAGCGCAATTTCAAAAACATCTTAATTTGCAAAATTTTGTTCAAAATGATCTTCCCTACGACAAATACATGCCCGAACACACTTCCTTATCTCTATGACGGTCACTCTTGAACTGAATATGCGTCTTATTTCGTAATTATCTTCAAATATGTTTCGGAGAAAAATTACGATACACGGCCAATTCCTTCTGTATAAACAAGGGACGTCATGTAAAAATCAACCGGCGTTTGGTTCTGGTCATTGTGCATGCCATGTAGTTGGACCGCCCTACTAATCCAATGCCTGAGAATCAATGTTTTCGACCATTGCCGCACAGTAGTTCGATAATGCACTTGACAATCGTCATGTGGAATAAATTGGTCAATCAAATTAATAAATTAATTGAAGTAGAATAAATTAATTCATCTTGTTTCTAAATTCAAATTTAAAGCAATGACCCTAGCACATTCCTTAATTTTTTTTTCGTAATTCTCATCATTTACATTTTTGGATGAAAAGTAGGGTCCAATCAAATAATTATTTATGATACCCATGCAAACATTTGAATTAAAACCGCGATGCGCTAACGATGGTTTACTTTTTTCGGATTTTGTTGACTTTTTTGTGGCTAATAATGGATATTGTGATAGTTTATCCAGCGCACTATCGAACTACTGTGGGGCAATGGTTGGATACCTTGGTTCCCAGGCGTTATATTGTCCAGAATCTAACGCTGGTTGATTTTTACATGAAGTCCCTTGTTTATGCAGAGGGAATTGGCCGAGCATCGAAATTCTTCTCCAAAACATAGTGACGAAATAAAACGCATATTCAGCCCAAGAGTGACCGTCATAGCGATAAAGAAGTGTGTTCGAGCATGTATTCGTCGTAGGGAAGATCATTTTGAACAAAATTTTGCAAATTAAGATGTTTTTGAAATTGCGTTTTTCTCTTTACACTCTACTTATCATCAATTAATTCATTTGTTTTTGGGAATATTGTAAATAATTTTACGTTTCTGGGTAGCTAATAAACCAAGGAAGTTTTTCTAATAGTTTGTACGCTTAGTGTCATATATTTTTTTCGAAATAAATTCAGTTATCTATTGACCAAATTAGTGAAACAAAACAAAATTTCATAGAAAATTACTTGCTATTTTAAAACGAATGATATTTCTGCCATTATTAGTATTTATAAATGATAACTGATGTATTGGCAACTGATTAAAACTAAAATAACTAAAATCCAACCAGTACTTTTTTATTTATTGATGTTTTTGTAATCAATTCGGGATATTTTTACCAAAACCAAAAATGTTGAATATCTCAGAAACTAGCCACTTTCCGCCCAAGGACCTCAGGGCTATTTTTGTAGGAAATTAGTTGTATTATCACCTCCCGAGAGGAATACGTCGAATTCAAAGTCACCCTGTATAGGAACCGAACCCATTATAAGGCTTTCGGTACAAAATCAAATAATGTTCCTGATAAAGTGAGGGACACATTAACGGTACTCTAAATTACCTCCCATTTTGAAACCTCCCCCTTTTTTGAGTTCAAGGTCTAAATATCAAACCAATTTGGTGAAATAGGAGACTTGAATTGGAAACTAATATATACCTTTATATATTTAACAAAAATAGGTATAATTACTATGTGGTTTAAATTGAAGGGGGTTTATATAAAGGCTTGACGGCTCGGTTGGTCAACCGGCTGTCGTGCAATATGCTGCGAATTCGATTCCCTCGAATACAAAGACGCTCGTAGTGCTCGTTTGGACGGTGTTCGTGACGGTTGTGTCGTATGTACGGGTAAAGTTTTTATACTGACCACTAATATGTTGAGATTTTAGTTCCACAAGTAAATAAAATCTTCTTTTATACAAATTAGTTTTCCACCATCGACGCTTCCGACTTTTGCGGTCTTCAGTTAGTAAATACATGAAAATAAAAGCCGCACCAGCTATCACGACCTTCCTATTCGGCATGTTCGTAGCAACTGAGTGGAAACAGCTTTTGAAATATTTTCGCGTTCACAATTCGCTTTGAGTTCGTGTGCCGTCCACACTGTTGATGCTAAATTACACGTAATCTTACATTACACGTTACACTCGTCTGGACCCGGCTTTATAGCAATATTATGTAGATGCCAGCCTGTCGACCAGTAACTTCAATATTTTTATACTGAGTTAGTAAAAGTTCGGCAATCGATCACTACCTGTCACCACACACTCCAGAGATTGTTGTCCAAGGAACAACACACAGCTACTTTGTTACTTGTTGGAATATCAAATTGACAAGGAAAACGAATAATATTATGTTTCGGCCTATTAGTCGGATATAGGTAGGCTGATATTTTTGTTAATAACTAACGTGAGATATACTAAATTAAATAAAAATCACGGTTTATTCATCAACTCGATCGAGGCGACGTAGTCTGCACACGCTGCTCATGATGAAGAAGTTCCTCTGTGACTCGAAACTAGTAGAGCTTGTCACTGTTAATTTTCGTGAGAAAACCGTGATTTTTAGTTAATTTAGAGGCTCAAGATAGACATACGTCTCCCTATGGATGTGCCATAACAAGAGTCGCACCGTTCGGCTCCGGGGCAGGTCGATTAGAGGACCCAGTGTCCCTTACAGGTGCTGTTGGAGATTTTTTAGTGAAGTAAAAATTACACACTCCTCTCTTTTTCCTGAACCTTTTAAACAGCGATCTTTTCATTCTATAGATAAAAAAATATGACAAGGGCACGTACCAAAAGTCCGTAACTAATATAAATAGAAAAAAAAAACTTCGATGTTCAACCCATGTACCAAACGTGGAACTTATGGCAAACCCTTATGTAATAGCCCCCAAAGATATCGAAACGAGAAATATGTCTACTCAAAATAATCACCATAATTCACAACACATTAAACACAGTCTTAAACCCATTGCATAATAATTTAACTCATATTATTCATATTCTGTTCACATAAAAACATGCATACAAATACTACATCACTCCTACCTTTGAACAAACGAGTGCAATTTTTCCTGAGACTTAAGCCGCAGAGCTCCATAATAAAATTATCTTGCAAAGCCACACTAAAACTGCTTTACCTAGTTTATTTTTCTTTCAGTAATTAAATCCTTTTTAGGCTGCTCTTCCAGAGATGTGATATGCTACGTTGCTGTGGATGCGTTTGGCTTCTACCAATCCTATTCATTTGTTAGCTTAGCACTGGTGGTAATGGACTCAGCTAAGCTAATATATGTTATTATGTGGAAAGATGCGTGCTATGGATGCTTTCCCTACTAACGCATACTCGAGCTGCGCATCTTCCTCATGCAACTATTTTTCGCACCGCTACATAGCTTAATATCAGTGGAAACGTTCAACATCACAGATATTATATCTATTATTCATCTTCGCAGCATAGCTATATAGCACATCTCTGGTGGAAAAGCACCCTTAGACTCAAATGGGCTTTTTATTCTCAAATGGGTTATTTTTAATGGTATTTGCAGCTCTATAGTATTAATTAATGTAGCTACAGTCAGACTGGTTTGCAAGCAAATATCGGTTACTAAGGTTTTGCTGTTTTGTTTGTAAATGTATGGATTTTGAAACATGTGGTACCGTTGAGGGAAAAATGAATAAGAAAAAGTTTAGTTTTCATTAGTCTGATGTGTATTTCACAGTCATATTTTTGAGCATTTTCGGTCGTGTTTTGTGATATTCATCTCGAATTTTGTCAGCCCAATAAATACAGAGAACACGCCTTAATAAATAACATACCCTTTTTTTAAGGAGGGAAAATCATCTAATGTCTTCTCCCGCCTTGAGCGAGGTGAAAGGGAGTGTTTGACTCTTACTGACTAAAAACCACTCTGTTTTCTTCTCCTGTCCTTCGAACCGGAGCCCCGGTAACCCACTAGGTATTCCGCAGCTCCGGAAAAAAATATATGTACACTACTCTTTAAATTACGAAAAGCAACCTAAACGCAGACTTTATAACGAAACAAAATTTACATGAAAATCTAAAACTGAAAATGATATTTTATGGAAGATTTTCTGTACCAACAAATTCCCTTTGATCTCTCAATTTTAGTGGAGAACTTTTACCCCTACTGAAGTGCTGAAATTGTCTTTATTACTGACATACGGGTGTTCAGTTTGACCGAATTCAGGAGCGGGATTTTAATGGACTAGAGCTGGTTCATTGTTAATCAAAGTCGAAGTCAAATCATTTATTCCAATTAAACCATAAATTTAATAGGTACTTTTGAAATGTCAACAAATATAGAAATAAATAGTAGTCTCTCAGCCTGTCCGGCAGTGAAGCTAGGTGCTCGCTCCAAAGTGTATCTTTGAATGAAAAAAAAACCAGAATGAAACTCCATTCGTTACTTTTTTTAAATAGGTACTATGTTTACAATTTCTCTAATACACATTTCCAATCAATAATTGTAATCTGTATATGGCTTTACAAATCCTTTTTTTTAAAGGTGAAAAATCATTCAATTACTTCTCCCGCCTTAAGTGCGGCAGGAGAACCAAAGTCTTACTGACATTAAAACCACCTCATTCCTACTCTTGCCTCGACCCCGAGCCCCAGTGACCCGTTAAGTTATCCGCAGCTTCAGGAGTACTTTTATCTTATGTAAGTAATTTAGTAGTTAAAAAGTCGAGTAGTTTAATAAATTGCTAATGACTTTAGAATAGAATAGAAAGAGGTACTATATCAATCACTACTCGACCAAAATACTAGCATAGGCCAAACAAAGCAAGCCTTATTCACACTACGTTAGTATTTTAGTCGCTTACCGACTATTTATTAGCTCCCTCTCGCTTTGATTTTGAGACAGAAGCGAGAGAGAGCTAGTAAACACTCGCTACTGGACCAAAATACTAGTATAGTCCAAACAAGGCTTTAGTGATTAGACTGCGCACTGCTCAGTGCATTTCAGAGTATGTAAAGTGGTTGTCAAAGGTCTGCATGTGTGTCAACAGGGTGTAGGTACATTGTAGTGTCCTTGCTGGTCAAGTGGAGACTAAATGGTATATGTACTGTGTCTGGTTTGAAAATGGCAGTGAGGAGTTTCGAAGAAGTCATATAATGTTTTAATCAACTTCACAGAAAAAGGAGGGTCTCTGTTTGACTTGTATGTAATTTGTACACGACTATCTTGCATTTGGCTTAATCCTTTTTAATATGGTTTTCAGCATTGTAATTTTCAGACTTGGGAAAAGATTTTAGATATATTTATTACCTAAAAAGGTTACATCGGGTAAAACATTTTCATGACACATTTAAAGAATTGTAGGAGAACCATAAAAACCACCATAAAATTATAACAATAAGAAACATCTGCTATTTATTTCATAACTGAATCGTATTGGACCTCAATTATTTAGTACTGCAGACTACCCTCGGAGCTGCGGACTAACTCCGGAGCTGCGAGTACCTGGCTGGTTTACCGGGGCTCCGGCTCCGAAAACAGGAGTAGGAACAGGGTTTTTAGTCAGTAAGAGTCTGACACTCCCTCTCGCCTCGCCCAAGGCGAGAGAAGTCATTGCTTGATTTTCCCTCTTTAAAAAAAAATTACCTCAATCATATGTGAAGTTTAAAATAGACCAAAATTGTGAAATAACTTCCACATAAAAACCACAGGTGACTTTACTCAATCTTCAAAAACGTTTATTTCTGTAAACTATAAACATTCCAATATGATTTAAACTTCAAATAATTCAAAAACTGATGAATGGTTTCCGTTGAGAATTTATTTTAATAGCCCAAACGTATTTATTTCAAATAGTTGGTATTTTTAGATCAAATGTTAGAGACATTTTATGTTTAACTAATTGGTTATCTTTGTTTCATTTTAATTTTTTAATTTAATTTTTTTCTAAAAGACGTTGCCCCACACTAGGATTATCTCCTGTGTGTGTGTCGTGGGTGCGTTTACAAACATTTAACTTGAAGAATATCATGAGTTAACTGCAAAACTGATTAAATGATTCAGATTTAAATCATTGCTTGTTTTTGTCGGCTATTTAAACTCCTCATATTAATATTATAAATGCGAACGTTTGTGCGTTTGTGTGCGTGTTTGTTACTCAATCAATCACGTCAAAATGGATGAAGGGATCAAGATGAAATTTGGAACAGAACTAGAATAACATATAGGATACTTTTCGTCCCAATGTGTCGCGAAGCCGCTAGCAGAAAGTGGTATAAAAATTAATCTTAAATATTAAATAGTATTTAAGAAATATCTTACAAGAGAGCTATTTTTAGAAATGGGTATGTTAGAAGGAATCAATTTACCCATTGAGATAAGTAATAATAAATTCAAATGAATGAGTTTATAAAAACGATAACTTTCTCTTTGATACTTTATTAGTCGTATTTTTGTTTCACTTGAAGTACTTCATTAATTATGAAGTAAAATACAAGTCTCGTACCAATAATATGAAAAAACAAGAAAAGTTTAGTTGTTACGCGACCACAAGATTACCTCTCCAAACAAACTTCTTTTTACATCTCATTCAATAATCTACAACTTCACAATCCCTGTAGTCACATAGCAACAAAAATACCTGTGTTTTTTCGACAAAATCCGCCATTTTACAAGTCCGTATGTCACAAATTGCCATTTAGGGTTTCCGCGTACCTCTAAATTGCCTCGGAAAGTTATTTTTTAAACTTTCAAAAGCCTCTTTGCCAGTAAACAGTTATTTTGAGCTTCAAATGAAATGAAAACGCGTATCCGCGTCAAACAAAACGCCGTTTCGGGTTGGACTACGCCACTTCGGATCGAACTACGCCGTTTCGTGTTTCGGTTTTTTAAAAGTTTCGAAATGCGGTTTCGATTGCGTAGTTTTTGGCGTGATTGCACTTTGAACTGTGGCGGTACAAACCTGGCACTGTCCGGATTGTTTGCAGTAACGATTCCATGATTGTTTTCGCTGCGGTTTTTCTTTTTATAGACATTGTAAAGTTATCAGATAGTATTGGGTTTAAACTTTCTTTTTCTATTTTATACCTCTGAATAACTCTGTTTTGGTCTCTGAATAAATCAAATTATAAAGTAGATTTTCTTTTTTTACAGTAGACTTATATACAACGTGTAACAAAATACCCATATACATCAAGAAGCACTGATGAATACAGGTTGAATAGAGTCTCTAAACGAAGTTTCAGCTTAAAATACGTTTAAAAAAAAATTTGTACCAAATACTTGGTATCGCATGGTTCTTGATTTTAAATCATACAAACATGTCACAACACTACAGGGATCACTCGCTAATATTACGAAACATTTCTTCTGTCAATCTGATCGCCTAGTACCTGTCTACCTAATTTTGAAACACGCGGCGGCGCGATTTGAAAAATTCATAACTTGGTACCATGAAAATATGAGTTTAAAAAACCCTTACCGTATCGTTTGTTATGTTATCTAGAAGCCGTGCACTTGATATGTATACCCCCTTTTTGTTACACGTTGTATATGAGGCGTAACGAATTAAAATTCCAGTTTTGAGTAAACATTAAAGAGATTTATGGCGAATAGACGACCTGGTTAAAGTCGCAGAGAGTGTAGGTCGCTTCAAACCAGCCTATCTAAAAGTCATAAGCAGGAGACCTATGTTTAGCAGTGGATGTCTTGTAGCTGATATGATGATGCCTGCACTGATATTTGATGACCAGTCACAACCTCCCAAAAACAAGTATATTCAAACTTCTTACTTAGGTTACGTTTAGGTAGTATTATTATACGCACAACTAACCGAAAACTACCCTCACAAAGCCATTATTAGAAAATAATAAACCACGCACCCGAGCGAGCGTTTTACAGCCACTCTAGCAGATATTGGATCGAATCCAGACTTTAAAAGGAAAACAACTCTGTTTATGTATTGGCTTCGAAGTAATACTGGACATTTCCTTATGGGTGTAAGTGGGTGGGTCAATGACCTGCTTAAACTGATGGCTTTTAGTAACGCTCTATGTACTTACATATTTATTAAAATTTATTGAGTGGTGGCAAGTGCGACTGCCGGGCAAGGGGTCTCGGGTTCGATTTACGGGTCGGGCGAAGTATTGCTGGTTTGTTTCGGTTTTTCGAAAATTTCTCAGTAGTAGCATGGAGTCTGGAAATGTGTCCAGTATATGGCAATAGGCTCACCACCTATTACATGGGACTTATAACATAAATAGTGAAAATGGGTGTACATTGTATAATGGCATTACGTGCCGTAATGTGCACATCTGCCTACCCCTTCGGGGATAAAAGGCGTGATGATATAAAAAATATTCGTTAAATGTAGTGTGGGGCGAGAGTGCGAAATCGAAATCTACCAATGTGACTTTTTCCGAGTTACTTTTGTGTACCTTGAATATTATGCTTTACTCTGTTGTGTAGAATAGGTCCATAGACTAACAATCATCAGTGCTATAGACTCCGGAGCTGCGGACTACCTAGGTTTTACCGGGCGCGAAGGACAAGAGTAGGAACGGGGTGATTTTTAGCCAGTAAGAGTCTGACACTCCCTCTCCCAAGGCGGGAGACATAACATGATTTTCCCCCCTCAAAAAAAGGTTCGGTTTCTCATAGGCCAAACAAATGACAGATTACCCAACAATTACCCGACAGCCACAACACAACCTCCAACTCAAACAATTGCCTTTCTTTATCTCCGACAATCTGATTTTACACCGAAACAGTAAAACTTTGTGTCACAGCACAGCGGTAACAGTATGCCAAGGTTTATAGTGGCACTATTTATTTTATTACCGCTGTTTTATTAGCCTTTTTGTGTACTAGGTAAGTGTGATGGTAGGACAAGATGTACTCGGTGAAACTGTGTAATGAATGCTGTAAAGAGGTACCTGCAGCTGTTTATTTTGAAGATATACTTTTTGAGTGATCCGTTTAGTTTAATTAATCCACATACAGGCATGAGGCACTTTTGAAACCACAAAGTAGTATTTTTTATGGAATAGAGGGCAAACGAGCAAACGGGTCACCTGATGGTAAGCGATCAGCGCCGCCCATGGACACCCGCAACTCCAGAAGAGTCACAGGTGCGTTGCCGATCAAAAAGGAAAACGCTCTTTTCTTGAAGGTTTGAAGGTCGTATCGGTTCGGAAATACCGCCGACGACAGCTCATTCCACAGTTTTACTGTGCGAGGCAGAAAGTTGCGCGAGAAGCGCACAGTTGTGGCCTGCCAACCATCTATACGATGGGGATGAAAGTGCTGTCGTATAGATCGAAGGCGAGAAGACGCATAATGTCTGTTAAACTTCCCTAGTTCCAAAATGTAAATACATCATATCTATACTTTCGTCTGTTGTGTTCGTAAGATGTTCTACTCTTCAAAATCTTAAACTGTCAATTGGGACGATATCTGAGAACTAAACAATATACAAATCTTTGTTTTTCTAAACGTTTTTATATTGTACAAGTTAGGTTTTAGCCTTATTTATACAAAGACTCACTTAGACTGGTTCACCAATTATAAGGTTAATTTTACCCATCAGTGGTATAACTGTTAAAGTTTCATCTTCAAACACACGCCAAACTTATCCTACTGCATCCATCACAACATGCATCTGAGGCCGTCTTCACACGGACGTTAAGTCGCGATCGACGGTTGTAAATCTCGCTCCCAACAGATAAAGTAGATACGTGAGCAGCAAGCCTAACGCCGCCATCTTTATTTCTGGCTTTACGAGACAACTCCGCTGGTATTTTTTATGTTCCGACCTTTTTTTTAATATCTATGAATCTATTAAGTAATAAGGTTTTGAAAAATTGGCATGTTACCGTTATTTGAGGGAGGCAGAGGTGTGTTTAGTATTTTTTTCATGTTATTTGTGCCATGTATTTGGTGGTGTGGGAGAGCCATGCTTCGGCACGAATGGGCTGGCTCAAGCGGAGTGATACCACAGCGCCACAGAAAACTGACGTAAAACAACGCTTGCGTTGTGTTTCTGAGTGTGAGTTATCAGAGGCCCAATTACTCCCCTTTCCCAATCTTCCCAATCTCTGATTCCTAAAATACTAGATATTAAAGTATGTTCTTATCTCTGCACATTACAAGGGAAGAATACTTTATTTTTCTATAAAAAATAACGACGATTTTCTCCTGTCTCATGGATATGAGGTCCTTTCGGATCAATGATGTACACAGTCACATAAGCGTCAGTAAAGTGTAAGTACTCCACACCTGACCTTTTCCAGTACCATGCCATACAATAAATCATAATTAAAACCACTCCCGATAATCGTATAATAACGATAAATTAAAAATCACCGACCATAACTGACGAGGCAGTATCGGCGGTAATAAATTACGGGGAGACATAAAATTTGTTATTATATGTATTAAAAATTTATAAAAATTTACGACCGTGCCAGGCAATAACGAAAATGTACGCAGATTCAGAGTTAATGGATGCGTCTCCTGTCTAGGCGGGATTTTGTTTTACCATAAGGCTTTGTCACGGAGTACTGATTTTTATACATAGATGTCCATTTCAATATCAACTTCAAAAGCCTAGTTTGCGTACACAGTTATGCACTATAATATCTCCTGCGTATTGGGTTAGTCTAGTTAGACAAACGGTCACCGTGATCAAAAACGGTTGAGAGATTGTATTTGTATTACTACCATAAAAAAACACGTGTAAAACGTATATAATTAAACAAAGTGCTGTCCTTTCTAGATCCAAGTTGACATCTTTGTAAAAACATAATTTTTATTTCTCATTACTTAATATTATACATAGTAAACTCCCCCATCTACTGCTGTGCTTGAATCATTATTATGTCAAGATTTTCTCTCTTGTTTTGTATAAAATATTATATTTAGCGTACTAGCTGACCCGGCGAACTCTGTGTCGCCTCAGAATGAATAAAAGTTGTATTAAGTCATACAAAATGTATGGAGTATAAGTGAATGGTCATAGATGCTGAGTAAAAGGTCTTAGTTCTTGGGTCGAACAAAGTAAGCAAGCAAGCAACGTCACGCCTTTTATCCCCGAAGGGGTAGGCAGAGGTGCTCATTGCGACACGTAATGCCGCTATACAATGTACACCCACTTTTCACCATTGTGTTATAAGTCCCAGTGTCAGACTCCGTGCTACTTCTGAGACATTTTATATAAACTGAAAATACCTCAATACTTTGCCCGACCCGGGAATCGAACCCGAGACCCCTTGTCCGGCATCGCACTTGCGACCACTCGACCAACGAGGCAGTCGAGGTCGAGCAAAGTAGTATTAGTGTTTTTCTGTAGCTGAGTTTCTGAGTCTGAAATTGTAGCTCAATTTACGAATCGAACGAATGAACAACGAACTCAACACCTATGACAAGGATTGACCGCAAAAAGCTTTAAATGGAGAGGAGTGGAGGGTAGGGAGGCCTTTGCCCTGCTGTGGGACGACCATGGCTGAAATCTAAATCTAATATACGAATCAAATATCGCCCTATTTTTTTTTTCATTCTTTTAGCTATATTATTCAAACTCAGTGTTTAATATGTCAAACAAATTATTGAATAAGAAGAACTCACCCGTTGCCTCGCTAAAAAAGAAACCATTTAACTTCTTTATTATTAAAACAGAGGTAGAATTGGTATTATATTTAGAAAACACTTTATTTTTACACTTCGAAACCATTTAAAAAGCCGTTACGTATAATCTGTGGACGTCATAGACTCGTTGCTATGAAGAATATTCCCGCGTTCTTATTTCAAAACACAAAAGAGGCGATGAAGTGTGTCTGTGGCGGTTTATGATGATTTTATTTTTTTGTTTGCCGCTTTGAAACGTCAGCATAAGTCTTTTGAATTAATGCTTACTTTAAGATTGCTATTTGTCGAAGAAAAATGAAACAATGTGGGGGATTTTATTCCCCAGAGTTGGTAGGTAGAGATTTTATACACTTATTTTGCGACTGTTATGTCGGTAGGTACAAAATCCCCTCCTAGGGATGTGCCGTAACAGGCGGTGCACCGTGGGGGCTCCGAAGCAGGTCTACTAAGAGGTCTCGGTGCTCCTTACAGGTGTAGAGGGTGGTTTGCCGTTTCAAGTTCCAAGTCTAGTGTTAGTGACCATGTCAGTTTAAAAACTTATAACACTGTATTTACACGAGAAAACTGACCAAATCATATTCTTCTTAGTGACGCATGACGTAACCGGTAAATGTGTGAAGTGGTGAAAAAAGTTTAAAAGTGAACTAATATGGCGGCTTGCCAAGTGACAGCATTCCTCGCTGTCTAGACGGCGCGCGGCGGCCATCTTGAATTAACTGTCACTTCGCATGACATGTTTGGATAGGTTATGATTTACGAAAAAATAAACATGAAACAAGGTCCCGTTAATGAGGTCATTAGCTTCGAGTAGTTGTTTCGGATTCGGTTTTTGTTTTGATCTATTTTTCTTAGAAGGTTGCTGTTGGTAGGTGTATCAAGTGAGGAAGGTTTTTTTATGGTATAAGCCGGTCAATGATCAGTCGGATCACCGTCAACAATCGCCCGTGGATACCTAAAACTGCAGAGGCTTTACAAGTGCGTTGCCGGTCTTTTGGGGGAAGATTTGGAAGGAGGTTAATTGAGCCTCCGATAACCTCACTCACACACTCTTCCGGTGGGTATCATAATAGCCGACTAATAACCAATTTCAAACATTTTCTAACAAATGTATTCGATGTGCTATCGGAACCATGACGAATCAAATGAAAAAATAAATTCTCCATTCTTATTTAAGTACATTAAGTACTCGTATTTTGTACAATAAATAGGCTAAACGATTTCCAAAACTCGACTGCTTTAGGCAAAACATATTTTTCCGACAGTTCTTGACAGTTAATTATATATATTTTTTTACATTATTTGCTGATTCCCCTCCACTTTGTATCCCAAAACTGAATAAAATATATTCATTGCTTACAAATCTCATTCATCTGTCACTTACAAGAAATTAATGTTTCAAAGGAAATATGTATTTTGACAATGATGAAGGAAAAAGAGTTATTGTAATATGATTTTTAATCTCCGAAGGGGTAGGTAATACAATGTACCCGCAGCTGCGGACTACTTAGTGGGTTACCGGGGCTCCGGCTCGAAGAGCAGGAGTAGGAACGGGGTGGTTTTTAGTCTTCGTATTTTCCCCTGTGGCGACACATGGCCAGTGACTGATGACACAAATCGCAGACGGTCGATGTTAAAATCAACGGATGATGTCAAAAATCATACATCGTACATATGAAGCTTACATGCGAATTGACATGGATAGAAAATCTCAACGACCAACAGTTGGACAGAAAGTCCGTCAGGTACGATTACCTGGCCTGGTCGGAGGATTCTCCTTTTCTTAGGGAACTTTACTCACTGTTCCTGATTTTTAGGAGGATTTAGTCCCCCTAAAAATCATTCAAAGTGAGAGCCATGCTTTGGCACGAAAGCGGCGAACCAGATCCTCACAGAAACCCGACGTGAAACAACGCTTGCGTTGTGTTTCGTTGTGTGAATGAGGTTACCGGAGGCCCAAATCTTCTCAATCCCCGATTCCCTTAAATTCCTAACCCCCAAAATGGCCGGCTACGCACTTGTAACGCCCTGGTGCTTCAAGTGTCCATGGGCGGCGGCGATTGCAAAAAAAAACGTAAACAGAACCGAATAAAAATTTATAAAAGCATCTGTTTTCAACGTAACAAGTTAACAGCCCTTTGAAAAATCATTTCACTGGACGAAAATTGTTCGTAACAAAATTTGTGTCATCAAAAAGAACGGGTACGGAATAATAAATATTTAATTACTTAAAAAAAACAAAATTAATTAACGTTATAAGGAGATTTCCCTTCGAAAATTGTCGCTTCAATAAAGCCCCTGTAATACTCATTAATTTCCTCTGAAACATTCATAATATTTTTGAATTCTTTTGAAATATTTACGGTAAGTAATAAGTATAAATAATATTTTTACTTTTAGATAAAGTTTTACGGGAAAAATAATTCTTGTAAAGCTCTTTATTTCATTTCTTTATATTAAAAGAAAATATTATTTTTGCTTTTGAGTTTTAATTGTGAATTTAGCGGCTAATTACAATACATATTATTGTATGTTTATATATTTTATTGTAATGTCAAATTAAATCATGATAAGAAATACGTACAAAATTAAAACCTCCTTTTTTCACATTCGCTCCCACTTCTCTCTCTCTCAATGCATTAGCCTAGTTTCCTACTAGTCAAATTCAATAATTTTTTCAAAACGATTATTATTTTCTTAGAATTTTGTTTGAAATAGTGCTTTATGTCGTCGTCGGATTTTTAGGGCTAATTGCAGACTTATTTCTAGAAAATTTGCTAGAAAAGATTCGAAAATTAATTAGATCACTAAATCTGTGACTAAAAGTGCAGTCGTTTTTGTTATGAATTTCGTGTATATACACGATTAAATATTAAATTAATCAACCTTCAAGCAAAGAGCATACTCCATTTTAAAAGGCCGGCAATGTGATCTCTCTGTTGTTGCGGGTGTCCATGGGCGGCGCTGATCGCTTACCATCAGATAACTGGTCTGCTCGTTTGCCACCTATACTATGTATAAAAAAAAATATTTTAGTTGCAACTTCTACGCAAAATCGACAACATCTATTTACAATAATTGAGCAATCCACTCCAAAACTATGCTTAACAAAGGCCTCCCCCAATCCTCATAAACAACTAGGTTTTGAGCTGAAAACATCTTGACAAACGCACTTACATAACAAGTTGTCCAGCGAATCAAGTACGTACTACAAGTAAAAATCCAATTGAATTTTTCAATAGAAATCTTCGAGTACCTTTGGAGTCTGAATAAAAAATTCTTCTCGATTAATAGAGCGATTCTTAAATGAAATATAAATTAAATTGAGTCCATTATTTTATTCCTTAGATCTCTTCAGTCAGATCGATTTCTTTTAGACCTTTTCTCCTTTGTTTATTTGACCGTGATATTAATTCAAATAAAAAAATTACAGGGGTAAGATTTTTCTTTTTATTTTGCAATATTATAATGTCACGCCTTGTATCCCCGAAGGGGTAGGCAGAGGTGCACATTACGGCATGTAATGCCACTGTACAATGTACATCAACTTGTCATCATTTGTGTTAGAAGTCACATGTAATAGGGGGTGAGCTTATTGCCATATACTGGGCACAATTCTAGACTCCGTGCTACTACTGAGAAATTTTCGAAAATCCAAAAAAAGCCCAGTGATACTTCTAGTAGATTTTTCTTTTGTACGTTTTAAAGGGAGAGTCGTGGTATCCCGGACGTTTAAGACGTTTCTCATGCTTGAGAGTGCAGGTTCGAAACTAACCAACGGCAAGTACCAATGTGACTTTTTCCAAGTTATATGTATTTTCTAAGATTATTTAGACACCACTGACAAACGGTGAAGGAAAATATCGTGAGGAAACCTGGGCTTATAATTTCCAATTATAAATTTAAAATTGCCAACCCGCATTGAGCAAGCGTGGTGATTAATGCTCAAAACTTCTCCGTGCGAGAAGTGGCATTTGGTCAGCAGTGGCCACTTATAGGCTGTTTAAGTGTGAACTAAAAAGAAGAATGGTTTGTATTTCGAAAAGTCGCAAGTGCGATTACTGAGCAAGACACACACACATAATCACAGACGTAATACCTCGTATCTGTACACAGTATAAAGTATAAAGCTACGTGTACACTAGCCGTTTCCTTTTAAATCGTTCCCCTACAGTGCTCCCGTAGCAAGCACGGCTACACATTTGAGCTATACACAACCAGTTTACCATGATCTTGCTTAGTACGATCTTTCCGCACATTCGACGGTCAGTTTATACTGGTTATCATAGCTTTATAACCAGTTTATCATGATCTTGCTTTAGCTGATTTTTTCCTACATTCGACGGTCAGTTTATACTGGTTAGTATAGCTGGATGTTTAGCCATATCTACGTGTTATACAAACCAGTTTACCATGGTCTTGCTTTGGCTGATTTTTTCGCACATTCGACGGTCAAGTTTATACTGGTGTTGCATAGCTTCATATGTTCACACAACCAGTTTATATTGGCCTCGCGTTCTATGATCCTTCTGTACATTCGACGGTCAGGTTATACTGGTGTTGCGTAGCTTGATGTGTTCACACAACCAGTTTATCTTGACCTCGCGTTCTATGATCCTTCTGTACATTTGACGGTCAGGTTATACTGGCACAGCTTAGCTTCATATGTTTTCTCAACCAGTTTATTATGGCCTCGCGTTCTCTAATCCTTCTGCACATTCCACGGTCAGGTTATACTGGTTTTCGTAGCCCTCTATGGCACTCCTGACACTCGCACGTTACACTCTTGTGTGGAGTGGCCATTACGCTCGCCACTATGACATATGGTTACATTGTTTTGTACGGGAATATTTTGCGTGATATATGTAGTTAGAAGCGTAGTTTTAAATATGCTATGTTTAGGGGAGCTGTCAAACAAGGGATGCTGGGTTTGATTCCCGGAGCGGTTGAAGGGATATTTGGCGCTTTTTTATTTTGTTAGGGATACCTAGGTGCATAGTATATAACAAAACGTGGTTCCGCAATAAAATTTCGAAAAACCGAAAAAACCCCAGTTTTTTTCGCCCGACACGGGAATCGAACCCGAGACCCCTTGTCGCAGTCGTACTTACGACCACTCGACCAACGAGGCAGTCAAATATAGCAAAAAAAAACATCAGAAACGACATAGACAACACAACCATATTAATAAAACCATTGGATTCTTATAAAAACAAAGTTATACCAACACTCCCCTGTTTGCCCATTTAGCCTCTAGTTCCGGGCAACTCATAAATAAATTAGGCAACTCACTTCATACTTGGGCCAGAGGGCACACTTATGAAACTTATTACGTAATCATATTACTCAAGTATTGGGTAATTGGCTCAGCCCTGGCGTTTGTAAGTAGATTAATTTATTTCTTATTTCGTATGAGATGGATGTAGCTATATAAATAAAATAATAATAATTGTGTTGTTCGTCTTATGTATTTTGTTGTGAGATGAATTTCAAGTAAATAGTACTTGTAAGTTATTTTACTCTGCGAGTCCAAGCCGGGCGTTCGCGGCGCGTCGAGCGTTGCTTAAAGAGGTATCAGACTACCACAGATGGGGCCCAGTAGGGCTGATGCCTAATCCGGAGCTACGGACCTAGCGTGTTTAGTGGGACTCCGGCTCGAATAGCAGGAGAAGGAACGGGGTGGTTTTAGTCAGTAAGAGTCTGACACTCCCTCTCGCCTCGACCAAGGCGAGAAAAGTCATTGGATGATTGTATGTTTTGTGCTATGCGTTGATAGATCACTATGTCAGTCAGTCAGTCCGTCACCTTTAAGTTATATATGTTAAGGTAGATAAATAGTGTCTCCACAAACCACTTAAAATAAAAATACTTAAATACAAAATTCAAACAATAATTTACGAAAAGCCTTTATACATTAACCGTAGCAATTACATTCCATTTTCCGAAAATAAAAGTTACTAGAAACACTTAAGTGTTTAATTTGAGTCTATAAAAATGTTCATTAATTATCATTAGCTGAAAATTCAATGCTGCCTGAAAAAACGTCTAAATTACGAGACATCGTGAGAGGTTCAGTAATTCAGCAATTTTCTTTGTTTCAGGTGACCTGCCCCCGAGTGCCTGTAATTAAGATTTTATATAGTGGCGCGAATTAATTAACTCAAGACAGAAATTAATGGAACAATTAATTCTATAAAAACATATCTTGGATCCCACTCTAAGACAAATTAAGTGAAAAATCTGTGGTGAAAAATCTCTAGTGATTTCAAAAAGTAACTAATATAATTATAACGCTACAAAAAAACAGGTGTTATAATAAAATATTAGTGTTACAAAAAATATTAGTGTTATAAACTGTCAAAGTGTCAGTGAACTTGTGTAAAATAGTGTTGAATAGTGTATAGATAGTGAATAAGAGTAGCAATGCTTTGCTAGAGTGGTGATATTGATGATTTTGCTACCGTCATCACGAATGCGGGCGGGCGGCCCCTCCGGCCGGCAGGTCAATGACATCGCCGGCACTTCTTGTGCTTTCCTTGGCCCTTGGTAAGTTCTGTCACACGTTTTTCTGTAGTATTTAAGTTGAAATATTGATGATTAAGATTTAATCTTAACTGATAATTGGAAGAAAATGATTTTAGAGATTTAAAACACGGAATAACACGTCATTTATTTGTTAAAAAGACAAACAGAGGTAGTAAGGTCACTTGCCTTTTTCCAGCTCAATCCGAAATGCGTATAACTGCCGAATTTCTATTAACTGAGAATCGCAATATCAGATAACTTAATATTTTACACATATTATAATAATCAAAACACTATTGATTTGTATTGACTACAAAATATGGTTATTAACCGACTTCAAACAAGAAGGTTTTCAGTTTAATCTGTATGTATGTTTACGCACGATTATCTCGCGTTTGACTAAACTGATTTTGATGATGCTGTTTTTAGCATAGTTTTTTTCTGACTTTAGGAGAAGGCTTTAAGTATATTACTCGACTTAAAAACATTTAGGCTTACACTTTAACTTATAAAGACCTTCTTTGTTTTATTAAAAGTCTTTATTTTTATATTTACAGCCACACACAAAATGACAATACCATTCACATAAAACAGCAAATGAAATGTCACGTGCCCATAAAATAACACCACTTTTCATAACGATAAATATGAAAGCGTTCCCTGCACTGATTATATTAATAATACCAACGATTTTACACGTTCAATGTGAAATAATTTCACTTCGCTACAGTAAGAGCAGCGTTGGAAGCTTAATTCAATTTAATTTACTGATTTAAACTCGCCTCGCCTTTCATGGATACGTAATTGACTTGGACGTTTTATTTTTTTAATGTATTTTTGCAGTTATGTTTTTGGTCCATTATCTGGTTGTTGTTATCAAGTTTTTGGTGTTTGCTTGTGAAACTTTGTTAGGTTCCTATACCTTGTTCTACTACTAATATTGTTTATTGTCATAAAACGTGTAATCATGTACTACTATATAAGTAAATTTTTTTAAGGTTTTAAACTGACATGGTCCTTAATAATATCAAATACAAATGATGTTTTTTTTAAACTGACTGTTAAATAATTGTAGTTTAGTTTTATACTTTGAAATTGAGTGATGTTAACCTCTTGTAAATAAGACAAAATATAAAACTCACGTAGATATGGAGATCTACGCGAGTTTTATATATTCCAAAAATATAGACTCTGGAATTTACATGGGACTTATTACATAAATAGCGAAAAGTGGGTATACCTTGTACAGAGGCATTACATGTCGAAATGTACACCACCTCCTTTAGGGATAAAAGGCGTAACGACCCACGACACACACACACACTACAAAATACTACCAATGTGATCGAACCTAGTTACCCAATGCCGACTATAATTCAGTTTGTAAGGGACAAAAGTACTCTTCAAGGACGTCCTACGTCTTATTGAAAGGCTAGATCTATTTCCAGTACTTATTGTAGGCACTTTACTGCCTCACTGGTTTCCAAAATAATGTACATGTAATGTATGAACGAGGGTTCACTGTGAGTGCTGATTTTCTAAGGCTGTATTTATTTATTTTATACTTTATTGCACACATACATACATAACCTCATGCTTGTCTCCCATGGGGGTAGGCAGAGACAATGGAACGCCAATTGCCACGGTTCTTACATACTTCTTTCGCTTCATCAACAGTCATCAGTCTTTTCATGCATGCTCGTCGGTTAAGGGTACTTTCAATTTGGCCCTTCTTTAATATATCGCCAATCTGGTCGCTATATGCACACATACATAAGACACATTATATTGTAATAGTACTTAGAGTACAATGGGTGGCCTTATCACACACGGCGATTTCTTCCAGACAACCTTTGAATGGAATTGGCTGAATTAGGCCGTATATGTGTTTTTGTATAATAAGGTGTCAAACTTCTCAGCAGTTACGTTGTGTGTATTCGTTCCCGATTTCTGGTATGTAGCTATAGGCTTTATTCATAATTGGTGAGTAGCTATACCTATATAACAGAAGAAATAGGTTCCGTCACGTCTGCTGATCCTTTTCAACAGATAATATACCTTTTGTCTACTAAAACCAGAAAATCTGCTGAGAACTTTGCTCTAGAATTATATTTTAATCAAATGTGTAGCCAAACATAAAAAAATAAGATGAAAACTAATTGGAAAAAAGAAAAAGTTACCGAAGTTAAGTGTGGTAGAGCCATGCTTAAGTGTGGAAAAATCATGCTTCGGCACGAATGGGCCGGCTCGACTGGAGTGATACCTCACAGAAAACTGACATGAAACAACGCTTGCGTTGTGTGAGTGATGCTACCGGAGGTCCCATTACCCTAGTTCTCAATCTTTCTAATCCCCTTAAATTCCTAACCCCAAAAGGCCGGCAACGCATTTGTTACGCGTCTGGTGTTTCAGGTGTCCATAGGCGGCCGCGATTGCCTACTATCAGGTGATACGTCTGCTCGTTTACCGGCTTCTACCATAAAAAAATCTGATCACTGAATGAAAATAAGAATTGGACAATTTGCTTCTTACTTCGTTCATTCTTTTAAAAATGTCTACAATTCGTGTTGAATATTTAAACAGAGCTACAGCTCATTTCTCTTGAAGCGATATTAACAAGATCATGTTTCTCAACAAAGCTGAATAAATCTAAATAATTCCAACAACACACCCCAACAACCTGACCATAAAACTCAACTTTATTACAAAGATTCAAGGTCGTTTTTTACATGCACACCAGATTTTTGCTTACCCAACTTAGGAGTTTTAATTGTGAATGTTACAGTTCAACGATAATTATATAATTTGCATATTTTACTTTGGTTTTATGTTGAGAATCAGTTTTTAGTGCTATCGTAAAACAACGAGAAATGATTAAAGTCAGTGGAAATTATATTTTTTAGGATTCGTAACATAAAATCTAACATTTTTTATTAAAATATCGGCTGAATTGAATTTTAGGTACTAGGTGTAAAAGCATTGTAAATTACTTTTATGAGTCCTATCTCCTAAATAATAAAAATCCAGCTAGGTCATAATTATTAATCCAATTTCTATGACAAGTATAAACGTAATCAATCCTTTTTGTTCTTTTTTACGTCATGTTCGAATATAACCACAGTCCCATATTACAGAGATTTCATCAACATTCCAAAATAACAATGAAGTTACGGATGGGAGAGCCATGCGTCGCCACGAATGGGCCGGCTCAACTGGAAAGACGCCATTGCCTCACAGAAAACCGACGTTAAACAACGTTTGCGTTGTGTATCGTTATGTGAGTGAGGTTACTGGTGGCCTAATGTTTCCCTTTCCCAATCCCTGATTCCCCAACAACTCTTAAATTCCTAACCCAGAAAAGGTCGGCAACGCACTTGCAACGCCTCTGGTGTTTCAAGTATCCATGAGCGGCGGCGATTACTTACCATCAAGTTACCTGTCTGCTCGTGTACCGGCTTCAGCTTATACGATAAAAAAAACTATCAACAAAACTCCAGACGACGTAATTCACAAGAGATTCACAGCTTTTATCAAGTAGATACCACGGACTTAACACGGATTAAATCCCTAATTACACCCGAAGATTTCAGTTAAATGCATTGTGCACTGTGCACTAAACACCCTGTAATCTTGGACTAGATGGCAGATAACAGTCTGTGTACTAGACACGCTCATTAACCCTTGACTGTAGTGGTTTTGTAGCTAGCCGTGTGGTATGGCAGATAAGAATATATTTGCCATCAACTTTACACTTCTAGAGAGGAGTGGAAGGAGGGTAGGGAAAAACTTTTGGCCTGCAGTGGTACGATCACAGCTAATAATTAATAATAAAATTATACTTTCCTTTTTTATTTTTATAAGGGGGGGGGGGGGATCATGAAATTACTTCTCCCGCTTTGGACGCGGCGAAAAGTAGTGGCAAACTCAAATTCAAACTCAAATCATTTATTGCATTCATGTGTACATTTAGATGATACATAATTAGGAGCATTTGTCTCAACATGAAACCCGGTTAGGGTACGGCAACATACATTTCGACACATTTAGTATCCAGTCACTTAGTACTTATTATATCTTAACAATAATGTGATATTATAACAAAAAGTAACAAATATTATTATTATTGTAATTAATATCTATCAATATGTTATCACCATTTTATATATTAATATCCTTTTTTTTTTCTATTGTAATATCAGTATACATCAATTTATAATATTTTTTTTTCTTAAATGAATATCAATATATTCCTAGATTAATTATTTACTTCTATTAGTCCTTGCAATTTACACATTAGTATTTATTTTATTAGTAGTAAATAGTATTGTAGTTTATCATTTTATATATAAGTATTATGTTATTGTCATTTTAGTAATTTGTTTTGTTGTTTAAGGTGTATGCCCAACTAACATTAAGCGCTAATATAAGAGTTATAACAGCTATATAAAGGAGCTAAACAGATCCTAAGGTCATCAATAAGTGCTATCACATAGGAGTTATAGCGAGCTATAACTCTATTATACCCTGGATTGGGCACAAGTTCTTATAGCCTTAGGTTCCACAGTGGCGATATAGTGGAGTTACAGAATGAATTTAAGAGCTATAGTAGAGCAATTGTGGAGGTTCAGTAGCGCTAACTGAGACTTAAAGCGCTGTAAGAGTAGTATTTAAGTGACTAGTGACTCCTCAAGCGGTATGGTAGAGCTACATGCTGCTTTGAGCGCTATAAAGGGAGCAAATGTATGAATATAAACTCCGTAAGTGGCATAGTAGATCTATGATGTACCTTACTTACTGTTTGAGCGGTTAGAGGGTGGCAATAAGGTAAATTGTAACACCTTGAGTTGCAGTATAGATCTACAATAAGAAATTTTAGCGTCTAATTTACTTTTTTCATAGCCGGCTAATGCGGTATGTTTTATTTTATAACGTTGCAATATGTTAAATGAATGAAGATTTATCAAACAACCATAACACATTTTGTGTTTACGAAAATAAATGGCGGAGTTGGGTGTATTATTTTAAATCGTTGTTAGTGGAAGCTGAAGCGGAATTTTCATTGCGAAGGTAAGTTTACTGTGAATATGTGTATATATTATTGGCAAATAATTGAAGCGCCCACTCTTTGTTGTGTATTTATCTAATAAAATGTTTTGCTTCACATGGAGAAAAACATTTTTTTACTAAATATGTAACAAAACTTTGCCTATTGACTTGTGTCGGGACCCTGGTATTAGAACGCTAGAAAAATAAATATCTTCATTGTATTAAGTTTTCGTTTCGTACGTTTTACGGTTTTTACTTAACTTCATTAGGTATCTAAAAATGGTGGACGACGACGACGACGCCATTTTACGTTCGTCACGTGACCAATTAGAGGTACTAAAGTGGTAACGAACTCAATAATTCAACCTTAAGTAATATAGAAGCTATATTTGACACTACAAGTTCTATAATAGGGAGAAATATCGCTACTATTCAGCCCTAAATCATACAAGGGAGTTTTGTATCACTTTAGGAGTTTGGTGTTGTAAAAGATTTAATGAACACCATTGTAGAGCTAGTAGCGTTAAATGCTCCTTTTGTGCAACTATCAGCGCTCCGAAAGAGTTTGTGGTAGCTTGCTTAGAACTTTAGAAGTTAATAGTAAATGTTAATTTCTTATATAGATCTTATAGTCGTAAAATTCGCTCAAAGCTATAACACAGAAGCTTTGGTCTGTATTGTAGGGATAATAATCGCTGCTCTACGCGTTTAACCTCCATATATTGCTCTTATAAACCTGCTTTGTTACTATAAGCGTTATATTTTATTACTAACACTCTTTTGGCGCCTGAATCTATAATTGCAGCTACTATTCTACCTTCATAACACTTTAGGTTCTAAAGTAAGCTCTATTTGCAGCCATAATGTTTGTTGGGTGTACTTGTGTTATTATGTTATTTAACTATATATAAGTATTAATATTGTGGCTATGATTATCTGCATAACTAGTATCTTATTTACCATTTTTCCATTCTAAATATTCTGCGACAGTGTAAAAGCACTTCTGTATTAGATATTCTTTTAGTTTTCTGTTAAATGTATTGAATTTGGGTTCTTCTTTAATTTGTTCTGGTAATTTATTAAATATTTTTACTGCCATGTAGTATGGGCTATGGTGTAGCATTTTAATCCGAGAAGGTGGCAGATACAGTCTATTTTTATGACGTGTGTTTACGTTGTGGGTATCTCTTATTTTAGGGAAAATGTTACTATTTTTAAATACAAATATGCAAAGGTCATGTATGTATATAGATGATAAAGTTAAGAGTTTTAATTTGACAAAGTATGGCCTACAGCTCTCGGTATTATCAATATGGGCCAGTATTCTAACACATTTTTTTTGCATTACAAATATTTCACTTGCATTAACGCTATTTCCCCATAACATCACACCATATTTTAACCATGAGTATGCATAGGCGTAGTATGCCGATAGTGCTGTTTCTGTATTTGTGCAGTTCTTAAGCTGAAACAGGGCGTAAGTAAATTTTGATAATTTAGATTTAACTATTTCTATGTGATTTTTCCAATTGAGATGTGTGTCTATGTTTATACCGAGCAAATTAAATGTAGTTACTGATTCTATAGGGGTGTTATTAAAAAATAAAATGTTATTTAGGGGAGGGGCTTTATACGATCTAAATTGTATCATTTTAGTTTTGGTGCAGTTAATTTCCAAATTATGTTCATGTAACCAGCGTGTCACTGTCTCAAGGGTATTTTGTAAGATTACATTTGGGTCAGAAGTTTTGTCACATTTTATAAGTATGGAAATATCATCGGCGAACAGTACTGGCAATGTAGTTTGTTTATTTAGGATTTTTGGCAGGTCATTAATATATATTAGGAATAATATGCAACCCAGGACACTGCCCTGGGGGATCGAGCATGTGAGATTTCTCACCTCAGACCGCACTGTTGTTGTCTCCCTATCTTCAATGCTATGATGCTCGACTTGGACTATTTGCTTTCTGTTGTTTAAATATGATTTAAACCAATTATAAGCCGGCCCACGTACCCCAGAACCGTGAAGTTTTGTGAGTAGTATGCTATATGACACTTTATCATAGGCTTTCGTCATGTCGAGAAGCAGGCCCAATGCATATCTTTTGTCATTTATTTGTTGGAGAGCGGTTTGGATATATTTGTAAACCGCAGATGTTGTGGATCTAGTTTTCCTGAAACCATTTTGACAGTCATCTAGAATGTTGTATTTTTCTAGGAAAAAGTTTAGTCTGTTGCACATAGCCTTTTCAAAGATCTTTGCGAAGGTCGGCAACAACGCTATGGGTCTGTAATTGCTTGGAGTATGGATATCATCTTTTTTATGTAGTGGTTTTACCAGGGAAATTTTTAGTGAATCGGGAAATTCTCCAAGCTCAAAGCTCTGATTAATCAAGAATGTGAGGGGGACTGACAATTCTTCTGCACATTTTTTAACTAAGATAGGGGGTATGTCGTCTATTCCGCAGCTATGTTTGTTTTTTATTAGTTTTATAATAGTATATATTTCTTTTTGGTTTACTGGGCGAAGGTACATTGATGTGGTAGGTGGGTTCATGACTGGACGTCCGGTTTTTACAGGAATGTTTGTATCTGTTGTTTCACCAACTGTTGCAAAAAAGTCATTAAATATATTTGATATGTGTTTAGGACATGAAATGGTAGTGCTGTTTGTTTTTAATGTTATATTGTCATATTGCTTTGTCATAGATTTACCTGTTTTACTATTTATAATGTTCCACATAGTTTTAGTTTTATTATCAGAGTTTTTCATTTGTCTGGTGTATTCTATTTTTTTTGATAGTGTTATTGATGAATTTATTAAATAAAAGATCAAAGAAATTTATGTAGTTTAATAATCGAAACGAGATACCACAGATAACAAAGTGTCAAATTGTCTATAACTCAGCATAAGGTTGTATTAATCATAAAGTCAAATTTTAACATTTCAACACTCTCACCAAATTTGAACTTTACATCTACAAGTTATACTTATAAAAACAAAAGAATTGAACACTCTCACCAAATTAAACTTTACATCTCTCTATGAGTTTTACAAAAACATAAAAAACAAAAAATTACATTACTTTTACCCATTACACACTTACATTAATAAACTCTTGGTAACTACACTTACAACTTGAGTTGTTACATTTAGTTAATATAATTTTATAAAAATGACAATTGTTTAACACCAATTTTATCTCTAAGATATTGAAATTTTTCTTTGGGTAATGCCTTAGTAAAGATGTCAGCATATTGTTCTTTGGTATTTACATATTTAAGATCTATTTCTTTCTCTAAATATTTTTCTTTGATAAAATTATATCTAATATCAATATGCTTGCATCTTTTGTGATAATCTACATTCTTAATTAAACAAATTGCACTTTGATTATCAATGTTTAAACAAATAGAGTTCTGGTTAAATGCATTTATATCTATTAATAATCTTTTTAACCATATGGCTTCTTTGGTTGCTGAACATGCAGCCATGAACTCTGCTTCAGTAGTGGATAATGCCACACTGTGTTGACATTGTGTTGCCCATGTTACAGCTGCACTATTCTTTATGAATACATATCTGACTGTTGGAGAGTAAACTTCAGTGTAATCAATTCCTTTTATTTGTCCACATCCTTTAGCACATAGCCTTGATTTAAAAACTGACCCATTATCTTTTATTCTGAAGACCCATTTACAGTCAATTAGTCGTACTCCTTTTGGTTTTTCCATTAAACTCCAGGTGTTGTTCTTTTGGTGTGCATTTAGTTCTTCATTGATTGATTGTTTCCATTTCTCAGCATGCACATTGTCACTGGATATTGCTGCAGCATAGGTTTCTGGAACATCATATTGATCAATTATTTCATCTGCACACATATATGTATTACCTTGCATTTTGGCAGTCCGCATTCTAGATCTAGTTGTTATGTTTCGTTCTGATTCCATTTCCTCAAGTGTTTCATCTGGTTCATATACAGATCCATCATCTGATTGGTAGGAGTCCTCAGTGCTTTCAGATGTTGTGTCATTATTAGTCGGGCTTTCATTTTCAATTTTTGATTCGGAGACCGACTCGGATAATGGCATAGCTGCATAATCTCTCTTTACAGAACTTTCAATAAAAATTGCATCTCTGCTGATTAAAGCTTTTCTTGTCTTTGGATCAAAGAACCTGTAGCCTTTTGTTTCATTACTATAGCCCACAAAAATCATCTTTATTGCCTTTGGATCCCACTTCTTGGCTTTTTCTTTAGGGATGTGAACCATAGCTTCACAACCAAAAACTTTTAAATGACTAATATCCGGCCTTTTCCCACTCCATTTTTCTTCTGGTGTTAAATAATCTAACACCCTTGTCGGGCATCTATTTGTGATATATGCTGCTGTTGTCACTGCTTCAGCCCAATATTGCTTTTGTAGTTTTGCGTTAAGCAACATGCATCTTGCTCTTTCTAATAGGGTTCTATTCATTCGCTCCGCTAAACCATTTTGTTGAGGGGTGTAGGGGGCGGATGTTTGATGAGAAATGCCAGACCTTTTAAGAAAATGCTGAAAATCATTGCTTAAATATTCATTCCCATTATCAGTACGGAGTGTTTTTATATTAAAACCAAGTTTATTTTCCACCAAGGCTTTAAATTCCTTAAATTTTTCAAACACTTCTGATTTCTTAGTTAATATGTATATAAATACCTTTCGAGTGAAGTCATCAATGAAAGTTACAAAGTAACGAGCACCTCCAAGGGATGATACCTCCATGGGTCCACAAACATCCGAGTGGATGAGTTCCAGTGCATTTTGAGCTCGTGATCCCTCAGTAGGGAAAGGTATTCTTGATTGTTTTCCTTGAAGACAAGAAATACATATTACTTTTTCTTTATTTTCTAGCTTAAATCCAGAGCTTTCTGTTAATTTATTCAAGTCTTCAAAGTTTAAATGGGCCATTCTCTGATGCCATAAATACCAGTCATTTTCTTTTGTTACAGATGTGTAGGCAGGCATACTATGAGTATTTAGTTTGTACATATTATTACTCATCTTTGCAGTGGCAACTTGTTCATTATTTCTGTTTGATATTTTACAACCTTTCTCATCAAATTGTACTTTACATCCATTTTTAATAATTTGACTGACAGATAAAAGATTGGTGGCCAAACCAGGAATATAAAGAACATCCTTTACTTGAATTGTATTCATTTTGCCATTACTGCCAATCACATTTAAATTTACTTTGCCACAAGATTTCACTAAGAGTTTCTTGTCATCTGCCACTTTTATTGTATTAATCGGTGGTGGTATTATATCATATAGCCAGTCACTGTGCATCGTCATATGCATTGACGCACCAGAGTCTATAAACCATCCATTTTCATTGTTTTCAGTAGCAGATAGTACTGCCACATAGTTTCCACTTTGATCCGACTGTTTCTTCTTATGCCAACAGTGTTTACTTACATGTCCATATTTATTGCACACAAAACATCTTGGACCTTTACTTTTAGATGTTTTCTCTGTAGCTTGTTTGGCAACCTGTAACTGTTTCCCTTTGTATTTGTTCACATATAATGCACTACTTTCAGAGCTTCTTACATCTTGTAATAGCTTAGTCTTCACAGAATCAGCAGTTATTGCCACACCAGAGCTTTCGAGTGCCATAATCATTGGCTGGTAGACTTCAGGTAAGCCAGCTAGCAATAGCGTACCAAGCCATTCATCATTTACATCAAAATCAATATTTCTTAACTTGTGTGCTGTTGATATAATCTTGTTTACATAGTCTTCTATGCTCTGACAAGATTCTAATGTTGTGGTTATCAGATCTCTCAATAAGCCAACCTTTCGTGTCAACCCTTTATCATCAAAAGCTCTAGAGAGGTTATTCCACACCTCCTTAGCAGATTTCGCTTCTTGTATATGTACATAGTTGATAGGATGTACTAATAAAATTATTTTTGACTTAGCTTTTGTGTCAAGTTTGGGGTCAACTCTTTCTTCCGCTGTGACGCATTGCCACAAATCCTCGTGCTCAAGATACGTTTTAACGGCGAATCTCCACGTTGGATAGTTCTCTCTTCCAGTCAGTTTTTCAATCAGTGCCATCGTGTTTGTAGAAGACATTTTGCTGATGAAGAGTTCGGAAGAAAAACAAATGAGTGTTGACTTTAAGGTTATGATTATTCGGAACTACATTTATTACGGATTCAATGAAACTTTTATATTCTTTTATATTGTTTTATACTATTAAACAATTTTGAGAAAGCGATCAGGTGGTCTGGGCCCATAACCTGATGAATTTATTAAATAAAAGATCAAAGAAATTTATGTAGTTTAATAATCGAAACGAGATACCACAGATAACAAAGTGTCAAATTGTCTATAACTCAGCATAAGGTTGTATTAATCATAAAGTCAAATTTTAACATTTCAACAGTTATGCTACGTTTTAATATTTTGCTAAAGTTGCTGTGATATGTTTTTATGACCTTAGATTTGGATTCATTAAGTAATATTCTTAGTGCTCTCTTGTGTTTGCATGATATTTTTAGTCCTGTTGTCATCCATCCCTTACCTTTTTTAGACTTTAATTTCACTCTTTGTTTTGGTATTATTTTATCTAAAAGCTCTGTTATATTTTTGATAAATATGTTATAGTTTTCGTTAATGTTTTTGTTTGTATTTATTATGTTAACCCAATCAATTTCCTTTAACGCGTGTTTATAATTTATCATGTTTTTATCTGTAAATAGTCTTTTTTGTTTATACCATATTCTGTTATTATTTTTATATAAATCATTTGCATTTAGTTTTAAGTTAATAGATTTGTGATCTGAAAGTCCGTAATCTTCGACATATACTTTCTTTATTAAGGGTTTATGGTTTATAAAAATTAAATCTATACAAGTAGAAGTAGTTTTTATTACTCGTGTGGGTTCACGAATTATTTGTTTAAGATTATGTGAGTTTTCTGTTTGTTTGTTTTTTTCGAGTATATTAATGTTAAAGTCTCCTCCTAACACGATATATCTATTTCTATCTCTAGTATTTAATCTATTTAATAGTTTTTCCATTTGCTCGTAAAATACATTTATATGACGGTCTGGACGGTATAGTCCTATGAATATACAGTTAAATTCAGGAATTTCAATTGCACAAATTTCTATTATAAATTCTTTGGAATACTTTACTATGTCTATTCTTTCTATACATTTTATATTTTCTCTTATAATAAGACAAACACCTCCACCCTCTCCAGTTTTTCTACAGAATTGGGATACAATTTTATAACCTTGAAGGGATACAGAATTACAAAAATGTTCATTTCTCCATACTTCTGATAAGGATAGAATATCGATACTTTTTTCTAGTAACAAATGTTCAATTAAATCTATCTTATTTCCTATACTTTGAATGTTTTGATAAGTTATTGTTACATCATTAGAGAAATGTCTTATTTATTACAGTTTTTGACTTATAATTTACTTTAGCAGATGAGATACTGGGGGTAGGTTGTGAGTACGAGTGGTTGGTCGGTGTGTTTTCGCTCTCCATGGAAGGTGGTATGTCTTCTATCACTTTATTTTTGATGGGGCTTTTTATTGGCGGCGTTTCCGTTATAGCTTCATGGCGACTGGTAAATTCTTTTCCATTTATAAACAATTTGTTGTTTCTTATAATCGCATAATCTCCATTTTTACGTGCCTTTATGAGGTTTTGTCTTAGTTCGTTCCGTTCTTCAAGTGCTTTCCTGTCCATATACTTTTCGATATTTATTCCGGTATTCCTAAACAGACCTACATTTTCCAGGATATAGTTAGTCATTCTCTTGCTTATGAGTTCAATAGCAATAGGCCTTTTTTTCCCGGTTTTTCCTATGCGTTTAATATCTTCTATATAAGGATCTATATTTACACCCATAACTTCGTAGAATAGTGTAGACGCACGTTCGTACAGGTTTGTTTCTGTTTCACGATATTCTTCAGTTAATCCGTAGATTACAATTTTCTTGGTATTTTCTAGGTTTTGAAGCTTTTCTTGAATATTTTCTATTTTTTTATCGACTTTATTTATTTCTTCTTGGTAATCTTTATGAGCTGTTTGAAACGCATGGTCAACGCCACACTCGTAATGAAAATTCTTCATAGCATTTTTAATTTCAGCTTGAATTATTTGCTTTAAATCTTCCAGTATTGTTAGTTTAATCTTATCTAATTTAGCATCTAGTAGCAAGCTGATGTTATTCAATGTTAAGTGCAATATTTGTATCAATGTTTATGTAGCCATTTCCAGACTTGATATAATCATTTATAGTGTCGCCAATAATTTCATCCACCGACTGACTGGCATCATTGGGACTATGTAAATCGTATTCTCCTAAGCTCAGATTAGCGGTGGATTTTTTTCTCAGTGTAACATTTGTATCAATTTGAGTGCTACTTTGAATCAGTTCCTTTAAAGGTGTGTTCATATTATTTCCTTTAGGCATTTTGCAGACGCAGGCCTGACATTTCCAATTTGACTTGTGGTGTGCTGTCATAGTGGAGTAAAAGTGGCTTTCTGGGATATTCGTGCATGGTAAATCATAATAAGCATTGCATTGAGCACATTTGAGAAACTCTTCATGTGGAGTTTCTTGGTAGCAGCCTGCACACTGAACCATTTTTGTAGCGGAAATTTATTTTGTGCAATATATCGATTTGCAACTTTTGGGAGCAATAAACGGCGGAGTTGCGGCGTGATTTATAAGTTGCTTATTTGAACTTAGATAGATAGTCTATTGTTATGTTTGACGGGTATTAAGCATTTAATCGGTGTTTCTTTCAATACACAGTGTTTGTGTTCTCACCTGATATTTTATAGCAACGATCAAGCAAAAAACATGCGTACCTTTGGTCATGCAGTTTACAAAAAAAAAGCGGTCATTGCAGCGCAAAGTAAAAATGAGCGTTTAGTCAAGCAGAATATAAAGCAGCGATGGAAGCGCAGCAACGTACTACACACGGTGGGCAGTTGGCAGCGCAGCGGCTAGCGCAGCGCTAAGTGAACGCTGACGTCTAGTGAAGCAGGTTGTAGGGCAGCGCTGTAAGCGCGGCAAACACAGGCAAGCGCAGTAACGTACGGCACACGGTGGGCAATTTGCAGCGCAGCGGCTAGCGCAGCGCCAAGCGAACGCCGGAGTCTAGTGAAGCAGGTTGTAGGGCAGCGCTGGAAGCGCGGCAAACACAGGCAAGCGGGCGATTGGGTGCAGTCGTTATTAAACAAAATTTGAATGTTTTTCACTAATAACTTTGGTAATAGTTCATCGAATTTAATTAACTAAATTTCACTGTACAGTTCTTTTTGTTAGTCACACTATTATTCGAGTTTCACCAGGTTATTATAACTTTTTACTACTTTTATCGCGAAATAATGACGGAGTAAAACAACCGCGATGTTGCCTTGTTGGCGTCCCGCGACGAAGCCTCTTACTGACTAAAAACAACCCCGTTCCTACTCCTGGTAAACCTGCTAGGTAATCCTCAGCTACGGGTTACTCTTCCCATAAGAATGGCTATTGCCTGAAAAATATATTTAGCTACTAACTTCTGCCAGCGGTGCTCTTTTAAATTTCTTAGGGCCCCTTCAACCGTATTAACATGATTTAATAACAAATATACACACAAACTCACTCTTGTAGCATTTTTGCACAAAAATTTAGAAATTTTAGATTAAGTTTGATTGTTGATGTTTACTGTTAGTGATCACACACTCGCTAGCAACAGTAACGAAACAACACAATCAAACTCAAAAAGTAAACAAACCGCAGAAAAGTAACATTTTCATAATTCAAAAACACAAAACAATCTACCCCTTCCAAAAAATACATTTATTTATTTATTTATTTAATTATTAAAAACATGCATAATTTTACAGCTTAAGCCAATACATTATACAGTTAAAATGTTGAAAATTTACAACAAAGAGAGAAAAAAAAAGAAATACAATATTTTTAATTACTTAAAACTAATTCATCAGCCATCCATCTTCTCACAAAACCTTAAACATTCGCGACATACATCCTTCCATCTCGCTGCGAACAAATCACACTCTGGTGCGGACGTCAAGAGAGCATTGATCATTGTCAATGCACGAACGAGTGGAGAATTTGCATGCGCGACTGTTCGGGCTGCCGGCACAGCCAGTAATGGGTGCTTGCGCGGCCTAAGCTGATGTTTTAGCACTGCCGGCACAAACAACCGCACCACCTGCGCCACCAGCTCGGGACAGTCAGATTGCCCGCGCAGTGTGCTACAGGCTGAAATAATGAGAGAGTAATTCCGTCTCACTTCCAAAGAATTAAAATTTAACATTCCTAATAAAAACTTCGTGGGATATAGAAAAGGATAGTACCCAAATAGCTTTTTGTACAGAAACCTAAGGAATGCTTTCTGCACCTTCTCCAGTAGCAAAGCATAAGTTCCCTCATGAGGATTCCATACTATGGATGCTGTTTCTAGTTTGCTACGTACTAGGGCCATGTACACTAGTTTAATGGCCTTGGGGTTATCAAATTCCCGCATATTACGGATGACGAAGCCTAACCTGCGATAGGAATCTGTTGTAAGTAACCTCATATGTTCGTGAAAATTTAGTCGAGGATCGAATATTACACCCAAGTCCTTTACGGTATAGACGCGGTTTATGAGCTCTGATCCCAACAAGTACTCAACATGCAAAGGATTATGCGCCCGACTAAAGGTCATCACATTGCACTTGGTTGTATTAAAATGGAGTTTGTTTACTTTGCTCCACTGGTACAAAGCATCAATATCACTCTGTAAGGTATGAGTATCTGTTAAATTTTTCACACCATAAATGAGTTTAAGATCGTCAGCATACAATAGACACCTCGCGTGCTTAAGACACGATTCTAGGTCGTTTACCATCAATCCAAACAGTAGAGGGCCCAAAATTGAGCCCTGACTAACACCGGAGCGGGTGTGATAAGGCGGAGACACAAAACAACCGTGCCGCACGTATTGCTGACGATCACGCAGGTAATTTGAAAAGAATTTAAGTAATTTCGGTGAGAAACCTATGTTATTGAGTTTACCCAGTAGTATATCATTATCTACACGGTCAAAGGCTTTTTTAAAATCAAAATAAATAATATCTACTTGAACATTTTTGTCCAAGTGTTGTGAAATGATATCTACTACAGTAAGGAGATTAGTGCTAACAGAACGGTTAAATCTAAATCCGTGTTGTGAATCACATAAATGCGGTTGTATTTGTCGACTAATGTATTTGTGTAAAATGGATTCAAATAACTTCGGAAGCGATGAGAGAATGGCTATTGGCCTGTAATTTTCTACCTGAGAATGGTCATTACTTTTGGGTATAGGTTGAACTCGCGAGACTTTCCACCGTTTAGGGTAAATACCAGTTTTTAATGACATATTAAAAATATGGAGTATGGGAGACTTCATAGATTCTTTACAACCCTTTATGATATACGCGGGAATGTTATCAGGACCTATGGCAGAGTTAGGTTTTAATTTGTTTATTCCTGTCTCGACATCACTCATTGTTATTTCATCAATATGTACCATATTAGCTGTTTTGTTCTGAGGGCTGTTTTGGTTTTCATGATCAAGTACAGGAACATCCGGTAAAAACACACTAGAGAAAAAACTAGAAAAAGCCTGAGCAGCCTCACTACCAACGCACTCTTTCCCACCATAAGCGACTCTAGTTTCAAAACCCCCTCTAATTTTAAAACTATTCACATGCTGCCAGAAAGCCTTAGGTTCACGATTAATTTTCCATTGTATGCGGTTAATATATTCATCGTACGCTGTTGACATCTTTTGCTTAATCATCGTTCTAATTTCTGAAAAAAGATTGTAAACTATTTGATTTCGAGAAGATTTCCATTGACGATGGAGTTCCGACTTATACTTAATGTCATTTATTAAGTCGAGAGTAAACCAAACCGGGTAACGTCTACTTGGTTTCATTACATTATGGTAAACATCAAACCCTTATATTATACAAAAATACCATGCTCTCATCACGTCACCCTTTCGATTCTAATTTGTCAGAGCATTTTCAAGCTGTAAGCTGACAATACGGGGTACAGGCGTACAATGGGGGCTCTCTGCAGAACAATGAGAGACATTCAATTCCTATTACTTACGGCACATACTACTGAGCGAACGGAATTTACATGCTAATACAAACGTGTATTGTCTTTTTAGGAAATGAGTATTGATTTTGAATATTTATTCGGGTTGTTGTAAGTACGAGCATCGAATAAGGGATGTTGGATTCTGTGCAATATTGCAATGATGTTATTTCATTAATTAAAATATGTATGTATTTTTTACAAGTAAAATTATTTAACTGCCTCGTTGGTTGAGTGGTAGCATTTGCGACTGCCGGGCAAGCCTCGAGTTTGATGGTCGAGTGTTTGCAATTGCTGGGCAAGGGGTCTCAGGTTTGATTCCCGGATCAGGCAAAGTATTGCTGGGCTTTTTGCGGTTTTTTTTTTTAATTTCTCGGTAGTATTATTTTTTATGGTATAAGCCGGTAAACGAGCATTAGATCACCTGATGTTAGTAGCACAAAGTCTGCAATTGTAGCCGATATATAACAATAGGCTCATTAATGTGGGTCTTGTAACACTAATGGTGAAAAGTGGGTGTACATTGTAGTGGCATTACGTACGTGCAATAATGTACACCTCTGTCTACCTCTTCGGGGATAAAAAGGCATGACATTACGCTATTTATACTATATTCAATATTATATATAATACATATTACTTCGCCATTACCGAGCAAGAATAGTTAGTAGTAGTTCTGAACTAAGCGGTAGGTCTTAAGCTAAGTTCCAGACTCAGGCAAAACATTAATCGCTTATTCACATTAGTACTAAGAACTGTTTTTGCAGTACCTACAGTAAACTAGCTTAGTCAGTGCCTTAGCTACTAGCTTGTTTTGTTACTCGAAACTATAATCTATTACAATGCTAATTTTCATTTAGATCAGACAAAAATAACAGTAACTGCTGAACTCAGAGATATTTTAATGATTACATAAACTATTCACTAAGTCGTGTTGACTCTGAGTGCGGCGTTTAATATCGCTTCTACTCTTATTATTATATTATAATTTATCAACAAAAAATACTCGAACAAATATCATCGTTATTAAAAAATATCACTTATTATAACGAATAACAAAAAAAATAACAGTTCACACGAAAAAAATAACGTGCCTAACAATAAAAATCAGCGTCAGTATTATGGCTTTCATTTTTATATTACGCTCCGTAACTCCCCTAATGATAATATATCTCCTAAGACTTGCTAGGGTATTGCTACAATACATAAGTATGTATAACACAGATTTTTATTACTATCATAATATTCCGAATAACTGTTATTTGTCACTGTTATTTTTGCCCCATCCCTATTTTCTTATGATATATGGTGTTGTAATTATAAGTAATAAAATAAAAGGACTGCGGTAGGTCAGGTGGGTGACGTCAAAGTAAGAAATTACAGGTACGATTTCCGATTCAAACTAAGCTTATGTTGCTATTTCGAATTTTGACATCTTTAACTTCCCAAAAAGAAGATTCTAAATTTGACCGGTATGTTTCTTTTTCTTCCTCTCCCATTTGCGATTTCTTTGACAGGCACGGGAAAATGTCACATCAAACCTAACGATATTTACTTTTTTGTGAGGGGGAAAATCATCCAATGACTTCTCTCGCCAGGGCAAAGCGAGAGGGAGTGTCAGACTCTTACTGACTAAAAACCACCCCGTTCCTACTCCTGCTTGTCGAGCCGGAGCCCCGGTAAACCCGCTAGGTAGTCCGCAGCTCCGGATTAAGCATCAGCCCTACTGGGCCCCATCTGTGGTGGTCTGATGGCTCTTTGAGGCGCGCGCGGAACGCAACGCGCCGCACGCACGGGTCTGGTTCTGGTCGGGCTGGGAGCTGACTTCTTCCGCCTTGGGTGAAGTGAAAAAGGAAGTATCAGACTCTTACTGACTAAAAACCACCCCGTTCCTATTCCTGCTTTGAGCTGGAGCCCCGGTAACCTGTTACGATGTCCGCAGCTCCGAATCGAACATCAGCCCTACTGGCCATCTGTGATGATATGTCTCTTTGAAACAACATTTACTTACCAACATAAAAGTCATCCAACTCTACCTCACCCCTTCTAAAAACAAAGTCGTGATATGCAATTCTAGCCTCTATATACACCTTCATAGATTACTTCTAAGACTTTTGTGCCCTAGCACTCCAAAGCTGTCTTAATAAAAATCTAAATGTACAGCGCGCAGCAAACTTTGCCGGCCCCCAAACTTTATAAGTCGTGAACTTACGAAAGTGTCGACTCTTTGAACTTTGGACCAACTGTAGTTGCAAATAGAGCCAGGTCGTCAAATATAAGTTTTAATGTTATAAGAATATTGTAGAACTAGCTGATGTCCGCGGCTTCGCTCGTATACTTATAGATTTCGTACTTTATGCTCAAAAATAATTCAAAATGAAAATAATGCAAGTTTCTTCGTAACACAACTTTTTTGTTTCGGTTTTGTAAAGTAAAAGTAGTCTAAGTTACTCCTTAGTACATTAGCTACCTGCCAATAATATTCATGTCAAAATCGGTTCAGCCATTTCAAAGATTAGCCAGAACAAACAGACAGACAAATATTATCTAATCTTCCTATCCATCGCATATTATTAGACAAATATTATCCAATGTTTCTAAGTGTCTATCGCATATATAATAGTCCAGTCATTTGGTAGCAAAAAAGGGGGTTACCTGGAATGTTTTCCGGGAGTTTTGAAAATTGGTGAATTTATAGATTTGGGTATGCTCTTTTCGAATTTCAACTTTGCCACCTCGTACACCCGCCGCTTGCGCCGCCATATTGAAAAAATGGCGCCTAAAAACGGTTTTTTATTAATATCTCCGTTCCGACGCATTTTACGAAAAAATATTTATCTACAAAATTAAACTAGAAAAAATTTCCTACAATTTATGTATTGATAACTTTTTCATAAAATCAATAGTTTTTGGCGTACGAGCGCTGCAAAGTATTATTAGTCCAGTCCAATTAGGATTTCACCTCGGAATTTGAGATACCCAACTGTAATTTTGTATATACTTGTGTATTGACTGCCTGAAACTTGTCTCAAAACCTACATATGGTAGGGTGTAAGCAACTATTAAATTTTAAGGTCCAAAGGTCCCAAAAAACGTTTTTTTGCGCTTTTTTGGAAATATCTCATTACCTATGGGTTTTTGGTATTTGCATTTAATACCAATATTGTAGAATACAAAATGCTCTACAACTTTTGTCTAAACTTTTTTTATACGGTGCACCGTTTCCGAGATAGAGGGCGGAGAGCGCGCGGTCACTGCACCTCTTCAAAAAATTTTTTTTTCGTCTAACCTATCCGTGATGGTTGTCTATGGATAGGCCATTAAAAATACGTCATGGTTCCTAAAACCATTTTTCGTCAAAATCAATTGTTTGAAAGATAGACACTTCCAAAGTGGAAAAATGAGGTCTATCGAATGTGTCCTGCCCTCTAACTTTTAAAATAAGTGAGTAAGAAAACTAAAAAATATATATGCTGTAGATTTTAATGGAAACTTTCAAAGAAAATTGGTTTGAACGAGATATCATCATTAGTTTTTAAGAATTGATACATTTAAAAAAAACACATTGTTTGTACACGTGGTGGTGCAGATGAATAATACTTTGCGGCGCTCGTACGCCAAAAACTATTGATTTTATGAAAAAGTTACCAATACATAAATTGTAGGAAATTTTTTCTAGTTTAATTTTGTAAATAAATATTTTTTCGTAAAATGCGTCGGAACGGAGATATTAATAAAAAACCGTGTACAAACAATGTGTGTTGTACAAACACGGGAGTTTCGGTAGGTTCCTGCTTCTGATGTTATATGTGTTATGTTATATGTTCCACTGTGTCCTCCGGGCGGTCTTCGCAGTGATGACACCCGGGCGTTTCCTCCCGCCCAATCAAAAACAGGATCCTACCGAAACTCCTGTGTCCGGTAAGCACCTGCGTCAGGCGGTAGGTGAGGACGCCATGGCGCCTCTCTAGCCACTCCTCAAACAGGGGACTTACCTCTGCAATGACAGCGAGCCCAGCCCTCGGTTGCGACAGTCATTGCTGCACAACACACATTGTTTGTACACGTGGTGTTGCAGATGAATAATACTTTTCGGCGCTCGTACGCCAAAAACTATTGATTTTATGAAAAAGTTATCAATACATAAATTGTAGGAAATTTTTTCTAGTTTAATTTTGTAGATAAATATTTTTTCGTAAAATGCGTCGGAACGGAGATATTAATAAAAAACCATTTTTAGCCGCCATTTTTTCAATATGGCGGCGCGAGCGGCGGTTGTACGAGGTGGCAAAGTTGAAATTCGAAAAGAGCATACCCAAATCTATAAATTCACCAATTTTCAAAACTCCCGGAAAACTTTCCAGGTAAAACTACCAAATGACTGGACTATAATATCATAATGATCATTTTGCATTCAATTTGACAAAAAAGAATAATTTAAATTTCAGATTTATTACTAAAAACATAAACTTATATGAAAGAAGCGCATACATAAAGAAGCAAAACTATTGTTTTTTAAATGAGTTAAAAATGCAATGTACGACTCTAGCACACCTGGCTTGCTTCAAAATTTTCAAATACTGAAACTAGAGACGAAATGAAAACTTTAAGTTGAAATATTCAAGCCAACCTCACAAGTAAGGCTTGAATACATATATCTACTTACATAGACAACTTATACCTTTATATACTTCACACCTACATCAACACATAAATAAAGCTGGAGTGTCTGTTTGTAATATTTAAATATTTAACTGCACGGTTGGTGTGGCTGCCGCGCAACATGTAGCGAGTTCTATTCCCGCAGGGAGCAACTCTTTATGTGATCCGCAAATTGTTGCTTCGGGTCTGGGTGTTATGTGTAAGTGAACTTGTATGTTTGTAAATGCACCCACAACACAGGATAATTTCCTAGTGTGGGGCAACTATTAAAAAAAACGCTTTTGACTACATACGATACATACACCAAATGTACATTTTATTGTCTGTCTGTCTGTTTCGGCTAATCTCGGAAATGGCTGGACCGATTTTGACTGGACTTTTACCGGCAGGTAGCTAATTTACAAATGAGCAACTTAGGTTACTTTCATTTTAGAAAATAGAAGTCACAAAAGCCGTAAACTACGCGGGCGAATCTGCGTGCTAGTTAAAAATTGATCCCTTCAGGGAAAAACAAACATGATAGGTAGTTACTTAACTTTCTCCTAGGGGGCGTTGTCCTACAAATCAGCAGTTTGCAAGACTATGTTCTCAAGTTATCGATGACAAAATCCTATCGGTTTGGGGCGTGGCCTGCCACTATCCATTTCGATAATAGTACCTTTTCACATATAATGTGGACTTTGGACAATGTAACTGGGAGTATTTCCTGTGGTCACTTTATTTATTGTATTATGGTTAGTGTAGGCAAGGTGTTTTTGCAGTTACCAGTAATATTTTTATTAGGTACCTGCCAATAAATATCGTAAGCTCATAAAAATTTAAAAACATGGCAAAAATCCCGTTTTAAGTTCCAATTCTAATAAAACTTCCATAAAAATTGGTTCAAAAATCATGTAGGTTTTGAACCCATGACACGTTATGCAACAGCTCATTACCCATCCACTGTTCCAAACGTGTATTTGTTTGTTTGTATGTTTGCCCGTCAATCATGCTGAAATTACTAAAGGGATTTGGATGAATTTTGTTATAAAAAGCCGTATGAACTGACTTGGGTGACAGGGTACTTTTATGCCACTGAAACACGGAACACGAACAAGGCGAAGCCGCTTTCAGAAGATAGAAGATAATATTTTATTAATTGGTAAAATTACAATCTACATTCCTCATCAAATCTTACATAAAAACCGAAACCTTCAAATAATTCATCTCTTCAAATAAGAGATCTCAGGAATAACGATCGCGTCCCTGACAAAGAAACAGACTGAAAAACTTTCAGGTATTGTCCTGTAATGCTAGTCAGGTTCTTGATAACTTATTTAGTCACATTCCTACTGAAAGTTTGTTTCGAAACTACTCTAGCACTCTTACAATGCTATATAAGTTTGGAGACACTAAAACGCTGAAACTACTGAATGGGTTTTTATGAAATTATGTACTTAATTTTGATTATCGTCACGCCTTTGATCCGAGAACTGGTAGACAGAGGTGCACATTACGGCACGTATTGCACTGTACAATATACACCCACTTTTCACCATAATTTGGATTAAAGAAACATAATAATAGACTGCATGGTTGGTGCAGCAGCAACTGGCTGTTGCATAACGTGTAGCGAGGTCGATTCCCCCACAGAGCAATTCTCTATGTGATCCACAAATTGTAGTTTCGGGTCTACCTTTACGCTTTTAAGGCGGTTTGGAAATCATAATTTAAAATATTCAGACTTATCAAAGAGCGCCCCTGATTGCTTATCAAAGGTAATCTTTTTCATGTCAATATAAACCGAAAAAAGCAAATATTTATTTATTAAGGCTTACCAACTAATATACATACAGATAATCTTAAAAATATGGGAAACAACCGTTAGTGTATGCTCTAATTATAACTTATTCAATACTAGCTGACCCGCGCAACTTCGTTTGCGTGTATCCCGCTACTTCGACAAATACAGTCAACGCACCAACACATATTGGATACTAATTTTCAATTCACAATAACTTCTCTTTCCCTTAACCGCGTTTAAAATATTAAAATGTTTTTTGGTTTCTGTGACTCTTCTTTGATCGCCCCTATCAGTTTTTGGAAAAAATATTTAAGTAATGTACAGATTTTTTTTTGTCTTATATGTATAGATCAAAGTCGTAGTACCTACTTTTTAATATTATTTATTTTTTATGTACCGTTTTTTTATATTTTTTGTTTTTTTTTATGTACTTACCTACTTTTGTTATACATATACATCTAACTATTATTTTCTTGTTTACTTTTTAAATTATTTACATTCTACATTTTATTACTTTTACTTACTTTTTATTTACTTAAAACAATTAATTTTTAGAAGATTAACGTTGTGTACCTACATTTTAAACTTATTTACTTTTTACATTTTTATTTTATCTTTACAACAATTATTATATTACAGAATGTCTTTATATACAACGTTCACAGCTTTTTTGTCATTAGACAATACAAACATGTTTTCTCGAGAGGTTACTCTTGAAAGAGCGACATACAGTTGGCCATGTGAAAAACAGTCAACGCTCAAATCTAAGCCTGCAACGTTGAAGGTTTGACCCTGTGCTTTATTAATGGTCATTGCAAAAGATGTCTTTACCGGAAACTGTAAACGTAATTGGAAGGGTATTTAATTAACGTTAAATTGGAAGGGTAAATCCGATGGTATCAGGGGGATTAGGGGAATCAATACATCTTCTCCGGTACCACATCCTGTGAGTATTGTGACCTCACGCTCTGCTGAAGATTCTCTCTCTCTCTCTCAGCTCTATAATTATCCCGAAGCTGACTGAGTCGAGCCTCACGTTCCATTGACGATTCTTCATCTCTTGCTGAACGTAATCTTCTGGCATTCGCTGTACTACGACCTATGTTCGAACGACGACGTCTTCCAGGCATGACTATATTTAATTATTACACACACATTATGACACTAACTGAAATTAACTGAATTATGAAACAAAAGAAAGATACCTATTCTATTAAGTTCTTTTTCTGAACTTATCTTACCTTAAATTACGATTTTTTTTTTAATTATTTCCCTAATATTAAATTGACCTAACTTTAAATTTTAACCAAAATCTTAATAGAAAATATCAAAAATAAATGCGATTTAATACTAACCTTAGAATACAATACCTATTATTATCATACAATTATTGTTGCCGCGCTGAAAAGCACGTTTTATTTTTCTCAAAGAGCTGCGATAAATAAACGCGTCCGATCGCTTCCAATTTCAAAGTGCTAATGGGGAGCCGCTGCCGCCGACGCGCTATTTATAGGGACGCTGCCCCGCCGCCGCGGCCGGCCCGTACCGTGCCGCAATACTAATATCGTGATATCTCCTAAACTATATGTCTAAATAACACACTGTAAACTGCAAAAATAATCTAAATTAAATGCTCGTGATGATGAACTTACTTATTATGATAAGGATATATGTATTATTGGTTATATCACCAGTTAAACATCACCCAACGAATTAAATGTTTTTTAATACAGAAAAGTAGTTTTTGTGACTTAAATAAAAAAGCTGGATATATGTCATCGCGGACTTTTTTGTAGAACTAATAAAGACCAATGTTTTTGCTATACATTGTTCTTACTTGTATCCAACGGTATAAGCGGCGCACGCACAAATGCAATCTTCAATTAGATTTTTTTCTGACTTCTTGGACATAAATCGCTATAACTCAGCTAATATAGTTTCAATGTATTTCAATTATATATAAAAACCTGTCGGAGAAAATACTCTTTCTATTAGTGAAAACCGCATCAAAATCCGTTGCGTAGTTTTAAAGTTTTATGCATACGAAGGGACTACAGACAAAATGGGCGACTTTGTTTTATACTATGTATAGACGACAATTCAAATACACGACAGCTCGATAACCACACCAAGCACTACACACCCCAAAACAAAATTATTAAAAAACTCATTCAAAAACAAAAGAACACCCAAAATTGGGTCTCATTTATGAAGAAAAACAATAATGAACACCATAGTCATATTTTATCAGCCGACTTACAAGTAAGAGGTGGGCAGAGAACGCTGAAGTTGCAAGTTAGCAACTTAATAACTTATTATGTTCTTAAGTTACCCTCCCAAGTTCGTATGGCAAATAGAGTGTACTTGGGGAACTTTTATTTGGGTTTGGGGTAAGCAAAAGTATGTGTATTGCGATTTATGCCAGGAATATGTAGGTGGAGGTATGGGTATTTTTTAAACTGGTTTTTACCTTTTTTAAATATTTCTGTAGTGGTATTGTATATGAATATATTGTATATTTGACTGCATGGTTGGTGCGGTGGCTGGGTAACCGGCTGCCGCGCGGCATGTATCTATTTATTAATTTACAAATTCACATAATATAGTTACAACATCACAACTTACGCCATTACGTTATAATTATAGCTAATCCTGTTAAACGAAAAGAAGAGATAAAAAAGTGGGTTCAATTCCTGCACGGAGCAATTCTTTGTGTAAATTACAAATTATTGTTTCGGGTCTGGGTGTCATGTGTGTGTGAACTTGTATGTTTGTAAACGCACCCACGACACAAAAGAAATTTCTAGAGTGGGGCAGAGTTTTGAAAAATAAAGCTTTGAAAATCTAGACTGCAGCTGACTGTAAATAAACTGTATTTAGTTGTCTTGCAAATTTTTACAGTTCTGTAATAGACAGTATTCTAAGAATACTTTGGAACAAAAGTTTTATGCATAAAGAAAGTTAGAGACAAGTAAAACTCTACTTAGGTGCTCTTACATTTTCTGAAATAGCTTCAAACTGATGTACAGGTTTTTGCTGGAACTTGAAGTTTCGGCTGGGCAGAAGAACGGGGTAGGCTTTTGTTTAAGAGGGAACGTCTTCTTACTGATGATGATAATGATGATGATTAGTTACAACTTTACTATCTGTCAATCATTCGATCAACAAATCACAAGATTTTAATCACCAGCTTCTGTCAGCGGCTTCGCCCGAGTTTCCGAAGGATAAAAAGTATCCTATCAGTCAGCTCATACCCTGTCTGTATACCAAATTACATCAAAATCCGTTCAGTAGTTTCAGCGTGATTAACGAACAAACATCCAAACAAACAAACTTTCACATTTTTATAATATCATAGTGTGATGTCACATATCATCATCATCATCATATCAGCCATAAGACGTCCACTGCTGAACATAGGCCTTCCCCAACGACTTCCAGATAGGCCAGTTGGAAGCGACCTGCATCCAGCGCGTCCCTGCGATCTTAATCAGGTCGTCTGTCCACCTTGTGGGTGGACGTCCTACGCTGCACTTACCAGTACGCGATCTCCACTCGATGTCACATATTTTACACTCAAATACCAACAAAGGCAAAGAAAATATATTGCACCTGACACGCACCATATTGGTTTCGGAAAACCAAACAATGTTTTGGAAAAATCTTTAACTTATTAAATATAGATATGGTAGACACTGCCGTCTTGTAGCGACGCATGTGTGCCTCTGGACAGCTTCCAAACATACGGGGCTGATATTAAATTTAGTTTACCAATATATTGCCTGAGCTAAGTAGAATTGAAGCTTGCGAAATGGTTATTTTTACGTACAACATATTTTTATACTAGTTTTTAGCTTAAAATAAAAGTAAAAGTTGTTTTGAATACTATAGGTATAATAATCGGTTTTCAATGGAAAATAACCCTAAGTTCTATTTAAATTTCAAACATTGAAATATGGTTTGATAATTTCCCAAAAAAAACGTTCGGTTTATGTCAAAAACAGTGTATTAGACTTTTAGTACAAATATATGGTGGTATACACTACATTACTTGTCTATCCCGTGTATACGCCAAGTCGCGTACCACAAACGCCTCGAAACAGGGCGGTTTAGTCAGTAAGAGTATAACTCTACCTCTCGCCTCTTTCAAAGTTGGCTAAGTGTAAGTTAAGAGACTCGTAAATTAAAACTAGTGACGACACTTAAGTTGAAACCTTTCAGGAGTGGTGTGACCCTTTCGGGAGTAAAAAGGTTTGATATTATATTTATTTAGGCAATTTCTTATCATTGAACTAGAATATCAATTCCAAATTCTTTTGCTTTGTTCTTAAGGTTCAAAATCCTTAGAAGTTCACCCCAAAACTACAATGAAACTATGTATTGTAACCACATATTACATTATGTATCTACATACATATACCTCAACAAAATTGCATGTATGAAACATTCCAAGCGATATTAGCAACTATTTGGGGCTCGGAGCATGTTATTAGGGAGAGGGCTCGAGTTAGTTATAAAGGATAATATTGTGTATAAGATAGTTACATAGTTTTTGTAAGTAAATAGTCGATAGTTTGTGATTTAGGGAAAACTTTTTTATGGTATAAGCCAGTAAACGAGCAGACGGATCACCTGATGTTACGCATTCGTCGCCGCCCATGGACAGTTGAAACACCAGAGGTGTTACTAGTGCGTTGCCAGCCTTTTGGGGGTTAGGAATTTAAGGGTTGTTGGGAAATCGGGGAATGGGAAGTCACTCACATAACGAAACACAACGCAAGCGTTGTTTCCCATCAGTTTTCTGTGAGGCCGTGGTATAACTCCGGTCGAACCGGCCCATTCGTGCCAAAGCATGGCTCTCCCACACTTAAGTGATGAAAAGACAATGTATTGAATACTACATTGAATACTATGTACCTTTGCCAAATCTACCTTTTTTTTGTGGGTGGAAAATCATCCAATGACTTCTCCCGCCTTGGGCGAGGCGAGAGGGAGTGTCAGACTTTTACTGACTAAAAACCACCCCGTTCCTTCTCCTGCTTTTCGAGCCGGAGCCCCGGTAAACCCGCTAGGTAGGTCCGCAGCTCCGGATTAGGCATCAGCTCTAATGGGCCCCATCTGTGGTACTGGGCCCCATCTATGGTTGCCAAATCTACCTGAAAAAGCACTTACAATACGTTCTATAAATTGCCTTTAGGGATTAAAAAAGGCTACTTACCTCTTTGGAGATTTAGAAACAGTGACATTAGGTTATATAGAGTTCTACATAATTCCCAGTAGAATATCAACCCCGTACATTCCACCTACACTCTTTGTACCTATACAGCGTGTAACAAAATACCCATATACATCAAGAAGCACTGATGAATACAGGTTGAATAGAATCTCTACACAAAGTTTCAGCTCAAAATACGTTTAAAAAAATTGGTACCAAATATTTGGTGTCGCATGGTTCTTGATTTTAAATCATAAAAACGTATCACAACACTACAGGGGTGACTCGCTAATATTACGAAACATTTCTTCTGTAAATCTGATCGCCTAGTACCAGTATCTACCTAATTTTGATGTTCGGTTTCTGGAATTTTATGTACCTATTGGAAATTTCATAACTTCGTTCAATGAAAACATGAGTTTAAAAAACCCTTCCCGTATCGTTTGTTATGTTGTCTAGAAACCGTGCACTTGATATGTATACCCCTTTTTGTTACACCTTGTATAGTTACAGTTTCAGTTATAATTCAAAGATAATATGGCCGCCCACGGAGTCTCCGCAGTTCAAGGAACCCTAGGTTAGATGACCTTAGAATAGCCTTTCATGCAGTTGACGTAAAATAAGGATTCAAGCAAATTGTGTGGAAAAACTTAGGAATTTTGAGGCATTACGCCTGGTGTGTTGAAGTCTAACAAGAATTGGTAATCATCATCAACAGCCTATAAATGCCCACTGCTGATTAAGAGCCTCTTCTCGTAAGGAAAAGGTTTAGGAACATTAACGCTTGCTCAATGCAGGTTAGCGATTTCAAACTCATAATTAGAAATTATAAGTCCAGGTTTGTCCTCGCACAACCAACTACAAATGCACCACACCTATAACAAAACCCAAACAAAATAAATAACCCCACGTCTCAAAAACCCCACTCATAAGAAACCTAAACCGCAACATAAACCCACTGACATTGCAACAAAGCCTGTCCAAACCTTTATCTATATATATAAAAATCAATTGCTATTCCTTTGTCTCGCTAAAACTCGAGAACGGCTGGACCGATTTGGCAAATTTTGGTCTTGAATTATTTGTAGAAGTCCAGGGAAGGTTTAAAAGGTGAGAAAATATCAAATAATTGACGGAAAAACCCTAAAAACTGCCCTTTCCTTTATCCCATACAAACGTTTTCTAACTAATACGTAGAGTCAATTTGAGCTTTATTGCTATTGGATAAAGTTCATTGTTGGATAAATGCTATTGGATACTAAAAAACAAATGCTATAGATTCCCTACTAATATTATAAATGCGAAAGTAACTCTGTCTGTCTGTAATTACGCTTTCACGCATAAACCAGTGAACCGATTTTGATGAAGATGATGATTTTGGTACTGAGATAGAATAGACCTTACTTGATACTTTTTATTGCAAAAAAATAGCGGAGAATGGGTAAAAAGAGGGGATGACTGTTCATATGTAAATTCATCATTTTAAAAGCTGTAACAGTGAAACTTTGTATTTAGACACTTAAAGATAAACGAAAGAACATGGTCTACTTTTTATTGCAAAAAATACGGGAGAGTGGGTAAAAATAGGGGATGAATGGTCATATGGAAATTCGTCATTTTTAAAGCTGTAACAGTGAAATTTTGTATTTAGACACTTAATGAGGAGCGAAAGAACATAGGCTACTTTTTAATAAAAAGGGTATAAGGCGTAGTATGTTTGATAGAGGAGATTAATGTTTGCTTGAAAATTCGTCATTTTCGTTAATACGTTGCCTGTGGCTTCACTCGCGTTCGATTCTTATTTAAATACACATATACTTATTTAAATCGCCAATATCCCTACTACCATACTAATGTTATGAATGCGAAAGTAATCCTGTTTGTGTTGAGGTTACGCTTGCACGAATGTTTTTTTTTTGGAATATAACAACGAAACAATGTATTTTTTTATTGATAGGCAATATATAGGAAATTAAAGGATAATAATATAGATAACCTTGGCTACTTTTCATCATGATTATAAAATGATGAATCGGCGGTCGTGGTTTCTTTGGAATACATATCTTTAAAAATGCTAACAGTAACATATTCTCAAGTAATTCACATTTTAGATGACATACGGCAGCATTTTGACCACTAACACCACTACGCGGACGAAGTCGCGGGCAAAAGCTAGATTCGATAAATTTTCATTTGTACATGTCAAATATTTGTTGTTTCTAAATTCAAATTCTGTAAATAATGATTGACATTTATGCATAAACTATGAAAAGGGTGAATAAACAATTGTCTGTATTTTTTTTAATCTATTGAAAATGTTGAAAAGTGCATTAAGCATTAATAGAAATTCCTCAAATATGAATTATGCGTGCGTTCAGAAATAATGACAAATTATCAACAGTTACGCGTGTGTTCAGAAATTTATTTTGTGTGTAAGTTTCTATTCACGTTTTCGAACAAACGATGCTCTTTCAATATAGTCTATTGGTGTGAATGACATTGACATTCGTATTGCGCGTTTTTTAAAATATTATTATGCAAAATTAAATGTATATTTTTCAATATTTCTGAGAGATTATCTTAATATTTCTTCGAGTTTTAAAGACTAAGAAGATTTTTATTTGCTAATAAGTGTTTGTTAATCAAGGTAAGTTCACATCCTCATTATTGATTTTTAGTAACTTTTGGTGACTACGAAATACTACAATTTGATATACACGGTTATACAGAAAATGTATGAGAGCTTTTTATTTTCAGTTGGAATTTCGTTTTAAACAATGCTACCAACCAGACGTACAAGCTTAGACCGCAGAACTCGAAATACGGCAAGTCAAAGAAATATAAGAGCAAATCAAACTAATGAGCATCGCGAAGCGCGAAATGAACTTGAACTGAATCGATATCAAGATAGAAATGTTGTGTTTAATCCCCACAAAGCTGCATTCAGTTATAATGTGGCAATTGATTACAGTTCAGAGCAAATTGTTGCTATTGGACTAATGAACATTGTGTGTCCACATTGGGATTGAAATTAAAAAATGAAGCCTCTGGATTGTGTTGCGCCAGCGGCCAAGTCAAATTGACGCCATTGGTACCGCCACCAGAGCCACTACATTCATTGGTTAATTTTTTGACTCATATCCAGCAGTACAATAATTGCTTTCAAATGACATCATTTGGGGCAACAAAAGTTATACGAGACAATTTTTTGCCTACTTTTAGCAAGTAAGTATAATGGCAAACGTTTTTTTTTTAGTTTTAAAACCATGTAGCTGGTGCAAAATATGTCGAGTCAGTGATGTGTTTATTTTGTAAACAATAAATCAAATACATAATATAATAGTCTATAATCCGAAGACTTAATCAGCCACATTTATAACATGTTGTATTTTATAGTGGCATGAGCAAGATGTTCTTGGTAAAGCCTACTACCTAAAGCTGCCGTGGAAGGCTGTTTAATGTCGAGGTTAAAAGTAGTTTTAACTTGAAATGATGTAAAGTATTGTGGCAGTATTTTGCGAGCCACATGGTGGTACAATTTGCTATACAATTGCCTGTATACATATTTATATTCTTGCAGATTCAGGGATTCAAATATATCATCAAACAGGTTCCTTATTGCCAGTGCCTGTTGAAGACTATACATTTTTGCAAATATATTTTATGGACAATTCAGCAAGAGAAGTCGATCAGCGTTGCGCACACAACAACTCAGTAAAGAGATCCATTGTGATGAACAACTTCAAACATTTTTCCTTCAACACAATGAATTAGTTGCATTAGACCGATGCATTAGACCGCATGCCATCAGATAATCACAAAATTGTCATCAGAGCCGATAAGGCGCCTGCAGGACAGTGAAATGATTGAATCCTATGAAATAAACACTATTATGAAAATATATTTTGTTTTTTTTTAAATTAGTGAAGTCCTTTTCAGGTATAGTGAGATCAGGAAATTATAGATTCATTTTTATATGGAGGATATTTATAGATTCCAATTCAAATTGAATAGGGACTCATACATAACTCAGCTATACAAAATAAAGTAGAGCATCATTGCTACGCGAAAGCGGTACGAAGTTCGCTGGGTCAGCTAGTACTTAGTTAAAAAGATAAATAGTCAAAAAGCTAGACTTTATCCTAGGAAAGATAAATGATATCTTTAGACATCTTTGCCTCTAGTTTTTAAAAGATTTCTGTGTCACATTTTCTTGCGCTCTTCGTCTGAAATAGGGTTAAAGTTTTTAAAACTGTTGTTTTTAAAGTTTTTGCAGTTTTTATAAGCTTGCGATTTAAATGTTGAAAGATATACTAACGGATCTGTTTTAACTAAATTAAAAAAAAGGAATATATTGGTTTGACCTGTATTTTTTTTAAATCATCTAATGACTTCTTCCGCCTTAGGCGAGGTGAGAGGAAGTGTCAAACTCTTACTGACTAAAAACCACCTCGTTCCTAGTCCTGCTTTTCGAACCGGAGCCCCGGTAACCCGCTAGGCAGTCCACAGCTCCCGGATCGCGATTGGCTAGAACATTATTGTACTAATTTGGATATAGTATTAAACTTAACTACCACTATATCATAATCATGTTAGTCTACAGACATGCACAGCTGAACATAGGCCTCCACCGTTGACTTCCAGATCAACTAGTTAGAAGCAACATATAACTACTTTGGCGGCACGGTTGGCGGGGCGCCACTGGGTAACCGGCTGCCGTAAACGTGTAGCGATTTCGATTCCCGCAAGAAAACCTCTTTTTATGATCCACAAATTGATGTTTCGGGTCTGTGTATGTGAACTTGTATGTTTGTAAACGCACCCACGACACATGAGAAAATCCTAGTGTGGAGCAACGTTTAAAAAAAACAAAAATAATACTATATCAGACAATATATGAAGAATAGACTGTATAGGTATATTATGTCCTTATATTATGATGTGCATTCCGGCTTACCAAGGGTTAACTAGCTGCCCGTCCCGGCTTTACTCAGGTGCTATTCCCTCACTTCCCTGGTTCATTCGTCACTTTATTCTTTTACGTACACCATTCTTGGACAATAGTAAACATAAGGAAAAATATTTTATCCAATTTGGTGCAGTAATTTGAGAGGAACGTTGTCACGTTGTGTGAGTGAGGTTACCGGAGGCCCAATTCCCCCTTCCCAATCTTCCCCATCCCCATTCCCGAACAACAACTCTTAAATTCCTAACTCCCAAAAAGCCGGTAACGCACTTGTAAAGCCTCTGGTGTTGCAATTGTCCATGAGCGGCGGCTATTGCTTACCATCAGGTAATACGTCTGCTCGATTACCGGCTTGTTTCATAAAAAAAGGAACGACTGCACCGGAATTAATTTGTTATAAGTCCCATGTAACGTAAAAAAAGGTAAGCCTATTGCTATATACCAGGCAGAATTCCAGACTCTGTATTGTCCATTTTCGAGTAACTGTAAAAAAAACTTAACCGGGCCTCTTATTTTTTAATTATTATTATTAAAAGCGTTACCACACGCCTGCATTTTCTCCCGTGTCGTGGGTGCGTTTACAAACATACAACAAGTTGTTCCGTAAGGGAATCGAACACGCTAAACGTTGTGCGGCAGCCTGTTGTCCAGCCACTGCGCAAACCGTGCAATCAAACTTCAGACTCTTTTCTCCATTATCATCCCGGTAAAAAATGTAGCGTGTGATGTTACGTCATGTATTTCATACCTTTTCAACACAAATATCAGAGTATCTTAGAACGTATGAACAAGTGAATGAAATGAATGAATGATATGAATGGTTGTATGAATGAACTAACGTTTCAAAGTCAGAGAATAAATGCACTATTGCATGTGGATAGTTGGTAATATGGTTTTAATTTATTTATTTTATTATAAACTAGCTTCCGCCCGCGACTCCGTCCGCGTGGATGTCGGTCTTCGCGTGGATGTTTTATATCTCCATTTTGAGTAACTCTAACAATGACATCTTTTAAATATCTATTGGACCCAAATACGGCTAGGCCCATAATAATTAAGGATAACCCTCTACTGTTGTTGAGCTTGCGTTCTGTAGTATGAAAAATTAAGACATTTTTTCTACGTATTTTTCCAGGATAAAAAGTATCCTTTTTTATGCCTAGGAAAATAAGGTATAATTACACCAAGTTTCATCGAAATCGAACCGTTAGTTTTCACGTGATGCCTGAACATACAGATAGACAGACAGACGGACAGACAAAAAAAAATTAATCACGTACAGAATTGACCATTCTACAGATTTATTATATGTATAGATAAAACTTCATACCTATAATTAATAAAAGTACCTACGCCTTTACCTACTTAATATAAACTAAGCGTAATTCATGTATATCTTTAGTGTTTCTGTACCGATTTCTATGATTCTTTTTTTATTAAATAGGTAATAATGTTAACATTTTTTAATTAGGGATGAATGAGTGTTATAAATGTAAGAATAGGTAGACAAATATAATCAGAAAGCTCCGAACTGCTAAGCTATCGGGAGTTATACGTGTTATTGTGAGTCAACCATAAAAGATAGACATTTGCTATCGTTGAATATTTTTTAAACAATTTTAAGGAGAACATTTCCGTCATACATGATTTCTGTGTAGCTTTAACCATTAAGGCACACGCGACGGAAGCTTCAAAAATGGAGTAAGTTCTCCCATTTTCCCAACATTTCCCTTCACTGCTCTGCTCCTATTGATCGTAGCGTGATGAAAAGTATACTATAACCTGACCAGGAGTATGAAGAACAATTGTACCAAGTTTCGTTGAAATCGGTCGAGTGGTTTTTATTTCTATAAAGAACATACAGACAGACAGACAGACAGACAGACAGACAGACAGACAGACAGACAGACAGACAGACAGACAGACAGACAAAAAAAAATCTGATTGCATTTTTGGCGTCAGTATCGATCACTAATCACCCGCTGATAGTTATTTTGGAAATATATTTCATGTACAGAATTGACCTCTCTACAGATTTATTATAAGTATAGATATAGAAGATACTCCGTGGGACTATAGTTGTACTAAAAGTTGTATTATATTATATTTTTCATTGCTTTTTACTATTTGGTAAAAACAAATTTCCAATGAATTAAAACAATAACATGAACTGAACAATTGTAATGACACCATTGCGCGATCAACGCCATCTATCTACGGAGTATAGGAACAGCCCGACATTGTTCAATTCCGTACTATAAGTACGAAATTGAACAATAGATGGCGCTGTATGACCGGAATAAATTTTTAATTTTATTTTTTGATTTTTGAAATAAAAGCTATCCTATGTCCTTTCTAAGGTTCTAAACTATATATGTACCAAATTTCAACCAAATCCGTCAAATAGTTGCGGAGATTAATGGTATAAGCATAGAATAGTGTTCGACGTGATTCTTTAATTTGACATAACTTTTTTATTTATGAACCGATTGACATGAAACAAACACTAAATGTTAATTGAAGCATACCACAATATATTCGTGAAAACCGCATCCAACTCGGATCAGCCGTTTCTGAGATTATCGCGCATAGACGCACAGACAAACAGACAAACAGACAAAAAAAAAGTTAATTACATTTTTGGGTTCGACATCGACATAACAATAACCCCTGCTATTTTTTTCATTTTTATTTTCAATGTACAGACAGCACTTTTCTACGATTTTATTATATGTATAGATATGCCCAGCCACCGCACCAACCGTGCAGTCTAATCTTACAACCTATCATTTTATCTTACAACGTGAACGTGATAATTAATATAACTCGCAAAACGAGCATTGTTTTACACTGCATAAAATCTGAATCAAACAAAAAATCCCTTATAATCATTGAACCAACGAAAGCACAAATAAAAATACAATACAAAAAAAAATCTAAATGTAAACAAAACCAAAATCCGCGAATGAACGACAGACCGAATGAGTGAGCGATTCACGCGCTTGACAAGAACGGAATGAATGGAATGGAATGGCTATGCGAACATGCGTGTAATAGTGGTTCTATTTTTAGAGGGGGGAACGTGGCGCCACTCTAGTGGCGCTCTGATTGAAATAGCTACTTGAAATGACAATTTGCAAAGCTTTGTCTCCTCTGGAATTTGATTGTTTCCAAAATTGTGTCGAGGTTCATTTAGTTTAGTGATTTTGAATAATGGGTTGATCGTATTTCAATAGTATTTGGTGATTATATTAACTGTCGGGTTATACAAAATACAATATTAATATATTTTCTGATGTAAAGGACACGTTTTAATGTAACTAACATGTTTTCAGTAAGTAGGCTGCAAAATAGTACTTTTAAATGTCACTGTTTTAAAAGGTAACTAAATGACACGACTTATTGTGATAAAATAAAACAAACACCAGAGGCGTTACGAGTGTGTTGCCAGCCTTTTGAGGGTTGTTGTGGAATCAGGAATTGGGAAGATAATTGAAAAAACAACTAGCAACTGCCCCAGTGGTGATACATTATCCATGTGTTATACATATAAACCCACTTCCTCTTGAATCACTTTATCTATGAAAAATAAACCGCAACAAAATCCGTTGCGTAGTTTTAAAGATTTAAACATACAAAGTGACATTGGTAGTAAATTGGTAGTGATAACCCAACAGGCTCAGGAGTTACAACTTCATTTAACAATTACATTGTACAAATCTAAACAAACAAAATAAAAAAAGACGATCAAAGCTTTCGTCCCCAATTCCAAGTACTTAACTCAACGCCAAACGTCCCCCCAGTTGAAAATGTCGCAACGAAATAATTGGAATTCTTAACAGTTTGACGATTCCTAAGCATTTAATTTTATTTATTTAGCAAACATTTCGACTCTAGTTAAGTTCGAGTTTTCGGGATTCCTGCTAAATAGTTGACCCTTTGGCGTAAGAAAATATTTTGTAAATGTTACTCGGTGGGGTGAATAGAATCAACAATTTATTTATTTGTTTCTTTGTCTAATTTTTAATGAGATTTTCTATGATTTTGGTGTTAAACCAATTTAAGGCCGCTGTACTCGCTTGAGTACAGTAAGTTTTTGTAACATAGGTTTTACCCAATTCCCCAACAACCCTTAAATTCCTAACCTCCAAAAGGCAGGCAATGTACTTGTAACGCCTCTAGTGTTTCGGGTGTCCATGGGCGGCGGCAATTGCTTATCACCAGGTGATCCGTCTGCTCGTTTACCGGCTTATACCATAAAAAAGACATGTAAGCAATTTAATGGGGACTTCTAAATGTTCATCCATTAGTCTAGCTATCATGAAGTTAACCAGATCAAATGAAAATGGCTTTAAAAGACCAAGTTAACAGTCACATTAGAGACCGAGCTCAAATGTCACTAAAATCCCGCCTTTCAATTCCCGCAGTATGTGCAAGAATGTGGGATAAAATGCCAAGTTCAACGTTTTACAAAATCGGGAAGACAGTTTCCAATAGTCTATACTATATAAGGTGTTCTAAAATTATCTGCCACGGCTTTAATGGGAGGTAGCGTTGTGTTTGAAGATTACCATCCAGTTTATTCGTGATCATGGCGCTTGCAACAGTGCCGAAATATCGAAAACTCATAGACATAAGTAAACTTGGTAAATATCCCGTCTCTAGTTCTAATGATAATTATTTTTGTGTTGGATAGTCCATTTATCTATGCCTTTTTTTAATGTAGGAAAATCATCCAATGACTTCTCCACCTTGGGCAAGGCGAGAGGGAGTCTCAGAGTCTAACTGACTAAAAACCACCCCGTTCCTACTCCTGCTTGTCGAGTCAGCTATAAAACATGACGCTACAATCAATAGGAGTCAACCAACGGTTAAAACCGCGTGGGAATACCTAGTATCATAAGTATAAAATGCCAAGTTTAACATTGTGCAGAGACGCGGACACAGTATTTCCGATAGTTGAACCATAAAATTATCGTTATATGGGACTATGGGTTCCATGTGATAGTAACTAAGGATTTAGGGGCAGTTTATGTGTCTCTTAAGTTTTGATAGCGTTGTCAGTTACTTTTTAGATACGGATTTCTATGTGGCTACTTTTTAAAGAATTCGAAGCAGATAGTTTGTTTAAAAAACATTGTAATTGTATTATAATTTTCGTTAGACGTATAAAATTCGGAAAACATCCAAACATCTAAACAAACAAACAAACTTTTTATATTTATAATGTTAGTGTGATTTTTTTTTTATTACATCAATCATAATACTTAAATTAAAGTGCTTAAGTTTTAAGAACCCATCTATAGTAACCTTTTTTAGTGTGTAAATCATCCAATGTCTTGTCCAGCCTTGGGTGAGGTGAAAGGGAGTGTCAGACTATTACTGACTAAAAACCACCCCGATCCTGCTCCTGCTTTTCGAGCTGGAGCCTCGGTAACCCGCTAGGCAGTCCGCAGCTCCGGATCAGATCTATAGTAACTTAGAGACATAATAATTTAAACATAACAACCTACCCATCAAATTAACCGCCAACAAAATTAAAACACCGTAACACACACGGCCATTAAAACGAAAACCCCTAACTTACTCCGAGAATCTTACAAAAGACACAATTCCCGTCACATTATAGTCCTTATTTCACTCGTAATAGGGTATTAAATGCCGTGAAATATGTACTCAGCTGAAACCGTAAGCATTTATGATACTGCCTATTATAATAAACGTTTTGCCTCTACTGTGTTACATCTCTAAGACATCCCGAATATCCCGAATTTCCCGTTTCGGGGTTTAATCCTTATTCCCATTTCGGTTTTGAAATTCTTTGCGGGTTTCCCAGTTTAAGATGAGAGATATGGGATTATAATGAGATTAAAATTATCTTTTAATATATTTTTTGTTTTGTTTCTTTTTTTGTGGTTAATTGTGGTGTGTTATATTGAAATATGGGTATTTTATTACCTAGTAACTTTCGGTTCGTTAGTCGAGTGGTTGTCAGTAAGTGGGCATTATTCTTGACTTCAATTCTGAAGTCGTTCAAAGTGTAATTGGGTTTTATTATAGTTTCTTTACGTGAGTGAGGTTACCGGAGGCTCAACTACCCCCTTCGCAATCTTCCTAATCCCCATTCCCCAACAACCCTTAAATTCCTAACCCCCAAAAGGCCGGCAACGTACTTGTAACACCTCTGGTGTTTCGGGTGTGCATGGACGGCGGCGATTGCTTACCATCAGGTGATCCGTCTGCTCGTTGACCGACTTATAAAATAAATAAAATAATCCCAATACTACATACAATATACACAATGGGTAGTGGTATACCCATATAAATAGCTACATTCCCTTCACATTTCATCTTCACACAATAACACCCACCTTTACCCAACCCTCTCCAATACACAGGTCAATGAACTCCAAACACCTTCAGCACAGAATTATCTCTAATTAATTCCATTGATAATATCTCATCACAATCTCGTAAGCAATTTCAGAGAAACGTGCTAATAAACGCACATATACAATGTTATTTTATTGCTAGTTGGGGTTAAGATTAGAGATATGATTGTAAGGAGAGGGTTAAGGGGTACTTATGATACGTGACTTGGTAATCTATAAGAAATTAACCATGTCTTATATTTATACTTAAGTAAAGGAGGTATGCCCATTTCCAGCAACCCCTTAGGAGTAATTAAAATCTAAGAGCGGTAAGATAAGTTACACTTAACTACATTTACCTTTTCATCAAACTAAAAGTGACACCTAATTGTACAGATTGGTGGTTATTGTATGTCCTAACTCTAAGCAATTCTTAGTTTAGAGGTGAACCACCTACGGACTGCCTTCAGACCACCATTTATCAGGCTATTGCCCGGCACGAAGCTGCGGACTACCTAGCGGGTTACCAGGGCTCCGGTTCAAAGAACAGGAGTAGGAACGGGGTGATTTTAGTCAGAAAGAATCTGACACTCCCTCTCGCCAAGGCTGAAAAAGTCATTGGATGATTTTCACCACTCAAAAAAAGCATTATATTCTATTCTATATGTATTCAAAGTCAAAGTCAAAGCATTTATTCCAATTAAACCATAATATACTTAGGTACTTTTGAAACGTCAACAAAGAAAGAAATAAGCAATAGTCTATCAGTCTGTCCGTCAGTGAAACTAGGTACTCGTTCCAAAGTGTAGCTTCGAATGGAGAAGAACGAGCAAGAAACTCCATTCGTTCTGCTGTCACTAAAGAGTTCAACTAATTCAACCTACCCTTTCGTTAAAGAAGTATTCCTACCCAGCTAACGAGGCAATCAAACTCAAATAAATATGCCAATTTCCTCCTTCTCAGCAAGACCTTATATACATTGACATAAGGTACATATTTACTATAAATAATTATGTACATACATTCCTGTATACCGTCACAATTTTCTTTCTTCAAAACAGAACTCTATGTACGTTGACATAAGTTATATATTTAAGTATATACATACATATATAAAAGTCTTGAGTGATCCACATGGCAGGTAATGATATAAGCAGGAAGTACGAAGACTGTGTAGTGATGTGTTCCCTGAATAGCGGCGAGACGTTTGATGTTCTACCGACTAGTGATGGGAAAGGGTTGCGGTAAAATTACGGACTATTTTTACTTTTGTAATCATGTTCTATTTTCTATTGTACCTTTTTCTTTTATGTTGGAAGTTGATTCGCAGTAAAAATAGCCTCGTATTTTAAAATTAGATCAACGTATTTTTTTTTCTTTTCTTATGCTTTGTACATCACATAACTCTTACCATTTCTTTTTATAACCTTTGTGACATTAAAACACATAGGATATTGTGTCTCTCTTTCTTTTTTTTTCTTTCTTTCTTAGCAAAATCATGATATCACAAACTCATGTCTTTTTTCTGTTTTTCGAAAATTTCTCAGTAGTAGCACAGTCTGGTATTGTGCTCAGTATATGGCAATAGGCTCACCGTCTATTACATGGGATATATAACATAAATGGTGAAAAGTGGATGTACATTGTACGGTACATAGCATTACGCGCCGTAATGTGCAGGCTCACCTCTTCGGGGATAAAAGGCGCGACGTTTCATCATCTTATTATCTCTTTCTTGTACTTATCATTCCTATAGATATATATTTTCTTAGTAATAAGAAATTGCATACATCTTCTACATTAAATACAAGAAATATTCTAGAGATAAAAGAACAATTTGCAGTGCAGTTTAAATTAAACAGAATATATATTAAATGTCTGTCCGTGTGTCCGTATATAAAACGCATACTAATGAAGCTATAATTTTTATGCTAATGTTAATGTGCACTTTAATAGTGCACTGTTTAAGTTGAAACTGTTATAGCATAACGTCATGCCTTTCAATCCCCGGGGAGGTAGGCAGAAGTGTACATAATTACAAAGAGAAGTCTTATCACCAATTATGTTTTCTTTTTTTGTTAATGTGGAATAATCATTCAAGGAGTTCTCCCGCTTCAGGGTGAGCGACAGGGAGTGTCAGACTCTTACTGACTAAAAACCACCCCGTTTCTACTTCTGCTCTTCGAACTGGAACCCCGGTAACCCCTAGGTAGTCCGCAGCTCCGGGTTCGGGCAGCAGCCCTAGTGGGCCCTATCTGTGGACATCTTGATGGCTCTTTGAGATGCGCTCTAGTTTGGTTCTGATCGGATGACGAGTTACTTTTGCCCGACATCCGCAGACCGTGTCACCAATTATGTTCTGAGTTCAGTATAAAAGGAGTTGAAGTTTTTGCTATACAACTGGCATAATTCAGACAACGTGCAATTACTGAAGATTTTTTACAAATTGAGAATCCCTTGTAACTTAATGTCCGATACGGAATTCAAATGCAACCTCTTGACCAGCAGCCACAATGAACTAACGAGGCAGTCGTGCATCTGAAACTATCATTACCAAGATATTATACGGTACAAGGAGAACAACAATTAACATAAAGTTTACTGCCTTTGTCCGTAGAAAAGAGTACTATTTAGTTTAGTTTTAAATATGAAATGAAAACTGGGTACATTTCAATTCAAATTTAAAACTTCACGCATTGAAAAACGTAGTTTATTATAATTTCAGGTATAATTCAGACAATATTTTAAATGTACACAAAACTAGCGTCTGCCAAAGGCTATGGCCGCGTTTTTGTTTGATAAAAAGTAGTTCCAAATTTCATCCCGATCTCTTCAGGCACGATTTATAACAATAACTACATAATTTGTTTACAAATCGAAACAGTGCTTACTAACCCAACTAAACAATTCAATTCATGTAAATACACAAACAAACATTCCCTCTTTTCAAAAAAAATACAAACTTAATTTACATTTACACTAAATAACAATTCTGTGTAAAAAAAAAAAATCCCGTAATTACGCGTTTAATCCCGGCGTGTCGCATCCCTAGCGCGACTGAAACATATCCCGGGGGAGGCGCCCTGAGGTCAACACTAATTTATTCATTGCTCATTTTGAACTAACTGTCACTGCTCCGCGCTGAAAAATTTGTAACTTCAGTATCTTAACATTCCTAGAGGATTTGAAAATTTATTGTACCTACGATGAAAGAATTTAGCTCTGAAATTTTCGTTGGAAATTATCGAATTTTCAGGAAATATTTGCTGTTTTAGAGATTCAATGTTTTGTTGTTTTAGCTTTTATAACACTAATTTCAGTATTGTAGGTGTAATTGGTTTAGTTTTATTGGTTAAACTCTATTAATGAAATTGGTTAATGAATTAATTTGATTATTTTGATCAGCAAAATTGCGATTTTAACAGATCAATAACTATTAATTTATGAAAATTCCGATTATACATAACAAACACTTTTATTACTTTTCACGATAAATTATGAGTTCTATGATTTTATTATAACTTTCGTGAGACATACTAAATTAATTATTATGTCATCGGCTTACTCACGTAACTGTTTGACGACGAACTCGACTAGTTTTAAGCCATGCTAGCACAGCAGTCGTGTCGGGTGTCGCGGAATGCTGCTCATGAATATGAGCCTTTAGATGGAACTCATAATAATTCAATTATGGGTTCCTTGCAGTAGAAGGTATTTTTTTTTTTACTGGGGCTCCGGCTTTAAAAACCAGGAGTAGGAACATCCCTCTTGTCTCGCCCAGGCAGGAAAAGTCATTAGATGATTTTCCCCCTTATAAAAAGACCAAAAATCAGATCGATCTGTCGCCAGGAAGAGGGAAAAATTCTTAAATTCTAATCAAACTAAACAAAACTGTTTAAAAATCTTTCTAGGTACCTACACTTTGCCCGACACGAGAATCGAACTCAAATCCACTATTTAAAAGAAACTCTATGTAACTTTAAATATATTCTAACTTACATCTACATCTATATTAGAACCGAAACTACCACATAACCATCCTGAAAAGGTCTTCAGAGTTCAGAGGTTTCGGTCGATTTCAGTGTGGATAACCGACATTAACATTTCGAGGCTTATACGTGAGCCTGAAACATGTACAGCCTTTATATAACCTTATAAGGCTGTAATAATCGTTGAGATTACAGATCTGAAAGCCTGATTACAGGTTTTAGGGCTAATCAGGAATGTTATATCACCGTTATTCGGTTCTGGGTGAGGTTTTGTACATGATTATATATAGTCATGTGGATTCATGCCTCGTTAGTCGAGTGTGTGAGTAAGTGTAATGGCAAAGTAAGAGGTCTCGGGTTCGATTCCCGTGTTGCGGAAAGTTTTATTGAGAGTTTTTGGATTTATGAAAAGTCTTTATACACGAACTAAGCTCTAAATATGGGATATAGGATTTATGACTCCTAAAAAAATATTGTTATTTTGAATAATATCGACTGCACGGTTTGTGCGGTGCCTGAGCAATTGGCCATGCAACGTGTAGCGGATTCGATTCCCGCACGGAGTAACTGTTTGTGTGATCCACAAATTGTTGTTTTGGGTGCCATGTGCATGTGAAATTGTAAGTTTAGAGTTTTTAAACGCACATTACACAGGAAAATTAAAGGGTGGAACAGTTTAAAAAATACGATTAAACAAAAGAAGTATAATAAGTATGTGTCATAAGTATAAGTATATGTGCACCTCTGTGTGAGAATAACCCGTAACTTATATTAAAAAAAAAACTTGTACAATACCAAAATTAAATTCAGAATCCAATTACACAAACAACTACCTAATAAATAGGTATTAATTACATCAAAAATGTTACACGTTGACTTCTCAAACACGATTGTTTTACAAAATTACAATTTATTAATAGGTATATTATAAATAAATTTTAATATATAACAAATCGTTTCCTCCTTTAATTACATAACTTTAAGGGTTAAAATCCTTTGCCATTGAACCATTGGACTGGTACTCGTAACTTTGTTTGAAACTCTTGTCTTTCTTATTAAATTTCAGTTTATTTTAATTATTCATCATCGTTACAGTTGTGTAACTTCTGAAGTCTTGAATTTTTAATGTGGTTATGTTTTTTGTAAGACGAATGTTAAGAAATGGAAACATGGGAGACAGGCGTGAAGTTATATATGTATGTAGTGTTGAGAAATTAGACCCTTAATACATTAACCGTCACGTCGGATACCGGTGACCGACGCTTAACGGAGGATTTGCCTTCAACAGTTTTCTTTCAGCAATTAATGCTTTAATTGCATTTTATCATTTGTGTTGCGAGTCCCTGCATTGTTCTCGTCACGGAACAGAAAACACTAGGTTCTCGCATATGATATATTATGTACAACTAGCTGTTGCCAGCAATTTCGTTCGCGTGTCGCAGGTTCAATTCCCGCACGAAATAACTCTTTGTGTGGTTCATCGATTGTTGTTCTGGGTCTGGGTGTCATGTGTATGTTAGTGAACGCACCTGGCAATGTTTAAAATGGATTTCGAATATCTAAACCCTAAATATTCCCTATAAATAAATTGAAACCGCTCTTTTACTAAGGTAGTGTGATAATAGAGCCTAATTAACTAACCTCTACCAGTGCCTTAGTTCATGAGCTTTATATACTAAAATCCGTCGACTACAACTAGATATACAACTATTGTGATAGGAGTGAGACTTCTAACCCGTTAAGACTGAGTTCTACATCTAATTTTATCGACAAAAGTCGGGGGTCGAAGGGGTCGAATCCCTTCCCCTAAAAATTATGGCTATTTTAATATTTTTTTTACTTTTTTGATATCAAAGGTTGTACGCGTCGTAGAAAAAAACGACAAACGGTATCTAATAACCTTGGCTAACTAATTCATTACTTTTTTCATATGTTTGATAATGTTTTGGTGAGAAAAAAAATCATTTGTGAACTATTTTTACCGAAAAAATCACTATTTTTCGATATTTTCAATTAGGGGTTCAACCCCCATATCATGTTTTTTGTCGATAAAATTAGATGTAGTACTCAGCCTTAACGGGTTAGAAGTCCCACCCCTATCACATTGTATAGACTATATGATAAAACCTAATGACCTAGGAATGTAATTTCAGTGAGATCTCAGCTCATAAGCTTGTATTACCTTTATTTATTACAAGCCTTTACGCTCTGTTTTATTTTATACTTACTGTTGCCTGCGACTTCGTCCGCATAGAATAATGACTTCTGAAAGAATTCTGGCAGAAAGCGGGTTGGTGGCCAAATGCAGAAAATGGGTGTTTGAATTTTTCCTAAAGTAAAAGTAGCCTGTTGTAGTTCTTAATAGCATAAGTTAGTCCTTAGGACATCAGTTACCTGTCAATGAAAGTCCTGTCAGAATCGTGTCAGCCATTTCAGAGATTAGCTAGAACAAACAGACAAACAATAATTGAAAAAAATATTTTTTGGTGTATGAATTTTCATATTATGCATATAGGAAAAATCGGTTAATTCAATATTAAACAAAAATTTTATTTATTAGTGTTCTTTGTTATATATTCACGTATAGAGTAATATTATGTTGTTTCTTGTTAAAAGTGTTTGTTACTATGTTTGTTGTATAATCATACTAAAATTAATATTATAGGAGTGTTGTTTTGCGTTAATTGACCAATGTTTGTCATATCATTAATAGGTGGTCGAAATCGATACATAATTATTTATATTAGCCTAAATAGTTTCCAGACGCGGAGGTAAGAGAGGCGGAGTTGTACGAGGGGTACAAGGCGGCAAAGGCCGCCCTTAAAGCGGAGATCTGGCGGGCTAAAGAGGAAGCTCGCCGGGAGATGCTGGAGACTCTGAACAGAGATCCATGGGGGCGCCCCTATCGGATGGTGCGCGATAAGCTCCGCACCTGGGCTCCCCGCTGACTCAGAGTCTCCGGCCCGAGATCGTGGAAGAGGTGGTCGGCGCCTTGTTCCCTCGACTATGGAGGGGCTTCACCCCTCCATCCATGACTCCGCCCCCTGCGGTGCCTAATGCGGGCTACAGTGACGACGACGACGACATCGTTCCGGAGGTGACCGAGGCAGAAATGAGAGCGGCGGTGCGCCGGATGGGCGCCAAGAACACCGCCCCAGGACCCGATGGCCTGCATGGCAAGGCGTGGGTCCTGGCCTCGGAGGCTCTCGGGCCTCGATTAATAGGTCTCTACAGCGCATGCTTGGAGAGGGGCCAGTTCCCGCTTCAGTGGAAGACGGGAAATCTGGTCCTCGTGAAGAAGCCGGGGCGCCCTGCGGACTCTCCGTCCGCGTACCGGCCCATTGTGCTGCTCGACGAGGTGGGAAAAGTCTTCGAAAGGATAATTTCGAACCGCCTCGTCGCGCACTTGTCTGGATTTGGGCCGGACCTCGCGGACGGCCAGTTCGGCTTCCGTAGAGGGCGCTCCACGGTGGACGCCATCATGCGCGTAAGAGACCTCACGACGGGGACTGCAGTGTCCAGGGGTAAGGTCGTAGTGGCGGTGTCTCTGGACATCGCCAACGCATTCAATTCCCTACCCTGGAGCTGCATTCTGGAGGCACTCCGGTACCACCGGGTGCCTACCTATCTCCGTCGTGTTATCGAGGCCTACCTGACGGATAGGTTCGTCAGGTACCCCGGTCACCAAGGTGAATGGAATCGGCGAGAGATGTCGCGCGGTGTTCCACAGGGTTCGGTTTTAGGGCCGCTCCTGTGGAACATCGGTTACGACTGGGTGCTGCGCACCGACCTCCCAAACGGCGTCAGTGTAGTCTGTTACGCCGACGACACACTGGTGCTGGCGCACGGGAGGTCGCACCAGGCGGCGGCCAATTTAATGGCGAGAGCGGTTGCGACAGTCGTTGCAAGGATCCGGCAATTGGGACTCGAGGTGGCGCTCCACAAATCCGAGGCCATGTGCTTTCATGGCCGCGGGAACGCGCCACCTCCGGATGGGTCCCAAATAACGGCAGGAGGGGTTACCGTCGGCGTCGAGACGACGATGAAGTACCTAGGACTCGTCCTCGACAGTCGATGGAACTTCGTGGAGCACTTCCGACGTTTGGCTCCTAAGTTGGAACGGACGGGGGCTGCGCTTAAGCGGCTCCTGCCCAACCTCGGGGGGCCAAATGCCTCCTGCCGGAGGTTGTACGCGGGGATCGTGCGGTCCATGGCCCTCTACGGCGCCCCTGTGTGGGCGCCGAACCTGATGCGGCGGCCAGCTCGGGCGCTGCTCACGTCCCAGAGGGTCATGGCCATCCGGGTGATCCGCGGATATCGCACGATCTCCGGAGAGGCGGCGAACCTCCTTGCCGGATTACCGCCGTGGGATTTGGAGGCGAAAGTGCTTGCGCGCGTCTTCTGTTTGCGCGCCGACGCGCGTCGCCGGGGCGAAACTCCACTGCCGCGCCAGATTAGTGCGTGGCGGGACGAGCTCCGGCGCGATCTCATGGCGGAATGGCAGCAACGACTGTCGCAACCGAGGGCTGGGCTCGCTGTCATTGCAGCGATAAGTCCCCTCTTTGAGGAGTGGCTTGAGAGACGCCACGGCGTCCTCACCTACCGCCTGACGCAGGTGCTTACCGGGCATGGAAGTTTCGGTAGGTTCCTGTTTCTGATTGGGCGGGAGGAAACGCCCGGGTGTCATCACTGCGAGGATCGTCCTGAGGACACAGTGGAACATACGGTGGCGCTGTGCCCTGCATGGGCTGAGCACCGCCGTGTCCTCAGGGATGTAGTCGGCGACGGCGACCTCTCGCGTCCGGCATTGGTACAAGCCATGGTGCGGAGCGAGGGGGACTGGGATGCCGTCTCCTCCTTCTGCGAAGCAGTCATGCTAGCTAAGGAGGAGGCGGGGCGCGTGAGAGAACGAACCTCCTCACGCCCCAGCCGTCGCGAGAGACACTCCGGGCGTCGGGGATCGCGTGACGATCTCCGGCCACCGTAAGTGCGGGCCTGCGGACGGCGAGCAAGGGTAGTTCGCCGCCCGACCAGAACCAGACCCGTGCGTGCGGCGCGTCGCGTTCCGCGCGCGCCTCAAAGAGCCATCAGACCACCACAGATGGGGCCCAATAGGGCTGATGCCTAATCCGGAGCTGCGGACAACCTAGCGGGTTTACCGGGGCTCCGGCTCGAAAGGCAGGAGAAGGAACGGGGTGGTTTTTAGTCAGTAAGAGTCTGACACCCCCTCTCGCCTCGCCCAAGGCGAGAAAAGTCATTGGATGATTTTCCCCCTCAAAAAAAAAAAAAAAAAAAAAAAGCCTAAATAGTTATACAATAATTGTTGGCTATTATGCAATAGTGTAATTATGCAATATTTAGACTTTGTTTTTAGGTAATAAGATTTATTTTGTAATCTGGTTTTTTACACCAAATAATATTATTTTTTACCATTAACCTACAAGCTTACGTTAGTCGCTTAGAAATAATACATTCTTTTATTTTAGTAAGGTACTTTAAATGCCAATAAGGCTGATAATTAAAAACCTCTTTCTACATAACATACAATTTAATGTCAAAAATAACCACTATATACCTGCTAAGATTCCAAAATTTTGTTACATTCCTTACAACCACAGAAAAAAAACAAAAACCAACTTTAAGCACGTTCTTTTAAAATTTAAATTCAAATGTCTGCTTGCAGTAGTAAAAGTTAATTCTGGATCCTGCGAACAGGATGAATGTTTAAATAATAATACAGGATGGTATTATTTCTGCACTCCGTCTACCAAATAAATTCACATTTCTCCCCGTGTACTCGTTCGTACTAGCTAAACGAAAGATTTCCGAATGCATTTTTCATTTAAAATTCAATTTACGCTTTTTAATATTGTGCTGGATAACGCTGTGGAGTATTATATTTTGCTTTATATATACATATATTTTTTGGATTTTATGAACTAAGAAAATGCTGTATATTTGTAGTATATACGACCTTCAAACCTTTAAGAAAAGAGCGTACTCCTTTTTTAAAGACCTGCTTATCAGTTACATCAGGTGACTAGTCTGCTTGTTTGCCCCCTTTTTGAGGGGGAAATATCATCCAATGATTTCTCCCGCCTTAGGTGAGGCGAGAGGGAGTGTCAGACTCTTACTAACTAAAAACCACCCCGTTCCTACTCCTGCTATTCGAGCCGGAGCCCCGGTAAACCCGCTAGGTAGTCCGTTTCCATAAAAAAAGTATACCACACTATTTACGTTGCCTTACGCGCCGAACGCGCTCTTGTTTCGATTACTTTAAACGACAAAGCAAACTTGTAAACAAGTACAGATATAATCAGAAAGATGCATTAAAGATTCGCAGCAATTGGCGTTTCATTGTCTCTACCTACCCCCATGAGAGACAGGCGTGAGGTTATGTATGTATGTAATCCCAGACCCCACATTCTATTAAAACTTCAAAACAAATAAGTTACCAATTTAAACTTTATTTTCAAAGTCAAAAATGCCACATTGGCATATCAGAAGATCACACGTCATGCCAATAAATCAAATCTGATAATCGCACATTCGTCTGGTTAGAAAATTCAATCTTTTTGAAAACTTTACGATGTGTCTGGTGTAATATATCGCGGCCATATTGAATTAATGAGTTGGTCTGTAAACACGTCTAGTCTGGCTGTGATATGTAAACCAGATTGGTAAATTCTTCTATACTTTTTAACCGATTTCAAAAATCGGAGGTTTTCGATATGACCTATAATATAATATGTATACTTATATTTGTGCACGATTATCTCACATTTGGTTGAACCGATTTTGATGCGGTTTTCAGGTAGAATATTACCCGAAAAAAGTTATTATTAGCCGTTGCCCAGCCACAACAACAACCGTGCAGTCAACCCCTTCAAGAATTAAATAGCATAACATTACAATGTGTCTGTTTTCGGCTTTTCGCATACAGTAGTAGCACGGAGTCTGGAATTGTGCCTAGTATATAGCAATAGACTCACCCCCTATTACATGGGACTTATAACACAAATGGTGAAAAGTGGGTGTACATTGTATAGCGGCATTACGTGCCGTAATGTGCACCTCTGCCTACCTCTTCGGAAATAAAAGGCGTGACGATATGAGTTATGTTGTGTTTAATACTCTATCTCCGTCATCTTATGCAAATATACTTTTGAATTTTATATATCAAGGGATGAATTGATCAACCCTTTATATGCTCAGAATAATCTCAAGGGCCTATGTGACCCTTTGTAAGTCAATCACAATATATGTTCGGATTATGTAGGGTTAAAATCTTTATCCTCAATTTCCTACATGATTCAACAAATTTTATATTTTGTATAAACACAATTTATTTGGTCGTTGGTCTCGAAAATAGTGACTTTTGTATATAAAGTCATATGTTACCTTCGAAGTTTCTGTTTTGGGGATATTATATTTATCGTTGTATTGTAACGACTTTTTATCTCCAAAGGTGTACATTACGGCACGTAATACCACTGTACAATGTACACCCACTTTTCATTATTTGTGTTATAATTCCCATGTAGTATAGGCTCACCTCTTGAGCCTATGGCCATATACTGGGCACAATTCTAGACTCAGTGCTACTGATAAATTTTCGAAAAACCGAAAATAGCCCAGCAATACTTTGCCGGCCCGGGAATCCAACCCGAGACCCCTTGCTAGACAGTCGCACTTGCGACCGCTCGACCAAAGAGGAAGTATATTTATAACCACGAATAATAAAATTTCGTTTAGTGCAATATTTTATTTTATAAATATTGTACTTACTTCTTTTTTAGAAAAAATATATGAGTTGAGCATTTTCTAACTTTAAAAACAAACTCCAAAAAGACACTAAAGTGTCACAATCCCTTTTGAACTCTGGTAACACTTATAACAACTAATAATAGAACTCACAAACTAATAATAAGTAAACCTACATATTTTCTATTAATAAAACCAAGTGTTAAGTACTGCGTGTACAGTAAACGGTAAGCCCTGCCTACGCCCTCAGTGAAAAGAGGACACCTACGTGGTTCTAGTTTCAAATAGAAAAAGTATTTTTGGTCTAATCAAAATATCCTAAGGAAAAACTATATTAATACAGTTATTTTGGTACCTAAATACTTACGAAAAATGTTATTCGTTAAATTTAGAAATACCTACACCCTAATATATACTGTATTCTTAGTACGAATTTGCTTATGTTTAACGAAAACGAAACGAGAGCGCTTTCGGCGCTCTGATTGGCCAGCGCTAAATGAACCAACCAATCAGACCGCAGAACACCCTCTCATTTCGATCTCGTTAAACGTAAAACAAACTCGTACTAAGCCCTCTGATACCTATCGAAGAAACCGGTTGCCCAGCCACTGTCCAAACTATTCTTCTATTTTCAACATTTTATCAATCTTTTTAAAACCAAGACCCTATTTTCGACAGTGGCGCTACCACCGTGTCTACAAAACAACTAATTATTTTTTTAAACATCGCTCTACACTGTGATTTTCTTTGGATAAAAGGCGTGACGTTGAAAAAAACTAATGAAGATTTCTCTCTTGTTTCAGTTTGCTCCACCGCCGGCCTGATTTCGGAACGAGCTGATCATGACAACCGGCCGCAAAGCAAACTGAGCCTGTCAAATTATGACATAGATGTACGGAGCAAATGGACCAATAATTTCGAAAGAAAATATATAAACTACATCGAAACGGTAGATGAAGTTAAGACTAGTAATAATAACAATAACAATTATAAAGGAAATGAAATACAAATGAGAAATTTAGATATACATAGAAGTAATGTACAAAGAATGAATGCTAATTCGAAAATGAGGAATTTTGATGTGACTAAAGAACTGAGGAGAGTGAAGAGGTATGACAAGGATCCTCGGTGTGCATCCTTTAGCTACGATGATAAGGAGAAGTTTATAACACATCCCCATCCTAAGAATAGTGGGAATAATTATTATTATAATAATTCTGATTGCGTCACTAAGATTAATGGTAAGTATCAAGTTATTTATTTCAAATATAACACATTTGATTTAGTCCATCAACTTAATTTTTAGTTGTCTAGTTTTATTGATAAGCAAGTAACATATAGGACTTTTAACTACACTTAAATTAAATTTTAGATAACAGTGAGTAAAGTTAAGAGTAAAAGAGCCATGCTTCAGCACGAATTTACTTTCTATCTATGTTTATTCGCATATTATTGTATTGTGCGATGTAGGATTTGTGACGAAATCTGCCAGTCATACTCGATCATCTGCAACAAAACTTACTAATTCCTACGCTGTATTATTTTCCGACTATTCATCACTATTGAATACCGTCGCGTGTATTAGGTACTATACTGAGCAAGGGATCTCGAGTGTCTTTTCATAGTCGATTCAGACTTGCTATTGAGGTTTCGTTCTTAGAATTAATCTCAATAATACCGTATTCACTACTGTATTGTTGTTGTGTTTATTAAATTAAACGACTTGATGTGAGATGACTTGTATTTTACATTATATTACAATGTTAATTATATTAGTATATAAGTAGGTGCGACTGCACTCGCCACACACAAGAACGACAGTGGTCGTTGACCTCAGACCATAGTGACGGGGTAATGACATGAACGAATGATACTAAATTAGTGATGTAACAACTACTACGACTACCTCTTTGGTTGAATGGTCGCGAGTGCGACTGCCGTACAAGGGGTCCCGGATTCGATTCCCGGGTCGGGCAAAGTATTACTGGGCTTTTTCGGATTTTCGAAAATTTCTCGGTAGTAGCACGGAGTCTGGAATTGTGACCAGTATATGGCAATAGGCTCACCTCCTATTACATGGGACTTATAACACAAATGGTGAAAAGTGGGTGTACATTGTATAGCGGCATTACGTACCATAATGTGCACCTCTGCTTACACCTTCGGGGATAAAAGGCGTGACGTTGTGTTTGTGTGTGTGTAATACTCTGTACTGTAGTATTCAAAGAACCTAACTTCAAAACCCTTGCTAAAGCAGTCACTATTCCAAGAAAAATCTACAATTTATTTATAATTTTATTAATGGAGGACTTACAGCTAATAAAAAACAAATAAAAATAACAATGAGCACAGGTATCGTTCAGCCTGAACTCTGATCAAGTCGTCACGCGTGTGAGTACTATGTCAATTTAAAAAGATTTTATAAAGATTGGCGTTCCATTGTTTCTGCCCCCATAGGAGACAGGCATAAGGTTGTGTATGTATATGTGTTATATAAAGATATGAAAATGCAGTACCCTGCAGACAATATGATTCGAGCAAAGAGAGAAAAAAAGAAACTAATTATTTTATTGCTGCTAGCTAACTTGGCACTTTTTAACCGAATTCACACGAGTAGCAAATGGATCGAGGTCGAATTCTTTGCAAATATTGTCAAAATTTCTGCTTGCACGCACAACGAAACTGTTCTGCTCATAGTTAGATGAGGAATGGGATATCATATGTAAGGGTGTCTTTTTCGATCTCTTTGACTGGATATTGGTGTTACATTGTTCTCACATAATTGAACCAACGAAACAATGTAACCAAGAATTGTATTGTGAACCTGATTGAAAAAGAGTAACCTATGGAGTTTCTTGCTCGTTCTTCTTCATAGGAATCTACACTTTGAAACGAGTAAAAAGCTTCACTAGAGGACTGACCGACAGACAGACATTTTGTTTTTCTATATTGCAATATTTGCTTTGACTTTCAAAGGTGTATTCCCGGTATTTTAAATAAATTATTTTCACTTCAACTTTGACTTTGGCACATTGGAATTCAATTTAGATAATTGTTAAGGTTCTACATTGCCACTGAGAATTTTCGGTAAGAATAAGCAATCTGCTTGCTTCGATTAATTAATTACTATGTTTTTGAGTATACTCTACTACTAGTTTGAAGCTAAGTCGTGTATCGCGGAGTGCTTATGAATAATACAATACAAATACAAATACAAAATACAAAATAGTTTATTGTGTAAATAAAGAAATACATTACATGTTAACGTGTTTGGAGCCCCCATTTAAGCAAACAATGCCTGTATTAGGAGACTCCGCTCTTTTTACATCATTGTCGTACACATAATACTAACACAGTTAATACTATAGTGTACTGATACCTTAGGGTAAATATGCAATGTAAGTACGTTTATTATTATTTTTATTTTTGTTATAATATAGATAATCTTAAGAAATTTTAAAATATATTTATAAAGTTGCAGTTTAATTCAATTCACTCAGTAAATCCAAACATGTTTCCAGTCAATGCTTGTGCTATGTATGGCGTGATGAGCGGTATTGTAAGGTGTGTGATGTATTATGGTGTGGTGTGGTGTAGTGTAATGTAGTGTGGTGTAGTGTAGTGTGGTGAGGTGTGGTGTGGTGTGGTGTAGTGTAGTGTAGGGGTGATCTGGTGTTATGATGTTAGTGATGTGATATGAAGTGGTGTGTGTCAGTCTTGTGTGTAATGAAATGTATGGTGTAGCATGGTGTGTTTGGTTTTTTGTTATGGTATTTTATGTATAATGTATATGTTATATGTTATGGCTACTCAACGTGTTCCAGAAGCGTCTCCGTTTCCTCGTAGGTAAGTAATTTAATCCAGTCTAATATACTTATTTTACAGTCGTAGTAACTTTTATTATATATATAAACGTGTATATAAATAATGATCCTTTAGATGTCAAACAGTTACGTGAGTAAGCCGAAAAACATCATAATTAATTTAGTACGTCTCAAGAGTATGTATAATACATTTATGTACAGTATGGAGATCACTCATATGACTTAAATGAAACTACAAGTAGTACTCGTTCACAGAAGCATAATACAACTAAATATTTCAACGAAAACTGAAAATTAAAAAAAAAATTTCCAAACAAAATAAATAATTCAATCAATCAAGTATTAATTTCTATGTGAAGAGCTCCTTGTATCTTGACCACAGAAGAGCAGTAATGTTGTAGGTTGTCGAGGAATGTTACGGACATGCGGCGCGGCAGTTATTCGGCACTCCTTGCCGGAGTCTGTGTTTCCTGATGGGTGAATAGGTTGCTTATGGCCAGACGCGCTCCATCATAGACCGCATCATCACTTACCATCAGGTGAGATAGTGGCCAAACGTCGACTCATGAAATGTAAAAAAAAATTAAGCCTTATTTGTAAAGTCATATTAGCACAAATAAAATAATGCACTTTTTGGCCAGCCAAGCCAAGATGATAACAAATATGTGGTTTAAATTAAGTCATAAGAGGTTTCTCCATACAGTATATCAACAAAATTAGTCAGTTAACATGCTCAAGTCTGTATATTATACAAAATGATGGTTAAGAGTTTAAACCGACATAAAACGTATCGTCTTTATGGGGCTTAGTACGTCACTCACCACGGACCACATGTACTTGGGTGTGACAGTGTTAAACCCATGGATCATGGTACGCGGTAAAGGAAAGGAAGGCGTCGTATTTTTAGTATACTTGTAGGTTTATAAAGCTATACTGACCAGTATAAACTGACCGCTGAATGTGCGGTAGGGTCGTACAAAGCGAGAACATGATAAATTGGTTTTGTATGACTTGATGTGTTACCGTTGTATATACTTATATAGACATAATTATGTTGTATACTGGCCCTTATTACGTGAAGTGGTAGAGTTGTATAAGTTATAGATGTTAGACACTCGCTTTTTTGAGGGGAGAAAATCATCCAATGACTTCTCTCGCTATGGGCGAAGCAAGAGGGACTTGACTTTTACTGACTAATAACCACCCTGTTTCCTTTCCTGCTTTTCGAGCCAGAGCCTTGGAAACCCGCTAAGTAGTTCCAAGTTCCCTACTGGGCCCCATCTGTGGTGGTCTGATGACTCTTTGAGAGGGCGACGCGCTGGAAGGCGAAGCCCCAATGTTAGACAGAAACTGACCAGTGCCAAGAGCATGGTCTAAGCTACCGGTGGTTAGGGCTCGAGAGACAGAAACCTCCTCACAATGCGTGCCTTTTCTAAGAGAACTGCCTTCTGTATCAGGCCCTTATTATTATTATATTTAGCTCCCAAGAAAATCTCATGGATAATATTCCTACACAATATCGATAGAAATAGATTTATTAAGATAAGATTATCTCAATTCCATAAATATATGTTTTTATAGCTCTCACTAACAATAGCCCGATAAATTATGTTATTATTGGCATATAAATATTATTAGATTGGAATATTGTGTTACAAATACATGCGAATAAACATAGATAGCACACCACAGTCAACAACTGTTGGGCAGAAAGCCCGCTAGCTTTATTAGGGAACTTTTTATAACAGCAACACCACAGATGTTATAAATGCGTTGACGGCTTTTGGGGTTACAAATTTGAGGGTTGGAGATATAGGGAAGATTTGTGGGCCTGCCTACCTATTTAACCTCACTCACACAACGTAACACATTGCAAGCGTTGTTTCACGCCTCTTTTTACTGGTTCTTCACTCCGGTAACACTTAGGTATAGAAATAATATTAAGATTAACCAAATCGTGATTACTTCATTTTTCACGACAACTAAGTATAATGTTTATTTTAATGAATTGTATATGTTTTCAGCCACAACGACAGACATGGTGATACAGCTGACGTTTGTCGATGTATTCCGTATAGAGTATCATCCGGAGTGTGCTTATGACTATCTGGAGGTAAGTATTTAAGTATTCAAGTATTTAATGCATCCAAAATGTACAATATTAGGTCAGAATTATGGACCCTGTCGGGCACAGCAAGTTATAAATAAGTAAATAATATCAAAGTACCATCAGTCCTTCGAATCATCAAGGTTCCTGTAAGCATAATAGCGTGTACCTAAATGATTTAGCTTAAACTATTATTTTGGATATAGATAATGAAAACAGTCAGGACCATTTAATTCTTTATTTTATTTGAGGCACCCTACTACAGTGAACTCCACGAGCAAACCAATCAGTAAAACGGGGTGAATAGAATTCGAAGGGTGAACGGATACAGAAGAGGAGTGAATAAATATTGAGTTCTTTTTGAATTCTATTCACCCGTTTAACGGTATCACAAAAATCAGTTTTGACTTTCATTGACTTCTATCTCTTTCTTACACCAGATTCGAGACGGCTACTACGGTTACGCAGACCTCATGGGCCGGTTTTGTGGCCAAGCCTTTCCAAGGACACTGAAGACGAAAGGACCCAACGTCTGGCTGAAGTTCCACTCAGACGACACGATAGAATACGAGGGGTTTAAGATAAACATCGAATTCAAGGATGGACCGAGCCGTGAGTATGAAATATAGCTATATATTTCCTCGAATTGAGTCCATAGTTTTCCATTTTTTTCTTTTAATGTATTAAGAAATCGAAGAAATCTTGTTTATATGTAGAACAATACTGATGTCGTTCATGCCTGTTCTTACCTTTAATACCTTGTAACATACCTTACCTTATCCATAGGAAGATTTTTTCGCTAATCATACCATTAATATTAGGAATTCCATAATTGTTTGATTAGGAAATAAAGTCACAGCTGGCAAAGCAACTTCTATACCTACACATAAATCTACCCTTCATGTTATTACGAAGTTCATAATTAAATTGCCCAAATAACATAATATGTTTCCATCCTGTAATATGGAAGGATACACTAAGACTAATGCCAATCCGGAGCTGCGGACTACCTAGCGTGTTTACCGGAGCTCCGGATCAAATAGCAGAAGTAAGAACGGGGTGGTTTTTACTCAAATAGAGTCTGACACTCCCTGTCGCGTCGCCCAAGGCGGGAAAATTATTTTGATGAGTTTCTCCCTCAAAAGAAGTGTAACTTCAAAAACATCCATTCCTGTTCCTTAGCTAATAATCTTGATTATGATGAAAAACATTAAAATAATGATTCTTTTGAAACAAAATCCTCATTTATTATAACCCATCTTTGCCATAAAGAAGATAATCTTCTTTCTTCTGCCAACAGACCACATACCAGAAGAGTGCTACACGACGTTTGACGAGGACAAGTTCGGTGTGATAGACACGAAGCAAATTGACCCACTGTGCACCAGTAACTCCAACCAGGCGTTGGATGTGCTTTGGAAGATTGTCGTACCAGAAAATATGAAGGTAAGTAATAGAAAGATTTATTAATTACAGTGTCATTAGTCAGTGGAAAAGTATATAAAGAAAAGCGAATATGGCGACTGAAAAAATTTTTTATGGGATAAGCCCATAAAAGAGCTATCAGTTCACCTGATGGTAAGCAATCGGCTTCGCCCGAAACACTAGAGGCGTTGCAAGTGCGTTGCTAGCCTTTTGGCAGGGTTAAGAATTTCAGGATTGCTGGGGATTGGGGGTATTGCGAAGGGGGTAAACGGGCCTTCGATAAGCTGTTAGTTTCGTGATTTTCGTGTTAGTTTTATAAATTAATAAGTGTTGGTTAAATAGGTAGAAATGAAGATAAAAAATTATATTGAAGTTATATACGTTAGTCGTGATATGACAAAGAACGGAGTTTGTGATAGGATGACCTCTAAAAGGAAGAATGAATCCCAAAATCAATTTAAGAGGAAGAAGAAGAAAATAATAGTGAACTTAAAAACGGATGTCGCGCTCACACTATCAAATAAATTCTAGATGCCGCTAGCAAAGTTTCCACGCGCAATAGAGTGGATACATTATTCTTAACTTACTCAACTTAATATGTTTTATTTATCGCTCTTGGGCAGTAACCCTGCAGGCATAGTCAGAACAATAACAAACCGAAACAAATTATAAAAACAAATCAGATAAAAGAAAATTTTAGTTTAAAGCTTTCAAAAGGTTTTCAAAGGTTTCGAAATAATTTTATAATCGTATTTAAAATTAACGTAAAGTTTTTGTAACTGAAACTATGAATAGATGTTATTATAGTTGGTTTCTAATTCGAAAATAAAGTTTAAATTTTAGTTTAAAATTATTAACCGACTTCAAAAAAGGAGATTCTCAGTTTGACCTGTATGTATGTTCGTGCGCGATTATCTCGTGTTTGGGTAAACCGATTGTGATGTGGTTTTCAGCATAGTATTTTTCAGACCTAGAACAGGTCCTAGGTATATTATTTTGGGATATTTTATTGTATTGAAATGTCAAAATAATTTATTTTCTTCTTAAGAAACTACCCAATTATTGCGTTGTTTTATTTTCTAAGTTTTGTATTGTCTGAAGTAATGGTCTTGCTGTCTATTACAATATTACACGGGATTCATTTAGCAAAGAGGAGGCAACAAAATTTTGCTCTTTTAAAATAAATGGCGTTATGTAATGTCTTCTTCTCTGTTTCAGATTTACCTAAACTTCACACAGTACGGCTTGGCGAAGCCGAACGAGTGCAATGAGAACATTATTCAAGTGTTTGAGACAGTCCACGAGGAACTAGACTCCAAGTAAGTATTGAACCATAATCTCCACGCTTGGTAACAGGCTGGAGTCTGGAGATCACAGTTTACAAGTATTAGTTTTATCAGAAAGTGCTGCTTGATCTCTCTTAAATTTATCAGACCCATACGTAGTACATAGTTCTTACGACAACCGTGGTAAGAGTTAGGTTTTTTTTCATTTTTATGTCGACAAACGGGCAACGGCTCACCTGATGGCAGCAAACGGCACCGCTAATAGATCCGTAATAGAGGAATGGCAAGGGCTTTGGGTTTGGAGATCAGATAACCAAAATTGGAGATAACAACCCATTACTATTATTAAGCAGTTTTATTTAGCTCAACCTGGTTGTTTGTTTGGTAATTGGCATTTACTCGTAACCCCTTCCTGACGTCCAATCGATCTGGTATTTGGTTTACACTCTTAATCAAGATGACCTTGTAATATAAGCCCGTTTAAAATAAACCATATTTTGATGTATGACTTGTTATATGGTATATAATGGTATAAGATAAATGATAATTAATGATATTCATTTTTGCAAGTTGGCTATAAGACAACACGTTTACACGTCAATCTTTGAAATAGATGAGGCTTTGTCGGTGATAGCGATGAAGCGGCATTTCTTATCCGACTACTCTAAGAAGAAATGCCGAAACGATATGGATTATAATGATTAAACCTCTTTTGTTCCCACCAGGTTAGCAGAATACTGTGGCTCCGTCGCCAACTCGGTGACGACCAAGGACCGCAATGGTAACGTGATGTATGTGAGGTTGTATGTCGCGAAGGATGCTCGGAAGGACACCTCGTTCAAGGCCACTTTCAACGCGTATAGAACTTTGGATGCTAATAGTGATGGTGAGTGGGATTTTATAATTTGATGAAAATTATGTGGTTGTAGTGCCTTGTTGGTTGGATGACGTAACTAGGGATCTCGGTTAACCAAAAAAATCCCGATTTACTCATGTACGCCTTTCAGTGCCAACAAAAAAATGTTAAAGGCTATTCCTCCACTAGTATCCGACAACGTTGTCCGACATGGCGTCTAATGTGGAGAAAATCTCTACTAGTTTCAAGTCAGAGAGGGACTCTTCATCATGAGCAGCGTGTGTAGCCTACTCTCCCTTTGTGACTCGAAACTAGTAGAGTTTTTCTCCATTAATGTACGTGAGTAAACCGTAATTAGTATGTCTCACGATTCTTATTATAAAAATATGGGATCTCGGAACTGATTTGAACAAAGACTTATGAGAGTATTTTCAGGTCTTCTTAAATCTTTCAGTAACAGCACGGAGTCCAGAACAACTACCAATACACCAGACAATTATTTCATCTTCAAAACTCCAGCAATAAAAGACCTAACGTAAATAATTCTATTCTCAGATAAATGTGGTGATGATGAATTCGACTGTGAAGACAATACCTGCATCGATCTCCGTCTCCGATGTGATCATGATGCTCATTGCCGTTTGAAGGCTGATGAGGACAAGAGCAGATGTGATGTAAGTACTGCAGACCAATCTGTGTAGAGTTTAAAGCAGAAAGAAAGAGAGGAAACTTGCTTAGACCTTGGTTTCTTGCATTCCACAATGCTATGCCATAAGTTCCATTTGAGGATATAACAAACGATGGGACTGACATACACGGTGCGGTATAAAAGGCCCTAAAAATTCAAAAGAATAAAAAAAAGGATAGAACAAACAATTCATGTGGATTAATGTGATAAAAATTATCATTCTGTAAATTCGCCAGAGTTTAATCTTTTCTTGGTACGCAAAAGTTTGCTTACTTAGTAATTTGTACTTCAGACATTTCCTTTTTTCAAAAAACTATTGGTCATAACATAGAACTAAAATTCATTTTCCGTCACACCTTCGAATTACTTAGGGTCGGTTCATATCTGACGGAACATGCGTCGCGTAGCGCCAGAACAGATAAATGTATAGAAAAACACTTGACCGTTCACACTCAACCGATGATACGTTAGTGCGACCGATGATACGCTCGACGTATTTTACGTCAGATATGAACCGCCTCTAATATCTTAATTCAATAATAATAATATCTTTATTCTTCTGCAGCTGAAACAAGAGTCCACAATCAACCAGCCCCACATCATGGTGATCCTGATCATCTTCTCTCTGATCCTGTCCGGAATGAGCTTCGTGTTCATCTTCAAATGCATGAGGAAGCTGTACCAGGACCATAAGATTATCAAGGTTAGTGGAAAAAAGTCTTCTCCGAAAATGTACTTCTCAAAATTGATTTATTAGGTTATGTTTAGGTTACAGGAGTTTACTTGCAGGTTAACTTATGGGTTTCGCAAGTTGATTTATGCCTACACTCAGACTGACATGTTAATGATTACTTGATGTTAAGGAATTACAATCGCCCATGGACACCCGGTTAAATAATAGAGGCATTACAATGACTCTGAAGTCCGTCGCCTTTTAGGGGTTAGGAATTTAAGGGTTGTTGGGGAAACGGGGATTGGGAAGATTGGGAAGGGGGTAATTGGCCTCCGGTAACCTCACTCACTCAACGCAAGCGTTGTTTCACGTCGGTTTTCTGTGAGGCCGTGGTATCACTCCAGTCGAGCCGGCCCATTTGTACCGAAGTATGACTCCCCTCTTATTACCTTATTTAAACGGGAAGACTAATAGGAAATCATAATCAATAATGTTAATATTTCAAAATCTAATCACACAGGAGCACATTAGACAATCATGTGAAGATCGCCTGGACAGTTTGGTGGGAAGCCGTCTCACACTGGACCCCAAGAGGCTACAGAGGGACAGTGAGCCTCGAGTGAGTTTAGAAAGAGAAAACCACAACAATGAGATGGTCAAGAAACAGAGGAGCTTCTCTTCAAAACATAAGGTAAGCAGAGAATTAGTTTTAGTCTTGCATCATTACGGAATAAATCCAATTCGATAGTGTAGTATTCTTATAAGATACATTATTAGTTAGTTTAATTAATGGGTACAAAGTAGAAATACAATAAATTCTTCAGTAAAGGCTCAATAATAATAATATAGCAATTAAAACCTTTTAATAATACTATAACAAACTACATACTATCTAAATCATAAAACTAAATTAAATAAAATACGTATTGAGAGTTATGATGACGATGTGATGAGGGTGAGATTATGGCTAATTTTCGTGCGTATGTTTAATGTGACTGCACGGTTGGCGCAGTGGCTGGGTGACCAGCTAGCTTGCAACGTGTAGCGGGTTCGATTCCCGCACAAAGCACAAATAAAAATTTTCAAAAACAAAACAAAAAATAGTGCATCTGTTACTAGTTAGAAAAACATAGACGTACTAACAAAGGCATATACATAGTTGATAATGGATTAAGTAAATTTGTTTGCTAATTTCATCGTCGAGTATAAGGTCTTTGACTCAATCGTCCAGTTAAGCAAAGTTGATAAATGCTAATGACTTTTACGCTATCGAAAACATTCTGAAATTCCGATAATAAAAAAAATCGTTCATATACTACAACAAAAGGTTTAGTTTAGTATTATGAATATATTAATTGGTCATATGAATAGTCATTATATCGGATAACTTGCAAAGCCAGCGTTCTATTCATTTTTAAATACCTGAAAGATATGAGTTGAGCTAAGCGCAGCTACAAAAGCTTTTAAGACTAATATGATATAGTATACTTAAGCGCCTTTAGTCTATTATAATGCATTTTTCGCTCGAAGAAAGTTCATATATGAAGTATATTATGTGGTGAATATTGTTAGAAGATACATTTTGGTTTAGCTATGTCCAACAGTAGATGAAAACGGACTGATTATGATGATGATGATGATTTCTCGACAGAGAAGGCCTAATTTCTAACTAGAATTTTTCGCAAGGTTATATAAGTGCTTATATTTTAAGTGACATCAAGCTAAATGTAGACTTCATAGATACTGCAACTGAGAATTTCTGAAATGCTTGTTCAAATCACTCTAACAGCTCATAGCTAGCTTTATTTTTGAAGGGAAAATCCATCCAATGACTTCTTCCGCCTTGGATAGGGCGAGAAGAAGTCAGACTCTTACTGAGTAAAAACCACCATTCCTACTCCTGCTTTTCGAGCCGGACACCCATAAGCTCCGGGTCATACTTGGCGAAGCAATCATTATTAAAAACTTGAAATTAAATAATTTCTTTTTTACAGCAATCAAGCATAGAATCCGATTACCAAGAGACCCATTTAGATTTAGACGAAGAAATATGGAGAAGAGAAGTAGACAGCATGCCAATAGAAGAAGATGTCTCCATAGAACGAAATGGAAGGGCAAGGAAAAGTGACTTCAGTAGAAAAGAAGAATCAATGAGAAGTAGAACTAAAGAGAGTGAGGACAGTCGAGAGAAGAAAGAGATGAAAGAACATAAGAGGGAGATCAGAGATGTGTCGGTTGGAGCGCCAGATACTAAGGAGTCTGGCTGCCAGACTAGAGAGAGTCTGTTCCAAACTGATGCTCCACCTAGTTCTGATGGTAAGAGTTTTAACTAATTAAACTTAACTTTTTTATATTTATTTATGAGTTCTTAAATAATATTGTAGAGAAATTGTTGAGCAATGTAAATACTGGTTGTTTATTAGAAAGGTTATACTAAGAGACGACGACTTTTACGTCGATTAAAAAAAGATGTACTTACCTACTCTACAACCATTTACTTTTCATCAATGAGATTTTTGTTGAAAATTTCTGAAACCAAAAGGTCCAGAGATACCTGTACTATAGGTACTTGTAGATCAAACTTGAAATATTTTACTCAGCAATCCCACTTGCGACTACTCGACCAATAGCGACGAGGTAGACGACATTGTTTGTTCTTCTCCTTATCAAAGTTGGTCCCAACTTTACATCGGAGATGCAAACTTTATTTGTGTTTCCGATTTCTTTTCTCAGCAAACTCTCTCCGTAATATGGGGTATTTGCTGCAATTTTGGACCTTTTTTTATGGTATAAGCCGGTAAACGAGCAACCGGATCACCTGATGGTAAGCAATCGCCGTCGCCCATGGACACCCCAACACCACAGGCGTGTGTACAAATGCGTTGCCAGCCTTTTGGGGGAGAGGAATTTATGGGTTGTTGAAATCGGGGATTGGGAAGATTGGAGACTCTTCCCACTAAGGTCTATTAAAGAATAGCTACTTTACATTCAATATTGTTCCCTACTTCTACCCATTCAGGAGACTAAACACAACATCACATATTAAATTACAAAAAAAATCCAATTATTATTACCACTCATGAAATCATTCTGTCTACTCGAAGGTAACAAAATTAATAAACACTAATTTGCAATAAGCAAATAAATTCAATAAAAATGCCTTGAGGAGTGCCTATCATGTCTCAATTACTCACTGTTCAAGTGGCTGGCAGGATGCGTATTACTTTTTTAATATAACCTCTTTCGTGTGACGTCATCATAACAAGATGGCGGGTGTTTCGCGCCAATCGCCATATTTGATTTTTTCGGAGTGTTAAGCGATAGGATGAGAGATATGAGTTTGTATTTAGTAACCTTTCATTCAAAATATTTTCCCGAACTACCATCTTACCTAAAGCTCTCTTAAATTTTAAGTAATCCCTAAGCAACGATACTTATCAATATTTTGGTTTTAACCGACCTGTAAGTGTCACCTAATCACCTAACGGTACAGGTAAGGGATTAGTTTAGGTGCTCGTCACACTAAGAGATGGTTTTAATATTTAATTGGCTCTTAAAACATTTCCCAGAAGATTGGAGATGGTAACAAAGGCACTGTACTCTAACAAGACCACATGGCTAAACTTCATCTTTCATCAACAGCCTTAAAATGTCCACTGCTGACCAAAGGCCACTTCTCACACGGAGAAGATTTGAGCATTAATCACCACGCTTGCTCATAGCGGGTTGGCGATTCCAAACTTATAATTAGAAATTATAAGCCCAGGTTTCCTCACGATGTTTTCCTTCACCGTTTATTAGTGGTGTCTAAATAATCTTAGAAAATACATGTGACTCGGAAAAATCACATTGGTACTTGCCGTTGCCGTTGGTAGGTTTCGAGCCCTCATGCATGAGAAACGGGCGTCTTAAATCTCCGGGCCACTACGACATTAATACTCGTAAACTTGATCTTATTGCCATAATATTATGGGACTTAATCCCGGCTTCTCAATCACAGGTTCCGGTACCAACAGCCGAGGGTTCTCAACGTTTGGGTACTCCGGAGCCACCATCGTTAGGCCTTCGCCCCCAGCCACCACGAACACATCAGAGATCACCATTGAACTCCTAAAGCAAATACCTTCGCAGGAATCTAAACCATGTGAGTCTTATATGACATGCCTTGTAATTTTCCAGAAAGATTTTTTGATAGATAAATTGTCAGAATTTATGGTTTGAGGATTTGATCCTTTGGGTCTGATAAATAAATAATTGGAGTTTTTTCTGAACAACTTAAATAATCAGTCGGAATATGACTCAGTCTCGTTACTACCTCTTCTCAGAATAGTCAGAGTCTTTTTCTTCTTCTCTAATAATATCTTCTGATTTATTTCATTGCGGGATCTAAGACACTCATTCATGTCCCTGAGACGCACCAGACTTCAGTGTTCCGGTGTTTTGATGGTTGTATCTATTTATAGATACTGTACTGGAGTTGCAGCGGTTTGGGAGGTTGTGAAGGGCTTGTCCCATAAAAAAAATAGAGTATTCAGACTAGAATACCGAGCTCGTCTGGTTTAACTTTAAAATATTTACATGTAAAAGTGCTTCGGATTCTATTCTGAGAATAAATATCATTTCGTTACATCAATTTCGCTTTCTGTTTATAAAAGACTAACCTTTTATGAACTTTTAACTTTAGTGACATATTAATCAAAGTTTTGAATCAGTAACATCTTTTACCAAAACTGAATTCGATAACTACTTATTAAATGTTTTATATACTTTTTGGTAAATCAAGTTTGTCCATTTAAGTATTGAGTGAATTTCAAACTAAATCTAACTGGTTATTGATAAGGCCTGTGACTCAAGTTTTAATAGATTGCTAAGAAAATTAGTCCTTTGAAGTATGTAGGCTAAGTTAAACAGAAAACGTTTATCCAAGTTAATCTTAAGTAAAGGACTAAGTAACTAGTTAAAGGACCTCAATAATTACACGTTTTAATGGAAACCCTTTGGTTTTACATCTAGAATTTATTATATTTTGTTTTAAGGCAAGAGTTAATGACTGATGAGGTCTGCGTTAGTTTGGTTGACTGTCAAGGTTTCAAGTTCATTGATTTTTGGGGTTTTTTGGGACCAACTTCAATCTCACGTTTTTACTTAATGACTGATGATATCGGTGTGCATTAAACATTGGACTGAACTAAAGTATTGGACGGTCAACCGAACGGTTGACTATCAAGGTCATTGGTTCATTGATTTTTGGGGTTTTTTCGGATCGAGTTCAAAGTTACTTTTATTCGAAAAATTATGCAAGTTCTGATTGTAACCTCTAAACTTGTTTTTGGATAAAAATAGTAATGTAGTAGTATTATCTATAGTTACTTTTAAATTTTAATCGTCAATTTAGAGACAAAGAGATTGTTTAGGACAATGGTCACTTTCAAAGGAACATTTAGAGAGTAATTTTACTTTTAAACTTCCTAGAAATTCTACGAAAACAAAAGACAATTACAATGCCATCATCATAACGTAAAGGACTATTAATTACAATGAAACTTTTTGTTCTAATAACCGACTGTATACCCAAATCCGTGACTGTACGATTGGCGGGATGGCAGTGCAACCGGCTGCCGCGCAACGTGTAGCGGGTTCGATTCCTGCACCGAGCAACTCTTTGTGTGCTCCACAAATTGTTGTTTCGGATCTGGGTGTCATGTATCTGTGAACTTGTATATTTGTAAACGCACCCACAACACAGTGAGAAAAACCTAATGTGGGGCAACGGTTCGTTTAAAAAAATGTTGCAAAAATTCTTTTGTTGTCACAAAAATCCATTCTAACATAAATCTTTTTTTACAGTGAAGAAAATTCCTGACCGCCGTCCGATAAGCACCGAGACTACACGGTCAGCTCCTGACGTCATCATCGTGTCCAAGCCGATTCGCTGAGGGTGACCTTTGGGGCCCGCTCCATGGGCCCCAAAACCCCCTGACTCCTGGTACCCCTTAGAACCGCGAATGAGGCCAGAGGGGTCCTACCAACCGCACACTTGCCACCTCGACACGTTTTCAAAAAGCATGTCTTTCGACAATTGTGACGGTTATTACAGCCAATATTTTGATGAAAGACCAAAATTAATTTATGATTATTGTCTTAAAAGTGATTTTGAGTATAAGAAGGCCCAGACTTTGCCCAGAAACTTGGGGTCTTCAGTGGACTATAAGCCTAAAGTGTATCCCCAGAGGAGTGTGTGTTTCTACGGCCTTGATGATGAGGAAGACTGTCCGAGGCCACGGAAGACATTTGTTGTGCACGCGGATATCGAACCCCATAGATAACGTTTGTGAGAACTTTTTTAGCATTTTTTTAAATAGATAATGATAATAAGATAATAGAAAGATTTATTTTTGTTTCAGTTTGTTAATGTAAGATAATGAAATGTAGATTTTTTTTGGAAATTGTAGTTATATTTTGTTGTTTTGATTAATATTACTGTTTTACCAAAAGTTGGTCATGTTTTAGAAGGCTATTTTTCCTACCCGAAAAAGGGTCTAAAATGGTTGAAACCCCGTTAATGGCTCTCTTGGGAGCCTAAATACAGCCTATCAGAAACGATTTGGAATATGTCCCAAGAGAAAATTATATGAAAATTATAGGTACAGATACCATTACATTGAGATAGATGAAATTTCAACTTTATTCTTTTGGAATATAGTTGGAAATCTATTAACCAAAGATATTTTGGGTTAGTTTGATATGCTGGTATTTGTACATTTGTTTTTTTTTTTATTAAAATCTAAGAGAAACCATTTTATATTGTTTTAAGTTTAAATGAATTGTTTTTAAAACAACATGTTAATAATAATTTTGTAAACAAATGAACGCACAGGACTATTTGTATTGTAATGTTTTACTTCTATTACGCTCCTAACGAGCAAAGCGTGAAGTTATGTAAATATAACCAATCAACTGCCAGTATTTAAAATTATGAATAAATATGTAGAAATATTTTTGAATGTCAACAAAAGTCAGTTAAAATAAAAATTATTTTCCGAATTGTGGAAATAAATAATTTTATTGTTTTGTGTGTTTTTATATTCATGTATTAGCTTGTTTGACCAATTGATCGGAAGCCACTAAGAAGAAGAAGTCTCGAGTTCGATTCCAATTAACAGACATGGTGGTATATTACTGAAACTTTAGGGTTTCATTCATTCAACGTCACGCCCTTTATCCCCGAAGAGGTGATAGCCAGAGGGGTATATTACGGCACGTAATGCCGCTATACAATGTAATCTCACTTTTCACCATTTGTGATGTAAATCCTAGGAGGTGAGCCCCATATACTAGGCACATTTCCAGACCCCGTGCTACTACTGAGTAATTTTCGGAAAACTGAAAAAGGCCAGCAATACTTTGCCGAACCCGAAACCGGCCAACAAAGCAGTTTAGTGTTTCAATATTTCCGAAATCAGAAATTGCAACCAAAAGCATAATCAAATTCTATGCTTTGAACGGCTTGTACTGGTCACAAACAGATGACGGTGATATTGCCATGTTCTATTTGAGGCCTAAGGCCTTATTCCTGATACCAGACATGTTTTGTTGCTGAGCATTCATTTGAGCTCGATTTCGGTACAAAATTCAAAGGATGGTCAAAATTTGATCAAAGATAACAGTAATTAATAAACAGTGGCCTACGATTTTGGTCAAATCTGAGAATCCACAACAAGGCAATTTTTTATAGTAAACAATAAACGAGCTGATGTATCACCGGATGGTAAACAATCACCGCCACCCATGGACACACGAAACATCATTGGCGTTAGTTGCGAAAATTGTAAAGGGGGTAATTGAGCCTCCGGTAATCTCACTCACACAACCCAAGCGTTGTTGCACGTCGGTTTTCTGTGGTATTACTCTGGTCGAGCCGGCCCATTCGTGCCGTAGTATGGTTTTCCCACACTTTAAATATCCTATAATTTATCTACTAGGCTATTGTATTGATGAAACAAATACTCGTAATAAACAAATGTTTCTACTTCCAAAATATTTCTACATAAAATCTGAATGCAATAAAATTGTGTTAAATGAAATTAATAAATTAATTTACATATTTCGAATTGTTGAAACTATTATCTAAGATTTCTTATGTAAAAACTTAATTTTAAGATACCTAGTATTTCTTTAAAGTTGTTCGAAATACTTGAATTAGATGAATTCAGAATTCAATTTCATGAATATGTAAAATTGTGTTACATTTAAAAATTGAATATTTATTCAAAATAAAAATGAAGTTTATAAATTTTGTTAAAAGAATTGAATAATAAAATAGATTTATTTATAAATGGAATAATATTTTTAAATTTATGAATGTTTTGTTTTTTTATTTATATTGAGATACATAAAATAACACGAGTCTTCCAAAAATAAATTGTTGTATTAAAAAAAGTTTGCTTTTAGAATTGTTCTCTCAATTTATTGCCAAATATTATTTTATAAAGGTGTGTTCACAGTATTGATGTTAATAAGCCCGTAAAATATTCAAATTGTGTCGAATGCTATGAATTTTATTATACCTTTTTTTAAAGGGGGAAAAGCATCCAATGACTTCTCTAGCTTTGAATGAGGCGAGAGGGAGTGTCAGACTCTTACTGACGAAAAACCACCCCGTTCCTACTCCTGCTTTTAGAGAAATGATCAACGGTAGAATAGAATTAGTCATACGACTTGTAAAAGGCAATACGAACCTTCCATCTACTTGAACTATTGACATTTAAGTGGTCGAATATAGGCACTTCTACAAATATCACCGCCTACATTCGACCTTGGGGTCGAGCAAAGTAATATTGGATTTCTGATTCTATCAAAGTTCTTAATTATATCTCACCAGCTGTAATAGGCTCGCTGACTAATACAATGACAGTGTCATACCCGTTTTGCCCAACCTCTCTTATATTTTAAGAGACTCCTAAGCTGAGATAGGTGATACTTAACGACGTTTTGATTTTCACTTACCTATAAGTGACACATAACAGTAGTAGACAGTTGAGCGCTACTAGCAAGCTTGATAACTCCTTTAGAGTCAATAATATAACCAATAAGAGCGGCGAACGTATTTAAAAAAATATTTTGTTTCTTATTCTTTTCGTAATACATATGTATCAGATAATATAACTAAAATGAATAACAATATTAATTTTAATTAATTCGTCGTCAAATACATGTGGACACGCTTTTAATAATTTATTCAATTCAAATATAGAATAACTGTTAGTTATTTAGCCAAATAAATGAATAGACCAATTCGAATAAATCATATTTTATAAGAATCAATAATTTATAAGTGAAAATAAATGTAAATAACAATAAATGAATAAATGTAGATAAATTCTGAATAGCAAATTATTAAGATTAAACATTGTTGAATAAATTATTTTAACTAATAATGTTATTAATAATTATTAAAATTTGACAATATGTTGTTTATTATTATAAATTATGTTTTTTGGTGTAATTTATGAAAAATACCTTTTATTTAATAGAAAAAAATGGATTGCAAATTACTAAAATAAATGAAAAATCTGTAAGGTTTTCTAGAAAATATTAATTCGTTTATCAATGTTTTAAATTTATTATAAAAAGTTTAACAAAATATTTATTTTTATTTTAAACAAATTTGAATAAATTGTGTTTCTTCTCATTCCTTATTTATTTTACATGAGACTCATAAAATAACGGGTGAAAAATGGGTGTTACACACTGTGGGTGGGTGGCGACATGTAACAAATGACAGAAGTCGAACATAGCCGATCAACGAGCAAATCATCGGTTAAGGTTATAAATATCCTACGTAGCACATATGAAGTTTACATGCGAATAAACTTGGATAGAAAATCTCAATGAACAACAGTTGGGCAAAAAACCCGCCAAGCACCATCACCTCGCCTGGTCGAAGTATCCTCCTTTTCTTAGTGTAACTTTACTCTAGGTTCCTAAACACATCCTCTTGGATTAAAAACTTTTGAAGTTTTTTTTTGTAATAAACGAGCGGAGAATCATAGAAATATTATTTTATTCTTTTTTTAAATAAGCGTTGCTCCACACTATAATTTTCTCCTGTGTCGTGGGTGCGTTTACAAACATGCACATACACATGACACCCAGACCCGAAACAACAATTAGTGGATCACAGAAATAGTTGCTCTGTGCGGGAATCGAACCCGCTACACGTCGCACGACAGTCAGTTGCCCAGCCACCGCACTTACCTTGCAGTCTATATGCACTAATCCGTCCACTAAAGGTCAGAGTGAATAGGTACTTTCTAAGTCTGTGTGCTCCATCTTCGGCCACATCTTCGCTTCGCCGTTCTGACAGAAAACGGGTTGGCGGACAAACGCAGACTTATACTTATACTCAACGCTAAAAAAGCTGATGTGTTGTGCAATCCTATTAGTTAACACATTGAACGCCGTGGTGGTCACCGGTAACCGACGTTAGCGGAGGATTTGCCTTCAACAGTTTTCTATTGGCAGTCAAAGACTTAATATTTCTCCGCTTCGATACCTCACTTTCCGCTCCGATAGATAGGCAGCCTAAAGCGTAAACTATGGGTAGAAGTAATGAAAATAAATTAAGTGGCTATAACAGATGAACTCCTAATCCCCACCCTTCGAAAGTTCTATCCTAAAATAAAATGTCGCCTTACTGAGTCGACCATGTAATAAATTATTCGAGACTAATCTCCGCTCAAACTTTATAATACCTAAATTTAGTGGGACGGAAGATTCTTTGGGTGTTTTGGGTCTCATGTTTGTTCGTTCAAGTAATTCTGGTATAGAAATTAGAAATTGTCTTGTCTATAAATAGGTCCGTTATTCATAAAAGATTGATGAATTTGGCCATTCAAAATATGAATAACAATTACGAAAAACAAACCTTAATTTCTTTTGTTTAATGTTTGAATTGGGTTAAAGTATTATTGAGTTACTTATTTAGTAAACACTTAGTTCTTAAGTTGGGTTTGAGGTTGCTTTTCCACCAGAGATTTGCTATGTAGCTATGCTACGAAGATGTAATAGCTAAGCTGTGAAAATATGTGACCGTTTTCACTTATACTAAGCTATGTAGATATGCGATGTATCGATAGTAGGGAAACCATCCATAGTAGGTACACATCCGTACAAACTATGGAGTCCATCTTTTGATGAAAACAAGGCGTGATAATCATCTTCACGCCTTTTATCCCCGAAGGGGTAGGCAGAGGTGCACATTACGGCACGTAATGCCACTGTACAATGTTTACCCACTTTTCACCATTTGTGTTATAAGTCCCATGTAATAGGGGTTGAGCCTATTGCGTGATAATCATATTAAACACATTAACACTTTCAAGGTGTGTAAGGATTAATATGTAACCACTTAACCACTCTACCTATCACTACATAGTATAAAACAAAGTCGCTTTCTCTGTCCCTATGTCCCTTTGTATGCTTAAATCTTTAAAACTACGCAACGGATTTTGATGCGGTTTTTTTAATAGATAGATTGCCATTCAAGAGGAAGGTTTATATGTATAAGACATGCATAAAATATCACCATGGCACCCATGCGAAGCTGGGGCAGGTCGCTAGTTATATTATACCTATAAAATTATTTAACAACCAATCGTGTAAAAGGAATGCAAAGCCTCGAAATTCGATTTACACAACTCAAGTTCAAATTAATTGAATAATAAGACTTCAAAAAGGCTACCGTAGCGCAAGTAGTGGGGTGAGGACAACGCGTAAAATTATTGTCAGCCAATCAGAGAGTTCTAAGTTTTAAATTCAATTTTGCGTTCGCAAATGCGTTTTAATCAAGACAAATTTGGTTTGTGATGGTCTATAGTCTAAAGCTATTTGGTATATTGTGTTTGTATTAACTTTTGTACGCGTACAAAGTTTAATTTTTGCTTAAGAGATTTAATAAGACCATGTTTGAAGAATGGTTTTAAGAGAAAGTGGGTCAACTCTGTGTTATATTGAGCTACTCTGTTGAGCGCTAGGATTGTGTTCATTTTTAAAATTGGATTAAGAAATTAATGAGATTTCATTAATTAGTAATATTAAGTGAAAATAATATTCATTTTAACTCACTCATTTCTATATTTGACTGCATGATTGACGCTGTGCAGTGGCTGGGCAACCGGCTGCCGAGAGACGGGTAGAGGTTTCAATTCCTGCACGGAGCAACAACTCTACATACAACTCTTTATGTGATCCACGAATTGTTGCTTCTGGTTTGGGTGTCATGTATATGTGTAATAATATGCTTGCATCCACAACACAAGAGAAAGTCCAAGGAAAAGGCAACGATTCCTAAAAAAAAAAAAAAAAAAAATTTGCATTCTAGATTTATTATTTATTAATATAATTAACTTCGTAGGATTGATTGCTAGATGCTTGCAAACCCTCGCATAAAAACAGTTGTAGAAGGAAAATCCTATCAAAATATAACGCACAATGGTTGAACAGAAACACATTTCATTACTCTAATTCTTTCAAGAAACTCAAAAATCCACATCAGGTCTTGCTTGAGTAGTTCCAAACGAGGTTTGCACACCGCACATCAAGCTACACCACACACCCAATAGTAATTTCAACTTAAATACTATTGGGTTAAAATCGAAAATCGGTTGAAGAAGTTTGATGGATTAGGGTAGCTTGATATGCTGGTTTGCACCAATTTTGACTTCCCAAGTGAAATTAAAACTTCGTTGGAAATGTTTGAAGGAACGATTACAAATGGACAGACTGACGGACGAAGGGGAATGTAGAATATTCGACAGTTATTTTCTTTGTCGAATTTTCTAAATAACTTTTGACTGGGGTGTACACCATTTTGTTATTGTTTTAAAATTTGGCTTTTATTTTTTTTTCGTTGTTAAGGGTTGTAAATGACAAACGGTGAAGGTAAAGATCGTGAGGAAACCTGAGCTTATAATTTCTAATTATAAGTTTGAAATCGCCAACCCGCATTAAGCAAGCGATTGTTTTTGATTCATTAATATTTTTCCTTTTAAAATGATATAAGTTTTATAGGCGTTCCAAAATAGAAACACAATTTATTTGAATTTGGTTTTTAAAAATAATATAATTTTCAAAGGAATAATATAATTATATGAGTAATGTACACTTTGTATTAAATTTTCCATATAAAAGAATTGCTTTTCTCTAATTTATACATATATTTTACTAGCTGGCCCGGAAAACTAAGGGCCGCTTCAAACGTCTTTTTCTCACCTTTTATACCTTCCCTTTACTTAATAACCCGCAAATAATTCAAGACCATAATTTGCCAAATGAGCCCAGCCGTTCTCGAGTTTTAGAGAGACTAACGAACAGCAATTGTTTTTTATATAAGGTGTTCTAAAATTATCTGCCACGGCTTTAATGGGAGGTAGTGTTGTGTTTGAAGATTACAATAGTGAAGAAATTTTTCCCATTAAAGCCGTGGCAGACATTTTTAAAGCTCCTTATATATGTTAGATATTTTAATGTAAATGAATGATTTTGTGTTGTATAAGTTTACAGAATATAATATATTATGTATTGGTAAATAGTGTAAATAAAATGTAAATAAACTTTATAAATTGTTAAATTTGTAAGTTAATAAATTGTAAGAGAGTTTTCTTAATTATTTTGTTTTATTTGTAATATTCCCTTTTAGACCTATTTTTTTCTTGGTTATTTTGATTAACACATTAAACGCCATGGGGGCTAAAAATTTTTGATGGCATTCAAATTCTAAGTGGAGAATCTTGGTTGAAAAGGTCCTTGGTTCGATCCCAAGCTATTGTAATAGAATGTATTATTCGATGTTTGAAAATTATGTCTATAACTTTCGTGTTGCTATGTTTTTTATTGATAATTGATTCGAGTAATCATGACTGACTAGTCAAGAATTCAGGTTTGATTCCTGGATCGCAAACAAATTTTTTGTCACAAAATTCTCAATGATAGCACTGAATTTTACATTTTTATACCCAAGAAAAGATATACGTTATCACTCTTTATAACATAGATGTAATATAAAGTAGCTACCATATAACTCTACTTACCCCCATAAAAAACAAAACTGTTATATTCCCCGTAAAACCCACATATCATAAGACATTGCATGTCCCATAAATCTATGGTAACCGACTCTCTACCGTAATACTGTCCCATACGTTTACATCATTGTAAATTGTACAACAACACTCTTGTATTATGGTGTAATTTACAATGTTATGTTTTTTAGGTTAGGAAGTATTGCTAGAGGTTTTGTTCATAAATCGTTTTTATTAATAATGTTTTTGAGTCCATTTTTGATTGGTTTGTTGATCGAGTTAATGAGCGGGTGTTAAGTATGAGGTTTGGAGTTTAATTCTCAAAAATCAAAGAGTGTTATGAAATTTGTATGGTGAAATTCTAAACTATAATTCAGTACAGTTTATCTCTACCTATACCCACATAGAATAAAAAGGATGATGGTTTTTGAATTTGAATTTGTTTTTATCGAATAAGCCGGTAAACGAGAAGACGGATCACCTGATGGTAAGCAATCGCCGCCTTCTTGGTCAATTTAAAAATATAAATAACTTTGACTTTGACTTTATTACAAATCTTTTCTACGCCACTCTCTTTCCATCTCTGTGGTATGAAAAGTCGTGATAATACACCGTTAACGTAGCGGTAGGTATTCTATCATATTCACATTAAAATGCATCGTGTGTACGTTTGGGAAAATTGCAAACTATAAATATTTCCAGCTAACCTCGCGTTGCAATATCTTTCAACTTTCACGTTTAGAATTTTAAAATTTTCATCCTTTAGTTTCTCTCAAAACATTTGAACTAACTTCGTGCAGGAAGAAGGAAACGTTTATTTTGTGTCGCAACTCATGGCGCTCTTAGGGTGTTATCACACCTATCGATCGACATCGACCAATCCATTCCACTATCGATGGACTGTGTCTATCGGCTATCGATCGATCGACAAATCCATTCTACCATCGCTCGATTGGTGTGGTAGCACCCTTAAGCGAGCTAGCGAGTCAGGTTTGGAACATTATTAAAGTTTTTCTAATCTCTTTGCAATATACAATTGCCCCGGTTCAGTTTCTAGCTGGATTTAAGTGAAGGAGGTGAGAAGGAGAGGTGGGGTAAAGTTTTCTAATATAAAAGAGCAAGCAAAATTTAGGCAATCCACTGGGGTCGAATATTAGTTAAGAGTGCAACTGCGGAGTTTTTAATCGGCTAAATAATATGTTTAGAAGACTTTTTAGTCTCGGGTTCAATTTAGCTTCCAACTAAGCATATTTTGTTCTAAATTAATATTTTTATGTGTTTTAAATCTAATAACTTTTAACCTAGGTACTATATTTTATTATTACCTCATAAAACACGTCGTAATATGTTTAAGACAATATACCAATAGCGCAGTAAGCAGCTAATGAAGAGTTACACCTTCATAAATAACGATGCAACGCGTTGTGGTAGCAGCATTTTAAAAACTAATAAGAATCTTACTACTATACTCAGAGTAACTTAATGATTACTTAAAACTTAGTACCAATTTTGTATCGAAAACAATTGCTAAGGACTAGGTTAAGTAAAGTCAAAGTCAAAATTATTTGTTTCAATTAGACCTGGAAGGCACTTTTGAACGTCAAAGCAAATATAATAATATTAATAACGTCTGTCTGTCGGTCAGTCCTCTAGTGAAGCTATTTGCTCGTTCCAAAGTGTAGATTCCTATGGAGAAGAACGAGGTTACTCTTTTTGTATCAGATTCACAATACCATTCTTGGTTACATTGTTATAAAGTTACAATGACTGTATGTTTGTGACTCAATCATGTCAAAACGGCTGAAGGGATCGGAATGAAATTTGGAACAGGGGTAGATAATAATACAGGAATAACACATTTTGCTGAAAGTTCGTTTTCTAACATACATACTGAAAAGTAAGCGTTAATACATACATCCCCATCGTTACATATGTAAATATATTTATATGTATTTAATAACATAAGTGAGGAAGCATTGAACTAACTTTGAATACACCTCAACCCAACCCCTTGGGGAAATAAAAGGCTTAAAATTAACTCGACACAAGTTAAAAGCAAGCAGTAGTTAATTTAATTTACTACATCGGAGTTAATTTAACCCAGTTAACACCTGGTTATTATGTAACGGTTTTAACTACTTTCAGACGTAGTTCGCAGTTTATGGGTTAAGGCTGCTTTTCCACCAGAGATGTGCTATGTAGATATGCTATTTATTTATTTAAGGTCGACTAACAATTGTTTACACTTTACAATTTTTTTAAATACATAACACATTACATTCATAAGTGTAACAGTCACTTAAAAGATGTAATAGCTGAACTGTGAAACAATGTGACCGTTTTAACTGATACTAAGCTATGTAGCTGTGCGAGTAAGATGTATATAATATATGTATCGTTAGTAGGGAAGCCATCCATAGAACACATCCATAGAACGCATTTTTCCATATAAACATATAGCGTTCCAATGAATATGATTGGTGGAAGCCAAACGCATCCACAGCAACGTAGCATAGCACATCTCTGGTGGAAAGCACCCTTAACATGTAGCTGCTAATAGTCAAATTATGTTCAGTTTAATTTGTTTAACTGCATAAAGTTTAACATTTTGAAGTTCGACTTTTGGATGTAGTCTGGTAGCATGACTATTGAGCAAAGCGATAAGCAGCATTACGCGACACACGACGCGGCGATCATCGCGGAATGCTGCTCATGAATATGAGCCTCTAGCACGGCTTGAAACTAGTCCAATTCCTCGTCAAACAGTTACGTGAGTAAGCTGATAACATAATAATTAATTTAGTATGTCTCACGAAAGTTATGATACAATTACAATTTTTATAACTCATTCATGTATAAGCACTCCATATTTTGTAGGTCATTCTAATAAAAATGATGAAGTAAAAATTCAGTATTCACAAAAACTACCCCTTGAGGGGACATAAAACCTAGTACATAAAAACTCATAAAAACTAAAGCAGGACCTTATCTAGAATAACGGGACCTGTCTCGAAATAACGTAAACGGGTTATTTAAAAACTTATTTTCGTTTTTAAACGGTTTAATCTGGTAATATTCGTTTAGAAGGGACGTTATACTGTTGTTACGTGCGGTAGGGAGAGCTGTTACATTATTATATTATATGATAACTCGCTTGGGAACTAAATATTATGATTTACGGCATCATTATGTTGATGGGATGTTTTTGGAATTTATGAGCCCTTTTTTAGTGGTGAAAATGATAGGCCGTAGTAGTAAAATGTAGGAAGAACTAGCAGTGAAAGTTATAGAGAGTAAGCTATATTATGTAAACAAAGAAAAATGTTGACTTAATTATAGTTTTAATCACTAATTCTGATTTCTTTTAAAGCATTAACTGCCGAAAGAAAACCGTTGAAGGCAAATCCTTAGCTAAGCGTCGATCATTTTTGTAATTTTTTTATTTATTGTATAGAAGACAAACCAGCAGGTGGATCACCCGAAACACCAAAGGAGTCAGAGCCTATTAAAAGGAATTCGAATTTAAATCGATATGTCTGTCATATCATTAATTCATCTTACCTGATGCATACTTAGGAATCGAACCCAATATTACTTTCTACAAGATTGTAGAGTGTATACAAGATACACAAGATTGTAGTGTGAATTATTGTGTGTTGTTCAAAAGCAAATGGGTCAAGTAATTCCTTGACCAACCTCAAAACTCATACATTCACCATAACCCCTGCTGACCCCACAAAACATAGCTAAAACAAACAAACAAACGAACGAACGAACGTGAATCACCTGACTGCAGCAATTAGTGTCGCGACACACTACAGCGACACTCGTCGTGTCGCGAGAGTAGACACTCGTCTAATTAGAGGACAGATTCCATGCTCCGGTGTGGTGACCAGAGTTTTGGAGGTTGGTGGGATATAATGGGACTTTTAGAGATGGTTTGAATTGTGTAAGTGATTTATGTATAAATTTTAATAACTCACAGAAATAGGTAAACATGGTAAATATCCCGTTTCAATGTCTAATACTAGTTTTAGTGACTATGTCAGTTTAAAAACTTATTTTTGTTTGATGAAAATTATTATAATTACATTTAATAATAGTAAAGAATGTATGTCAAAGTCAAAGTCAACATTATTTATTTTATATAGACCGGGAAGGCACTTTCGAACGTTTAAGCAAATATGTCTGTCTATCGGTCAATCCTCTAGTGAAGCTATTTGCTCGTTCCAAAGAGTAGATTTCTATGGAGAAGAACGAGCAAGAAACTCCATAGGTTACTCTTTTTCAATCAGATTCACAATACAATACTTGGTTACATGCGCGGCTGCCTGTCCTTTGTTGAAGTTTTCTCCAGTTGTGATTGTTAACGCCTTTGAATCACATAATTTGTGATACAAAAAGTGTCTACCAATATATGTATTCATACACATATAGTGTAGTCCGTTTAGTACGACTTCGCATATAGCGACCGACCGTTTTTAGCGACGAAAGTTTAGGCATTTGTTTGGTTTTAGTATAAACTTGCATAAATAGACATTCGTTTATTACGACTCCGGTTACAACGACCATCCGCTTTTAACGACCGAATTTCACAAATAATTGTCCGGTTACAACGACACAACGACGAGCGTTGCCGTGTTTACAAATAATTCATAGAAAATAATGAAATAAATGAATAGCTATCTCAACTATCGCCCCGCGCGACGCCTCTGATTGGAAATTGACTGTTTATTTTATGGCAGTACGAATTAGTAGGTAAATCCAAGTGACGCGATAAAACGCGAATAAAACCAGAAAACAAACAAAAATTTCAGACTTTTTGCATTAAATGTAAAGTTGTTAGAACAGATTTACACTTACATATAAGAAAGCGGTACATTATGTACCTACGTACATTACACATCCTTACATAATTTGAATCTCGCTAAAACTCGAAAAAGGCTGGATCGATTTGGTTATATTTATTTGTTAAACTCCAGGGAAGGTTTAAAAGGTGTGAAAATAATGTTTGAGGCGGTACGAAGTTTGCCGGGTCCGCTAATAAATAACTATTTTGATTAAAATGAATTTTCTTTTATCTGTTCATCACCGGGCATTTAACTGTAATATATATCTGTTATATAAAAACAATTTTTTCTGTTCGTTTAATACGACTTCCGGTTAGTACGACGTAATGTCACCGGTCCCTTGGCAGTCGTTATAACCGGATTCTACTGTATTAACCTTAAAATCTTCTCTGTAGTTTGAACTGGGAGATTTGATCAAACTGTCAAGTCCTTTCAAGACCCTTCCTAATCTATCTCACTAAATTTAATATCTAAACAGGAACCAAATTTACGCCCAACGAGCAAAACAAACAAGATAACCCCTCTTCACAGGAAAACAATAGAAAATATCCCACAACTTCACAACTTATGCCCACACTACACTAGACACAAACGAGCGATCAAAACAGCTTAAGCCGTCGCTAAGAACATTTCATTTGTGCCAAGAACAAGACTTGTGTGGTCGACTGTACCCGACTGTCTGTACCACAGACCTCAAGTAGATAGCTTTATAACTAAGACTATGTTGTTGGCCCACAAATCATGTCTGCCATGGCTGCGTGCTCCAGAGAAGGGTTTTTTTTAAGGGGGGAAAATCATCCAATGACTTCTCCCGCCTTGGGCGAGGCGAAAGGGAGTGTCAGCCTCTTACTGACTAAAAACTACCCCGTTCCTACTCCTGCTTTTCGAGCCGGAGGTTAACCCGCTAGGTAGTCCGCAGCTCTGATCCAGAGAAAGGCCTTCTGCTGGAACTGGCCCCCACATAGTGCTGGTGGGCTGATCCAGAAAGGCCAGTGTAATATAATGAAGGATATTGTATATACTTAGATGTCAGACTGTACTGTTGGCGCAGGGGCTGGACAACTGGCTGCTGCGCAACCGGTAGCAGATTCAATTCCCGTTCGAAAGAACTTTTAGTGTGATCCACAAATTGTTGTTTCGGATCTGGGTGTTATGTGTATGTGAACTTGTATGTTTGTAAACGAATTAATAACATAGGAGAAGATCCTAGTGAAGCAAAATATAAAAGTAGAAAGAAGTATAGGTAATGTTATTAAGTATTTTGTGTTTTTAATGATAATCCTAGTTTATTTTATTAAAAGGCCTTTAAATAAAATCCTATCTCTCATACCCTTTGAGAGTCAGACTGAAGTAAGTTTAGAATCCAGTTTCCACTCCCAAGTACCTTGAACTCAATATTGCATACGACACTCAGTAACAAAGTCGTACGGAGCCCGTACGACATAGAGATCCCGTTAAAGAGTGTCTTTGACACACCGGGAACCGATTGCCACGAGATGGAATACGAATCTGCAGTGCTATTCTGAAACTTCATTCTGCAACGTCATTTCTGAGTGCCTCGTGTGTTTGTTTTACGTTAACACTATAGAATCGTTTATGACGCTCTCTGATTTGTTGCTTCAAGTTAAACGACCAATCAGGGGGCCTTTTTATGCCGTTTTGTATAAGCCGATAAACGAGCAGCCGGTCACTAGATGGTAAGCAATCGCCGCCCATGGACACTTGAAACACTAGAAGCGTTACAAGTGCGTTGCCGGCCTTTTGGGGTTAGGAATTTAAGGGTTGTTGGGGAATCGGGGATTGGGGAGGGGGTAATTGGGCCTCCCGGTATCCTTACTCACACAACAAAATACAACGTAAGCGTTGTTGCACGTCGGTTTTCAATAACTCCAGTCGAGCCGGCCCATTCGTGCCGAAACATGGCTCTCCCACACTTAAAAAAACCTAGGGCTAGACGCGGCAACGTTTAACGTAAAAATAAGTCACACTTACAGCTCTAAATCGGCGATAAGGTAAAAGTTTTATATTCTGTAAATACTATTGCCGATTGCAATAAGGTAAAAGTTTTATATTCTGTAAATACATATATTATTAGTCATTTTGAGTCTTGACATTCACCATTTTCAGAATAGCACTACTGGATCGGAATTTCTGGATTCAGAAAGATAGGATACATTTTGGCACTATATCGCTTCCTAAATTGAGTGTCTAACTCCTATATATATAGAGTTTAGAATCCCGCGCTTGCGATCTGAATTGCAAATTAGGATTCGCTTTAGTGCCGTGTTTTGGCAGGATATTAGTAATAGACTTTGCTGCTATTTTGATTTTTCGAACCTAGTTTATAGTTTTCTGGTTTATAGGTTCTAACCTAGTTTCAACAGTTTGCACAAGGAAGCTTAAAACGAAGCGCTCCGTGCGAGTAGGTGGGATATCTACCATGAACCGATGGCGCTGGTTTTTAAAGGTGGAAAATCATGTAAGTTATTAGTTCTCCCGCCTTGGGCGACATGAAAGGGAGTCTCAGACTCTTACTGACTAAAAACCATCCCGCTCCTAAACTCCTAATTTTCAAACAACCAACCAACATTAAGAATTAGAAATAAACCCGCCAGGCAGTCTGCAGTTTCAGAATTATCTTGTAATACAGTTATCAAAAGAACTAGGGGTAATCAAGTTTTAAAATTCTCCCGCACATTCACCGAAAAAAACCGAAATGCTTCCAACTTTGCGCCTGATTTCGGTGCTTTAAACCTTTATCAATATGATTTCCATATCTTCTATCCTACCTCTAAAAATCCTTTCACATCAATTCAATATCCAAGCAGCTTGTAACAAATCCTTTTCAAAAATATACAATTTCAAACACAACTGCATTGTAGCATCCTTTCAATATTATTTTAAACTCGGTCCGCCATTTTAGTCTGATGCAGAAATGATATTGCAGCGAAATTGATGTTGTGATCGTTGAGAGAACAATGTGAAAACGATTGCTTGTCTGGTTGTGTTGTTTGATTAAACATATTATATTTCTATAAATGAAGCGAGAAGCTAGAAGTTATATGTTTACCAAAATAGCCCAATCTGTGAAAACTGTAACAGATTTTCAACTTTCATACTTACCTACATATATACAGAGATACATATGTTATGCTACGTTGCTGTTGTTGGTTTTAGCAGTTATGTTACAAGTCTTACTTATGACTTTGTGCTATTGCTGATATCTTCTTGAAAATCAAAATATAACCAATAATAAATAAGTTAGCTTTACGTATAAGAGCGCCTTTTGGCGCTCCGATTGGTTAGTTTATTCATACCAGCAAATCAAAGCACTGAACGCGCTATCGTTTTCATTATCATAATGCAGACTCGTACTATGGGCACATAACCTTTGTGTAGCAGCCACGATTTGTAAACTAAACCCCATCGACAACTTACTGAAAATAGATGAAACAAACACCAGTCTAAAAATGACAATACCTCTCTCACAAAAGGTCCTACATATTTGAATAATGAAGAAAATAAACCTAAATAAATACGATTCAAAATTGAATTCAAAGATTTGAAAGGGAATAGAAACAAATATGGCACGTTCGTTTTATGTAACCGAAAATAACAAGCTCAAGTCTGTAACAATAGTATCAAAGGTATAATGGAAATATACTGACTGACAATTCTAAAAAATATTTACATGTAGCGATTCTACAGCAGCAGCAGGTCATGTAATCATATTTCTTAGTGTTTCTCCACACGAATCTAATTTTGGAACAAGCACCTAGCTTCCCTGGGAACATGAGCATCATCGTCATGTGAATAAAAAATCTTCCACTGCTGAACGTAGACCACTATATGAGGTCCAAACTGGATGAATGGAAATTACCTCATCCTTTTTTTTGTGTGGAGGAAATCAATTCAATGACTTCTCCCGAGACGGGCGAGACGAGACAGGGAGTGTCAGATGCTTACTGACTAAAAAAAACACGCCGTTCCTACTCCTCCTTTTCGAGCCGGAGCCCCAGTAAACCCGCTAGGTAGTCCGCAGCTCCGGATCAAGCACCGGCCCTACTGGGCCCCATCTGTGATGGTCTGATGGCTCTTTGAGGGGCGCATGGGAACTACCTGCATCCTGCACCAACATGTCGACTATCCACCTCGTAGTTGGATGTAAACGACAGTAAACTTGAAAAAGAAATAATAATTGTAAGCATGACGAGCCGTCAAACGAACTAAACAGTCGATACCGACGTATCAACCGATCAGATCACAAAAGTCGTGTCGTCGAGTCGTCCCATATAAATTGGCCCAGACACGTTTTTGTCTAGACATCTTTTGTTTTGAACAGATCGGAAGTCAAAGGAAGATTCTTTGTCTTAACAACTGTTTTATTTTTTATTGGAAGCCTGTGGTTTAATGACTTTCGATGTCTGTTTTTGAGAATATCTGTATACTAACTTTTCACTCATCAATCGATGTTCCATACTTTTGTGTATCCTTTAAGATGAGAATTAAGTAGCATTATACTCGTGCTTTGTCCTCAAGATTAGTAACCTGAAATACTTTAATACACATGTAGCACTAAATCGTCGGAGCTGTGGACTACCTAGCGGGTTTACCGGGGCTCCGGCTTGAAAAGCAGGAGTAGGAACGGGGTGATTTTTAGTCAGTAAGAGTCTGACACTCCCTCCCGCCTCGCCCAAGGCGAGAGAAATCATTGGATGATTTTCCCCACTCAAAAAAAAAGCACTAAATCGTGAATAAGCACTTCGTATAATTATGTTAGAACGTCACTTACAGGTAAATTCGTTTAATCATTAATCATGCCAGGATCGTGTCACAAAGCATTCTATTGTATCCGGAGCTAGCACTGCCTAGCGAGTTTAACAAGTAACATTATCACAATGATTGTATGTCAGTGTGATCTTGTTATAATTTTATTATAACTTTCGTGAGACATACTAAATTAATTATTATGTTGTCGGCTTACTCACGTAACTGTTTGACGAGGAACTCAAGTAGTTTCGACATTCCGAGACAATCGCCGCGTAATGCTGCTCATGAATATGAGCCACTAAAGCCGGGTCCAGACGAGTGTAACGTGTAATGTAATCCACCGTGTAATGTAACACGAATTCTACGTGTGGACGGCAGTACGAGCATTACATGTAACACTCGCGCTGAAGAATTCGTGTTACATTACACGGTGGATTACATTACACGTTACACTCGTCTGGACCCGGCTTAACATGGCTTGAAACTAGTCGAGTTCCTCGTCAAACAGTTACGTGAATAAGCCGATAATATAATAATTAAGTGATATTGTTACTTTATAAAATGGCAAATCGGTAGACAATCTCATCTATCTCTAAGCCAAACTCTCACCAAAACCAATTCAGTAATTTAGGAGTAAGTATACAACAAACAAACTCATTCCCAAATCGATTTTTCATAAGCTAAAAAACCAAAAGCCTGGTGAGTCTGTGAACAAATTTTACGAAAGGCATTCATTGAAAATCCAGCTTCAGTATCGTGACAGGTTTAATGTTGATAGCTTACAGGATTCAGTGTTCAGTGGTTGCTGTAAAAGCGAACTGAAGATTGACATGACTAACAGACGGTTTGTGGGGGACTGGGGGATAAGGTAGTGACGTTTAAGTTACGTACTGGAAGTGATTTTCTAGACGGTACATTTTAAATATAGTTTCTTTTAAAATGCTTAATGTTATATTATATGGATGGACACTTGAAATACCAGAGGCGTTACGAATGTGTTGCTGATTTTTTAGGGGTTAGGAATTTGAGGGTTGTTGGGATAATAGTTGGATTGGAAAGAAGCGTAATTGGGCGTCCGTTAACCTCACTCACACGACGAAACACAACGTAAGCGTTGTTATCACGTCGGTTTTCTGTGAGGTCGTATTGTATTCAAGCCGGCCCATTCGTGCCGAACCATGAGTCTCCCACACTTGAATTGTGCTTAAAAGTTTGTCTCCAAAAATTGGTACTACTAACACACTTTTTTGCTGGAAACCATCCCTGATCAGGCCGCTTGCAACAGTATCGAAATATTGAAAACTCACAGAAATAAATAAACATGCTAAATATTCCTTTTTGAGTTCTAATGATATTACTGACACAGTACCGTACTGGATTAGTGTGTTAATAGTTCTATTTTTAAGGCAAATTTGAGATGACAATTTACATATAATTATGTATTTCAAGTCACATCTAGTATCTGCAACGTACCTGTGTCCATGTCGGAACTGTGTGTATTCAAGCTATTGTATTCACGCGACGCGGCTCGGCTTTGTCAGCGATGCGGGTAGTGAGACTTGTAAGTTGACGTGAACGTACAAACGTACACAATAACGTAACGAGTGTTTAAGTTATTTCTACATTATACCTTGATTTTATGTTATAATATATTTATTTTATAAAGATACTTTTTTTCGTAAAATGCGTCGGAATAATAAAGGAACTATCTTTAGTCAAAGGCGGCGCGAGCGGCGGTCTAGTCGGGTAATATTCTTAAAACTTTCTCCTAAGTCGTAATAGAAATCGTAATACCATCGAATACAATTAGAGCGTACCACTTTATTTTCCAAAAACAAATTTCCTTTCCTAGAAAATCCAAGTTTCATCAAAATCATATAACCTGAAACATTTTTACTAAATCACATTCTACGCGTTATGAGCTGCTCGTAGCGCTGAAAGCCGGCTTTGGTGAACTAATTTATTTAATACGCTACTACGAGACCTACAAAAGCGTAGCAGGTCGGCTACGCTTGCTACGAGCGTAGTAAGTCGGCTACGCTTGCTACGCGCGTAGCAAATCCGTAGCAAATCTGTTTTAATGTACTAAAATATCTTTTGATTAAAGTCCTTTTAGTGTAGAGTAAAAATGTAATAAAGAATGATTTTTTAATTACTTAAAAATAAAATAAGCACATAAAAATGTTGATAATGTGCCATAAAAGCTGATAGGAGTCGATAAAGCACGATTTTTACATCAGACTTCGGTGTTCAATATGTAATTATGTGTAAAAATTGAAATTAAAATAAAGTATAATTATATTTCATGAAGTTGGTGGGACTTTTACACTGAAGACGGTTTTATTTTAATTCGAGACTGTGACTGTGTTTCAGTAATAACTGAGAAATTTTCAAAAAGCCAAAAATGCCCCAATGATGCTTTACTCAATCGGGGAACAATCACTCGGCATTTCAACTTGCAACCACTATGTAGGTATAATACTCACTAAATAGTCAGTGTGAGAGAGTCATGCTTCGGCACGAATGGGCCGACTCGACCGGAGTGATACCACGGCCTCACAGAAAATCGACGTGAAACAATGCTTGCGTTATATTTCGTTGTGTGAGTGCGGTTACCGAAGGCCCAAAGGGCAACGCACTTGTAACGTTTCGGGTGCTTCAAATGTCCATAGGCGGCGGGGAATGCTTACCATCAGGTGATACGTATGCTCGTTTACAGCGTGTTTCATAAAAAAAATAGTCATGCACATACCAAACGTTGTAAATATTCCTATAGACATCTGCTTAATAACATCACCATCAACACTAAATCCAACCCAATCCCACACACATTTCCCACTAACACTACCTACAAATGTTACAACGTGGAAATTTTGAGCAAACTGTAAATCTTAATCGTGAACTGTGCTCCTGTCTTCGCATGACTCCTGAAGGCTGTGGCCGAGGTTCCCATATTTCCCCGGAGAGCTATGGTGCCAGCATTATTGCCCCAACAACGGATTCATTTTCAGCATATGTTCGTAGATATTTCAACTGAAATGGGTTTTAAAATCGATTCGGAGTGTAATGGTTTCTGTTACTTTGGTAGGCTGGTGTGTAAGGTGTTTTTTTGTTTAAGATATAAGATATGAGTAGGTAGTATTATTGTCGTTGTAGCCCGGAGGTTTAAGACGGGCGTTTTCTCATGCATAGAGTGGGGGTTCGAAAGCTAGCAATGGCAAGTACCAATATAACTTTTTCCGAGTTATATGTACTTTCTAAGATTATTTAGACACCAATGACAAACGGTGAAGGAAAACATCGTAAGGAAACGTGGGCTTATAATTTCTAATTACAAGTTTGAAATCGCCAACCCGCATTGAGCAAGCGTGGTGATTAATACTAATGTGATTAATGTGAGACGAGGCTTTGGCCAGCAGTAACCACTTTTATAAGCTGTATTGGTGTCAGACACGGATCCGTGAGTACATAGATTGACATTTTATTATTTTACAGTTTATTGTATCCTTGCTCCTCGCAGAGGCTCGTTGAACAATTTTAATCTAAATGTAATGAGACGGCGATTATCCCTGTATGCACAATGGAAGTGCACCAAACGACAATCTCCTAAACACTGAACCGAATTCCTATCCTCCAAAAAAGAAGTGTGACCCAATAAACCTCATGATTAAATAACCCCATTTACAAGGTCTTTGGGGGTAAGAATCCCCTAATCAGACCCCTTTAATTGACCCCAGGAGTCGGTTCCAATAAATTATAGGCGAAGAGCTTACGCAGCGAGATCTAATCTCAGTAAGCATTGTGTCTGTACGAATTTGTACGGCTCGCTAGCTTAGGGTGTGAGCAGGAGTTTAACTAGTTTGTTATACTTTTGATAGGGGTATATTGATAAAGAGGGAGGATTACATAAAAATATTTTTTGGTTTTAGTCGATTTCAGAAGGAGGGCTTTTTTAAAAAGGAGGAGGTTCTCAATTCTACCGGTATGTTTGTTTCTATTATAAATGTTTACAGTAGTGTGGCCTTAAATCTGAACTTTCCAAACTGTTGCGTTTCATAGCGATAGGCTCTCATTACATGATTTTGTTACATTAAAAAAAGCAATTAGGTACAATGCAATCCAAACTATGCTTACCATACTTTAATCCAAATAATACTTAAATCTAATTAGTGATTTTATAAAAATAAAAGAACATAGGTGTCCATTGAAAATCAATGCAAGGTGATTTGTATGCCTGGCTTATACTAAAAGGGTAATCCGATTAGCGTAGGGATGGTTTTTGTTTTTAAAATAAAACGTCCCACACTAGAATTTTCTCATGTGTCAACGGTGCATTTACAAACAAACAATTTCACATGCAGATGGCAGTCAAACCCAAAACAATAATTTGTGGGTCACACAAAGAGTTGCTTCGTGTGGGAATCGAACCCTAAACACGTGATACGACAGCTAGTTGCCCAGCCACTGCATCACCACGCAGTATATGCACGTATTGACAAATCTATCCTACCAATATCATACAGTTCACACAACAATACTTTTAATTACAGTTATAACACGACATATATAAGGGATAGGATAGCCCCGCAGTCCATCCCTAGGACCATTCATAGGTTATACGTCAGTCTACTATTGTTTGCTATGAATCTGTCAAATGTTTGAAGTACTGTGAATAAACCCTATCAGTCATTCAACGTTGGTTTCATTCCACCGCCACCATTACACAGTGGATTTTTCAACAGAAAAATGTAAAAGAATACTAACTGAAATTAGTTAATTAAAAAACGAGACAAAATTAATAGAATATTAATACCTTAGAACTGGAGAGGATGCAGCCGTCGCAATAACCAGAATGGAAACTAACTTAAATACAATTATTTTTGCCGTTTGTGTTGCGGGGAAACTAGGAATTTTACTGGAAATATTTATGCACCCAGTTTTGCACTATTTTTTTTCATTATCTTTATGTGGTTATTAGGCTAAGTATCGCCCGAAGTTCATTACAAAAATCACCTCTTACTGTCGCACACAGAGACAGTAAATGATTACTTAGTAAGATTTAATTTGGAAAACAATTCCTAAGGACTGTGATTAAGTGATGACTCTGTAATGACACAGAGTAGGTCTTTTCATAGTTACTTGTTGTCAAAAAATGCCAATAAATATTTTTAAACTTTTAAGTAGTTTGGTAGCGTCATATCATGAAATTTTAATACGAATTCACCTCAGTACTCAACAACAACTTAAACATTAAAAACCCATTCACTTTTCACGAACCAATTACAAGAAATAAAACAAAAATATTTTTACAAAAAACATTTCTATCGGCGCCCCATTAATCACCCATCCCGAATCACCCTCCCTTAAGAAAATAAATTAACGTTTTCACCCTTATATTGTACCCCAAGTACTACTTAACATCTCTCGTAAAGGAGTTAACTGCCAATAAAATTAAACTATCAATTAGTTCGGTTATTATTATAGCAGTAATTAAATTCTGATAAAGATGTAGTTCAAGGTAATATAGGGGATATTAATGACTTGTTTTACTTATGTACGGTGTATGGTAATAGGCTTAACCTATATTACATGGGACTTATAACGTAACGTTTCTGGGCAAAAGTATGACGTATATTTTTTATGGAATAAATGGCAAACGAGCAAACTCACCTGATGGTAAGCGATCAGCGCCGCCCATGAAGACCCGCAACGCCAGAGGAGTGACAGGTGCGTTGTCGGCCTTTTAAAAAGGAATACGCTCTTTTCTTGAAGGTTTGATTGTCGTATCGGTTCGGAAATACCGCCGAAGACAGCTAATCACAGTTTTGCTGTACGAGAAGTTTCGTGAGAAACGCACAGTTGTGACCAGACAACCGTCTATATCATGGAGATGTAAGTGCTGTCTTGTAGGTCGATGGCGAAAATACGCGACTAGTTTCGAAACTAGTAGAGTTTTTCTCTATGAGTGTAGGTACGTAAGTAAACCGTGATTTTTATTTAATTTGGTATTATTTCCATTTGGACATGAAACCCATAATGTAACTCACTAAAAGTGTACATTAAATTTCAGTCTGTGTACCCCTTTAGAGAATTAATAATTAATACCCTGGGTATCGAAAGGGTTAAACTTGTGGTTAATTCAAATAAGAGTACGTATGTGGTTGAGGTTACCATACACTAGTATTCCGAATGAATGTAGGTACCAACTTCATTAATGATAGAATATTTGATACCTGATGCCAATCTAACTGCTATGCGGTTAGACACTAAGATATGTTGATGCTTTACCAGTAGATGCGTTCGTGTTAATATAGATTTGGTTAGTAAATTCTACTTACCCCATTCTCTACCCTCTTTAATTTTTATGCGGAACATAAAATCTCACCTTTTATTCCTTATAGGCTATAAGAGGTGCATATCATAATTTTTAATGTTACTCCCAATGTGTTATGGGCCCCATGTAATTTGGAGCATGCATTAAACTATGGAAGATTTCATATTAATAGCCTTTTTTTTGAGGGTGTAAATCATCCAATGACTTTTCTCGCCTTGGGCGAGGCGAGAGGGAGTGTCAGACTCTTACTGACTAAAAACCACCCCGTTCCTTCTCCTGCTTTTCGAGCCGGAGCCCCGGTAAACCCGCTAGGTAGTCCGCAGCTCCGGATCAGGCATCAGCCCTGCTGGGCCCCATCTGTGGTGGTCTGATGGCTCTTTGAGGCGCGCGCGGAACGCGACGCGCCGCACGCACGGGTCTGGTTCTGTTCGGGCGGTGAGCTACCCTTGCTCGCCGTCCGCAGACCTGCAGGAAATCGTCTCACGATACCTGACGCCCGGAGTGTATCTCGCGACGGCTGAGACGTGAGAAGGTTCGTTCCCTCACGCGCCCCGCTTCCTCCTTATCTAGCATGACTGCTTCGCAGAAGGAGGAGACGACATCCATCTATCTCGCTCCGCACCATGGCCTGAACCAGTGCCAGCGCGAGAGGTCGCCGTCGCCGACCACATCCCTTTGGCGGTGCTTAGCCCACGCAGTGCACATCGCCACCGTATCTTATACCGTAAAATCCGGGCGGTCCTCACAGTGATGACACCCGGGCGTTTCCTCCCGACCAATAAGGAACAGGTACATACCGACACTCCCATGTCCGGTAAACACCTGCGTCAGGCGGTAGGTGAGATGGCGCCTCTCTAGCCACTCCTCAAAGCAGACTTACCGCTGCGATGACAGCGAGCCCAGCCCTCGGTTGCGACAGTCGTTGCTGCCATTCCGCCATGAGATCGCGCCGGAGCTCGTCCCGCCACGCACTGATCTGGCGCGGCAGTGGATTTTCGCCCCGGCGACACGCGTCGGCGCGCAAACATAAAGACGCTCGCGAGCACTTTTATTCTTCAAATCCCACGGCGGTAATCCGGCAAGGAGGTTCGCCGCCTCCCCGGAGATTTTGCGATATCCGCGGATCACTCGGATGGCAATGACCCTCTGTTACGTGAGCAGCGCCCGAGCTGGCCGCCGCATCAGGTTCGGAGCACACAGGGGCGCCGTAAAGGGCTATGGTCCGCACGATTGCGTACAACCTCCGGATTTTCTATAGCCTAGAAGTGGCCACTGCTGACCAAAGGTCTCTTCCAATACAGAGAAGGTTTGAGCATTAATCGCCACGCTTGCTCATTGTGCGTTGGCGATTTCAAGCTTATAATTAGAAATCATAAGCTCAGTGTTCTTCACGACAATTTGATGATTATCCCTCCTTGAAAAAAAAAAAAGTGGTCCTCACAATGGTTTACTTCACCGTTTGTCAGTAGTGTCTAAATAATCTTAGAAACTTATAGCTTGGAAACGTCACATTGGTACCTACCGTTGGCAAGTTTCAAACCCTCATGCATGAGAAGCATTTCTTTATGCATAGAAGGATAGGGAGTAAAATTATTATTTTTTTCAGTAATAAAAAGCATATAGTTACCACTACAACATTTATAACATCTAAGTTTACTAACCCATCTTTATAAAAACAAAACTAACTTAGTAACTACCCAAAATATCACACAATCAAGTTGTACCACAACATACTTGCATACTGCACAATGCACAGAGCCTCTACAAAACGAGTGCATATTGGCCGGCCGCCAACGAGTGAATTTTTTACCACCCACACAGTGCTAACGTGATGCTTCGGTTTTAAACAGAAATACTATATTAATGATATAAGCATTTGCTTTTTGTAACTGATTTTTACGATAGGTACGCAAAATTTTGAACGATAATTTTGATTATTAAATTTAAATTTTGGTTGAGTAGTCATAAGCTTTAGATCTTTTTTTTTAGGGAATAAAGTCATCCAATGACTGCCGCCTTGGGCGAGGCAATAGGAAGTGCAAGACTCTTACTGACTACTCCAAACCACCCCGTTCCTACTACTGTTTTTCGCGCCGGAGCCCCGGTAAACCCGCTAGACAGTCCGCAGCTCTGGTTCAGGTATCCGCCCTACTGGGCCCCATCTGTGATGGTCCAATGGCTCTTTGAGAGATAGTGTAGCTTCTTATTCTTATTTCATATTTAAAGTTCCAGCCATAAGACGTCCACTGCTGAACATAGGCCTCCACCAATGACTTCCAGATTGGCCGGTAGGAAGCACCTGCATCCAGCGGCTTTCTGCGACCTTAATCAGATCGTCTGTACACCGTGTGGGTGGATGTCCTACGCTACGTTTGCCAGTACGCGGACTCCACTCAAGAACGACACGAGTGAACGAGCGACGGTTCTCCGCGCTATGTGCCCTGCCGACTGCCACTTCAGCTTGCTTATCCGCTGGGCTATTTCAACAACTTTTATCCTTATGCGGATCACAACATAAACAACTCTAAAACTGACATTTTACAACACTAATTCAACTAAAATAACTCTTTAATTATTTGCAAACAGTTTACATTCACATTTATAGTCATCAGTATTTGAACAGGCAATGTTAACGAAGTTTACTTGTCGTAAAAGTCATGAGACGCTCCATAACTGTCTTATAATAGACGTATAACTGTGTCATAATGGTGTCATAATAGTGTCATAAGGAATTCTGGTTTGTCATAATAGGTATTATACGGATTTGTGGTGTTGAGTGAAAGCTTAGAAGACGATGCTCGACTGTTTTTATGTGTGTTGATTTAAATAGGAAATGTTAATTTAATATGTATGTGATTTATTTTAAAGGTGGTTTAATATTTTGTGTGAGTGTTGAATGTGTTTAAAATGATGGTGTATCACCTTTTTTGTGACAACACTTTTAAAACTCTTTTTATTCTTATTATAACTGCCGTGAGTCATATTAAATTAACTAAAAATCACAGAGGGACTCTTCATCATGAGCAGCGTTCGCAGACGCGGTGACGTCGCGCATCCTACTGGTATTTTGGTTAACTCGTCTTATTTTTACTTAACTAAAACTGACAATTGATAATGGATCAAAGGACAAGTCAAAACTAAAGACAATAAATATTTATGCTAATAAACAAATCCTTCAAAATATGAAGCCAATCGACTTAAAAAACATCTTCTTTTTCTAATCCGGTATATAAATATCATTATATACACTATCTATTATTTACAGTCAAAAAAATAAACAACCCAAAACTTCAGCCTCACTCACTGATACCCGAAACTTTATCTCAAAAATTCCATCGTTTACCCTACTACAAAGTACAACAAAGACTGGACTATCCATTTTACCCGACAAAGAGGGGCCATTGTAGAAAATATTGTTCCTAAAAACCTTTATCGGAACACAATTGACGTGATGTTACACCATTTTTCTCAAACCAAACGTTAGGCACTCCATCACTGATTTTACCCTTGTACCTAAACTTACCCTTGTAAACGCACCTTACCCTCTTTGTAAATGTACCTTACCCTCGTTCTAAATGTACCTTACCCTATCGATACTAGTGATCGCAAGTGTATAATAAATTCAAGGATGGTGCTTTCCTCTAATAAAGCTGTTATCTTTATAGGTTTTTGCTCGCGTCAACCCTAAGAAAAGAGTGAGATGAAATGTCCTAGATTTAATATTGTTATGGTTTTTCTTTGTGGGCGATGACGAATGACATGTGAAAATGAAAATATTTAGTTTTCTTCTATCTCTGCAGCGATTAAACGCTTGGACATGCAGCAACTGACATGGCAGAGGGGTTCCATCAAGCAGGGCTAACATAATGACAGGATAAACCGCCGTGGGTCAGCTGTATACGCTCATAAGGACCTTCTATCAATCTTTAATTCGTGAATCACATTTCCAAGTGTTATTAGTATCATTTTATAAATAGGGAGTCATTATTAAAGTGTGGGAGAGCCATGCTTTGACACTAATGGGCTCGCTCGACCTCACAGAAAACCGACGTAAAACAATGCTTGCGCTGTATGAATAAGGTTACCGGAGGCTCCTTCCTAATCTTCCCAATTTCTGATTTCCCAACCACCCTTAAATTCCTAACCCCCAAAGCCAGCAACGCACTTTTAACCCCTCTAGTGCTTCAGGTGTCGATTGACGACGGCGATTGCTTGCCATCCGGCGATCTGTCTACTCATTTACCGGCTTATACCATAAAAAAGCAAATTTTAACCTATCCAAATCAGACATCACCATCTGGAATTGAAATAAAATTGCCAAGTGCTACTCAAGTAAAATGACAAGAACATCAGTATAAAAAACAAAAATAAAGAGGATATAAAAAATAGATTACATTAGATGAATGGACGTAAAGACCTATAGCTCCAAGTGATCCAAATAAAGTATTGTTTATTTAATATCTTTTCCCTATTTCAGTTTGGATTGAAGCCAGGAAAAATATATGTGAGTAATATTATTGTAAACGCCTTATTTTTCCTCATTGAGACATGGGGGACATGCTTAGCGGTCGAGTGGGTATTGAACATCAATATTTTGGAAAAATAAACATTACTGGTAAATAAATGTTGAAGGAAAATCGTACATCCAAACTATTGCTCTTAGAAAACTATTAAAGTATACAAGCTGATTTAAAAAAACAAATAATAAGATGAGTTCTGGTTTTTGTTTTTGAGGGGGAATAATCATCAAATGACTTCTCCCACCTTGGGTGGGAACAAACCACCCCGTTCCTACTCCTGCTTTGTCGCCGGAATCCCAGTAACCTGTTAGGTAATACGCAGCTCCTAGAAATCCTTCCAATACGAACAACAGTTACGTCAACAGTTTATGACAGGTAACTGCAATTCCAGGTACGAATTACGTACATAAGAGGGTTTGCCATAATCTCCACGCTTGGCAAATCAGTCGGAAACCGACGGGTTGCACTTGCACTCAGCTAACCTATGTTTTTATATGGAAAGATGCATGCTATGGATGTAGGCTATGTGTGGCTTCCCTACTATCGATACATCGCATACTCGAGCTGCGCATCTTCCTCGCACAGCTACTTTGCGGCGGCGCGTCTTCATTGCACATCTTACTCGCACATCTACATAGCTTAATATCGGTGGAAACGGCCACATAGTTTCATATCTTCGTAGCAGCTACACCATAGCACATCTCTGGTGGAAAAGCACTCACAACGATATGCACAACCTGAGTAAAGGTGATGACAAAATGTATTCTAACCTGTCTTCACCACACAGCTTATCGATATGACTAAGCCTAATTTTCCCTTGGATACACTTAAATCACAATTTTTCTTTTGGCACTTGTCCAAATCCGTCTACACTAGCTATAAACAAACCTCAGCCTGATCTACAATCATTGAGGAGTATTCCGTTTCGGTATTTGGTTTTCCATTTGGGAGTTCGACCAGGAAATGATGGTAGTTTTCTTCCCCCATCCGTTATATAATGGGACTCACAACATAACTGATGAAAAGTGGGTGTTTCATCACACTTATAATAATTATTATTGTAAGTGTGTAAATGTATGTGAAAGATTTTTTGTTTGGATGTTGTTTGTCCGGTGATCACGCTGAATCTACTGAACGGATATTGATGAAAGGTATACAGACAGGGTATGAGCTGTCTTGGGTGATAGGGCACTTTTTATATTCCACCGTAACGGACGGACGAAGCTGCTGGCAGACACTAGTTGTCTATAAGCACCTTTACCAACATCTTTGACTATTAAAATATTTCTCTTTCATATTTACATTGTCAATCAAACAGGCTTTTACTGTCACCAAGTTTTATAACCTCAAACATTACCGACAAAGTCACTTCGAGATTTACAATTCACATAAAAATGCTTTTGACACGATCCCCTGTCGAAAACGGCGAACCATCAATTGGAAATCGTGATAAATAAAACAAAAATATATAAACAAACACACAAAGAAACAAAGAGAATAAACGTTTCAAATAAAACCATAGACAAACGCCATAAAACAATGGCGGCGATTACAAAAACGCGGGAACTGTCACCGCTGTGACGTCATCACAATGGCGGCACGTTTAGCGACAAATTGAGTGAACCGAGCTGTGAGATCGCACTGTTTGTGTGTATCTTGTATTGTTTTTGTTTAGCAATATTAATTATTTATTTATAACCATATGCCTTTTTTCTCTAAGATAGTTATAGAAATGTATGTATTAATGTAACATCAGAAATTAGTCTGAGGGCTTAGTACAAGTTTGTTTTACGTTTAACGAGATCGAAACGAGAGCGCATTCGGGGCTCTGATTGGTTGGTTCTTTCGCGCCGGCCAATCAGAGCGCCGAACGAGCTCTTGTTTTGTTTTCGTTCAACGTAAAGCAAGCTCGTACTAAGGGTACAGATATACAGCGTTTTTTTTTCAAAACCAGAAAAGAAAATCAAAAAAATTACTCATATAATAAATGCTAATGTTTGTCAGATTGTGTGTATGTTTGTTACTCAATCACGTCAAAATGGCTGAAGAGATCAGAATGAAATTTGGAACAACGGTAGATTATGGTCTGGAATAACACGTAGGACTTTTTATCGGACGCAACCGCGGGCGAAGCCGCTAGCAGAAACTGGTTCAAAATATATTTTTACGAGACCAGATAATTGAACCCTACACTATTATTAATTATCTAAACCTCGACTAAGTAGTAAAATTTAAAAAATGGTTTTATTGTAAGCAGCTTTATAACCAAGCAAAACAATTTTAAAACTTATCACAAAACGTCGAAAGTATTTTAAGACCGACCGAAACTAGACAACAATGTAAAAATTACTACAACAAAAACGCCAACACTAAAGCCACTTATTTCCTCAACTTTGTATTCAAAAGTTATCAAACAGAAACTATTCTCATCAATCACGTAACACAATAAATTTCCTTTCAAATCTACTACAATAAACATGAAAGGTTAAAACGATTAAAATCATAATAAAAGCTAAAACTAGAAGATACAATAAAATGCTTGTCTGTTAAACTTAAAATTAATTAGATTAACGTCTTTAGGCTGCTTTTCCAACCAGAGATGTGCTATGTAGCTATGCTACGAAGATAAAATAACTAAGCTGAAAAACTATGACCGTTTTCACTGGCTGCGTAGCTGTGCGAGGAAGATACGCAGCTCGAATATGCGATGTATCGATAGTAGGGAAGTCATCCATAGCACGCATCTTTCCATTTAAAAAAAAAATTCTTTTTTTGCTGATAGGCTCGCGTTTGACCACTGTCTCACCTGATGAGAAGCGATGATGTGGTCGAAGATGAAATACGCTTACCTAGAAGTAACCTATTCACTCTAGCCTTAAAGACTCCAAGGTTATATTTATCAGTAAACACAGACCCTGGCAAGGCATTTCACTCCTTAGCTCTACGCACAATAAAGGTATTCTTAAACATAGCTTAGCTGAGTCCGTTTCCACCAGTGCTAAGCTATATGTACCAATGAATATGATTGGATACCAAACGCATCCACAGCAACGTAGCATAGCACATCTCTGGTAGAAAAGCACCCTTAGCCTGAAAATACCGCGTCAACGCCAAAACCTTTGAAAGATATTTTTACTTTACATTATTTTACTTTGAACAGCAATAAATCATTCTCAAAACACAATACTATTATACAACTTGTCTAACAACTCGCAACAATTTAGGGAGTTAAAGCAACTCTTTAGGTATTCTAACCCGGGGAAGTTACATAAAACGATCTTAAAGACTTGGAAATATTAGCGAAGTTGGCGAAAATATCTATTGACAACGTTACCCTAGTTTTTGGGGTAAACGAAATAATTTCCCCAAAGAAAATTGTTTAGGGAAAGTGATTATCATGATCGGAATTGATATTTTCAAAGGAGAAATTAAGGGTGCGAGCAAATTGCGCAGAAATAACCAAACAATAGATGGACTTTGTGCCGCCAAAAATCACGTTGAGAAAAAAATGATAAATATAAACGCTATCACGGTGAATACTCCATCAATCACGCGGCAATCGGGTTATTTCTTTTTTTTATTTTATACTTTTTTTCACAACACACAGGACGCTATAATTCACGCGCGAAAAATTTGGAACACAGTCAGCCCGGTGTTGCGACAAAAAAATAAGCGAAACTTTTTTTTGTAGGTAATAATTTGTTGTCTATGATACTTTGACAACTGTTGATATTTGGCGCGAATATATTTTTATTTATTGCTTTACGAAAATAATGGTTTATTTGGACGTTTGCTTTGTTTGTGCAAATACAAAATGTATGGTTTTGATTTTAGATATTTCAACATAGATAATCTCAATACATTTATAAATAACGAATGCAGTTAAAATTGTTGTGTAGTAGTGTTCATTAAAATATGCATACATAACATAACGCTTTTTAAGCACCGAATAGGTAAGCAGAGATGTAAATTATGCAATCTTTTCACCAGTCACTTCACCTTCGAGAAAAGAGCGACTTTCTTTTTAAAGGCCGGCAACGCAGCCGTGACAACTCTGGTGTTGCGGTTCTCCATGGGCGGCGCAGGTCGCTTACCATCAGGTGTTCCGTCTGGTTCTACTTGCCCATTACTGGCCAAAGACCTTTTCTCACACAGAAAAGGGTTTGAGCATTAATCACCACGCTTGCTCAATGCGGGTTGGCGATTTCAAACTTATATGTAATTTGTAATTTTAAGCCCAGGTTTCCTCACGATGTTTTCCTTCACCGTTTGTCAGTGGTGTCTCTAAGTCTATAATCTTAGAAAGTACATTTCACATTGGTACTTGTCGTTGGTAGATTTTGAACCCGCATCCTCGTGTATGAAAATCGGGCGTCTTAAACCTCCGAGCCACCATGACCCCATGATCTTGACCAATGACCATACTTGTGACAAAGCAGCTAGGCAGTATAATAATAGTCATAACATTTCTTTCAATTCTCTCAAATCTTTACAATACCATACATTTATACAAAAAAAAAACAAAAGAATAGGGGCCGTTCAAGTATTACGTAAGCAGATTTATTGCAATTATTTACCCCCCATCCCCCTTGTCAGCAAAAGTAAGCAAAGCTCTTACCCCCTCCCCCCATGCTTACGTAAACATTTGTCAATTAATGTATTGTTTTTTTAATTTTATAATGTTATAATTATAATTTGAAAAATAAGAAAATAGATTTAGGATAGAGATTATATTTTACTGAAACGGTATTCAACATAGAGTAAAGGACAAAAATATTATATCTTACTAACATAACAAACTTATTTTAAATTTTTGGTACATATATTAAATTCAAATTAACAGTCTTCAGTCCATGAAACCCGAATCCATGATTCTAAGTTTTCGATGACATTGGATTGCTTCGATTGCTGCTCAGTGTTGTGAGTCTGCTCGCTTTCATCCGATTTTGGAATGTCTACGTCATTCTCATCGAGCCATTCAACATCATGGTGCTCTAAATTTTGAATAATGCACATCAGTTCATTAGCACGACGAGCAGCGACTCTTACAGGTCTAACTTTCCTATCAGTGTGCGTGTTTACTTTCTTATGGATCTTTTCGATGTGACGATTTAGTGACTTGACGGAAGCATGATAAAGACCACACGTTTTGCATGTTCGACTTGATAGCCTCAATTGTACCGTCGGACAAAAATAATCGTATGGCATTTGCAGGAAATCTTTGAGTGAAGCACTTAAGCGTAGAGCTAAATTGACTGGAAGATTAAGAAATTGCCCTCCTTCATCTAAAACCAAGTCATCAACTGTTTGTTTTACTTTTACAGGTGGTGGAAGAAACCTGTTGTCTAGTAATCTAAATAGTCCACTTCTTGGACGACAGCATTCTGTATTTCTACATTTTACAATTTGGAGCAAGTATTGGCTTTCACGCACATGTTCTGAATACCATTTAATGTCTGGAAAATCAGGAAGATCTTGTTCACCTGCCCCAACATATTTTGCATTAACATTATAGCCATCAATTTCCATTGAACTCCATACTTCAGCTAATACTTTTCCTGCAAATTCGAAATTAGATCTTTCTAAATGTTCATCAATTGTAACGCCACGTTCATCCAAATGAGACCCAAAATGGTCATGAGGCAATATTAAACCAGCCAGTTCCCGACTAAGAGGAGCCATTCTGCGCTCTACTCTGTTATACGCACTTCTTCCGGGAGCATTGGTAGCTAAAAACAATGCATCGAGATCATGTCGCTTAAAGTGTTGTATAGCAAACCCTATGACTTTTTGATAACGCGGATTTTCATCTGGCCCTCCATCAACCGTCATGATTACCACTGGTTTTACTAGTCCATGGTCAGTTTTAGCTAATGGTCGAAACTCTTCAAGTTCGAGAAGCGTCTCGAAATCCTGAGCATGAGTATTAGCAGTAGATGAACTATGCTTTCCACTTCGAATAGCGATGTATGTTGGTCCAGAATATCCAACGGCTTGCGGTTGTCCTAGCATATTGGAAGTGATTTTGATACCAGCATAAACAGATGGTATTAATTTATGACGCTCAGCGATTACCCAATCGTGATCAGGCAATTTGATTCTATATTCCATGTGCATTAGAAGAGGTGCTTGCTTATTTGCCGCAGTTACGCCAATAGGGACTCGAGCTTTATCATCTTGAGATATGAAAAATACTTGATCTGGTCCTTGTATGGATGCTATGTTCTCTAAATAATGGATTGATGTTTCAGCGAACTTGCTATCTAAGTGGCTCTTGTGGTGATCAGTTTGAGCCCGAATGAGCTTAACAGGGACTGTCGATACATGTCTTCGTCCCTCTGCAGAATTAGATTTTCTGGGAATCAAACGAAGATATGTCCCACTGCGACTAATGTCAAATCCCATTTTACGTAATTCTTGTGTGAGTTCATCAAGAGTTTTTACGCTGCGAATTGATTCCGTTCGTCTTCTATCATCTGCTGCACTCCCAAATAAAGCTATATCCGCGATTGTTTTCAATAGTAAAGGTTGATTGCTTTCAAGATTAGGACGTCCCACTGAATCCCTCAGAGATAGTCTTTTTTTCATTTCTGGATTTTCATGACAAATATCTTCTAACTTTCTTTTCATACCATCCCTGTGTTTCTTCTGGGCAACTGCGTTTTGAACCTTCCTGTTTAAAGACTGTTTTGCTGTTTTTATTTCCTCGCGCAACTTAATGATCTGTTTATCAACTTCAGCACGGATTGACATAGTATCTCTGGCAGAATACAAAGCATTCAAATTTTTTTCGAGTAGAGCAATCTTATTTTTCATAGCTTCCTGAGAAGGTTTTGGTCTCTGTTTATCTGTATTTTTATTAATTTCGCATTGCTGTTGTGATTCATTACCGGTTTTTATTTTATCTTCTTCCTGTTTTTTAATATTTGAAGCTGGCTGTGTAATTTGTGTTTTTTCTGCAGGTTTACAGGTTGCCTAAAAATAAAAACTTTCTATGGGTTCTGCTAAAGATTCTCTTATTAAGCTACATAAATACAAAGTATGGCAATAAATATGGTAAATACAAAACCCTATGGCTTTAAATCTAATATCTTTAAACGAGCAAATCGTTCCGGTCACAAAATACAGGGTGTTATAGTCTATTCAAGTAGGTATTTAAAAGAATATAAACAATCTTGATATGTCTTTTTATTGAAATATGCAATTATAAAATCAGATATCTGTAAAGGTGCGTACAGACATCGCGAGGCTTGCGCCGCGAATGGTTCGTCTCGCATACATCAACCTGAGGCATGCTACGGCACATGTATACGTGCGAACCATTCGCGGCGCACGCCTCACGATGTTTGTACGCACCTTTATGTATTTACAGAAAAGCAATTTTTTAATATTGGTTGAGTTTTTAAATGAATCACAACAGATTTTACACAGTTTACAATTTTAAACCACATATTTCAATAAAAAGACATATAAAGATTGTTTACATTCTGTTAAATACCTATTTGAATAGAGTATAGTTTTCTGTAGGTATATAATATATATGTATAAAACTGACATCCTGTATTTTGTGACCAATTGACGGAATCAATTATAAGAAATAAATCTATATAATGAATATTACCTCTATACTTTAAGATAGGCCATAATATTTTCTAATTAGCAAAGAGAAACTTTTTGGCGATTTCTAATATTTCTAGTAGGTACCTAAAATGATTTCGTCACTCACCTTAGAAAAAAAATGTAGTAAATTGGATTTATTCTTAGTCGCTGCTTGCAATTCTTCTTCGATTCTCTTAGATACAATAATATCTAGTTCCTTGTCGGATTTTGCTTGTAATTTATAATTTCGCCACACTTCGTTAACTAACTTTTGTACATTTTGTACTTTCGTACTTGTATGAGATTTTTTAAAACTTTCAAACAATTTTTGGTATAACTTGGATTTGTCTATTTGAAATGACATCTTATTTAAACATTAAACTTTGGATAATGGAATGAATGGTAACACAAATGTTAACTTGCTTTACTATGCTTACAATACGTCTACTCGCTATAGCAGCCAAACGAAACAATACACTGATAGAGGAAATTTAGACAAGTGAACAGCGCGCGGTAATTCCCTTACTCGGTTCTAAAGCGAGTAGGGGAATTACCGCGCACTGTTCACTAAATGTATGTATTACTTGCGGGAATCCCCGAAAATGCTTTTCGTTTTCAAGCAAAGACAATGTGTGGGTTGCCATTCGTGTAAAAAAGAAAATAACTACCGATGACGTAATCATCATCTAGACTCCCCTACCCCCATGTCATCCAAAATAAGCAAAGTAAAGACCCCCCGCCCCCCCATAGTGCTTACGTAATAATTGAACGGCCCCATAGCTGAAACGATTCTATTTATAAACCCAATCCACTTTACAGTAACAAAAAACTGTAACCCAAGTGATACATAGCCAAGAAAGCAACCTTTTTGGACATAATGTTAAAAGCATAGATGACGCAACAGTCCCAGGTTCGATACCATCCTTCATGCAGGGGGCATCGATCAATCGTGAAGCTGAAAATGTGTTTTCCTGTAAATTTTGAAAATGGTCAAGCGTGTGTCGTTTGTTGCAGGTTGCAGGGCTGTTGACATGGGAAATGGATCGAGATTCGGTAGTGGGTAAATGATGAGTGTGTTCGATCGAGTGGATGGTAGGATGACTGGCGTACAATGGGTCTTGAGTTCAAATTGTAGCGAGTTGCTTACTAAATGTCGATCGAGCGGTGGTTGTTGTGACTTTTTAACAAGGAGTTTTAAGTTCGGTTCAAGGGTCAAAGTAAACATTATTGTTATACCATACATTGCTATCAGTGGACTGTCACGCACTGTTTATATTGTTGCGACATATGACAAGTGACAGATGACAGAAGTCGCACATAGCCGTTCGACGAGCAAAAATCAACGGATGACGTTATAAATCCCACATCGCGCTTGTGAATTTTACATGCGAATAAACATGAATAGAAAATCAGACAATCAAAACAGTTGGGTAATAAGCCCGCCAGACATAATCACCTCGCCTGGTCATAGAATTCTCCCTTTCTTAGGGAACTTTACTCACTGTTCCCTAAAATGTTATGTACTACATTTTTTCGATTAAGGAACCCCAAGAAAGGTCCTGTATCATGAAGTAACAACGCCATTACTTCGTGACAAAGAAAGAGGAAATAATTATCCTTTGGCAGATCCCTTTGATTTCTATTAGAGGAGTATCCCTTTGAAAGAGTGCGTCCGGATCGATGGAGTGTCGGTTATTGATAAAAATGTATTATTTAAGATGGTGATAGTATGATAATCTTGATTTTTGGGATAATATTAAGTTTGGTATAGTAAAGTATATTAATTATAAGGGTTTGCAACGTCTTAAACTTAAACTTAACAACTTAAAATTATCTGTCGTCTGGTAGTGGTACTACTGCGCTACTTACGGTTTTTCTAAAAAAAAACTCAATAGTAACACGGAGTCTGGAATTGTGTCCAGTATATGTCATACTTGTGACTACTCAACCAACGAGGCAGTATCTAATTTTAGACTTACAAAGTATAAGTGTGGGAGAGCCATGTTTCAGCACGAATGAGCCGGCTCGATCGGAGTAATAGCACGGCGTCACAGAAAACAGACGTGAAACAACGCTTGCTTTGTGTGAGTGAGGTGGTACCGGAGGGCCAATTACCCCCCTTGTCAATCTTCCCAATCCCCGATTCCTTAAATTCCAAACCCTCAAAAAGCTTGCAACGCATTTGTAACGCCTCTAGTGTTCCTTGTGTCCACAGACAGCGGCGAGTGCTTACCATCAGTTGATCTGATCCGTCTGCTCATTTACCAGATTATACTATAAAAAAGCATTCCTTTATTTAAAGCCAAGACAACGCGACACGTGTAGACAAGTTTATATAAGACAATACAGTTTATATATCTAAGTAAGTATGTATTTATTTTGGGACAAAACCATTAGTAGGGTCTCTGAAATAAATTGGCTTAAGACGGCTCGGAGACGAAATAAAAATAGTACAAAAGTTATGTAATCTTATTATTTCAGTGATCGTCGTTAACTTGACTACTGAGCTTAAAGTATTAGGTTCGATTACATGACTAAGTAATGATTCATAAGACTTATGCGTGTGTAATTTAATACTTTTGTAATTGTTATCGATAAATTGATAAATGTGAATATGAAGAGAGCAATCACAATAGGTATATGTCGCAAATCCTATTGTGACATAAAGTTAATAAAAAATATATTACGTAAGTGCTATTCACAGGGTTTAATACGAGTGTATTTTACATTAAACGAGGGTATTAAAGGTATTATTGGTTGGTTAATTCCAGCCAGCCAATCACGGCGCCAAACGCGCTCTCGTTTCGATCTCTTGGCAACGTAAAAGAAACTCGTACTAATGCCCCAGAACACGTCAATAACAATCTAATCATAGATACTAAGTTTTTTACCAACGGCTTATTAATATTGCTATAATAATATATTTTTCCAACCGACGGAATTAAAACCATAATTTATTTCTTTTTCTTTCTTACGCAGACAGTTACTGTCACCCATAATTTATTTCTTTCTCTTTCTTTCTTTCTTAACCAGACTATTAATAAATACCCTGTGTCCAATCAATACAGCCTGCCCCCCATTCTAGGGCCGGTATTTGTATCCACACGCCACAGAATGTTCGATCAGCCAACTTTAAAGGCATCGACGTTACCATCTGACTCCTTTGCTTCAGGACAAACTTTAAGGGCACGTACTTTCAGTAGGAATGAGATAAATAGCGCTTGTTATAAACTATGTGCTTAGATTTTTTAAAACCTAATAGCATAGCAATATCATGCCTTTTATTACCGAAGGGGTAGCCATAGGTAAATATGGCACGTAATGCCGCTATACAATGTACACCCACTTTTCACCATTTGAAGTCCCATGTAATAGGAGGTGAGCCTTTTGCCATATACTGGGCACAATTCCAGACTCCGTGCTACTACTGTGAAATTTTTTTCAAAGAGAAAAGAGCCTAGTAATGTTTTGCTCGATCCGGGAATCGAAACCCGATCCCTTTTTTTATCTTTATTTATTTAGGGACTTTTGGTTATTACAGTAACCATGTCAGTCCCGTTGTAACTCGTACATAATGTTATGAACATGAAAAACAAATTAAACTACAGTATACCACTTATTTAACCTAAACTACTTTACACTTTACATTCTAGTATGCTTACAGTCTACAGAAACCTTCCGAGTAGCAGACACCTTATTGACTGAGACAACGGCTTACAAACTTATAAATCTTACGAGCACCTTCACTATGTGGATTGGATAATATGCAAAGTAATGATCCCAAATCTAACCTATTGATTTTCAGTTCAGTCAACAAGATGTCTCTTTCTCTTCGATAGCGGGCACATTCCATCAACAAGTGATGCACATCTTCTATAGTCCCACAGTGTTCACAGTTTGGACTGCTCACTTTTTTCATTAAAAAGCCAAACTTATTGAGTGGCATGTGCCCTGTCCTTAACCTATGAGCTAATACAATATTTTTACGGTTTATTTTAACATCAGCAAACCAGGGAATATGAGGAGGTTCACACTGTATAGTCCTGTACCAAATACCTTTTTCCTGCGATTTTCGATCAAAATATTCTTTCCACATATTATTACAAATAGGTTTATATTTACTTAATAATTCCGAATAATGACTTTTAATACTATATGTCGTTCCTGTTAAAGCTGCTTGTTTTGCGAATAAGTCTACTTTCTCATTTCCTAGTATGCCGATGTGTGATGGAATCCACTGCAATATCAGATCTATACTATCGTGACGAAACTCATCGATTTGAGTTAAAATAGTAAAAGCTTTCGGTACACCTCTGAACCTGATCCCTCTTGTCCGCACTTGAAGAACCTCCATAGGTTACTCTTTTTCAATTAGATTCACAATACAATTCTTGATTACATTGAGTTGCTAAAATATATTACGTACTGAAATGCTATTGAATTAAGTAGCTTTATTTTTAATATTTGTTTTGTGAACAACAACGACAATGATTCATATCATTGTCTTATTAATACTCAGTAGTCCCAATATATAGGCTAAATCGAAAACTTGATACCCGAAACTTAGCAATAGTTGGGCGACCGCGGGGATGTGAGGAGTCACATGATGAATAATTGTGTATCAATCATCCTTTTGTTTAGAGGGTAGGCAGAGTGTGTTGGGGACCAATAATTTATTGAATGCATTATTGAATGTTGTTGTTTGTCATTTAGATTAAGTTGTTATAAGGGCAATGTGTGGTTATTGAAAGTTATTTTATTTTATAATAAATATTTTGCATGATTGGAGAGATCGAAGTTATGTTTGATGTCTGTTTATTGGCTAATAAAATGGGCTTTTAAAGGTTTAGGAAACAGTACTCTTAGTTTGAGTTTGGTTTACGTTTAAAATAATCGAAATGAGAGCGCGTTGGGCACTGGCCAGCTCAAATAAACCACCTAATAAGAGCGCCGAACGCGCTCTCGTATCCATTACTTTAAATGTAAAAATTACTTTAAAACAAACTCATACTAAGGGTACAGAGAGTAATGTCGCCACACATGCAAATAAGTCTTATAATTGTCTGCTAAACTTGACTGCCTCGTTGGTCCAGTGATATCTGGCAAGTTTTTGGTGAAAATTTTAAATTTTCGGAAAACTTCTGAGTACGTGCACAGCGTGGTGTTTGAAACTATTCCCAGTGTAAAGTGCTACGTAGTTTATCTGTGTGCATCCTCTGGCTTCTGGCTACCATTTCAGATAAAGATCAACTTGTTTTTTAACGTTGCCCCACAACACTAAGATTTTCTCCTATGTCGTGGTGCGTTTACAAATATACAATTTCACGTACACATAAACCCAGATCTGAAAGTAGCTGGTAGACCAGCCACCACGCCAAACGTCCCGTTGTATAATAAAATAGAAGCCAAGAAAATAACCCAACCTCTTATACCACAATAAAACCTATAACCCATTCAATAGCTACGCCATACAACAGTACAGACAGACAAGTATTTCGTCATACATACAAGTAGTTGTTCAGTTCTCTTACTTGGCAAGTTTCGTCTCAGACCCCTTACTACATAGTTTGAAAGTGAAGTAATGCTATAGATTTATGTGGCTGGATGTGGCTGATTGAAAGCTACCTCTCCGTGATCCAGTGAATCTTGATGACAAAAAATACTTAAATAGAAGATATAAGAGCTTTAAGTGTTTTTTTTATACATTTTTTGTTTGTTTTTTTAGAAATAGTGCTTTATAAATCGTGAAATACCCATGTTCTGTAATATTTTTATTAATATGATTCAAACGTATACATATATTGGATATAGTTAAACTAGTAAAATGGACCTCATTTTTGGAACCCGATCTTTTTTGTTTAAACGTTTGACGTGAAATAGTTTAGTAGTCTGTATGCAAAAAAAATCATTTCAAACCTAAGCATACAATATGAAAACCTCTAATGTATTTGAAAACATACTACCCATCAACACCACTTGCACCAACCCAAAAACCAAACCTATAAGCACCTATTAGATTTACAACCATTCAACCAACATTTTAAACTACAATTTCACTCACCCTCTTATTAAAATTAGCGTGAATATATCACCTTTAAAGGACATTAAATAGCTAAGCAGTTTATCTCAAGTACCAGGGCCGCAGGATTACCAAGGAGTTCTTATTTTATTATTTCTTGTTTGACCACGTACTGTACCTGCGAGAAAGCTTTTTAGCCAATAAGATTATAGTGTCAAGCGTGGTATTCATTTTGTTAGTGATTCTGTATGTTTATGTGGCCCTAGTAGTTTATATAAAGATATTATATTCTACACTTTGACTGCACGGTTAGCGCGGTGGCTGGGCAACTGGGCCGCCGTGCAACGTGTAGCGGGTTCGATTCCCGCACGGAACTACTCTTTGTGTGATCCACAAATTGTTGTTTCGGGTCTGGGCGTCATGTGTATGTGAACTTGTATGTTTATTAACTCAGCCACGACACAGGAGAAAATTCTAGTGTGGGGCAACGTTTTAAAAAAAACGATATTTGTACCTATAGTTTAAATGTATGGTATAAGCCGGTAAACTAGCAGACGGATCACCTGATAAGCAATCACCGGCGCCCATGCACACCCGAAACCCCAGAGACGTTACAAGTGCGAAGCGATTGCTTACCATCAGGCGATACGTCTGCTCGTTCACCAGCTTATACCATAAAAAATACAGTACCCTAAATCTTATAGTTTCGAAAATAAAGCTAAAAACATGAAAAAGGTCCTTTATTTGTTCAGGTCCTCAATCGAGTTACCACCTTATTGTCCTAAAGGTAATAGTAAAAACAATACATTAACGTATTACCAATATTATTCTCACTAAACCTAACATAAAAATAAAATATACCAACTTCTTAAGAAGATATATCTATCTCACTCAAACTCTAAACAAAAGACAAAGACAAAACACCACTCAATCACCGAAAAACGGTAACATCTAGAGAATCTATGACCGTTCTCTTTTCACTAGCCGGACATCCGGTAACGGATATCCGGTCGCTACTTCAATGTTCATACGTGTCCGGTGTCTGTCCGGGTATCAAATACACTATACATCCAGTCAGCGTACCTACTATGGGATGTAATATATGCCAATATTTTGTATGGCTTGATAACACTATAAGATTTCAACCAAGAATTGTATTGTGAACCTGGTTGAAAAAGAATAACCTATGGAGTTTCTTGGTCAATGAGTTTCCGATATTCATGAGTATGACATAAATAAACATGGTAAATATCCCGTCTCAAGTTCTTATGTTAGTGTTAGTGACCATGTCAGTTTAAAAACTTATATTTGTTGCTCGTTCTTCTCCATAGGAATCTACACTTTGGAACGAGCAAACGAGCAGATATTTGAAAGAAATAATTTTAACTTAAACTTTGACTTTAAGTTAACATCAAAGAAAATTATTATGTAATATTTTATACACTTTTACATACCTACTAGATATACTATACTGAAACCTTTTGTGTGATGCTGATACAATTACACACATCTATATCTTCAAAAACTGGACTATACAAAACAATACTAATTATTCAATTCGGACCAGTACTTCTATAAAACAATATTAATTATATAATTAGGATCAGTAGCTCCAGACATAAGCGCGTTCAAACAAACTCTTTAGCTTTATACAAAAAAATATAGATATTTTAGCCGATTGTCCAAGTTATGCCGATGACGTGTGTGTTTCAAGTTGTGAATTGCTTTGTTCATCATTGCCTTCCCTTATAATCAAATCATTTTAACAAATAAGTAACCTACTTTTTAAAAATAACTACAACATCCAAAAAAACCCAATAACAATAACACCTACACAATAAAAACAATTATAAAATATACAAAACTAACAAAAAATCTAAATAAAAAAAAAAAACATGTACTACAAAATAAAATAAGACTTTATCTCCCCATTCACAGGGTGCTACAACAGTGGCTGTACCATTTATACAGCTTCACGGAGCGTCCCTTCGATCCGGCCTAGCCGCCGCAATCGCAAATCACATTATATGGAAGCCCAGTACTCCTGGACTGATGGCTGAGTAGTAATAGAGATATAGAGCACACTTTTCTGAATGATGCTGTTAAATATGAAACGTGGAATACTAAGGAGGATGGAACTGAGAAGGTCTTTGTCCAAAAGTGGACGTCTTCGTCTTCAGTCTTATTAAGAAAAGAATATTATAATCACAGTTAACTAGATTGGTTGTAAACTGCTTTATGTCGGTGCAAAGTTAATTTAGTTTGACTGGGCGCTGGTAATCATGTATCGCCTAACTACTACTAAGTGTGGGCGAGTCATGCGTCGCCAGAATGGGCCGGCTTGACCGGAGTAATAACGGCCTCATAGAAAACCGACGTGAAACAAGGCGTGCGTTGGGGATCATTGTGTGAATGAGGTTACCGGAGGCCCAATTATTATCTCCCTTCCCAATCTTCCCAACCCCCGAATCCTCCAATCCAGTCTGCTCGTTTACCGGCTTATACCAAAAAAAGACTGGCAACATACATACCACTTATGTGGTAAATGTCCATGGATGACGCTGACCACTTTCCATAAGGTGACAAGTCTACTCATTTGCATCCTATTCCATTAAAAAAATCTCTCTTTTAAAACACCTTTCAAACTTCGCTACACTGCGCTCTACAGCCAAATTAATACTCAGTCCCGTAAACCGAGCTACTCGTAGATCGTGGTCCGTCTCACGCGAGTCGTTATATAAGATCAATCGGCGAGCGTACAATGTGACGACTCAGTTACGAGTTCCGGGCTCCTATACTATGACCATTGTATAGTATAGGAGTCTGTTACAGTTGCTGGACGATTCTATGTCTGGGAACATTGTATTGGTCTTTTGGATCGGTTCATGGGCTTTATGGGGCATTTGAGATTGGTTGTAGCCTAGTAAGTACCACACAGACTGAATCCGTCTTATTACTGAGATTTCAAATTATTTATATTATTATCATTATCAACAGTAGGTTGCCTTGTTGATCGAGTGGTCCCAAGTGCGACTGCCGGGCATGTATTGAGGAAGGTTATAGGCTAAATAATATTACGTTACGATCAATTGGAAATGAGCAGAGTGGTGAAACCGCGCGGAAGTAGCTAGTAATTAATAAAGTCAATTCCTTCATTCTCTAGGGGTGGTGTCATAGTAGGGGTGTTAGCAAAGGCAATTCTACAATCATATGTCACAACAAAGCTCAAAATACTAACGTTTCACGTCCTAAATCTCATCAAAATAACACATGAAAACTAGTTAACGATAAACCAGTCAAAAGTATGAAACGAAAGTTAATTTAACTAGTTTAAACTAACAAAAACGATAGAATAACGGCCTGAAATTATTGCTGAAACGGACTCGGTGTAACATAATATAATATCTGGTCTGCCACACCACACCAAATCACATAACACTGCTGAAATGCTTTTGAAGTCACATCACATAAGAAACACAGAAGTATCAGTACGTTTAATCTTGAAAAAGAACTGAAAATCAAGCTATGTAAGTGGTATAAGTTTTTTAAACTGACATGGTCACTAACACCAGTAATAGAACTTGAAACGGGACCAGACATCCACCCGCATTTACTCCAGTTCATCCGTGATCATGGCGCTTGCAACAGTGCCGAAATATCGGAAACTCATAGAAATAGAAAAACATGGTAAATATCCCGTCTCAAGTTCTAATACTAAAGCTAAGTGGTGTTCTAATGTAGAGATGATACTAAAAGTCCAGTAGTGATATGCAGGCTGATGATAAATCCTCGCGAGCCTTAAATAGCCATCAAACCACCACAGATGGGGGATGTAGGACCGATGCCTGATCCGAAGCTGCGGACTACCTAACGGGTTTACCGGGGCTCCGACTCGAAGGGCAGGAGTAGGAACGGGGTGGTTTTTAGTCAGTAATAGTTTGACACTCCCTCTCGCCTCGCCCAAGGCGGGAGAAATCATTGGATGATTTTCCCACCTTAAAAAATAAAAGGCTGATGATGAAGGTTTTTTTAAATGACCACTTGTAGTTCAACACTCCTAGGCTGTTGACTTGTACGGACTGATTTTTCCAGCGGCGTTAAAATTGAAAAAGTCAGAAGTCAGAGCAATAATTTACTTACCTACAAGGTAAATGATCGCATCGCCTAAAGCACCCCATGTGGAGTTTGAAGAATGAAAAGGGATTGCTCCTTCCCAAGTTACCCACGAAGTACCTACCTATTTTTAAGTGTGGGAGAGTTATGCTTCGGCACGAATGGGCCGGCTCGACAGGAGTGATATCACGGCCTCACAGAAAACCGACGTGAAACAACGCTTGCGTTGTGTGAGTGAAGTTACCGGAGGCCCAATTACTACCCTTCCTAATCTTCCTAATCCACGATTCCCCAACAACCCTTAAATTCCTAACGCCCAAAAGGCCGGCAACGCACTTAAGACGCCTCTGGTGTTTCGGTTGACCATGGGCGGCGGCGATTGCTTATCAAGTGATACGTCTGCTCGTTTATCGGCTTATACCATAAAAAAATGAAAATAACTGGTACTTCTGCACTAACCCACGACCATGATTGAACTACCTAACAAAATTGCACTCAACTACGTATAACTGCAATGAGGCCAGTCCGAACCGCTTCAAACTGGAATGAACTGGATCTGACTAGTTCGAGCTGGTTTTGCGCGAAAGTTCTTTTTTGTTTGTTCAAGTTCAGCTCTTTTGTTGGCTGATGTCGACCCTGCTCCCATTTGGTGTGTCATGTGCAGTGGACAATGGATCTTCGTGATTGAGACATTTTATATGTGCATTTTTTTAAACATGAGATATCTAGATACAAAGATAAAGATAAATAAGAGAGATATACAATTATAGCTATTACGTCTTATACCCCATGAAAGGGTAAGTTATGGGTCCCATATTATATAGTATGCAATGAGCCTATTGCTATCATCTAGTTAATTCCAGTCTCACTCCTATTACTATACCTCACTTAATACTTTTCCCGACCCTAGAACTTAATCTGTGGGATAAAACTTCAAGTGTGGGAAACACGTGTTTAATTTTCCTTAACAAACCTATTTCTAACCCCCAAAAGGCCAGCAACGCACTTGTAACGGCTCTGGTGTTTCGGGTGTCCTTGGGCAGCAGCGATAGCTTATCATCAGGGGATCCGTCTGCTCGTTTACCGGTTTTTAACATAAAAAAGTGCATCCAACAAGCATGCCAATACGTCTAAAGGAAAAGCGATTGAATGACTATGTTCTAACGCATTCCCATCTCTATTCATCTAAAGGAAAACTTGTTGTTGATTGAATGGCAGTGTTCAAAATAGATTCACAGTATTACCTTCTCAGACTCTGTACAACTACAGAGTATTTCAAAAGCAACTCATTACACGGTTTTACTACTCGTATGAGTAGAACAACATTCTGTAGCACTATTGCCTCAAGCCGAGCCGCTGCATTAACTTATATTAACTCACACGCTCCCTCAAACATCGACCTCACCGTGATTCAATTACTAGAACTGTGTTATTTGGGTCGACGAGATTAAAACGATGTTGTTGCGATTCGATTTTATAGGAAAGGTGATAAACCAAACCAGACCTGATGGTAAATGAGCTAAGGACGCCTACAACTTCAGTGAAGACATGAATGCATATTTTTTAAAACGTTGCTCCACACTAGTATTTCCTTCTGTGCCGTAGGTGTGTACGACGAAACATACAACTTCACATACACATGATACCCAGACCTGACACAACAATTCCTGGATCACACAAAAAATTGCTCCGTGGAGGAATGGAATCGAGCCGCCAGTTGCCCAGACACCGCGCCAACCGTGCAGTCTACTACGAGTAGATTGCACGTATACTACAAGAAACTTCTTCATGATATTTTTGTATGTATTTATTACATAGCGTTATTACATACTTTCGTGAATCATATCGTTTTACTATCGTCTCTCGCAATCAGACCTACGGTGCACTCTATCCCATTTCCAATTAGCGTGGAGAATCATATTTAGTAGTACTTGAGCTAAATATTTCACAACCATATATTAATCTAGCATTCAAGTTCCTACTTCAAGAAAATTAAGTGATTTAAAACATTAAAAGCGGTCCTTTATGTGAAATTTTAGAGAATATGGTTGTAGATTGTAAACTCTGAGCTCGCGTTGCAGTTTCAAATCGCCATCCCTACTTTTCTTGCAGCTAACTATATCTAGTGGAAACTATCGCAAACCATTCTGAATAAGAGTTTTGACTGCACGGTTGGCGTGATGGCTGGGCAACTGGCTGCCGCGCAACGGGTAGCGGATCCACAAATTAAGCAGATACACTGCTGGGCCGGGTCAACCGGAGTGATACCACGGCCTCACAGTGAGGTTACCGGTGGCCCAATTACCTCCCTTCCCAATCTATCTAATTCCCGATTCCCCAACTCTGGTGTTTCGGATGTATACAGGCAGCGGCGATTGCTTACCATCAGGTGTTACGTCCACTCGTAAGCAGTCTAGTGAAACGCGTTCAGTCACTTCGTTCACGTTCAATCCAGAGGCTTTAAAAATAAATAATATTATCAACATAAACTCGAACACATTACACTAATAAATAAGAATCTTCACAAAAAAGATGCCAAACGCAATCAATAAATAAAAAACACGTTTAATCAATCTGCAAAGACAATTAAGCGCAAAACGTAATCCTTTGACGGTCCCAGTCAATTCATCAAGTTAGCCAGGCAATAAGTCAGCCTGTCTTTCAGTCTACCTAGACACAGTTAAGCTCATGTCAATCCGATACGACAGGATCATCCATCAACATCTTTTAAATATTCACGTTTGTATTCATTTTGATAAAAAAGGTGACTTTGATATTTTGTGTCATTAGAAGTGTAAATTGTTGTGGCTTGATAAGTGACTGTTGCGCGTTGTGTGTTCGATTCCCGCATGCAACAATTATTTTGTAGTTATAGCTAGGTTTTTACTAGTTATGTTATGTATGAGACCCACGTAATATAAGATTATATTGTTTCTAATGTACATCAAATGAAACACATTTGTAAATATTTACACACATATGTATTGTTTTACTTTCATTGGTAATCCTCATTTTATCATTCATTCTGTTTAAAATAAAACCTTCACCTTATTTTTGTATCGCAAGCAACACGAGTCGTTTTTTTTATTATTAAGATTTTTGGAAAACCGAAAATTTACTTGACCAATGGAGCTGTCCGTACCTTAAAGAACGTAGCAACATTTGTTTAAAATATTTAATTTTACAATTTTCCGGCTTCCTTGCCCATGGAGGAAAACCAGGGTCCAAAACAAAGTCACGTGGGACCACCATTCACTTGTTTACATCGCCGCGTGATTAATTTTGGGAAGCTACTAGCTGTAGCCGTAGTCAATGGTTCACAGGTACGATTCCCTAGGTAAAGTATTCTGATAGACAAAGTACTACTGGACTTTTTTTAAAAAAATCGTCTTATTGCTCATCATCATCATCATCAACAGCCTATAAGTGGCCACTGCTGACCAAAGACCTCTTGACACACGGAGGAGGTTTGAGCCTTAATCACCACGCTTGCTCAATAATGGTTGGTGATTTCAAAGGTATAATTAGATATTATAAACCCAGGTTTCTTCATGATAGTTTCCATATCTTTGCGGTATGATTTTGATGTCTAAATATAAATAGACTGTAAGTAAGTAATAAAAAATAAGATTATGATAACACTATGATTGCACGATTTGCCGGCCAATTGGATCGCATTGATTGGCGCGGTGGCTGGGCAACTGGCTGCCGTGGAACGTGTAGCGGATTCGCCGCACGGAGCTAATCTTGTGTGTGATCTACAAATTGTTGTTTCGGTCCGGGTGTCATGTGTATGTGAACTTGTATGTTTGTAAACGCACCCAAGAACGAGTATGCGAAAGTCCTGAGTAGTCAACATATTCACTAACATCAAACACTATCTCTTTCATCTTAAGGTTTATAAACAATCACTTAAACCTTAACTAGTAACAGCTTAACACTGCACTACCATAGTGAGTTACACAATCAGATAACAGCTTACTGAGTCAGTTAAATACTAGCCTTTTAATAGCCGCGCAGTTAGCGGTAACTACTGAGAGATATAAGATAATACATAGACACCTTGGCACCTATACCAGGGTCCAAAACTGAATTTAGTTTACAATAAAAACATTTTATTTTAGTAAGTTTTGCTATAAGCCGGTAAACGAGTAGACGGGTAAGCAATCGCCGTCGCCCAAGGATACCCGAAATACCAGAGACGTTCCAAATGCGTTGCCGGCCTTTTGGGACTTAGGATGGGGAATCGGGGATTGCGAAGGTTAGGGAAGGGGGTAAATTGGGTCTCCGATAACCTCACTCACAAAACGCAAGCGTTGTTTCACGTCGGTTTTCTGGCCCATTCGTGCCGAAGCATGACTCGCCCACACTTAGTAGTAGTCAGGCGATACACGATTACCAGCGCCCAGTCAAACTAAATTAACTTTGCACCAAGATAAAGCAGTTTACAACCAATCTAGTTAACCAGAACTTGTTATGAAAACATTGAGGATTAACGGATATAGGCGGCGCTAAATTACGACCTTCCTCGGATATTCGGCCGGTATTAGAAACTAGCTCAGTATATGAAGTTTTATGACGTTATTTTATGATTTAATACCATGTTAGTACATTCTGAGGTGAGACTATTTGATTAGGTTTGCGGATAGTTAATTAGGAAGCTATAAGTACTGTCATAAAGGTAGATCATACTTCTGTAGTTAACTGGCTTTTAGTCCGCGACTTCGTACGCCCGTAAAATATTTTGGGTTCTCTTAAGAATTTAGGTAAACCTTTACTTTGTGCTTTCTTGTATGCCGCACGGAGTCCATGTCTGTCAAACAGCTTTCGTTTCGGTTGTATGTGGTTTGTCAATCACACCACAATAGTGTATTTCCCTAGTCGAGTCTTACGACACCCTTAGGAAGAGTAGGAGTAATGGCTAATGTATCCTACGCTGCCGTCACCACCCTTCTCTTATGATGACTGGCGGGATACGAAAAATTTGCAAAATAGACGCAGTAAGTAAGCCAAAAAGTGCATTATTCTATTTGAGCTAATTTGAACACTACAAATACGGCATTATAACAGCAGCGTTGCATGTCCAATTGTCCATTGCTAGACAACCTACAACATTACAGCTCTTCTGTGGTTAAGAAACATGGAGCTGCTCACACAGAATTTAATACTTGATTTATTTAATTATTATTTTGTTTGAAAATTTCAAAGCTTTAATTTCCTGTTTTCGTTGAAATATTTAGTTGTATAATGCTTCTGTGGACGATTACTACTTGTAGTTTCATTTGAATCATATGAGTGATCTCCATACTGTATATCCCACACGACTTGGATGACCCCATCGCCTTACAACTCTACACAAACATAATTATGTTATATCCCATAGAGAAATGATTATATAAAAAACCTAATAAAACTTCGACCTATTCAAACATTGTACCGAAAACCAATCGACAATTGGCCACGAGATACCTTACGTTGTAATAAGCAAAGACCTATTTCCAATTATAGAGATAATTTGCTCGACCCAGTAATCGAATCTTTGTGTTTGTTTTTCTTTGTTGAAGATTAAGTTTTTCGATATATTGGAAGTCTCTGTAATAGCCAATCTAATATTACTGGGCTTTTTTCGGTTTTCGAAAATTTCTCAGTCGTTACATGGAGTTTGGAATTGTGCCCAGTATATGGCAATAGGCTCACCCCCTATTACATGGGATTTATAACGCAAATTATTAAAAGAGGATGTACATTATGCATAGGCATTTTGTGTCGTAATGTGCAGGTGCACCTCTGCCTACATTTTGGGGATAAAAGGCGTGACATTGCAATCTAGAATTGTTGTCCAATGTTTTGTAAGACAATACTTATGCACTATCATTAAAACTTGAGACGGAATATTTACCATGTTTCTTTATGTCTATAAGTTTCCGATATTTCGGCACTGTTGCAAGCTCCAGATGCATGAAGAGCTAGACAATCGGCGAGGCGCCATCGCTTCATGGTAAATGTCCCACCCACTCGTACGAAGAGCTTCGCTTTAAGCTTCCTTGTGCGAACTGCTAAAGAGTGGAATTCTTTACCGGAGTTTTTTTCCTGATGGATATAACCTGGGTGTCTTCAAGGCCCGAGTGAATAGGTTGCTTATGGGCAGACGTGATCCCCATCATAACTTACCACCAGGCGCGGTGGTTAAACGTCGACCAAACGAATATAAAAAAAATAATAGCTAGTCATCTGAGTAACAATATATTTAATTAGTAGTGTAGTGTAGTTTTTCCTTATTGAAGAGATTGTCAAAAGGCCACTGACCGCATCGTCATCAATCTATCAATAAAAACAAAACATCGAAACCAATCCAATAACACTTAGCTAACAGGAATCAAAATCAAAACTTTTCAATCAATTCCATTAACCACACACACATTGTGTGTACATCGACACTGCACTCACGCAACACAACAATAGCAAATAAAAAAAACATTTTAACCCACCAAAGGCATAACATAATCTACGCTTGAAAAAGCACGAAAAAGCACGAAACTGTATGTTTTTGGTAACAACAGTTCATTATAATGACACAGCGGTACACTGGAAGACATGAAAGAGTGCGCGCTTTCCTTTTATTCGTACATTCAACATTAATGTTTAGTACACTGGAGACCAAATAAAAGTGCGCACCGAGTTGCTTGGCTCGTTTTGTTTGAGAGTAGTTTGTAGATGTTGATAGAGAATATTGAGTAGTGTAATGGATGCTGTTTTTATTTGTAAGAACTGTTAGGTGTTGTTTTGTATTTTTTTATGAAATAAGTAGATAAACGACGATCACCTGATGGTAAGCCATCGCCGCCGCCCATGACCACTTGAAACACCAGAGACGTTACAAGTTTATTGGGAAGAAGGTAATTGGACCTCACTCACACAACGCAAGCGTTATTTCACGTCGGTTTTCTGTAAGGCCGTGGTATCACTCCGGTTGAGCCGGCCCACTGGTGTCAAAACATGGTATCCCACACTTAGCTTAGTTAATACTTTGATTCTAATGTAGGCAATCTAGTTTTCTTATGACATCAATCATCATTTCTTTCTATATTAAAACAGACCCTTATTGTATAGAATCACTATTTTTGATTGTCAGTATGCATATGTGATCACCATTTTAGACAAACTGAAAGACATTTTAAAAAACATTTTAAAACTGAGTATTTTTTATGTGTATTAGTTGTATAGTATTGGAGGATACACTGACGCAAATCAGCAACGCATTTGCGAACCCTCGAAAAAGATTTGGACTAAAATTATGAAATTCGTGATAGGTACTTCGTATCTCTTACAAATATACTATCTTTTAGTACACTTGGAATTATATTAATGGTCGAAACGAATAAAAAGTATCTACATTTATTTTATGTTATTTTAGTTTCGTTGTAGTTATTGTTATTATGTAAGGTAATTTAGTAGTTTTTATAATACATAGGTTAGGTAAGGGTTTCTTTATTATTATTGTGTTTTGTATTTCTTCTTTTTTTGGTCAATTTCTTTTTAGTTCCTTAAGTTTATTTTGTACACCAGGTTAAGCCTCACTGTCGAATTGGAAATATCCTGTCAAGAATAGTTTTATAATAAAAAAAAATAAATGACAGCACGGTTGGTGCGGTGGCTGGGCAACTTGGCTGCCGTGCAACGTGTAGCGACTCAATTCCAGCAAGGAGTAACTCTTTGTGCGATCCACAATTTGTGATTTCGGGTCTGGGTGTGATGTGTATGTGAAATTGTATGTTTGTAAACGTATCACAACACAGGAGAAAATCCTAATGTGGGTCAAAAAACTTAATACATGTCACTATTTAGACGACGATGAATAGGCTAAGTAAGTCCCATGTGATAGGGGGTGCCCTAGTATAACACAAATGATGAAAAGTGGGTGTACAGTGGCATTATGTACCGTAATGTGCACCTCTGCCTACCTCTTTGGCGTGACGATACAACATGTCACGATTTCTACCTTTATCCCAAATTACTTAAAGCTTCCACATAAAATTTTTCACCTACATTTATTTCTGACGTCATTTTTCGTGCACCAAAGTGTATTTCTGTCTGAAGAGAAGCCTTTCAATTTACTAAAAGGTTGACAAAACAAAATGATTTTAATTTTGGGATGGTACAACATAAAATATGGTACATGTACTGTACCCAATATCTTATTACTTTGTGTTGAATATATTTTTGTTATTTCCTTTTTATATTTTGTTTAGGAAAGAACGTGTATACTGTAATAGAAAATACATTGTTGAGGAGCAATTTATTTAATAACTCTCTGTCCATGGTTGGTTTTATTTTATGGTATAAGCCAGTAAACGAGCAGATGGATCACCTGGTGGTAAGCAATCGCCGCGCGCCTATGGACACTCGAATCACCATAGGTGTTGCAAGTGCGTTGCCGGCCTTTTGGGGTTAGGAATTTAAGGGTTGTTGGGGAATCGGGGATTGGGAAGGGGCCTCCGGTAACCATAAATATTAAGTGTGGGAGAGCCATGCTTCGAAACCAATGGGCCGGCTCAACCGGAGTGATACCACGGCCTCACAGAAAACCGACGTGAAACAACACTTGCGTTGCGTTGTGTGAGTGAGGTTACTGGAAGGCCAATTACCCCCCCTTCCCAATTCTCGATTCCCCAACAACCCATAAATTCCTAAACCCTCTTAAGGCCGACAATGCAATTGTAATGCCTCTGGTGTTTCGGGTTTCCATGGGCGGTGGGTATAGCATACCATCAGGTGATCCGACTGCTCTATACCGACTTTTAACAAAAAAATATATACATATACCTATACCATCAGAAAACAAACAGCTTGACGTTACACCACATAACCATCTTCACGGAACAATTATCCTCAATTCAATACCATTACACAACGGAACATTTGAAGCCATAACTTCTGAATTCAGCACAGTCGGTTAAGTTGCAAGCGGAGGAATGCATGGGGGGTAGGAATGCAAGGCATTGCATTGATTACAGACAATAATGGTCAATATACGGCCGTAGTTGTCTTGTGTTCTGTGTTTAAGTACTTGTGTAATGTATTTAATTTGATTTCTCCTTGTAAACCTTATTGGTTCAGTGGGTATGAGATCTGATCGATAGTTTTAGAACATACTGCTCATGAGCAATTGAGCATGGGCCCTAAACGTGGCTTGAAACTAGTCGAGAAACATCGTCGAACAGTTACGTTTGTAAACCGTAAAATCTGATTAAATTAGTAACGCAATCACTTATGTTTAATTCATTTTCTTAAAAAAAACTATTATCATTGTTATTTTTCCGGCTAAATAATCCATTACGATTTTTAGTCGTAGAAGTGACCGTCGGTAGAAGAGCGCCCTCTAAAAGAAGGGCCAAATTAAAAGTACTCTTTACCAACGAGCATGCAGAAAAAGACTGATGACTACTAATGAAGCGTAAGAGGTATGTAAAAATCATAGCAATTTGGTATTCCATAGTCTCAACCTACTCCTATGGGAGACAGGCGTGAGGTTATGTATGTATTGTATTGTTACCGTAACAATAAACGATGTCATCGTCATCAAATCAGATCCAATCCACTAGATATCCACTGAACATACGTCTCGCCCAATTGATTGGAAACAACCCACAATAACCGATTTATCAGCAAATAGTTGAGAATATCAAAGTTCAAAAATATATGATCCAGAAACGAACTTCAAACTTCATGTTTTGGCAACCAATAACGTCAATTCTCAATAACCACTTCACCCAATTGAACAATTAATCATATAACAATCACGCTTGATTCCACAAGATTACCAGAATCCCATAATTATGACGGATCCAACTTGACACACACAAAAGGCACCTCCCATTATGAATTAAGCTATCAACGTAACTAGCCTTAAATTGTGACAAAAGGGCGGTAAGTCAGCCATATTGTATTTAATCGACGCCATCTTGGGAACATTGTGTCAAACAATGGCATCAAATGACAGGTCATTTACGCAAATCTGTTTAGGCGTTTTGTAGGTTGTGGTACATAGATATACTGACTACGGATGGTTCTTTTGTGTTTTGTGTTAAAGGGTTAGTTAGCTTTGTTTCTGACGAGACAAATGGTTGGATTTTGTGTATTTTTTCTCTGTTACTTTTGTTAAAAATGACGGTGTGAATTTGCATAATTTTTTGGGTTATTTTTTGGTGAATAATACTCGATTTTTTAATGTTGTTGTGTAGTAAGTCTGTTCATTAGTCATGGTGGTTTTGTGACTGTTTCTGTTTTGAAAACTTCGTCATGTGCACTAATTTTAGCTTCTTTTTTAGGGCCATTATAAAATAATGTTAATCTATTACTAAACAAATACCATTCTTAGTTTTGCGTTGTGTCTACTAGAATCACCGAGACTTGACGATTGGCTAAATAATCCGTTTTCAGAACAGTCACACACACACACTTCCCTAAATGTCATAGACACACACTGCAAATCAAACGTGCAGTCCGACTGCAGTTGAATCGCAGTCTGCATGCAGTCGGTGTGCAGTTCACATAATGCTGGGCTGCATGGTTGGCTTTTGCAGTTTTATTGCAGACTTTTCAACTGCATTCAAACTGCCCTTGAACTGCAATTTGGATTGCAGTTGAAATGCAGTCCGTCTGTCTAGAGCCTTACCTATCTTCTTCAAAAGTCACAGAAACACCTCTTGTGGTAGATAATAATTCTTATGTGGTAGATATTGTATATTAATCTCATTCATATACATATAATATCTTCATTCTAACCAAAGTTTCGAGGAAAACCTTAGGTAGTAAACTAAGTCTTTCAATCATCACCAGTTTCTTTAATTCCCCTGCCTCTGCAGCTAACAATACTCCAGCAATGTTCTACAACAGATTGGCTCTCATTTGGCTCAATACGGCACGCCGCACAACGCGCAACTTTAATAATAGCACAGATTTGTCAAGTGAGAGGCGAGCCTTAGAACGTGGATGTGAGAAGTAATTTGTAGTGTGTTTTGGAGGTGGCATTTTGGAGTAGGATATGAACTATTTTCTTGGATTCGTCATCGAAATAAATCAAGAGTGGTTGGAGACGAAAAAAATTTCCAATAAACCCCCTTCCCAATCCCCGATTCCCCAATAAACCTAACGTACTTTTAACGCCTCCGGGGTTTCGAGTGTCGCCCTGGGCGGCGGCGATTGCTTACCAGCAGGTGATCCGTCTGCTCGTTTACCGGCTTATACCATAAAAAAATCAAATGATGACACGTTGATTTTTTGCAGGAGACTGATTTAAACCTTTAACTTTAACGACGGTGCGTTTCGTTCTTCTTTTTGATTATACAATCAATGTTAATTTTTTCGTGTTAAAACATCGAGAAGAGAAAGCCGAATGTATATACCGGCTTTCTCTTGTATATGTATGTATGTATGTATTAACGGTATGTTTTAACTATATGTGTCTCTTTCTCCCTCTCTATAAGGTCCTATGTCCCCTTGACGAGGCAAGGGGCGTTCACGAAAATTTTCCTACACGTCAAAAGTGTTTAAATAAACTTATTCAGAAAAAATATATTATAACTTGAATACAAATACATCAGCATCAATTTAAAAATATTTACCAGTCCAGACCCACATATTTTCATATTTCCATATAAAAAATGCCGCACCCCTAACTTCCTAGATCCCTACCAATGATATATTCGACCTGTGTGCCGGCTGAAGACGTAGCTCGGCTCTATATAGCCACATCGTTCAAACTGCCACCAGGAGTCGCTCTGCAAAATATTAAGCTGGCTGGCTAAATAAAAGACGTATCTTTTTATTGGGAAGTACATTGTACAGTAGAAAATGGCATTAAAAAAAGGTATATTGATTAACACAAACCTGCCTTTTTTTAAGGGGAGAAAGTCATCCGATGACTTCTCCCGCCTTGGGCGAGGCGAGAACGAGTGTCAGACTCTTACTGACTAAAAACCACTCCATTTCTAATCCTGCTTTTCAAGCTGGAGCCCCGGTAACCAGCTAGGTTGTCTGCAGCTCTTCACCCTAGGCCAATAAACATAAATGGGAGAAGTTATTGGATGTTTTTCGTCCATCCTTAAAGAACTACAAAGCTCATACCTTGAAAAAGTTATAAGTCTTGTACAAAGTTCAATAACCTCCCATATTTCTAATTATATTTTCCTTCTAAATTCCAAGTAATCCAATTTGATATCTTGGAGTCTTATACATTAACATAATTATATTGTATTGGGAAAATTGTGGAACAATTTCTCAGAAAACATAACATAAAATAACACATTTGGTTTTTCTTAGAAGTCGTACGAAAAGGAATTTGTAGAAATATACTAAAATATACGTTACATATCTACATTATACATTATTTACAGTAAGTAGAAAATAACTACTTAGCTTAATTTAACCAGTCCAATACACCTCTTTAGCTGTATAGGAACTTAGGAAGTCTTGGTAGTTCTTTTAATGGAAATAAGTAAGGAAAATATCATAAAGGGGCAATACGAGCATATAATAGCTGATGTCACTACGACACGCGATATTTCAAATCGAAATAACATCGAAAGTATTTGTTTCCGTAATAAAATAAAAAAATCTTGTCTAACATTTCCAAATAATCTACAAGACGAACATTAAAATAAAAATTAGTCTACCCTATTAGTCCAAAATAAACCGCACCCGTTACTAGAAATAAAAAACAAAAAAAAACAACGTAATAAAATAGAATTCTCATTCACTATTTTGTAATAATAAATCAAATTGGCAAGCCAACATACATATAAAATAAAATCACACGATTCAAATCCCAGTAAAAAAAATAAAATAAAAAAAAACAGAAAGCAAAAATATTCTAAATTCGAAACATATGTACGTATCTACTCTTTACTTTTTTTTTCACAGCACATCACTGGATACTGGCACAAGTGACGCGGATCACGTGACGTGTAGTAATTTGACAGCTGTCACGAAATACAACATGGCGCCGTGTTCCCGCGATGCACGAAGTTATTATACAATCAATGTATGTACTGGTTTTTTTTCGATGGATATTAGTTTTTTTATATATACCTATAGATGATGGACTGCCTCGTTGGTCGAGTGGCCGCATAGACTGTTCGATTCCCGGTTCGATTTCCGCTGGACAAGTGGTCTCGGGTTCCATTCCCAGGTTGGGCAAAGTATTGCTGGGCTTTTTTCGGTTTTTTGAAAATTTCTCAATAATAACACGGAGTCTAGAATTATGCCCAGTATATGGCAATAGGCTCATCCCCTATTACATGGGACTAATAAATTGTGAAAAGTGTACATTGTGCATTGGCATTACGTGCTGTAATGTGCACCTTTCCTATCCTTTCGGGGATAAAAGGTGTGACGATATTACTGTCCAAATTCCTACATAATTGAGACTTTATGGACTAAAATAACAAAACAAAATTCCGTAATGCTCAAATACTGAAATACTCAAATACTGCTTAAGTGTGGGAGAGCCATGCTTCGGCACGAATGGGCCGGCTCGACCGGAGTGATACCACGGCCTCACAGAAAACCGACGTGAAACAACGCTTGCGTTGTGTTTCGTTGTGTGAGTGAGGTTACCGGAGGCCCAATTCCCCCTTCCCAATCTTCCCCATCCCCGATTCCCGAACATAAATTCCTAACTCCCAAAAAGCCGGCAACGCACTTGTAACGCCTTTGGTGTTTCAAGTGTCCATGGGCGGCGGCGATTGCTTACCATCAGGTAATACGTCTGCTCGATTGCCGGCTTGTTCCATAAAAAAAAAAAAAAAAAAAAAAAACTCAGTACTCAAGAATAGTACTTCAGCTGTTCTAGAACAATAAATTATCCTAATATTCATTCATATTTCCATCTTTTTTACACAATCACACACAAAATAAAAATACCTTTCCTAGACAAGAGATAACACAATTCAAATAGCTGTACCATGAAAATGAAGACCTCAAAACCCGATTTAACATTCCAAACCACTACGTAAAGCTCTATCAAGGAACAAAAGAACGAAATAAATATTCATAGCACAAAATTGATACCTCCAAGTACTTCGGTTCGGAAATGGAGGAACTCTCCCGTTAAGGAACCAATTTATACCCGTATATTTATACACGCAGGTTTTACGCCAAATGGGCTCCCACCGAGCACATTAGTTCACTTACTCGGTCACCGATTTATTTCGTACAATCATTCGTTCTTGGTCTATGTTTTTTGATGAATTTGTTTTTTAAGTGCTACTGCTGGACAAGTGGTCTCGGGTTCGATTCCCGTGTCGGGCAAAGTATTACTGGGCTTTTTTCGGATTTTCGAAAATTTTCTCAGTAGTAGCACGGAGCCTAGAATTGTGTCCAGTATATGGCAATAGGCTCACCCCTATTGCTTGAGACTTATAACACAAATGCTGAAAAGTGGATGTACATTGTATAGCGGCATTACGTGCCGTAATGTGTACCTCTGCCTATCCCTTCGATATGGGAATATACTCTCCACTGTACCAAACACCGTGTGGGAACACGGTGTTTGGTACAGTGGAGAGTTTTTTTTGAGGAGGGAATGTCTTCCAACACTCTTACAGACTAAAACTACCCCGTTCCTACTCCTACTTTTTGAGATAGGCGCCAAAGTACGCACCAAATTACATGCGACTCAACTTATAAAGAAAATTTTATGTTATAGGTAGTAACTCTGCTGACTACACAGAGAATTAACAGTCTAATGATATGATGAATGTATAAATATGGCGTTCGTTATGCGAACAAGGTCTGCATATTGATTCCAAATAAAGTAATTATAGGTGTTTCATTTTCAGAATTTTTCGTAGCAACTGTACGTAGTCTGAATTTTAATTCCTACCCGCCTTTAGTCCACAGAATCGATACTGATTGGATAAAGTATTCGTTATTCATTTAGAAAGAATAACACCAAGATCTATAATAACAGAGTTTCAAGTGTGAGAGTGTCATGCATCATACCACGGCTTCGAAAAAAACCGACGTGAAACAACGCTTGCGTTGTATTTCGTTGCGAGGTTACCGGAGGCCCAATTACCGCCCTTCCCAATCTTCCCAACAACTATTAAATTCCTAACACCCAAAAGATCGGCAACGCATTTGTAACGCCTGTGGTGTTGCGGATGTCCAAGGGCGGCTGCAATTGCTTTGGATCAGGTGATCAGTCTGCTCGTTTATTGGCTTCAATCACATTTTCAGTCACAATCACAATAATTTTAATTCATCACAAAGAATTTCCTCATAAAAAACGACTAGAAAATACGTCTGTACTACTTCTGATTATCCATTCCAAGAAAACGTATACAATTCAAAAAATGTTAAACAAAACTCAAGCAGCTATGCTTTATTCCTCTCCCAACGGACTTAAAATAACTTCAAGAAAATCATCGTAACAATCAAACGATTCATGAGCATAAACACAAATGCAATAAGACTGAGAATTGCTTAGCACATCTTCGTCCTGTCTTCAAAATAAGATGAGAAATCTTTCGATCGGAAATCGAGAGGCACTTTCTTTGAAAACCCGATTTATTCCTCGTTTACAATCTATCGTTCATTCATTCGTTCGCCACCGTTTAGTTCATTCACCGCTGATTGATTCGTTCATTTAGTTCGTTCAGTACCCGGTTTAATTTTCTTTGATTATTTATTAATTGAGGGATTAAAATTCTTGAGGCAATTTCGTAAATAAATTGAAGTTTGTTTTCATTTTGCTTTTGTATTGCCTAAGCGATGTAAATTAGGTATCTGCTACCTATTTCCTGAAAGGATGAACAGATACATCAAGACGAGAGCTTCTAGCTAGTACGGAACATATTGGCACGAAGACTAACGTTGACTGAATATTGGTGTTACATTGTTTTCATATAACCGAACCAACGAAACAATGTAACCAAGAATTTTGTTGTGAATCTGATTGAAAAAGTGTAACCGATAGAGTCTTTTGCCTTCCATCTCCATAGTAATCTACACTTTGGAACGAGCAAATAGCTTCACTAGAGGACTGACCGACAGACAGACATTTTGTTTTCTTTATATTGTAATATTTGCTTTGACGTTCAAAAGTGCCTTTTCGGTCTATTTGAAATAAATAATTTTGACTTTGACTTTGAAGGTCACGGTTGGTTTTTCAAACATAAGGATGCTGATTGGAAACTGCGCCAGTATCAATGTTACTTTTTCCGAATTGATGTCCGTGTTAAAAGGGTCCTGACAAGAATCCAACAGTGGGATCCCTGAAAGTTAATGACGATAGTATTGATAAGTTAATAACTGTCTTCAGTTTTGTATTAGGATGAGAGAGAAAGCATGTTCCCCCAAGATCCACAAGTCGATGATTATTGTCTCGTTGGTCGCACTGGACATCTTTATATATATAATTCTTCTGTAAGTGTGTATGTCACTGAACTTCTCTTAAACGACTGGACCGATTTTGATGATTTTTTTTGTGTGTGTTCAAGGGGATCTGAGAATAGTTTAGATTCACAATTTTGTCCGCTGGACAATGTTTTTTTAATTAATCAGACGTGTAGACAGGACAACGTCTGTCGGGTCCGCTAGTATTATTATACAAGACAGACCAAGGCAATTTCAAACCAATAAAATATCAATAATTATTCAATATCAAAACTATACAATCCCAATCATAGCTGTTTAAATGGCATTCAGCGTACGGAATATAAAGCCAAACTCAATATCATTTAGTTCAATCAATATTCACGAAATATGGATGCCAAGGGCGCCATTGATACAACTTGAGAGTACGAAATTTCACAATGTCAATGTCGATCGATCGGAAATGTATTCAAGAGTAAGCCCCCTGTGTAGATATTTTTACTGAACTGTAATTGAAAATACATCATGTTTTATCTAACCTTTTTTTTTTTTTTTTTTTTTGAGGGGGAAAATCATCCAATGACTTCTCCCGCCTTGGGTGAGGCGGGAGGGAGTGTCAGACTCTTACTGACTAAAAACCACCCCGTTCCTTCTCCTGCTTTGAGCCGGAGCCCCGGTAACCTTTTACGTTGTCCGCAGCTCCGGATCAGGCATCAGCCCTACTGGGCCCCATCTGTGGTGGTCTGGCTCTTTGAGGCGCGCGCGGAACGCGACGCGCCGTACGCACGGGTCTGGTTCTGGTCGGGCGGCGAGCTACCCTTGCTCGCCGTCCGCAGACCCGCACTTACGGTGGCCGGAGATCGTCACGCGATCCCCGACGCCCGGAGTGTCTTCTGCGGCGGCTGGGGCGTGAGGAGGATCGTTCCCTCACGCGCTCCGCCTCCTCCTTAGCTAGCATGACTGCTTCGCAGAAGGAGGAGACGGCGTCCCATTCCCTCTCGCTCCGCATCATGGCCTGAACCAAAGCCGGACGCGAGAGGTCACCGTCGCCGATCACATCCCTAAGGACACGGCGGTGCTCAGCCCATGCAGGGCACACCGCTACTGTATGCTCCACCGTGTCCTCCGGGTGATCCACGCAATGCCGACACCCGGGCGTTTCCTCCCGCCGAATCCGAAACAGGAACCTACCGAAACTTCCGTGTCCGGTAAGCACCTGCGTCAGGCGGTAGGTGAGGACGCCGTGACGCCTCTCTAGCCACTCCTCAAAGAGGGGACTTACCGCTGCTATAACAGCGAGCCCAGCCCTCGGTTGCGATAGTCGTTGCTTCCATTCCGCCATGAGATCGCGCCGGAGCTCATCCCGCCACGCACTAATCTGGCGCGGCAGTGGACTTTCGCCCCGGCGATGCGCCTCCGCACGTAAGCTATATACGTGCGCGAGCACTTTCGCCTCCAGATCCCACGGCGGTGATCCCGCAAGGAGGTTAGCCGCCTCCCCGGAGATCGTGCGGTATCCACGGATCATCCGAATGGCCATGACCCTCTGGGATGAAACCAGCGCACGAGCTGGTCGTCGCCGTAGATTTGGCGCCCACACCGGGGCCCCATAGAGGGCCATGGACCGCACAATCCCCGCGTACAACCTCCGGCAGGAGGCGTTTGGTCCCCAAGGTTGGGTAGGAGCCGCTTTAGGGCAGCCCCCGTCCGTTCCAACTTGGGAGCCAAACGTCGGAAATGTTCCTCGAATTTCCACCGACTGTCGAGGACGAGTCCCAGGTACTTCATCGTCACCTCGACGCCGATGGAAACCCCTCCTGCCATGATCTGGAACCCATCCGGAGGTGGCGCATTCCCGCGGCCATAAAAGCACATGGCCTCGGACTTATGAAGCGCCACCTCGAGTCCCAGCTGCCGGATCCTTTCAACGACTATCGCAACCGCTCTCATCATCAGGTCGGCCGCCGCCTGGTGCGACCTCCCGTGTGCTAGTACCAGCGTATCGTCAGCGTAGCAAACCACGCTGACGCCGCTCGGGAGGTCGGTGCGCAGCACCCAGTCGTAGCCTATGTTCCACAGGAGCGGTCCTAGGACCGATCCCTGTGGAACACCGCGCGACATCTCTCGCCGGTTCCACTCACCTCGGTGACCGGGGTAGATGACGGATCTGTCCGTCAGATAAGCCTCGACTATACGACGGAGATAGGTAGGCACCCGATGATATCGTAGTGCCTCCAAAATGCAGCTCCAGGGCAGAGAGTTAAAGGCGTTGGCGATGTCCAAAGACACCGCCACGACGACTCTACCCCTGGACACTGCAGACCCCGTCGTAAGGTCCCTCACGCGCATGATGGCGTCCACCGTGGAGCGCCCTCTGCGGAAGCCGAACTGGCCGTCCGCGAGGTCCGGCCCTGTTCCCGTCAGGTGCGCGACGAGGCGGTTTGAAATTATTCTTTCAAATAGTTTTCCCACCTCGTCGAGTAGCACGATGGGCCGGTACGCGGACGGAGAGTCCGCAGGGCGCCCTGGCTTCTTCACGAGGACCAGTTTACCCGCCTTCCATGATAGCGGGAACTGGCCCCTCTCCAAACATGCGCTGAAAAGACCAATTAGTCGAGGCCTGAGAGTCTCCGAAGCCAGGACCCACGCCTTGCCAGGCAATCCGTCGGGTCCCGGGGCGGTGTTCTTGGCGCCCATCCGGCGCACCGCCACTCTCAGCTCTGCCTCGGTCACTTCTGGTGCTGTGTCGTCGTCGTCGTCGCTGTGGCCCGCATCGGGCACCGCAGGGGGCGGAGTCATGCACGGAGGGATGTAGCCCCTCTGTGATTGGGGGAACAAGGTGGTGACCACCTCCTCTACAACCTCTGGCCGGAGACTCTGTGTCAGCGGGGGAGCCTGTGTGCGGAGCTTGTCACGCACCATTAGGTAGGGGCGTCCCCACGGGTCTCTGTCCAGAGTATCCAGCATCTCCTGGCGGGCCTGGTTTTTGGCCCGCCGGATTTCCGTTTTTAGGGCGTCTTTCGCCGCCTTGTACCCCTCATATAACTCCGCCTCTCTAGCTTCCGCGTCTGGAGGACGGATACGAAGCCTGCGGTGCCTAGTGTACTGGCGTCGCGCAGCAACACACGCACTGCGCAGAGCAGCCAGCTCTTGCGACCACCAGTACATTTGGCGCTTCCGCTGTCCTGGACGGACCCGGGGCATCGCCACGTCACAAATCCTGTACATGGCGTCCTGGAGCCACCGTGCCTCCTCGTTAATGTCGGCAGGCCTGTCCGGTGGTATCACCCAGGCCTGCACGATGGCGGCTTCCAGGAATAGCTCCCGGTCCAGTTGCCTCAGCGCCCAACATGTTTTATCTAACCTGGGAATGTAAATCAATTATACTTTTCTCAAGAACACCAATAAAACAAATTCAAACTTACAAAAAGGGGAAATCGTCGATTCCCGGAAAACATCAGAAAATTCTGTCTTTAACAAAATTTAATCGTTCAATCACTTATCCCTTTTGTTCAATGATTGAATAAGTGAGTGAGTGAGTGAGTGACAACCACTCAATCATTCAATTAGTGAATGAATGACATGTTAATTTATTTCGCGTTAATAAATAGCTGTTGAAGTATAAAGGAGTTTTGATCAAAGCACTAATTATTATAATTTCATTTAAATTCGACAGCTGTTCATTTCATTTTGAAATTCATGAAACTTCCAACAGTGGACAGATGTTGATTTTAAAGTTAACAAGTTATATAATAGGCTATGTCGGTCCAGTGGTTGGGAGTGTGGCTGCCGAGCGAAGTATCCAAACAATACTATAATTGTGAAAGGGTCTTTGTTTGGATGTTTGTCCGTCAATTTCGCTGAAACTACTGAACGCATTTTGAAGAAACTTGGTATACAGATAGGGTATGAACAAACTTGGGTGATAAGATACTTTTTATCCCACAGGAACGGGGGTGAAGCCCGTCAAGTCCAAGAGCCCATAGGGTTGGACAGTCGTGCAATTTATCGACAGTCTATTATACTGTAGATAAATTTGAAACTGAAATATTATTTATTATTTATATAACGTATATATAACGTGTAAATATTAAATTACTATCAACAAAAAAAAAGCGTACGATATTATTTTATACGTAGAAAAACATAAATCGACGTAAAATATTCAATACTAGCTGTTACTTGCGACTTCGCCCACATAAAGTAATGACTTCTGACAGAATTTATATTGCTTGACTTTTTTCTAAAGTAAAATATATTATAATAAAATAAGGTACTCTTGTATCAGCTCCGCCAATAATAGTCCCGTCAAAATCGGTTCAGCCATTTCAGAGATAAGTCAGAAGAAATAGACAGACAAATAATAAAATAAAATACATTTATTTCAAGCAAACCTCTACATTTATTCCTTCGAGTAATATCAAAATCTCATAACTTTATAACAATATCTCACCTCATTAATCTTAAAAACCATACAACCAAACAACCATCCATTAATTAATTTAACACAGTCAGCTACCTAGGTCCCAGACAATACCTAGGTGCACTAAACGACGTACACATAAGTACTAAGTTGCACTAGACAGCTAAGTTGTAATAAGTTGTAGATACTTAGATGTGCAAACAGCTGCCAGCATTCCGTGCTCATGAGCAGCGCACGACAGTTGAGCAGGAGTTAAAAGGATTAGCTTGCGGGGTTTTCATACAAATATTTTAATGAAATATTATAGGGATGGTGACGAGGTATGTAAATTATAAATATCTATTTAGCAATACGTCAGTTGGGTAATGAAAAAATATTAAACCTTTTTTTTTATTTTGTTTTAGATAACAATACATAATAAAACGAATCAAAGTTTAGGATGAGTAAATACGTAATTTCTATGCATAAAACGTACCTAGAAATGAGTTACCTACGCGATATTTCAAATCAATATATCTTCGAAAGTATTTGTTTTCACATCGGTTTTCTGTGATGCCGTGGTATCACTCCGGTCGAGCCGGCCCATGCGTGCTGAAACAGAAAGGATAACTACACTTAAAAGGTAATTGATATTTAACCCCCTTGCTGTCATCCAATGGATCTGATATTTGGAACACACTCTTAATCTTGGTAACCAAACAATATAAGCCCAAAACGTTTAACATAAAAAAATATGTAGTTACTAATTGTTACTACTTACTTCTTTTTTCATTTGATGGGTCGACGTTTGACCGCTATCTCACGTCTTACCTGATGGTAAGTGATGATGCGGCCTACGATGGAGCACGTCTGCCCATAAGCAACCTATTGTTATGCTTAAAATCATAAGTCAAACTTTAAATAAATATAATATGTAATATGTTTGTATGAAGTAGCATAGTTCACCAGCTGAGTAATGAACCCGCGATATTTAATTTGATACGTCTGCGCTTAGTACCACAGTACACGTAGATATATATATACATATATATTATATGCTACCACACGTAGGTTTAAACCCGTATGAACTTTATATTCCAGTATTTTACAGTTAAACTTTGAACGAAAGATTAGGATTTGAACACGTGACCATCTAATGTGATTAGTCCGTAATTGGTTAGGTTAGAGATACACTACGGGGACGTATCTTTATCTTAATTATGATTTCGTTACTGTCACGTAAGTGGCAACTGCTGACCAAAGGCCTCTTCTCACACAGAGAAGGTTTGAGCATTAATCACCACGCTTGCTCAATGCGATAATATCAAACTTATGATGAGAAATTATATTTCGTCATCGGATCGGATCGGAGCTGCGGACAACATAACAGGTTACCGTAGCTCTGACTCAAAGCAGGAGAAGGAACGGTGTGGTTTTTTAGTTAGTAAGAGTCTGACACCTCCCGCCTCACCCAAAGCGGTCGAGGCGAAGTGTTTTGGATGTTTTTCCCCCTCAAAAAAAAAGTTTCCTCACAATGTTCTCCTTCACCGTTTGTCAGTGGTGTCTAAATAACGTTAAAAAGTACATATAGCTTGGAAAAAGGCACATTGATAATTTCCGTTGGTATGTTTTAAATGGGTCTGGGTGTCACGTACATGTGAACTTGTATGTTTGTAAATACACCCACAATACAGGAGAAAATCCTAATGTGAGGCAATGATTAAAAATATAATATCTTCACAGTTCATCTTACTCACACAGCTACATACCTAGCTTAGTATCGATAGTAGAAACGGTCACATAGTTTCACAGCTTAGCTATTACATTTTCGCAGCATAGCTACATAGCACATCTCTGGTGGAAAAGGCCCCACGAGTGCACAAAAAATATACTCCAACCTTCCCATCAAACATCACCCTTGCTAAACAATACATTACTACCTCAAACCAGAGAAGATGCTTTCTAAAACTAAAACGTGATCAGTGGAAGGACACACACACACACACATACACACACACACACGCACACACACACACAGTGGACACGTCCCTTGTAAATCTAAGCTTGCGACTGGATATAAAGATTTGATCATAAAATAAGACATTACTTGCTACCCAAGAAATGTCTACGTCAGGTTAGGGTCACCATGGCCTTGTATTGGGATAGGACATTTGAGAAATATCCTATCTTAAAAATCACGTACAATCACAAACGTGTTGCGTGATTTTTAACCGACTTCCCAAAAAGAAGGAAGTTTTCAATTCGGCCGGTATGTTTTTCTTTTGTTTTGAATATTAGTGTATACAGCTTTTCCGGACGAAGTAGGTGTAGTGTGGTAACTACTTCATCTGCGTAGAATAGATTTTAAGGATTTTTTTCTAAAACAAAATAATATTTCTATAATAAAAGTAGCCTCAGTTACTCCTTAGTACATCAGCTACCTGCCAAAAACCCATCAAAATCCATCCAGCCGGTTCAGAGATTACCCGGAACAAACAGACAGACAGTCAAAAATTACTCCTTTTTTTTTTTTCATTACACATGCATAAACACTTTTACTTCACTTAAAAATGTTATGAACGGAAAAATCCAATTAACATTTTACCAGTCACAACACCCAAAGCTTCACTTCTCCACCGAGAGCATTTATCCCGGCACACCAAAAATCACAGCCAACCTACAATTTAAGGTGCGCGACCGACTTTTATTAGCTCCACCTGTGCGTAACATATAGCAGACACACCCTTTAAATTTATACAATGAAACAATACCTTTACCGAGCCTCTACTTCCCTGATCTTCTATTGATACCCTTTGGTGATATTTATAAAGTCATTAGGTATGTGGGAGCAGGCGTTGCATAGTGGTTTCGGAGCTGGGCTATTTAAAATACGTGGTGCCCTTGTTATAGATACTACCGGGGTGTTTTAGTAAGACATCCTAACTTCTTGGTTTTTCTGTCTAAAATGCCAATACCCTTTTGGAGAACGGTAAACAAGGTGAGATTCTACTTAGATAACTTTAAAACATTACTTATCGTCCAAAGTCGTAAATAATTTGCCATAATAGGTACGATGACTGAGTACGAAACAAAAATCTATTTAGTCCGTTAATTAGGTATCATATAATATAACAATACTTAGATAATACGAATCAAAGTTTAGGAGCGGGGGCAAAAACGTAATTTCTACGTACAAAACGAACCTAGAAGTGCCGTCACGCGACATTTCAAATCGATATATCTTCGAAAGTGGACCACTAGAGTCTACTACTCTAGTGCTCTTCTGGGATCCGTCTGCTCATTTGCCACCATATCCCATAAAACATAATTAATCATTTACCAGTTCTGCTTACTCTCATCCGAATAAAAATTAAAGAAACTGTAGTCATAAGGCATGGCAACAATCGCAACATCATATAAAAATTATCGAATATTCAAATGAAATGTCACCTTTATTCCAAATCTTTGTAAGTAATTGAACTTCGGACGTTTCATTTACATATTTATTCCATCTTCAATTTTGTATTTATTTCTTTTTATTGTCGATTGATGTTGGTGAAATATCATAGTAACTGTAAAAATATATAAATGACTAGCTGTTGTCCGCGACTGCGTCTGTGTACAATAATGACTTCTAACAAAAGTTGGGTTTCTGAAGCATCTTCAGGAGTTTTCGACTCGGTAGCGAACATGAAAATACATCTACCGCGGAATAAAAAATAAAAACATCAGTGTCCTTGGGCAGCGCTGATCGCTTACCATCAGGTGACTCGTTTGCTCTTTGCCTTCTATTCCATAAAAAAACGTCGAGGTCGTGTAAAATGGTCCAGGTGTACCAGAGAGCCCTATCACTTTATGTCTGTTTAATTTATGCTCCCTTAGTTTGCTCATACGATTCCCTTGTGAAAATTAGGTGTGTAGACAGGCATCAAATGTCAAAACGCGCTACTTGTACTATAAGATCAACGCCACCAGCAAACAGTTCGTTGAACATCAAGTTACGATCAAGTTATAATAATATCGCGCGCTAAGTGACGCCCAAGTTAGAGGCATCATCGTTCGACTGGCAGCATGGATGCACCCGCAGTAACTAAGTTAGTAGGTTGATACTTGTATGGTCTGCAGAGTAAACAAGTAAATATTGATGAGAAATATAGTTAACCATTTGTTAGGGATTTGTATTACGTATATAGAATAGACTGGGTTTTTTTCGGTTTTTCGAATTTCTCAATAGTAGCACGGAGTCTGGAAATGTGCCCGGTATATGGCAATAGGCTCACCACCCACATGGGACTTACAACATAATTTGTGAAAAGTGGGTGTACACAGTGGCATTACGTGCCATAATGTGCACCCCTGCCTACCCCTTCGGAGAGTAAAGGCGTGACGTTATATTATGTATGTATGTATATAGAATAGAACAAATTAAATGCTCATGCAGCAGAGGTGCAACATAAAACACTCAATTTACCACTCGATATATGTTTCGCTCCTCCACGGAGCATCCTCAGGAAGTGTTGATTCGAGCTGCGGGAGCCGGCATGGCCCACATGTACAAGCGGAATTAAAACTAAAAATCTTATGTATTGTTAGTATTCGTATTACGGATGTATTAAATTCACCGAGGGAAGTGGAAACTATAGTTTTATTTTTCTTCTCCTCTAATAACATCTTCTGATTTATTTCGTTGCGGGATCCAAGACAGACATTCATGTCCCTGGGACGCGCTGGACTTCAGTGTTCCGGTGTTTTCATGGTTGTATCTACTGTAGATCCTGGCTTACAGGAATTGCAGCAGTATGGGAGCTTGTGACGGGCTTGTCTCAATAGAAAAAAAAATACGGATAAGGTGAAACCTGGATTACTTTTTTTTTCAGTATAAGCCGGTTAACGAGCAGACAGATAAACTCATGGTAAGCAATTGGCGCCGAACTTACTAACTAAAGGACTAAATCCTCAACACTTGATTTTAAAATACCTTATAATCTGACATGGTGCTCACATGGCATATTGTCTGTCAGGACACCACCAATAAGGCGTTATACAAAATAATTATGAAATGAAGACATTATCCTATGTATCTGCTGCCACTACAGCGGCCTAGTAAAATAGGTAGTTAATATACAAACCGTTACAGCTCATGTGTGAACACACAACACCACATCGCCGCAGTCGGGTAAGTTTAATGCACTCGACGTCTGAATAGTTTCTACTCACGTCCTCGGTACGGTGTGGGGCTAGGAAAACAGCGATTTTGTTCTTACTTCTCACACTTTGAGGACCCTTGTAATCTGTAGACTGCCAAATTGCAAGTATAGTCAAAAGCACAATTATTGATTGAGCATCCTTGTAAGCGACGATAAATGTCAAAATAGACATTTAGAGAACAGAGAGTAAAGTTTCTTAAGAAAAGGAGGATCCTCCGACCAGGTGAGATGATCGTGGCTGGCAGGCTTTTTGTTTGTTGTTATGTGAGTGAGGTTACTGGAGGCCCAATTCTGAAATTCCCCCTTCCCAATCCTCGATTATTCAACAACCCTTATATTGATGGGGGTTACGAATATAAGGGTTGTTGGAATATAAATAAAAGGCCGGCAACGCACTTGTAACGCCTCTAGTGTTTCGGAAGTCCATGGGCGGCAGCGATTGCTTACCATCAGGTGATCCGTCTGCTCGTTTACCGGCTTATAACATAAATAAAAAATGCAAAATACGCATTGATCTACGTTTCTCTAAAGCCTTTTTTAACTGCCAATATGTAACCAAATTAGGATAATCCGATCGGCATTACTTAAACTACTTATTTAATTAAACGCAGTCCTCATGGCCCCAAGAGTACAAAACTTACTCCCCGCGATGTAATATACGCACGGTTTAAACTGTCTCTCGCAAATTAGTTTACCGTTTTTACTCTCCAGAAAGAAAAATACAGCGAGTTTTAAACTTTGGTTTAAGTTATAAAGACTAACTGTGCTTGAGTTTACTCTACAGTTAAAGTTCGAATGAGTAGGTTACCATTGAGTCGGTCGTTCTTCGCTATTAGAATTTGTAGTTTGTAATGGCAAGTTTACATAATTTTGATCTTTAAAATACAGTATACACAGAAAATAGGCGAATAGTTTGAATTTATAACAAGCTGGTTAAAATATGACAGAACGCGTTGTGTTTCTTTGTGTAAATGAGGTTACCGAATGCACCTCACTTATATCAGCTTCCCAAACTTCCCAATCGGGTTCCTCAACAATAGTTAAATTCCTAACCCCCAAAAAGGCCGGTAACGCACTTGTAACGCCTCTGGTGTTTCAGGTGTCTTACCATCAGCACGTTTACCTCTCTTCGATTTAAATAATACGAGGTCTGAAATAATGACTACTGTATGACAGGCTCGTTAACGATTACAAGGTATAAAAAACTACCAGTTTGTATAAATAAGCCCATTTCAAAAACAAAAGGGCGTAATTACGTACACAGTTTATTATAAGAGTAAGTATTTATATGTATACCTAATACTTTGAATTTGACCAAAAAAGTACCAATACCAGAAAATTCACTAAAAAGGTAAATACAAAATCCCAATACGTTATTTATAATTTGTTACTGAGAAATCACTAAGTAATTGCATTAAATTATCTTTAAGGAAAACCCAAAAAACAAAGTGAAGTTATAATAATATAATTATGTATACTTCGAACTGGCCTCGACTATCGGTGAGGTTATCTAAAGCAAACGTCTACAAAACAATAAGGAGAATGGGGCTAAATTATACTAGAGCTACATTTAACTTTATTTGATCAAATTTTATATCATAATCATTATATTTGACTGACTGACTGCCTCGTTTGCCGAGTGGTTGCAAGTGCGACTACCTGGCAAGGGGTCTCGGATTCGATTCCCAGGTCGTGCAAAGTTTACTGAGCTTTTTCGGTTTTTCGAAAATTTCTCAGTGTCTGAAAATGTGCCCGGTATATGGCAATATGCTCACCACCTATCGCATTTTCATTATGTGCCATAATGTGCACCTCTGCCTACCCCTTCGGGGATTAAAGGCGTGACGTTATAAAAAAAGTAATCATTATATTCTTCCTTTTTAAATAAAACTGTTGAAGGCAAATCCTCCGCTAAGCGTCGGACACCAGTGACCGACGTGGCGGTTAACGTGTTAGGAGAAAGAGTGGCATATGGGTCACCTGTTGTTAGTAAGTAATCAGCGCAGAACTTTATAAAAGAAGAGTTATAATATTAAATGTAAATATAAGGAGGTTTAAAAGTATCTGCCACAGCTTTAATGGCAGATAGTGTTGTGTTTGAAAATTATTAACTTTCAGCAAACTTTAAGCCACTAAAAAGGAAAAAATCGCCATCACTTAGTAATAATTCACGCAACACAAAGTAATGCAGTTACGTTCCAAACACCCCAAATCTACTTCAGTTGATATAAACCTTGAACTACACAATGTTAATAATCATATTATTTCACAGAAACATAATCACGGACATTTAAATACTGTAATTTCAGTCTCGAATCTGACAAAAATAGTGCAGTCGAACAATCAAGCTTATTAAAATAACCACGCAAAAAGTTACCATAATACTATAGTCATAAAAGACAAAGTTATTCATCAAAACTAAAAAGAAGTAGACAGAATTGATCTGACAGAAAGTGCAACTAATAAAAGTGTAGTGAATACAAAAGAAGACGATAATATAAAATCTGTTTAAGAAGTAGAAGAAGAAATCACAATTAACAATGAAGACCGTACTGTTCGTGGTAATGTGTATAGCAATCACAAATTGTGCTGTACCAAGACTATGGAGGACCGATGACACGGACAAAGCAGAACTACACAGACTAGAAAAAAGAGACATTCAAGAAGTTAATGTAACTGATCAAGCAGCATTAAATGAAATATACCACATTTTGAACATAACCGAAGCATTTCTAGCTAACAATTCTGGTATAATTCCCGGAATCAATTGTACTAAAGATGGTACAGCGAGCATTTGCAACGTGTTTCCAACAGCAAACTTTACTTCTACTTTGGTTGGTAATTTTTGCCCTGCTGGTAAGGACAGAGCAGCTGATGGTAGTTGCGTAGATGTAGAATAGAAAAAATTAAAAGAATTGTGAATGGATGTCATTAGAATTGTAATTGTGTGTCGTGTTTTTTGTTATATACAAAATTAATGTTGTATAATGTAAGACTGAGTTTGTTATGTTTATAATTATCTTTCTAATTGTCCAAAACTATTTGAATTGAAAGTACTCTGAGGAGTATGACAGAGACTTTTAAAGATTTCTTAAACTATTCCTTAGTATCGATTTTGTTTCGAAAACAATTGGTAAGGACTGGGTTAAGTAATAATTAAATGACTGTACAAAAAATAAGAGCCAATTTCTTATAAAATATTCAGCATTGTTAGTTTTATCAAGAATTGTTCTTAATGACTGTAGTTCCAATTTATTCTGAGTTGTTGTTTTGAACTCTGAACCTTATTGATATGATAATAAAACATGTAATGTAAGTCCATTTTTTCCAGTCATAGCTTCGTCACTACAATCTTTGTGTTTTATATTTTATTAACTACTACTATCTTCCTGTGTTGTGTTGTTGGTGTAATTTATTAAATAATGAAGACGTTTTTGATTATTTTATTTGTTTCATTGGCCCTCGAGTATAAAACTACAGATACATTTAAAATTAAAGAAGAAACAGTTAATGATGCAATTGATTATCAAAGTGCTGTAATAGAAAATAGTAATAATGTGAATCATGATGGGAATTCTGCAGACAATAAACCAGGACTTGCATTGATTAAAACACTGACGAATGATGATGAATATGCTAGACATAAACCTATTGAAGATTCAATCAAAAGGCAACATAGAAACAAACGACATGATTTTGAAAGAAGTAAAAGGAAGCAACGTTTAAATGGCTACAGAAAGAACAGTGTTCTTGATGGTGATATGTTGGTTCATGCATTTTCTATACCTGAATGCAGTTTTGGAAAGGAGAGGGCTGATGATGGAAGCTGTGTGTCAATAGAAATAGCTGCAAATTCTAGCGAGATAGTAGATATAGATGTTAGAATAAATTTTACGAGTTGGTTAAGGAACTAAAATAAATTTGAAATGATTGAAATACATGAAAGAATAACTAAAGACAATGACAATAAAATTATAAATGTTTAAAAAAAATAAATATGCTTTTAATTGTTTTTTGTAGTTTGATTTTGTTTTTTTTTTACATTTGATGGGTCGTCGTTGAACCGTTATCTCGCCTGATACACAAGGAATGAAGCGAAGCGCTACGTACGAGTGGTTTGTAAATATAATGACAGAAAAAGTTTTGATAGCTAATTACTAAATAGTTTATTAAATTAATTAATAATAGGAAATGGTTTTAAATAGAAAGTTTAAGTAATGTCACGTATCAGAATGATATCCAATTTTATGTTGTTAGTGTTGTTACTGCGATATAATATATAGACACTTAAGTACTGCGAGAAATAAAACAAATCTTCCTCTCCGTAGAAACATAATAAGAAAACAATACTTCTTACTATTTTTTTTATGATATAAACAAGCAGACAGATCACCTGTTGGTAAGCAATGCCACCACCCATGGACACGCGGCGTTACACGTGCGTTTCCGGCATTTTGGGGGTTAGAAATTTAAGGGTTGTTGGGGAATCGGGGATTGGGAAGATTGGATGATTGGGCCTCCCGTAACCTCACCCACAATGCAAACGTTATTTCACGTCGGTTTTTTATGAGGCCGTGGTATTACTCCGGTCGAGCCGGCCCATTCGTACTGAAGCATGGCTCTCACACACGTTTTTATATTTCATAATGCACTATAATAAATGCACCAACTATTCCAAATCCCCAACTGCACTCCATAACACTTTGACACACAACATAAATAATTAATAGATGCCCTATTCTCATTACTGCTATAATAGTCTCACTAACCTACAAACGCAAGACGCAATGAAGATAATATTAATTATTTCTGTGTTAATTATAAGTGTCAAGTGCGGTTTACTAGATGACCTTGTGACAAACGAACAAAAATCTAGTCTAACGAATCTCCTAGGCAAAAAGCCTAAAGCAGAAAACGAAAAAACTGAATACCATCAAGGAGTATTGGTAAGAGTAAAAGAAACTTTGGAAAATGGAACTAAAATTATTATAGATGCTTTAGGAAACGTTATTAGGATCAATCCTAAAGAAGACAAAGAAATTCCAAAAGCAGAGAAACCTGAATTAACTACAAAAACACCTATAAAAGATAATGAAATCGGAAAAGATGAAGTTAACAAAACTGCCGATAAAAAACCCGAAACACCAACCTCAAACGCAACAGCCGAAGATACTCAAAAGAATTTGAATGAAACCGCTTCAAAGGCAGAAGAAGAATTGAAAAACAAAACAGTACCACAGAAGACCGAAGTAAAAACAACAGACGATAGCAAAGCTGTTGTTGATGGGAAAAATTCAACAGCACCCAATAAAGTTCCTGATGATGATAAACTGTGTACTGATGAGAAACCTTGCAATAAAGTAAAGATAGTATCGAAGATGGCTTTGAAAGGTGATGAGTGTCCTCAAGGGAAGAGCAGGGCTGATGATGGAACTTGTGTTGAAGAAGAATAACTTCTAATTGGACTACTTAAGGTTTAATTTCTGGTTGTAATGATTATGGCTTAAAATTGTTGAAAATAAAGTAATTGTGTATTAGTGTTTAGTTTTCTTTTATGGTATAAGCCGGTTAACGATCATTACCTGATGGTAAGCAATCGGCGGGGCCCATGGAAATCCGAAATACCAGGTGCGTTACAAGTGCGTTGTCGGCCTTTTGAGAGTAAGGAATTTGAGGGTTGTTGGGGATTCGGGGATTGAAAAAATTGGGAAGGGGAGTAAATGGGCCTCCGAAGGATTTATGAAAAATACATTTATTTATTATTATACTACTCAATTTTATTGGGCTGTTCGTCTATAGTGCTATTCATAAGCATTATGCAATATTTTAAATCAATGTATCATCCTAAGTTCCATAAAATTTACCTGAGAATTTAACTGAAGACTACTCAGTGCTATAATACTCCTTATATGCTTAAAATCCAATATTTACTTGTCTTGCGTGACGATCTCCGTCCACCATAAGTGCGGGTCTGCGGACGGCGACCAAGGGTAGCTTAGTGCCCGACCAGATCTAGGTCGGCCAATAAGCTAGAAGACTGGAGAGCGACATGGGTAAGCTACTGTTTCTCCTTAGACCACGCTCGAAACACCTAAATATGTCATGTATATGTTACATAACAACATACCGAAAATAAATAAACTAACTACAGTAACAATATTTACCTCTTTAACAAGCGCATAGCTCTAACGTTGAAAATCACACAAAATTAATGGTACCTGTAATTTGTGCGGATGCAGACTAATTGCTAGGGGCCCGGGCCCCTGTAGGGGGGCTAATGATTAAGATTATTTGCAGACACCTGTTATCTCACAGCACGACACCTGAAAGTCAGGGCCGAATTGCCACTAAGGCTAATTTTTAAGTGTGGGAGAGCCATGCTTCGCCACGAATGGACCGACTCGACCGGAGTGATACCACGGCCTCACAGATAACCGACGACGCTTGCATTGTATTTAGTTGTATAAGTCAGGTTACCGGGGGCACAATTACCCACTTCCCAATCTTCCCAATCCGCGATTCCCCAACAACTCTTAAATTCCTAAATGCCCGGCAACGCACTTGTAACGCCTCTGGTGTTTCGGATGTCCATGGGCGACGGCGATTGCTTACCATGTGGTGATCCGTCTGTTCGTTTACCAGCTTATATCATTAAAATAAATACTAATATAACTAGGGCGCTAGGTTACAAAGGGGCACCGCGAGATGCACGTACCCAACTGCCTAAAGAAACTCGGGGCGCCAATGAGATGCTTGCACAGGGCGCTCTCTATGTTCAATCCGTCTCTGGCCTGAAACGTTTACATAGATAACGGTAATCTCCAAAATGTATATTTAAACTGTCTCGTTAGTCGAGTGGTCGGAAAGGAAACTGTCGAGAAAGGGATTTTGGGTGCAATTCATGGGGATTTTTTAAACGTTGCCCTGCACTAGAATTTTCTCCTGTGTCGTGGGTGCGTTTACAAACATATAAGATCACATACACATGACACCCAGACCCGAAACAACAATTTGTGGATCACACAAAGAGTTGTTTCGTGTGGGAATCGAACCCGCTACACGTTGCGCGGCAGTCGGCAGTTACTTAGCCACCGCGCCAACCGTGTAGTTATCAATTCGTGGGATATTATATTTTTTTTAAACGTTGCCCCACACTAGGACTTTCAGATCACACATCCGGAGCTACGGACTACCTAGCGGGTTTACCGGGGCTCCAGCTCAATAAGCAGGAGTAGGAACGGGGTGGTTTTTAGTCAGTAAGAGTCTGACACTCCCTCTCGCCTTGAGAAGTGATTGGATGATTTTCCCTCTCATAAGAAAAACACTAGGTACTTCTCCTGCTCCTCCTTTTTGCAAAACATTGTGAAAAATTCTAGATATACTTATAAAGTACTAAAAAAGACTATCGAGAGAACAAAGCACGAAGTTATGCAAATATCAATTCTATAGCGAAAGCAATAAAGCCCAATTGGATTGTAAGCCTGACATCAAATGTAACGGGTTCGATTTCCCGAATGTGTTGATAAATCAGGAGCCGTGATCTCAGAGCTGGGAGATATTTACTGGCACGGCGACAATTATCTTTAACGTTAGTGGGTAGGCAGAGAGGGTGGGTAACGCTACACGTCATAGATATGAAAAAAATAAAATAAAAAATACTTTTGGTTTCCCATAAATACATACCACTTTTGTTTCCCTCAAATATTTATTTATGTAGAAAATGTAAAAAAAAATTTGGTCTCATGAAATCTATTTGTTACGTAAATGTGCAATACCGAAGTCTGTGCAATTTTAGAAGCATTTTTAAAAAATCGTAAATTGTTCTGCAATAGGGTAGATGATTAATTTTTATTTTAATGTCCGTCTTGTAGATTTTAAAATATTAGACACGTATTTTTTATTTTCTTACGGAAACAAATACTTTCGGATTTGTAATCACGCGTGACATCACTTCTAGTTATATTTGATACGACGATTTGACACGTCTCTTTGTGCCAAGCACTATTTTCCTTTATAAATACCAATTTTATCGCTCTTAAACTAAAAAAATCCGAAACGTAAAAGTTTACGTACTCAACCGCCATAGTTCCGAAAACCCATTCGCACTTATTGTAAGCTATTAAGGGTCAAATTACCCTGGCTCGTCTATTTGTATGGGAACTATGGGGCAGAGCATAAATTGTATGTTATGGGGGCATGGGATGTTACTTGACATTAATGTAGGCCTATTCATAGATTTTTTGGGTCTTTTGAAAAATCTGTGAAGAAACAGTCTGGATTTGTGCCCAGTTTATGGCAATAGGCTCACATTTTACATACTAGAAATACAATCTTTATTGATGCCTCGTTGTTGATATGGTCGCAAGTACGATTGTCGGGTAAGGGGCTCAGGTTCGATTTCCGAGTCAACCAAAGAATTGCTGGGTTTTTTTTCAGTATTTCGAAAAATTCTCAGTAGTAGTACGGAAATGTGCCCGGTTTATGGCAATAGTCTCACCCCTATACATTGTGCCGTAATGTGCCATCTGCCTACATCCTCGGGGATAAAAGGCGTGACGATATAATTTTCTCCATCATGATTATGATCAATGATGTAATTTAAATGCGATCTCCAAATTAGAGTTCGCAGTTTAAAAGGTTTGAGTTTATCAGAGTATTACTGCCTGGACACTGTCAAACGTGTAGTCTTTATAATAAAAAATCTCTAGCACAAAACTTGGGTACCTATCCACCATTTAAAAAATTAAACCAGGAACTTGCTTACGTAACAGTTAGTAAAATCTCATTGAACCAAATCGAAAAGTTAATTTAACCGGACCAAGTCAGGTGGAAACTTGGAAAAACCGGTTGAAAACTACTTGCAAAATTATCGGAAAAGAGTTTGTACCAGGAAAGTTTTAAGTGGCTGAAAGTTTGGAAAAACTATTTCAGTTTCAGTTACGGTCAGCTGAAAAATTTTGCAACGTTCATTATGTTGGTACATAGAAAACTCGTACATAAGTATGGATGAAAGGATGCACACACACAGACTGACGGACAATTTAATTAGAGGTTTCAAAAGTGCCTTATTAAGGATTAATTACAATAAATGCTTTCTTCTTTGAGACCAAAATAAAAACACACATACACCTACATAATATCTTCACGTCAATCTTCTACTGGGGAGAACAGAGACAATGGAATGTTTTTTACTACACTGGAACAGGGTGGTTTTAGTCAATAAGAGTATTTAATTTCGGATACAGTACAGTATACATACTGTATGTATGTATATGTAAGTATGTTTTATCAGTCAAGTCAGCTCATACCTTGTATACAAAATTTTATCAAAATCCATTCAGTAGTTTCAACGTGTTTGATGGACAAACATCCACAAAAATAAACTTTCACATTTATACTATTAATGTGATAGTTTTAATAGGCTTATATCATATTATGGTCATCATGATTGAGAGTTTAGGGAACAGAGAGTAAAGTTCCCTAAGAAAAGGAGGATCAGTGCCGGCGTTAGGGGGGGGCGTGATGGGCCGATGGCCTGGACAACTAACACTTGATATTGCTTTCCTCAAGTAGGCGCCACAATATTTTCGCCCGGGGTATCAGTGGCCCTTACGCCGGCACTGAGGAGGATCCTCCGACTAGGCGAGGTGATCGTGCCTGGCGGGCTTTCTGCCCAACTTTGTTCGTTGGGATTTTCTATCTGTGTTAATTCGCATGTAAACTTCATATGTGCGATGCAGGATATTTATGACGTCATCCGTTGTTTGCTCGTCGATTGTCTATGTGCGACTTCTGTCATCTGTCACTTGTCAAGTGTCGCCACAAGAGTATGTACCAAATATCAGATCGATCGGACGTCAGGAAGGGGGTTAAATGCCAATTACTAAAGACCCAAACAAACAAACAGGTGAAGCTAAATAAAACCGTTTAAAATTTAAAATAATTTGCTCACCTTCTAACATTTACATTTTTACAGCACAAACCTATAATTTAAAAAAAAAAACATAATAAAACAAAAAAAGTACACAAAAAACACAGATTTTAAAACGAGGCACTAAATCTCTCCACCCTACCAATTACCAGTCAATTTACACGCTGAGAATCGAAGTCGCGCCCCTCACAGTGGAAAAAAAAGAGTAATAAAAAGTCCAGTTAAAGAAAATCTTACTTTACTTGATGACATGACAGCATATCAACCTACACCTTTTTCCTACATTCAATTTAGAACTTTAATCGTCTTGATATTAAAGACGAAAATCCAGTTCAACCTACACCTTTTTTGCTTTACTGGAATTTCAACTCTATTATCTTTTGTTATAACGACGAAAATCCAAAATCAAATTACAGATTGGAGTAACTTGACTTGCTGTTGACTACTTTTGTTCACAAATCGGTATGAGTTTAAGTACCGCAACTCTTGTAGTCTAAACAATTAAATAAATTATTTAATGAGTTTGTTCTAATCTTAATAAGTCCATGTAAAAGGCATTAATAAAAATAACTTTTCTAGTTCAAAGTTGTTTATTTTATTGTTACCTTCAGGCTGCTTTTCCACCAGAGATGTGCTATGTAGCTATGCTACGAAGATGTAATAACTAAGCTGTAAAACTATGTGACCGTTTTCACTAATACTAAGCTTTGTAGCTGTGCGAGGAAGATACGCATATACGATGCGTATACGATGTATCGATAGTAGGGAAGAGGGAAGCCAGCCATAGCACACATCCAAAGCAAGCATCCATAGCACGCATCCACAACACGCATCCATAACACTCATCCACAACACGCATCCATAACACACATCCATAACACGCATCCATAACACGCATCCATAGCACTCATCCATAGCACGCATCCATAGCACGCATCCATAACACGCATCCATAACACGCATCCATAGCACGCATCCATAGCACGCATCCATAGCACGCATCCATAGCACGCATCCATAGCACGCATCCATAGCACGCATCTATAACACGCATCCATAGCACGCATCTTTCCATATAAAAAAACATAGCTTAACTGAATCCATTACCACCAGTGCTAAGCTATGTGTGTACCAATGAATATGACTGGTGAAAACCAAACGTATTATTCATTACCAAAGATGAATAGCAATTCTATAGTGAGTGATAACTCCTATATAACATATCGACCTGTGATTTTTCGAGACCTCACCCCAAATTACAGCTAAAAGCTTTTGTGGGCCTCCAAACTGGATTTGGTCGGGCGACCCCATACATAACCAACTTGATAAAAAATCACTTTAGCTTTTTAGACATTATTATATTATTCTGAACGCTATGAAATGCTTTGTGGTTTTGACCGTTGAGTATCAAAATATATGCTTTTTCCTTATTGAGCTTGGTTGGTGAAAAAAGATACTGGACTATGTATCTTCTGCCACAATTTGCCATTTTGACTGCACGGTTGGCGCGGTGGCTGGGCAACTGGCTGCCGTGAAACGGGTAGCGGGTTCGATTCCCGCACGGAGCAACTCTTTGTGTGATCCACAAATTGTTGTTTCGGGTCTGGGTGTCATGTGTATGTGAACTTGTATGTTTTTAAACGCACCCACGACACAGGAGAACGTCCTAGTGTGGGGCAACGTTTTTTTTAAAAAGACAAAAAGAAAAAGATTTTATCTGCTGCGGACTATATAACGGGCTTATCGGGGCTCCAGCTTGAAAAGCGGGAGTAGGAACGGGGTGGTTTTTAGTCAGTAAGAGTCTGACACTCTCTGTCATTGGATTATTATGTTTCCTCAAAGAAAAAAAAAGTATCTACAGAAGCAATGTAATAAAATTCCTTTTCTTTTCTCATTTATTTTCTTTAAATTAACCATAACGTAACTTGCGCTGCCTAGGTCTGATTGCCCGTCGGCGGTCTCTGCGTCTTCTCCAGCGGCGACGGCGATGCCCAATAGACGAGACACACATGTTGCCTATTTTCACCAGGTTACCCGGGCATTGATCCTGAACCACAGTTTTTTCATACTGAAAGAAAATATCGTACTAAATTATTTATAGAATCAAATAAAAAAGGTAATTTAAAAAAGTGAAAAACGGAACTTCGTTTTTTTTATAATATGAAAATGAAAAAACCCTAAAACAAAAAAATTAATCGTACCCAATTATGAGGTAGGCAAATTATAGAACCGGAGCTCAATGTATTACTAACTATATTTTTAAATACAAGAAAAATTTAAGCAGTCGGGACCCGTTCTAAAAAGCCAGCCGTACGTGTCCTCACTAAGTCTTCATATTTAGTGCCCTCCTTCTGGCGCAGTCGGGTAATAACAAGCACGATCATGCCTAAAGACATCGATGGGTGTTAATGAAACGAGAGAGGTATGTTTGCCAGTATCGTGTCATTATGCCTTGCTCTACCATTGAGTCGTGCCATTGTCTCTGCTTACCCTAGATCACTGAGAATCCAGCTAAGACTGTTATAGAAAGCGCAATATAATATTTAAGTGTCACTGCTCCCAAAAAGGCACATATTTGTCGGGTCTCAAAAACAACGCACATTGTTTAGCACTCATTTTAACAAAATGAGATATTTTTAACAGCCCAGAGATCATAGTCATATAATTCCAAAGAAATATAAGGATATTCCACTAAAAATCATTATCCTTCTATTGAAAATAAGGACATTTTAAATATCAATATATCAAAACCTAGGTATTTCTTGCATCTTCGACCCGGAGCTGTGGACTACATAGCAGGTTACCGGGGCTCCGGCTCAAAGAACAGAAGTAGGAACGTGGTGGTTTTTAGTCAGGAAGAGTCTGGCACTCCCTCTCGCCTCGGGAATATATCAAAATCTAGGGATATGTTTGGGTTACTAATCTAAAAAGCAACGTCACGCCTTTTATCCCCGAAGGGGTAAGCAGAGGTGCTCATTACGACACGTAATGCCGCTATACAATGTACACCCACTTTTCACCATTTGTGTTATAAGTCCCATGTAATAGGGGGTGAGCCTATTGCCATATACTGAGAAATTTTTGGAAAACCAAAAAAAGCCCAGTAATACTTTGCCCGACCCGGGAATCGAACCCGAGAACCCTTCTACGGCAGTCGCACTTGCGACCACTCGACCAACGAGGCAGGTTACTAATCTCTGCATAACTTATTATCTCTCTCTTATTATTTTATCTTATTGTGAAAATTCATTTTGACATATTACTTACAGTCCAATAATTCCAGAACGGGTAGTGTGGATACGTAATTTTCTTGCCAGCCTCGTGTGAATCCTTTGTCACATTGGCATGACCAAAATCGGGCTTTTCTCCAGATTTCTCAAAATGTTCCCTCAACAACTGTTCCTTATGCTTCATGTTAAAGACATTACCGAACCTCTTTTTGTTGATGCCCCTTTTATTATTGTTTAATTTCTTTTTTAAAGACTTGAGACGTTTCTGCTTCAGTCTTGCAGTCTTGCGGTCTTTCTTCAGGAACGAGATTAGATCGTTGATCGACATCTTCTGGTTCGGTTTTATTCCCCGCTCCACAGACCTCTCTTGTCCATCACTGGGTTTGGCAATGTGGTATCTGAACAGAGGTCTAAACACAGTGTTCAGCCGGGAGTCGTACTCGTACTCGCCCGTCCTGTACCCGTGCGGGATGATCCTCTTCACGAACATGGACTTGCCTACAGGCTTGAGTCTGTGTCGGCTCTTCCTCGGCCTGGCTTCTCCATAGCTCGGTATCTGGTAGCCTTGCAGAGCTCGTTTCAACTCGGACAGCACTTCATTTTCTTCGTCCGCGTCCAGATGGTACACTCGGTAGGACCACGCTATGTGCAGGTGGACGATTATGATCACACATATTTTTATATGGAATTCTTTAAACATTGATGGTAGCCGAGTCCGGTGTTTGGTGTTTCATTGATTGCTATTAAGGATGGATTTCAGGCGTGACATTGAAATGATGTAAATCTCATTAACTTTAGGCCATTTATGTGGTATGCCGAAACAACGCTTATTTTAGCTCTGTTATCGAGTTAGACTCAACATTATACCTTAAATAAAACATAAAAAAGGGAACGTCCTACAAAAGTTCAAGTGCGAAGTTCCATTTGTTTAAGTAATATACCTAAAACCTAAATAAGCTATTTCGAAAACTGTATCAAAATCGGTTTAGGCAAACGCAAGATAATCGCACAAAAATAAGTATTCATACATACAGGTATTTTTTGAGGTCTGTTTTAAGGTCGGTTAAAAAGTAACATCGACATAAAATTGTCAGATAATATAATAATACAGGTTTCTTTGACGATGTTTTATTTTGAAGGCATTAATTACTTATTAGTTATTTACATTATACATACATACATAACCTCACGCCTGTCCACCGGAGGCAGGCAGAGATAATGGAACGCCAATTGATTACCTAATTGAGAAATTACAATCTATTGTCAATAAATCTCCTCAAACTCGGACAAGCAAGGGGTTCTAAGCTCATTCATAGCAAGTGAATCAAACAATAGACATCTATACGTATGTCTATATATTTAGAAATGGTTAAACAATGAATTCAAAAGTGCTCATTCAATTAAGATAAAATACAATCAGATTGTGAGTTTAACACAAAGGAGAAAATTTGTAATCTCGTTGAAAATTTATGAAGTCCTAAGTTTGGTGGTGGTCAAATTAAATATTTAATGTTTCTGCGAAATGTCCACGTTTTGTTTCTATCTACGTTTTAAAGATATCTTTTCAGACTAGAAGTATCGTGTCTGTGTTAAAATTTCAGTTATTAGATTTAGAAAATGGTCTGCCTTGCTGGTCGAATAGTCGCAAGTGCGATTGCCACTGTAGGTGTGTTCATTTTTCTAGTCGGGCAAAGAATGGTCTTTTTTCGATTTTTCGAAAATTTCTCAGTAGTAGCACGGATTCTGGAATTGACATAGAATACGCCACTTACATGGGACTTATAACATACGTTGTGAAAAGTAGGTGTACATTGCATAGCGGCATTGGGTGTCTTAATGTGCACCTCTGCCTACTCCTTCGGGGACAAAAGGAGTGACGTTGCATGATAAAAAATCTGTAGGTATTACTTAAAGAATTGTTTCATATCTAAATCTAAGTTGTAAGGTAATATAAGACTATGGAACTTCTGTATACTCTCTATATACAAAAGGGTTTGTCCTAATCTCCACTCTTGGTCAATGGGTTACAGATCAGAGAGATTTGCATAATTTATCTGTCTCTACCAAATGTGTAGTTTGTTAGTTGTTTAGTCGACTCTTATGAAACCCGAACGAAGATTTGGTGGTGGCTACAAAGATATTATAATCTACCATTTTTTAGACACACATACATCAACAGCCTATAAGTGGCCACTGCTGACCAAATGCCTCTTCCCACACGGAGAAGATTTTGAGCATTAATCACCACGCTTGCTCAATACGGGTTGGCGATTTCAATCTTATAATCAGAAATTATAAGCCCAGGTTTCCTCACTATGTTTTCCTTCACCGTTAGTCAGTGGTGTCTAAATAATCGTAGAAAGTACATATAACTTGGATAAAGTCACATTGGTAATTGCTGTTGGTAGGTTAACTTGCACCCTCGTCATGAGAAGCGGGCGTCCTCCGGGCTACCACGACATAATCTTTTTAGAAAATTTTCTAAGTACAATAATTTGTACTAAACCAACAACATAGAACAAAAATGCTCCTCTTCTACAACCGCGCGGGTACATTAATTGAATACTAAATAACGTGGGCCGTTTAAATTGAAAAATAAAACAAACATTTCATAATCTTCGTAGGCCAACCATTTTGTAAATATTATGTTAAATGGTCCATAAATCAGTAGCCTTAGTACGAGTTTGCTTTACGTTGAACGAAAACGAAACGAGAGCGCGTTCGGCGCTCTGATTGGTTAGTTTATTCGACCCGGCCAATCAGAGCGCCGAACGCGCTCTCCTTTCAATTATTTTAAACGTAAAGCAAACTCGTACTAATGGTTCTGATTGGCCGGCACAAATGAATCAACCAATCAGAGCGCCGAACGCACTCTTGTTTCGATCTCGTTAAACTGAAAACCTACTCGTACTAAGCCCTCAGGCTGATGCTATTAGCTTTTTTATATTGTTTGAACTAAAAATGGAAAGTTTAACTACAGTCTTGGCAATAAATAAGTAGATTAGGTCCCCTATTAAGTCTCTGAGTAAGAGGACAAGGTATTTGTATATAAACATCGTTTTTTAGTATTTTTAGCACGTAAGTAGCACGGAGTCTAAAATAAATGTCCGCGGTAGGTCTGTCTTCATCATACTCGTATCATTCAAATGAAGCCAGTAAATCCTCGCCACCCTTGGACACCCGAAACACCAGAGGGGTTACAAGTGCGTTGCCGGCCTGTTAGGGGTTAGGAATTTAGGGTCGTTGGGGAATTGAGGATTGGAAAGGGGGGCTTTTGGCCTCCGGTAACCTCACTCACACAACGAAACACAACGCAAGCGTTGTTTCACGTCGGTTTTCTGTGAGGCCGTATCACTCCGGCCGCGCCGGCCCATTCATGACTCTCCCCCACTATCTACGAAATTAATAATATTAAAAAAAAACAACAAATTGAGAAACTCCCTTTTTTTTATTTTGTTAGCCAGTTGATAGAATACAATAGCTGGAAATATGTTTTTTATGAAATACAGTGAGTGTGCGTGAGTTATAGCGGCGTTGGCAAAATGCCGACAAGTGCTGCAGTCATTCGTTATCCCGACAACTTTTAACTATTTTAGATTAATGCCAGTTTTAACTTAGTTTTGATCGCACTTTATATAAAAAGTTTTACCTATACTATGAAAGATGAGTATGAGTGAAATAAATATAATGTAAAATCAATTGCTGTTCGTTAGTTTCGATAAAACTCGAGAACGGCTGGACCGACTTGGCAAATTTTGGTCTTTAATTATTTTTGTTTAAGTCTAGGGAAGGTTTAAAATGTGAGTAAAAAATGTTTGAGGCGGTACGCAGTTTCCCGGGTCAACTAATAATAATATAGATTCTTGAGATTTTTTGAAAAAGATTACAAAAATTATGTTTTGTTGATGCATAGTACTCGTAACTGTGCAACCGTCTGTGGTTGTTTGACTTCAATTTGCGCTGCGTTTCTCTATTATCCTGATAATTTTAATGGCTCACTTAGAAACACTAATATACTGGATCTAGCCTCACTGAATGTCAAGAATCAATCCATATTTCATTCATATTCTCAGCATTTGATTTCCATTTACCAGAAAAAAAAAGTAATTTTCATTAACAAAACGTAATATCAATTTCATGCATGAAATCCTTCCTTGATTCCAATATACATTGAACACAAGAGTGGCCGCATATCAATGTTTAAAGAATTCCATATAAAAATATGTGTGATCATACTCGTCCACCTGCACATAGCGTGGTCCTACCGAGTGTACCATCTGGACGCAGACGAAGAAAATGAAGTGCTGTCCGAGTTGAAACGAGCTCTGCAAGGCTACCAGATACCGAGCTATGGAGAAGCCAGGCCGAGGCAGAGCCGACACAGACTCAAGCCTGTAGGCAAGTCCATGTTCGTGAAGAGGATCGTCCCGCACGGGTACAGGACGGGCGAGTACGAGTACGACTCCCGGCTGAACACTGTGTTTAGACCTCTGTTCAGGTACCACATTGCCAAACCCAGTGATGGACAAGAGAGGTCTGTGGAGCGGGAAATAAAACCGAACCAGAAGATGTCGATCAACGATCTAATCTCGTTCCTGAAGAAAGAACCCAATCCACAACCCCTACTGCCATTTATCAAAAAATATATTCAACAAGACTTAGAACATAAACGTAAGAGAAAGAAAAATAAAAAGAGGTTCTCGTCCCTTCTAAACAAGTTAAGTTTAAAGGATGAGTTGAAATTGCTGAGACTTGACTATGAAAAATCTGGTGAGCTAAACGACCCGTTCGCTCCGGGCAAGTTGCCGCATAACTACTTGCCCGACCAAGTAGAGGGCGCGGAAGACAAGCCCGTTTCAAAAGTCCATTATCCTGAATATCCTTTCTGGAATTACTGGACAGTAAGTTAAGAATACTTTACAATAATAATAATTAGCAATGATTCCTTGGCCGGCTTCTCGGGTTCGACTCCCGGGTCTGGCAAAGTAGTAGCACGAAGTCTGGAATTGTGCCCGGTATATGGCAATAGGCTCACCCTCTATTACATGGCACTTATAACACAAATGGTGAAATACGAACGAAAATTTATTTTTAATCGACTTCGAAAAATTAAGTTCTCAGTGTGACCAGTATGTATGTATGTCTGTGCGCGATTACCTCGCGTTTGGCTGAACCAATTTTGGTGTGGTTTTCAGCATAGTATTTTTTGTCAGACTTAGGAACAGTTTTAGGTATATTACCCGTATTAAAAAATTTGGTGCGCACTTTAACTTTTGAAAGCGATCCCCTTTTTTAAAGTTTTATTAAACCTAAAGGGCTAGAAAAAAGTACTAGAAACTAGGTAGGACACCTAATGATTTCGACTTATATTTCCAGTATGAAAAGACAATAGTCCAAGACAACTGCCCAGCTAACCTTGTGAAAGAAGGCAACATGTGTGTCTCGCCCATAGGACACCGTCGAAACGCGAGGAGATTTACAAGGCTTCCGAAACGAAAATCCCTTTATAGAGTAATCTAATAACAATTGAAAACGAAATAAATAACACATCGAATCTTTCCTTCTTTCTTTTCTTTTCTTTTTTTCTTTTTTTAAAAAAACATTGCCCCACATTAGGATTTTCTCCTGTGTCGTGGGTGCGTTTACAAACATACAAGTTCACATGCACATGACACCCAGACCCGAAACAACAATTTGTGGATCACACAAAGAGCTGCTCCGTGCGGGAAACGAACCCGCTACCCGTTGTGGTGGCTGGGCAACTGGCTGCCGCGCAACGGGTAGCCAATCTTTGTATATCTTTGTATCACTTACTTGTTCGGTTTACTCACGTAGGTAACCGTTTGACGAGGAACTCGACTAGTTTCAAACCATGCTAGACTCAGAGCAACATTCCGCAACACCCGACGTGGCGACTGTCGCGCTACTACTGAGTTCCTCGGCTGGAAAAACGATACCTAATGCGCTTAACATCTACTGTGGATCACCTGATGGTAAGCAATCGCCGCCGCCCATGGACACCCTGATTACCAGAGGCGTTACATGTGCACTGGCGGTTTTTTGGGGTTAGGAATTTAAGGGTTGTTGGGAAATCAGGGATTGGGAAGATTGGGAAGGGGTAATTGGGCCTCCGGTGACCACACGTTGTTTCACGTCGGTTTTCTGTGAGGCGGTTTTCTCTGATCGAGTCGGCCCATTCGTGCCGAAGCATGGCTCTCCCACACTTAATGATTACTGTCTCTGTACTAAACTAATCTATATTTTCTTACCTGCATAGTAAATACTGACTGGACTATTCCTCATCTGTAGAACCAGGGAGGCATGATAAGGAAGGATATCATAGTATTAAAACAATAATATATTTTATTAAAAAAAATGTATTTCTTATAATCAGAGAGCGAAGCCAAACACAGCCTGATACAAAATTCTTATAAATCTTACAAAATAAAGAGAATCCTTTTCACTTAAAAACATAGACAATTTCACTTAGAATTTTTAGACAAGGCAACACTCAAAGCAATTATTTAATCTGTTTTAGAATAAAAATAATAGAAATAGTAATTAAATAATAAATCTATCTTTTTGTACCTGCATATTTATGGAAAAACATATAATATGTATTATAATATTGCATTTAGATATAAAAACATATTTTTGATAGATTAATATTTTGGTTCAAAAGTTGAGGTCGAAACTTTAAGATATTTCAGATATTTGGATATGTATTTATTTTGTCTATATTGCTATATAATTATTTTTATATACAGTCGACTCTCGTTAATTCGAAACTGTTTTACTATAAAAATATTTTGAATTGCCGAATGTTAGAAATTGACAAATAAATGGTCCGAAATTAAAATTTACCTCAAAATTAAGTGTGTTTGGTTATGTGGATTTGATTTTTTAATTCAAATTACCAAGTGTACAAAAATATATTGATTTAGTTCGAAAAATAAAGAGGTTTTCTAGAAACCTCGTGATAACTAAATAAATAAATAAACTGTTTGAATTAACGAGAGTCGATTATAAAATAATATTTATTCGAGTTAATCATAGAATCCTTGACCGGCAACGAACATTAACTTTATAACAGATAACATGAATATATTTATGAATAAAATCTTATTGCGAGAAAAATATATTACAACTGTTATTAAACATTATTTTGTAGGAGTTTCAAAAATACATTATTTATGTAATAAATCACATTAAAAAAAATGTTAAAGATTTGATATTAATGAACATTATTAAATAATTAAATTCAGGACAAACCTCTTATTAAACAATAAGAGATTCCATTAGATTCATGAAGCATTGTTATTAGAATTAATTATTTGTTATATTATAATTATAAAAATATATTAGCTATTCTCAACACCTCAATACATATCTTGCTTCTAATATTATAATATTGCAATTAGAAATTTGAATTCAATGTTACACTGAATATACATATAAAAAAGGTATTAATTTTATTTAATTATTACTAGTAACAACTTTAACTTTAGTTATTTTTAGGCCACTACAAACGAGTGAACTGTTACGTCAAAAGAATGCAACTATCCCTCACAACTTGCATAAGTGTGAGCGAGAGATCTGATAAAAATTACTCTTTTATGGTATAAGCCGGTAAACGAGCAGACGTATCACTTGATGGTAAGCAATCGCCGCCGCCCATGGACACCCGAAACACCAGAGGCGTTACAAGACTTATAACAGTTCGCACGTTTGTAATGTCTCAATTATAGTAACATTGCAATTGACAAATAACTGTTAAATATTAACTTCGAAACTGAAATATAATTAACTTAATCTAATGTAATCGGTCTTACCCTACAGAAAGTCTTACCCTACCCAGTCCAACGGTCTTAACCGGAATTAATTTCCATTCTAAATCTAAAATCTTTGGATAAAGTTGGATTTTGACATTAGTTCTATAGAATAGGCTAGTTTCCTACTAGTCAAATTCAATACTTTTTTCGAAACGTCAAAAACCGATATTTTCTATGAACTTTGTATGAAATACTCTATTATGACGTCATTAGATTTTTACGTCAAATAGCAGACTTATTTCTAGAAAAAAACGAAAATTAAGTAGTTCATCAAATTTATGAATGAGAGTGTGATTTTTTTTTTGAATATTTTATTTTATTGAAATGTTGTAATAATTTATTTTTGACCGAGGATACTACCCAATTTCTGTCTAAAACTCACGATTAATCCAGAGACTTGGGATCAAGATTTGATCATAAAATTAATCTAGACAGGGTATGATTAATACCAAAGTCTTAAAAATCTCAAACAGGGTAATTCAACATGTTAAGGTAAGACCGGCTCCTAGTATTACCCTATATTAAAACGTAAGTAGGGGCGGTCTGCACCCCACAATTGTTGTCCTTAGTGGACATGAGTACGTATCCATCGTTACCCCACATGTTGGACCAGGAATTCTTGACCAGCCAGTACTTCTGGCCTTTCAGGATACCGTAGCCTACTGCGAGGACTGCGTGGTCAAGCTCGTCGATTTTGTTGTGGCTGTGAATAAGAAATATGTTAAGAAAGGTCCTTTTCTAAGGCTTTCAAGATAGATAAATAAAACATTTTTTATCAAAAAGGCTTTGTCTTGACACTAGGATATTTTCGATATATCATGAATATGTATGCAAACATAAAAATTGCAAACTAATCCTTAGTGTGATGTGTTTATGTGGATCACACAGAGTTGCTCCGTGCGGGAATAGAACCAGCTACACGATGCGAGACAGTGAGAAAAAGTGTAGTTTAAGGGTACTTTTCCACTAGGTATGTGCTAAGTAGCTATGCTAAGATGTAATAGCTAAACTGTAAAACTATGTGACCGTTTCCAGAGATAATATATTATGTTTAATTATTTGATAATGATGAAATTTTTTAATACTTTTTAATGAAGTAGAAGCAGCTTTTTGCGTTTACTATTTTATCACCAGAAATAAAACTAATTCTTTGTCTTTGATATATAAAATAAAAAAATATAACTCACCACGCTGGCTCGTAGTAAACGCCGTTGGAGTAAAAGCTGAACGATTTGTGTGCCGCATCAATAGCCACGGAAATGGGACCGTGCTTGAAGATTGCCAGCTGCAAAAGAAGAGATACTTAGTAAATAATAAATATTATAATAATAACAAAACAGTTGTGAACTAACTGTCTCTTTGGTAAAGTCCCTAGCAAGAGGTTCTTAGTTCGATTCTGATAAAAAAAATATTAGGGTTCCCGACTTGCACATTACTCATTTGAAACACGAAAGGAATTACAGATGCGTTAGAGTACTTTTAGGTAACTATGCTACGATGATGTAATAGCTAAGCTGTGACACTATCTGACCGTTTCCACTGATACTAAGTTATGTAGCTGTGCGAGAAAGATACGCAGCTCGAGTATGCGATGTATTGTTGTTATTTATAAAATATCAAAATTTCATATAGTAACCTAAATTCCTCCTCATCATTGATCACTTACCCTGAGAGCCTTCTCATCATTACTGGTGACATTCACCCATCCCTTGATCTTGGTGGCGATGCTGACGTTGTCCAGGTGACAGTAGCCATCCTGCAATAAATATTAATAATTATAGACGAAAATATAAATAAAAAAAATAAGGAAAAGACTCAACGCAACAAACAGGCTATCGTTGACCCTACAGCGCACGATTTTTTAACCTCTAAATAAATATAAATATGTGCTAATAAGTAATACTATTTCTAGGAAAAATACAAAAAAAAAATCTATGCGTGCCATATGTACACAACAGTAGTAACACTATAACACAGTAACTATAAACAATAGTAACACAATGTAGGAACACTGCACTATAGGGTTAACTGCCAAACAAAACGTTCTATTCCTGTGTCGAACAAACTACTATTTGACTTTCAGTCTTTCAAACATTCTTCAAGTAACATCTAGTCTGCGCATTTAACCTTCCATTATCTCTGCCTATCCCGATAAGAGACAAGCGTGACGATTATGTACGTAAGAGGAACCTACCTGTCCAAGATAGTCTCCATAGGACTCCTCAGTAGGCAGGCCGTGTTTCATGATCCATTGGTACGCTCTGAAGTCCTCGCCGCCGTCACAGCCGTTGTTTCCGAAGCTATAAGGCAAAAACACAGACTTTAAAATATCTACTAAAATCATGGTAAAACCAAATACCAATTCGTCTGCATTTTTTTAGATTACGAAAATGTGGTAGTCTTTAGGGAGAGTAAAGTTCCCTAAGAAAAGGAGGATCCTCCGACAAGGCGAGGTGATCATGCCTGGCGGGCTTTCTACTTTGACTGCCTCGTTGGTCGTGTGGTCACAAGTGCGACTGCCGGACAAGGGGTCTCGGGTTCGATTCCCGGGTCGGGCAAAGTACTGCTGGGCTTATTTTGGTTTTTCGAAAATTTCTCAGTAGTAGCACGGATTTTGGAATTGTGCTCAATATATGGCAATAGGCTCACCCCCTATTATATGGGACTTATAAGTTATAACACAAATGTTAGAAAGTGGGTGCACCTCTGCCTAAATCTTCGGGGATAAAAGGCGTGACGTTAACGTATTTGTTGTGGAAATTCAAACAAAAAATTAAATAACAAACAAAATTCTTATAATTTTGACAAATATCCCAAGAGAATGGCTTTTTTAATAACACTTATAGTATGTAGAAGCTAGAGCTCTGCTTACCCCCAGGAGCAGTCGACGAGTGCCTGCTGCGAGAGCCTCTCCAGCTTCCCTCCGTTGCTGAGGAACAGCGCGCCCTCCACCGCGCCCGTCGTACCGAACGACCAACACGACCCGCATACTGACTGGTCTGTCCACATAAACATATGATTAAGAAACTACAGAAAACATACACATATCATTTCTAATTATAATGTTTGTGTGATTAATAGCCAGGTGAGAAGACATCTTTGTCCAGAATCGGGGGAGGACTCGCCGAATATGATGGTCTATCGTTTGTTCTCTTGAATCTTATTTTAATACCTAAGATTAAGGTTATATAGTTTTGTCATTGTATTTAATGTTTATTAGATTGAAATTGTATTTGTTTGTATTGTTAGTTAGCACCCAGATGGCGCCAATATAGCATGGGTAGTCATGCGCAAGTCACTGTAGTTTAATATCTAATGACACACACACAGACGACAGACGTAGCAACATTTCGTCAGAATCTAATAAACTTTGAAAATATTTATTTAATCTATGATAGTACTATTGTTTGTATGTTGACTGCACGGTTGACGCGGCTGGCCAACCGGCTGCCGTGCAACATGAAGCGGGTTTGATACTCGCACGGAACAACTCTTTGTGTGATCCACAAATTGTTGTTTCGGGTCTGAGTGTCATATGTATATGAAATTGTATGTTTGTAAACGCACCCACGACACAGGGTAAAATCATAAGGTGGGGCGAAGTTTAAAAATAATATATATTTACCTTTAACCGGAGTGACAGCGCCGAACAGTCTCCAGTCGTGTTCACTGGGCAACTTGTCCGACTCCTCCTCTACTAGAGATTGGCTGTACGGGAACATGAGACCTACACACAGATATACATATTACATATTGATTGAAAAATATATAAAATTATATGTCGACTTGTCAGTAAAACCGATGAATCGGGAGCCAAGAAGATCCATTATAAATAATACTTGAGCCAGCCCATAAATCATAGTAACCACCAACCTCCCTCAATATGAAATATACCAATAATATATTTTAACGATACGATTATTCATCTTAATTTGTTGATTTATGTCTATACAGTAGCTACTCTCGCGCGGTATCACCCGCTCTACTCAGCTCCTGGATGTTTTATAGCCTACCTTGATAAATGCACTATCCAACACAATAAGAATAATTCTAATTGGGTCCATCGTTCTGAAGATTAACGCGTTCAAACAAACAAACTTATAAGCTTTATTTATTATATTAGTGTATGTAAAAGTGAGTAATGTAAATTATACCGTACCGTGGTTGGGTCCGGAGTACCTGCGCCCGCGCAGCGCGGCGAGCTCAGTGTCGGTGCGGTCGGCGAGGTGGTTCACCGCCATCGTGAACGAACGACGCGCACGGTTGTGCGAGAATATCAGTCTGGGGACGTATATTTAACTGTTACAACTAAATATATAATATCTAATTAACACTGTAAAATGCTGTGTCCTAGCAGAACACCAATGTGTGTTTGTGTTAAAAGTTAGCGATAAGAATTTACCTATGCGCTATGACCATAAAAAGCTTGCGCTATGACAATCAAGAGCTTGCGCAATGACCATCAAGAGCTTGCGCAATGACCATCAAGAGCTTGCGCAATGACCATCAAGAGCTTGCGCAATGACCAACAAGAGCATGCGCCATGACCATCCAATTGCGCAACGACCATCAACGGCTCGCGCAATGACCAAGAGTTTGCGCATAAGCAGTAATCTAGTAAATAAACCTATTAAGCGGGCTGATATTGTGTTAATAATCGTCTGTCACAACATTTGCCAGATAATAGGAACAACCACATACCTGAGGTTCTGCCTGAAGATATTCAGCCTCTTCTCATGTTCCACGTCGCTGGCGTACTGTTTGCCGTGCTTGGTCTTGAACCTGTAACATCATACATTTTAATTAAACCATATTGTATTGTGAACCTGATTGAAAAAGAGTAACCTATGGAGTTTCTTGCTCGTTCTTCTCCATAGGAATCTACACTTTGGAACGAGCAAATAGCTTCACTAGAGGACTGATCGACAGACAGACATTTTGTTTTTTTTTATATTATAATATTTGCTTTGACGTTCAAAAGTGCCTCCAAAAGTCTCGGTCTATTTGAAATAAATAATTTTGACGTTTTGACTTTGACAGCAATTTTGTTTAATGGCCGAAGTTAACGCAATAAACTACAATGACCACCGACTTTTGATCAATGACAAAAGCGCTTAATATTTATATCGCTTTATATTTTTGACGAATACTCAACAGAACTAAATGTCAAAAATCATTCTAAGCCCGAGGGTTTTGGATCAAGACCAACACCTTGATAATCACTACGTAGTATAAAACAAAGTCGCTTTCTCTGTCCCCTTGGTTTGCTTACATCTTTAAAACTACGCAACGGATTTTGTTACGGTTTCTTTTAATAGATAGACTGATTTAAGAAGAAGGTTTATATGTACAGTTTTTATTTTTATTTTTTTATATTGTAATTACTGCTTTGACGTTCAACACATGAGTTACATGCATAATATTTCAACATTGCACCCATGCGAAGCTGGGGCGGATCGCTAGTTAACAATAATGTAGTATGTTACCTGTCAAACTCGCTGATAACATGTGCGTCCTTGGCGGGGTGAACGAACTCCATCATCGGGTTGAAGGTAGCGTAGTGGCGGACTCCCGGACCGGGGAACGACGAGCATTTCATCGCTGGGAGAAGAATAATTTGCTTTTAGTTGAGATTTTGAGATTGTATTTATTTTATTGTATTTAATTTTAACCCGTTATATGGCGGAACGCAGATCTACGGGAGCCGAAATGTGTTGTCTATTGTGTCTCATATATCGATAGACAAGTGGTTAATCTAAGGATTTGATATATTGTTTAAATCAGACAAAATATCGAAATATTTTTTTATGTTACGTACGTCCAAATCCTCAAACGCCACTCAATTTTAAGACGCTCTCAACAATAGTTCTGTCTCTACAAATTCTTTATAAATGACAGAGATAGCACGATATTAAAGTACAACTTAAAATTGAGTAGCGTTTCAGTATTCGGGCGATAGAATATCAATGTAAAATAAAAACTAACTCGATGTCCCAAAATTTGCACTATGGATATACTAATTCAAAGAGACCAAATGATTTACACATTATTGTTGCAAATTACAGTACCATTGCGTTTCGGAGTTATTATTTAAAAATACATAGACGTCTAATTTATCGTACTTACAGGGATCAACGACGAACACGTTGGGGTCAATGTCCTCTACATCATAGTCCACATAGTCAATGTAGTAGTGGTCGTAGTGGGAGCCGAGCAGGGAGTTGTACCCTTTCATCTCGTACCTGGGGAGAAAAGACATTTGCAAATAAAGAAACAGTACCCTTAGTACGCGTTAACTTAATGTTTAGGATCTGATTGGTTGGCTTATTCGAGCCGACCAATCAATACCCTTAGTACGAGTTTGTTTTACGTTTAACGAGATCGAATCGAGAGCGCGTTCGGCGCTCTGATTGGTTAGTTTATTGGCATTGGCGGAGTGATACCACGGCCTACACAGAAAACCGACGTGAAACAACACTTGCGTTGTGTTTCCTTGTGTGAGTGAGGTTACCGGAGAACCAATTCCCCTTTCCCAATCCCCGATTCCCCAACAACCCTTAAATTCCTAACCCCCAAAAAGCCGGCATCACACTTGTAACGCCTCTGGTATTTCAAGTGTCCATGGGCGGCTGCGATTGCTTACCATCAGATGATCCGTCGGCTCGTTTACCGGCTTATACCATAAAAAAAATTGATGAAGCCGGCTCAATTTCCCATTTACTACTCATGCGGGCAAGGTGGCGGGCTAAAACAAATAGTAGACATATTTACCTGACGGGGATAGGCACAGACACGCCGCGTTCCTTCAGCGACTTCTTGTACTTCACCCACATGGTGTACTTGTTCAGCTTCTGCCCAATCACCTGCACGAATTGCCACTTCGCCGTCTCCGAGTCTTGCATATTTTCTGTGCCTGAAACAATACATAACATAGGCTTTTATTTCTTCTTTTTTTAATGTTGGCCAACACTAGGATTCCCTCCTGTGTCGTGATTGCGTTTACAAACGTTCAAGTTCATAAATTACATGAAACCTAGACCCGAAACAACAATTTGCGGATCACACAGTTGCCCCGTGCGGGATTCTAACCAGCTACACATTGCGAGGCAACGCGCAAACGTGTAGTCTTATGGTGCTTTTCTACCAGATATGTTCTATGTAGCTATAATACGAAGATGTAATAGCTAAGCTGTGAAACTATGTGACTGTTTCCACTGATACTAAGCTATGTAACTGTGGGAGGAAGATGCGCAGCTCGTGTACGAAATGTATTAATAGTATTCTTTTTTTTTTTATTCGACAAAAGCTAATGCTTGACTACAATCCCATCTGATGGTAAGCCATCTATGGCATTCATGCGTAACAAGCATCCATAGCACGCATCTTTCCATAGAAAAACATAGCTTAGTTAAGTCAGTTTCTACCAGTGCTAAGCTATGTGTACCAACGAATACGATTGGTGGAAGCCAAACGCAATAGCTGTTGACAATGATTGATGCACAGTCAATATGACAGCCAATATTCAACAGTTACCATGTTACGTGTCGTTACATGATAGTTATAATGACTAATGCCTAAATTAGGCAACGACTATAACAATGCCTATTGTCATATGCTAGGTATAGCCTGTATAGGTTTGATTCTAAACTCTGCTGTTTCAGGAATCTTATCTAGCGAAAAGTAATTTATAGTATTGCTAAATAGGTATTATTGAGTTTGTAGATTTCTGAAATTGTCTAAATCCTATCTAATAAAAAAAATGGAATGTATAATAACGCATAGTTCTTGTATAGCATAGTAACTTTTAGCAAAATAGTCAAAATTGAGTGACACATTATTTTAATTTATAATGAGAAATAATCATCCAATGTCTTCTACCGCCTTGTGTAAGGCGAGAGAGAGTGTTAGCATTTTACTGACTAAACACCACCCCGTTCCCGTTTGGTGAGGCAAGAGAGTATCAGAATTTTGATTGACTGACTAAAAACCACTCCGTTCTACTCCTGCTTCGAGCCGGAGCCCCGGTAATCCGCTAGCTCAGATCAAGTAACATTAAATTTACGAATTCCCAACGATAACAGTCCAGATTTGTTGTCGGTGTATGGCAACATCCTCCAAAACTGCTTAACACATTAGAGGCCATGTCAAACAACGCTGACCGATACTAGTGGAGGAATAGCCTTTAATATTTTCTCGTTGGTAGTGAAAGGCTTAAAAAAACTACTTAAAAATAATATGTTTGTAAAAACTTACCAATATATTTGAAGTCTGTCATATCAGGCAGCACGGTTTGGACAGCGATGCTGTTGTCGCTGCTGCCGTTGACTTGCAGACATGTGTCCTGGTTGAGCACCTCCTCCGTGGTGACTGGCGCGATCTGCAGAAGAAGAGGGAAATTGGCTTAGTAAACATCACATTGGAAAGGACCTAAAGATTCACGGAGCAAGTAGAGTGATACCACAATCTCTCTCAAAAAACCAGCGTAAAACAATGTTTGCGTTTTGTTTCACCTTGTGAATAAATTCTATGATTAGTTTAATTATTACAAACCATAGACATTTTGTAGGGTGACATTGGTCAATAGGTTTGTCTCTGGTCAAATTGTATAAATTAGCTATGTCTCTTGTACTTTCTGTCTTGTTCCTAAAATATAGACTTGTACCTCAATCCTGTATTGCATACATTACAAGTTAGATCTACTCCCATGGTTGCTATGCTACTTTACACTCACCTTGATAGAAGTACCGTAGGGTTTGAACACAGTTGCCGAAAGCTGGTACGTCTTGACCATACCGCCATAGTAGTCGATTCTGGACTTGCCCGCTTGGCTGTCGAACCTGACGAACAAAGATATGTTTCATTAGTAAAGAAGTTTCGATGAATGAAAAGAGCCTACTACATAATTATTAGGATTGTCCTTTCCTTGCAAGGGACCACAGGGTCCCGGACCTTTGAAAGGAGTACGAGGAGGTATGTACGAGGAGCCGAAGCCAACACGCAGAGGCCCGTTGAACAATTTTATTTTAATCTAAACTAAATGTAATGGGACATCAGCCGGCTTATTATGATTATTATTTACTGTAACTCCTGTAAACCAAAATCAGTAAAACAGCTCTATAATGAATTCTAACTTTGTATTGAGGTTTAAATGCTTTTTTTATAAATCGTTGTCCCACTCCAGGATTTTCTCCTGTGTCGTGGGTGCGTTTACAAACATACAAGTTCACATACACATGACACCCAGACACGAAATAACAATTTGTGGATCACACAAAGAGTTGCTCGATGCGGGAATCGAACCCGCTACACGTTGCACGGCAGCCAATTACCCACCGCGCCAACCGTACAGTCCGATCAATATATCAATTATTTCATACCTCCAGATAAATATGAGAGAGAACTTAGATTTACTGTTCCTATAAAGTCAAACTGAACCAACTTTCACTTGAACTCCCTCTATAACATAAAATAACTCTTGTTTTCTTTGATTTGATCTCATTAATCTATTTGGCACGTAAATAGAGCTGCGCCAACAAAGGGTAGAGATAAAGTGTGTCGTTTGAACTTTATCTAAAGGTCGGGCCGATACGCGGTCATATTATCACGCAATGTAGATTTACATGGTCAGTACAGGTTTTTACTAGTTATTTTTGCGACTTCTAACATGTATATAAAGTCTTGTTTTCTCCTGATACTTTGGGAATTTCAGGTAATATTCTTATTCTATAGATATACATATATTGAAACAATGTAGTATACGTATTATTTAACAATAGGGATGATGACGGGGTTAAAATCGATTTAGTCCGTCAGCTAGGTAACGAAAAAATATTTGACACTTGTTTTTTTTTATTTTTTCATATTATAAGATAGCAATAGGTACTTAGATAAAAACGAATCAAAGTTTAATAGTGAGAGCAAATACGTCATTTCTACGTATAAAACGTACGTAGAAGTGACGTCACGCGATATTTCAAATCATTGTATTGTTGAAAGTATTTTATACGTGTCTAATGTTTTAGAATAATCCAAAAAACGGACATTAAAATAAAAATTAGTCATCTACCCTATCATATCTTATAACAACAACATGAAAAGTAGGTGACATTCAACCGCTGGACTATGAGTCTCCTCACGTACCTATAGTGTGCCTCGTTAGAATTCTCAGACAGAGAAATCCACATTTTTTGTTTAGAAGTCAATGACCTCAGAATTGAAATGGTAACTCGATAACTTAGTCATTGACGAGCATGCATGAAAAGACTGATGACTCTTGATGAAGAAAAAGAGGTATGTAAGATATATAGCAATTGGCATTCCACAGTCTCTGCCTACTCCTAAGGAGATAGGTGTGAGGTTATGTATTAGTTTTAGACACTAGTTTGTTTGTTATTAAGTAATTAAGTATTCTAGTAGTTTTAGAAAAAAAAATTAAAATCAGTTTTCAGTCACATCAAACGTAATGTTACTAAGTAATGTAATAATTTCCGCAAACATTTAGGGAGGTAAAAATTACAAACTATTAAAATGAACGCAAATCGGAGCAATGAGTTTTCCTCGATTGATTATCCAGTTGTTCAACATTATGCTAGTTCTACAGTGAAACTTGGTTAAGTGGGACCTGGATAAGTGAGAAACCTCCACAACTGGAACTCATACTGAGGTCCCTACCCATTGGCACTGAATTACCTCTATTAGTGGGACAAACAACCCTCTATATCTGGGATTCGTTCTTTCGATTTATCATCTTAGTTACCTCTATAACTGAGACAGCACGTGAATTTTAATGCATAAACCTCAGTAACTGAGACAACATGGTTTTGTTTGTTGATTTACTTATTCTTATTCATTTATAATGTGCACATAACACATTGTTTTATTTTAGAATCACACATCTTTATGTAAAATAACCCGTATGTTCACCTCCATTAATGGAACCCTCTGTAAATGAGACAAATGTGCATTTATACCTGGTTATCTGAGACACTGGGTTAGTGGAATACCTCTATAAGTGATACCAGTTTGAAGGTCCCTTGATGTCTCACTTAACGAGGTTTCACTGTATAAACATATATAGTAGATTAACTAAAATCACGGTTTACTCAACTAAAATTTATGGAGAAAAGCTCTACAAGTTTCGAGTCACAGAGAGACTCTTCAACATGAGCAGCGTGCCCAAACTCGGCGACAACGCGCTTCCTAATAGATTGGTAGAGCCTAGCCTGGTTAGTTAATTTAGTTTATCTCACGATAATTATTATAAAAATATACTACATAGTTTGTATGCTCTCAGGCCAACGCGGAAGTTATTGGGAGAACCCTATTTTTTTATGGATTAGGTGGCAAACGAGCATGCGAGTCACCTGATGATAAGCGATCAGTGCCGCCCAAGGACACCCACAACACCATAGGAGACACAGTTATGTCTTTTAGTTGACGTTTTGTGGATATGATGATGAAACGGATTCTTGAATCAGCTGAACTCATACCTGTTACTTAGGAACAAAATATTTCACATTCAACACGTACAATGACCTTACAAGAAACGTTCGCGTGTCTGACACCGTTCGTTACATTACATAAAAACAACTTATAGCCTAATTCTATACTAGCACAGAATACTTTATATGAATCATATTATCGTCTGTATAATGCGCTTGCGCTCAATTGTTACTTTACCTACATTCAAACACGATATTGTATTGAAATCTTAGAGAAGTAACAGTTGAATTTTATAGACAAGATTTTTTTGTATAAGCCGGTAAACGAGCAGACGAATCATCTGATGGTAAACAACTACACTTATGGACACCTTATGGACACCCGAAACATCAGAGGGGTTAAAAGTGCGTTACCGGCCTTTTTGGGGTTAGGAATTTAAGGGTTGTTGAGGAATCCGGGTTGGGACTGAGAGATTGAGAAGGGAGTAATTGGGCCACCGGCGACCTCACTTATACAATGAAACACAATGCAACAAGGTAGATACAGGTGCTGTCTCATGCTAAGTCACTTTTATTTAATTGACAGTTTAGATACGTAGCTCTAATGCTCATCTTTAATATAGGTAACTGCCTGACATAATACCACAACGTTAGTAATCCACATTACATGGCATACATTACATAATGCCAGTCATCGCCCAGGTGACGGACAACCATAACAAACCGCGCGATACAGTTAGTTTGTTTGTAAGCTATGACGTGTTCCTACTGACAATACATTGTTTGCTGGACAAGTGTAGGCGCTGGCGCATCTATATTCGGACTATATGCTTGATTTTGATTTACTGTCGAAATAAATCAATATTGTTCATGATCGATTTACAGCCGAAATAAATCAACGATCTCAACTTATGATCGATTTTTTATATTAGTTATCCGCTCATACTGTTGTAGTTCTTTTCTCTAAAGACCACTACAGAACCAACTTGCACGGTTCTGTCACATTATCTTCTATTTCATTGTCTGGACTTTAAAAGAGACTATGACCTCTGAGTTTGTTTCGGCATTTCTTCTCAGAGTAGTCAGATAGGAAATGCCGGCCTCATCTAGCTATTTGAAATATTGACGTGTAAAAGTGTTATTTTATGACCTATTTACAGAAATAAATATCATTTATCATTAGTTGTATGGTTTATGATTTTTCATTTAAGTGTGGGAGAGCCTTCGGTACGAATGGGCCGACTCGACCGAAGTAATACCACGGCCTCATATAAAACCGATGTGAAATCAACGCTTGCGTTGTGTGAGTGAAGTTTCCGGAGGCCCTACCCCCATCCCAATCCCCAACAACCCATAAATTCCCAACCCCCAAAAGGCCGTCAACACACTTGTAACGCCTCTGGTGGTTCATGTGCTCATGGGCGGTAGCCATTACTGACCATCAAGTGATCCGTCTGCTCGTTTACCGGCTTATACCATAAAAAATAACATACCTACTTATATCTCATTATGAGTACGTTATTCAAATGATATTGTCACATTACTTTTAAATTAAAACAACACTTATATCATTGACACAGCTGTTGGAAGCATTGTTTAGAATAATGATTCACAGATGTACACAGATAGATCTAGACTAGGTATATTTTCTAGGTCGTAAGGTTCACTAGGTCATAGGTGAAGCACCGACGAAGAATGTTAACACCAAACTTAGCTATTGATGTAGGCTTAATTTTAGTTTTGGTAAACAAACTTAACTTAATTATTTTCATTGTTAAGAGAATAGGGTACATAGATGACTAATTTTTATTTTAATGTCCGTTTTGTAGATTATTAAACACGTATTTTTTATTTTCTTACGGAAACAAATACTTTCGAAGATATGTTGATTTGAAATATCGTGTGACGTCACTTCTAGGTACGTTTGATACGCAGAAATGACGTCTTTGCTTCCACTCCTACTGAGCCCTCTGAATACAATTCCAAACTTCGTGCCAAAGAAAAAAAAATCCCGAATATCTTTAATACTAATTGCTGTGTCCGTCTCTGAAATTGAAACCTTTTATTAATAAGTAAGTAATATGTTGTTATGTACACATAACACACTAATGTAAGCTGAAGAGTTTGTTCGTTTGTTTGTTTGAACACGCTAATCTCCGGAACTACAGGACCGATTTCAATGATTCTGTTTGAATTAGATAGGGCATTTATCGAGGAAAGTTATAGGCAATAAAACATCGCGCTATGACCAATAGGAGCCGTGCAGAGGAAAAGCATCAGCGCGCGACTAACTATTCTTAAAATAAGACACTATACCTACAATTTTATTACAAACAAATAATTAATTACATTGTAACCAACATAATATTATTACAATGAGCAGGAAAATCAAAGTTTCCTTATTATAAGTTAGCCAGCTTTTCAAAACTAGACTGTATGCAGGTATTATTGCCCAACCGCTATAGAACCACAGATGTTAGGTATACATATAATGTTATTCTTAGAATCATGACTGACAACAGAACATTAAGTAGGCTACTACTTACCTACATGTATTATTATGTGTGCGCAGAGCTAAGCTGGCTTGTTTTTGTTAACAATTTCTCAGAAACAGATACCTCGTGAAAACACTTAAAAAAAATATGTTTTGTTGGATGTTGTTTTTGTATTCATTTTATTTGTATTTTATGGTTTTATTATTTTTAGTCGAATTTAATTTAGTATAATAATATGAAATGTATAAAGCTTTGGTGTTTTTTTTTTTTTTTGAGGGGTGAAAATCATCCAATGACTTCTCCCGCCTTGAGCAAGGTGAAAGGGAGTGTCAGACTCTTACTGACTAAAAACCACCCCGTTCCTTCTCCTGAAATTCGACCCGGAGCCCCGGTAAAATTCGACCCGGAGCCCCGGTAAAATTCGACCCGGAGCCCCGGTAAAATTCGACCCGGAGCCCCGGTAAAATTTGACCCGGAGCCCCGGTAAAATTCGACCCGGAGCCCCGGTAAAATTCGACCCGGAGCCCCGGTAAAATTCGACCCGAAGCCCCGGTAAAATTCGACCCGGAGCCCCGGTAAAATTTGACCCGGAGCCCCGGTAAAAACGCTTGGGTGTAAAGACTGTTATGTTATACCATTTTACTTTAAATAAATAAATGTTTATTATTGTTGCTATCATTGCTGTTCGTTAGTAAATAAACTCGAAAACGACTGGAGCGCTTTGGTCATATTCTCATGTTGGTCTTGAATTATTTGTGGAAGTTCAGGGAAGATTTAAAAGGTGAGAAAAAGATGTTAGAAGCGGCACAAAGTTTGCCGGGTCAGCTATTTAGGTATAATTTTTGTCAACTGTTTTGATATCTAGCAAAGATAAGTACGTAGGTACAAAAAATAAAGATGGAGAAAATTAAGTTCTATACATAAGCATAAGTATTTAGAGTTTGTTTCCCGTGTGATACAAATAGTTAACATAACTGGCAAAAGGTTCCAGTAGGTATGTAAACGTTTTATTGAAATCATAAACGAAAGAACACGTACACAATACAAAATCAAGGATATTTGAAACTCTTGAGTTGCATTATATTATTAGTAAACGAATTACTATTAGATGAATGTGCAAAATCATAATTATGCACAAACAATTGCACATTGATGAATATGCAAAATTATAGCTATGCAAGTATTATGACTATTAATCAAGTTCCTGTTTTATTACAATTAGGAGCAAACAAACGAATTCTTCTTTTTCATTTTTTAATAAATATATTCTGATACAAGTATTTTATTAATTGGTAACGTATGTCGTATGAAAGGCAATTTAATTAACTTTAAAATGAGAGTATTTTGTTGTAAAGGAAACGCTAGTGGCTCTGTATCTTTACAGTGTAGATATGCAGGATATAAATCTATTCGATGGCGCGTAACAACACATGTTAAACCCCCTTGATCCCCTATCCCCACTGCCTTCAGCATCACACACAACCACCTCCAGACTCCGTATCAAACTTTAATTACTGTGAAACGGTCACACAGAACAACTTCTTTTGTGATCTACAAATTGTTATTTCTGGGACAACATATACATAAAAAAATATTACAAAGTAACTCACCAAGTGTAGAAAGGTTCTTTAAGTTCAGCATAAGGGATGTTCAGCGTTCCCTTCACTGTGTACACCGGATTCCATTGAGGCGGAGCATCTATAACAGGAGATAGCATTTTATTACAATGTTCAAAGCCAATAAGCAATATATTGAAGAAGGGCCAAATTAAAAGTACCCTTAACCAACGAGCATGCATGAAAAGACTGATGACTGTTAATGAAGCGAAAGAAGTATGTAAGATTTGTAGCAATTGCCATTCCACAGTCTCTGCCTAACCCTTATGCGAGATTGGTGTGAAGTTATGTATGTATGTTCAAGTCAATAATATAATACTTATGTACCACTATTCAATTGTATTGTGTACATTAAAGATTAAATAAATAAATAATACTATTAAGGAATTAGAGTGCGACATTTGTTTTGCCCTAAAAACGAATTCTACTAATCATTTATTTATACCTAATGCTTGCTATAAATTTAATTTATTTTATCAAAGTTTGAAAGTTGTTTAGTCTGTTATTACATTTAATATTATTTTGTTTCAATCCATATCAGTCTTTTGTTTTGCTATTGAACTCAATTTGTGATAAGCATGTACAAACAATCTCGGTCATTCCATTTATGTGAGACTAGCACTAACTATTCCCCTGCTGTTTCACCCTTCCTGCTCAGATAATATTGATTGTATTGTGATGTTTAATAGCCTATGACCTTCCTTGCTAATTGCACTATTCAACACAAAAGAATTATTAAAATCGGACCAATAGTTCCAGAGTCTAGGGCGTTCAAACAAACAAATAAACTCTTCCTCTTTATATGACTGTATAAATGTATAATCAGTAAGTATAGATGTAGATTTATTTTTATATTGTTTATTATAATTAAAGTAATTTGAGCTTATTAAATATTTGAGCTATTGGTAGTGGTCATAAATTTCTACCTATATTCCATAGGTCATTTAACATAACTGTTGAAAAGTGGGTGTTACATTGTACCTACAAGTGCATCTCTACCTACCCACTTGGGTATTAAAAGGTATGAAATTATCTGATGTTTATCACAACAATATTCTGAAACTACTCGAAATAAGATAAATCATTAAATGGTTTACCATAATTTAACACAAACAGTGCTTACAAACTGTGAAAAAGTAAGTATATAGAGTCCATAATTTCATGTATAATCTGTTATAAAAAAAATGTAGGTAGCTGGATTTAAAAAAAATAACTCAAAGTAGGTAATACAAAAACTAGCCACAGAGTAATAATGTTAAATCTGCAACATTACCTACATACAACTTGAACACATACATATTAACTAATTAAAAACATTGTCCTGCTAATAAATGTTAATTAAAACTTATTTACACACAAACAGTGATAAGGATGGTGAGAATATTATAAATAAATATTATTTCTTTACCTTTATCAATGTGACCGACGGCCGAGCCGAGGATAACGCAAAATATCGGTATTAACAACATCGTCGATGACCGCTCAGGACCGCAGCCCTACACAGAATGAGAATATTAAGAATCGCCAAGTACGAATCGAATCGGCGACACACATTATAAGAGAAATAAAACGGAATTCCAACTAAAAAAAAATACTTAAACTATTTACACGAGTAATCAGGTATTTTGAAAAGAATCTGAATGGTTTTTGCCGATAAAGTTTAGTTTAAAAAAAATGTTAAGCATTTCTTTACCTTACGTTTTTATAGGATTCGTAATTTTGTATAACTTGTTGTCAATGTTTAGCTGTTGTTATCTGTTTGTAATTTATTTCTATGTGTTACGAATTTATTTTAAATAACGCCAACTAGATTTAGTACTTACCCAATCGAAAATTATACTGTAATGTAACTGTTTTTTGTTGTTATTTATTAAATACACCTCCAAGCCGTAGCAAATCAGTAACTCGATTGACGTTTTCTTATTGGATTGTCAAATATGAAACATCATTGTCATTCAAGTCATATCAAGGTCTTCAATGTCACCAAAAAATTAAATATATTAGTATTTTCAGAAATTTCGTTAGGTATATCATACACAAAGAGACATCAAACTATGCAAATCGATTATTTATAAAACTTTTTTTAAATAAATCTTAAATTTCTTCACCTCTATAAACAACTAAACGAAACGCAACATTTGACGTTTTTCTGATCCCGTCAATAGTTTTTGACAGTTTTGACATTTGCCATTACAAAACAAATCGGCAGATTGAGAGATTCAGAGCAAAAAACTTAGCTGTAATATTTTTATTTATTACTTATAGTGCAGTGAATTAATTTTGATAGATATTATCTACAGATAATACACATGACATAAAACGTACCACATTGGGAGCATTATCTTCTAATCAAGACAAGCAAAAATGCACAAGAAACCCATATCTTTTGGTAAAATTAGCCTTAAGGCCACTAAAACAGAAGAAAATAAGGACAAAAATGAGGCCAACACATCAGGTTTCGGTACCTTCGGCCGTACACCTATCCAGGAACACAAAGAAATCGAAGAGATAGCTGAAGACTTGGAAAATCAACATGTGCAGCAAGTCATGGGAATAAAAAACTTTGGTAAAAAAGCTAAGAACTTTGATCTCGTCGAATTAGTGGAGCAGGCAAAGGTAAACGCTCAGGAGGCCAATAAAAAGAGGTTGGAGGCTGAAGCTGCTAAACCTAAGGAACCAGAGACAAAAAAAGATGAACAGAGTGATGATGAGCTGATAGGGCCGCCATTACCTCCAGGTATGTCACAAACTGCTGATGAAGATGAAGATGATGATCTCATAGGTCCACCAATACCACCAGATCTGATGAACAAGGATGACAAGAAGAAGGGTAAGCGTGATGGTGATGAAGACAGCTACGATGAGCTGAGTGGGTCTGATGATGAGGACTTGCCTTTGGAGAAGAGGATACCTAATAGTCATGAGGTGAGACAATTTGTATAACTTACAAGTCTATTTGCTTCTGCATATTGTTATCTCTTTGCATGTCACCTTCATTGTGTTGATTGTAAAAAGTGTGAGCCGGCTCAACAACACAAGCATGGTGTTTTCTCACATGAGTGAGGTTACCGGAGGCCCAATTATCCCCAACCCCAATGTTCCCAATCCCCAATTCCCCAAGAATTCATAAATTCCTAACCCCCATAAAGCCAGCAATGCACTTGTAACACCAACGGTGTTTCCAGTGCCTATGTATCGACAGTGGCAATTGCTTACCATTACGTGGTATGACTGCTCGTTTACCGGCTTATATCATAAAATAAAAAACAAATGTCTATACACTTTTTAATAACTTTCATTTATTAAAGTATATCGTAACTTTTAAAAAACTACCTAGTAGTTTTTGACTTTATCACTTTTGTACATAGAGACAGACACAAAAGAATACTTTTTTATAATATGTAAGACTAGCTACTTCCGCGCGGTTTCACCCGCTCTGCTCGGCTCCTATTAGTCATAGCGTGATGTTTAATAGCCTATAGCCATCCACGATAAATGCACTATCCAACACAAAAAGAATTATTCAAATCGGACCGGTTCTGAAGATTAGTGCGTTCAAACAAACAAACAAACTCTTCAGCTTTATAATATTAGTATAGATATAAAATACAATTTCAAAGCAATCTAATACTAAAATCTGTTTCCAGGTGGAAATGCTACATGGCACCAAAGCAGTTGTGGCGCTGGCTGCAGACCCTTCAGGAGCTAGGCTGGCGACTGGATCCATAGACTATGATGTCTCCTTCTGGGATTTTGCTGGTAATGTCTTAAAATAACCTTTTATGTATAACTGGTAATCTAAAATAGAATAGATTCTTCTCTCTAGCCAGCCGTCATCATACCTTTGAATGGCTAAAGAAGAAAGGTAGGGTCCATGTTTTCAATGTAACACCCAATTTTCACCAGTTATATTGTGACTCTTAACTAATAGAGGGTGACACTTTGCCATCAAACAGGCTCACCCTATGTCAAATTCCATACTTTTTTTCTTTCCTTTTTCATCAGCTGAGAATATAAAAAAACCCCATATTACTCTGTCCAACCCGGGAATCGAACCCAAGATCCCATCACTCTTAGACACACATGCAGTTCTCTCACTCGTCATAAGACATATTCGTAACCACTCAGAAATCAATAATATTAGTTATCACTTTAATAAAACATCCTAATCCATTCTTCATTTCCAGGTATGGACTCAGGAATGCGATCATTCCGCACCCTACAGCCATGTGAGAACCACCCCATCAAGGCTCTACAGTACTCCAACACGGGAGACTCCATACTGGTGGTCAGTGGCGCTGCTCAGGCCAAGGTGCTGGACAGAGACGGCTTTGAGGTGCTCGAGTGTGTGAAAGGAGATCAGTATATTACTGATATGGCTAAGTAAGTAACATGTTTACTGTTAAATTAAAATTGTGTTTGGCTTATTCATGGAATTATTTATGTAACTCGTGACTCGTATAGTTTCGAGGTACGCCAGGGCCCATTGTCATGGCATTGCACGATAAACGATGCGGTGAGCGTCGCGCTGTCAAGTGATCCTAAAAAGTTCTGGGATATTTCAATTAAATATGTAGTTATATGGATAACATCACTAAAACATTAAAGTTATAAGTTGATTCTCAATTGATACTGTTAGTTACATAATTTCTATGTTACAAGCTTGTGTCTCACCAATCCCTTTTTCTTTTCAGAACAAAAGGCCATACAGCAGCTCTAAACAGTGGTTGCTGGCATCCGCACATACGCGAGGAGTTCATGACATGTTCCCAAGACGGTACACTACGACTCTGGCTGACTGAGAACCCCAAACAGCACAAAGCCGTCATAAAACCCAGACAGCAAGGAGGTTTGAAAACCAATCCAACCGCTTGCACATTCTCCAGAGATGGAAACACAGTCGCTTGTGCTTGCTACGACGGTTCCATTCAAATGTGGGACCATAGGAAGAACTTCGTCAATACCACAGCCTGTGTCAGAGACTGCCATCAAAAACAGTCAGAAATATCCAGTATATCATACTCTTATCTCGGTTCCTACCTAGCCAGCAGAGGCAATGACGATACCCTCAAAATCTGGGACCTTAGAAACTTCAGAAAACCTGTAAACGTTTTTGGAGACCTATTTTCGCGGTATGAGCAAACTGACTGCGCCTTCAGTCCTGATGATAGTCTGGTGTTCACTGGAGAGTCTCTGAAGAAGGGTCAGGATATAGGAAGACTAATATTCTACAATACAAAGACGTTTGAACAAGTTTCCCACATAGATGTGACAAAAAGTCATGTTATAAAAGCCATTTGGCACGCGAAATTGAACCAGATTTTCGTTGGATGCGGTAATGGAGTTGTTAAGTGCTACTTTGACCAGAAAAGGAGCTTGCGAGGTGCGAAGCTCTGCATAGTGAAGACGCATAGAAAGAAGCATTCGGTTGAAGTTGTGAGCGCTCAGCAGATTATCACTCCTCACGCCTTACCGTTGTTCAGACAAGAGAAATTAAGAACTAGCAAGAAGAAAATGGAAAAAGATAGATTGGACCCAGTCAAATCCCATCGGCCTGATCTACCCATCACATCAGGTCAAGGTGGTAGAGTAGCGGCGTCAGGCAGCACCCTAAGCTCCTTCGTCATCAGGAACCTGGGTCTAAGCAAGAGGGTCGATGATGAACAGGATCCAAGAGAGGCTATCTTGAAATATGCGAAGGAAGCTGAAGAGAATCCGTTCTGGGTGGCTCCAGCGTATAAGAAAACCCAACCGCAGCCTATATTCCAGGCTGGAAATGAGGAGGAGGGGCCTTCTGACCCGAAGAAGCCAAAAACATCGTAGGTTGAAGGATTTGAGACTTTATTTGGAAGTGATTAAAGTCGATAGTTTGATAATGATAAATTTTTTGCCCATACTTGTGAAGGCATTTCTCTAGTACAATTGTTACTTATTCATAAATTCCACCCACCTACATTGCCATGATTTTCCTCATAGATACTTCATAAATCCTTACGCAACTTCACAAAAATGCAAAGTGCTCGCAAAAAACTACTTTTCAAAAAGACAAAGTCAAAGCATTTATTTTAGTTAATCCTAAACTAGACACTTTTGAGGCGTCAAATTGGATTGTCCATCAGTCTGTCTGTCTGTGAAGCTAGGTGCTCGTTCCAAAGTGTAGCTTCGAATAGAGAAGAAAAAGCAAGAAACTCCAGTACATAATTATTTAAATATACAAAACATACTATACTTATCTTTAACATAAGTATCTATTTTCTGTAGAAAACTTAATGATATTTTAAATATTACTAGACAAATCCTTTTCAAATGAAGAAAGACGTAGGTAATGTAATTCATTGTACATTGTACCAATTATGTTGAATTTAATGTGTACATAATATTTATGTAAGAAATAAAATGATTGATTCTAATTTTCATTGTATTATTTATACATACCATACGGGAAAACCTCCTATAACTTAATTTAAACACATATTTGTTTATAATCTTGGCTGATAATATTCGAAAAATGAGAGAAATAGGCCCAGTATAACATTATAGTTCTTCTGTAGGCAAGGAACATGGAGCTGTTCATAAAGAACTTATTGAAATATATTTAATTGTATTATGCTTCTGTAGACTAGTGATTGAAATTTCCTTTAACGGCGCATTCCAATAACCTACCTATCGGTAGATTTGCCTACCAGAGGTAGAATTTTGACACATTTTGTATGGAGCTTATGTCAAAATTCTACCGTAAGTGATATGTATGAGTGATCTCAATACGGTATACAAAAATATTAAGCAGCAAAGTGCATTAAGCTATTACTTCTGTGCTGGTGGTATATAGATAATACAGGCAGAGACATCCCTAGCCGCCCTAATGCCCCAGCCGTTGATCCAGAGCGGACTAACTAGTGACTTTACAGGTGCTCTGGGTCAAAAAGCAGAAGTAGGAACGGGATGGTTTTTAGTCAGTAAGAGTGATACTCCCTCCCAAAGAGTATAATAAGTATAAAGGAAATCTCTCCCCTGAGACCCACCTTCTCTGCGGGAGAAGTAATTGGATAATTTTCCCACAAAAACATGTCCCATAGACAAGGCAAAATAACCTTGTAAAATAAAAACCACAATGTAATATTTTAAAGTTTTATTACCTTACATATAGCTATGTGACTACTTATATAACATTAGGGACTATTATAACACTACCGGGCTCAGCCTTTCATTGCTATTTGTTCTTTTTCTTCAGACTCCACGGGCTTCGGGATCGGGGATTTTACGGGATTCTGGAAATAATTTATACAATGTGAAATCTTTAAATACAACAATGCGATCTATAATTTGAAACAAGTAAATATATTAAATAATTATATAATTATACTATAACTTTAGTGAGACATAGTAAATTAATTAGTATGTTTTTCGGTTTACTCATAAATTTTATTAGACGAGGAACTCGACTAGTTTCAAGCCATGCTAGAGGTTCATATTCATGAGCAAACGACGCTGCTACGCTAATGCGCTGCTAGTGTAACACCGCGACAATCGAATCGTCAAACAGTTACGTGAGCAAGCCGATAACATAATAATTAATTTAGTTTCAGTAATGGACGTATAGACATAGTTTTATTGTTTAACTTATCTATGTCACCCAATATTAGGCTATCATTGCAACTCATTACAACACCTATATAGACTAGAGACTATATAGAGCTATAGCAACACCAAAAGAGTTACTAAAACTCAACTTTGCAAACATATAACTTACCAATTTCTTAGCTCTCTGCGCGAGTATTGAGAAGGTGAAGTGGTTCATCATGACGCCGGTAGGTAGCGCCACGCCCTGGAACCTGTACAGCTGCTTCACGTCGCCCTCTGTTGACCCTGGAAGTTGTATAGCATGATAAAATACAAGAAACATGTATAGTTGGGTCTTTAATCACAGTCAGTACAGTCACATTTAGTACAATTTGTAATAAATTTTCTTAACAACTAAAAATCACGGTTTACTCTCGTAAATTAATGGAGAAAAGCTCTAATAGTTAGCGTACAGTAGGCTGCGTGACGTCGCCGCGTCTGCGCACGCTGCTCATGATGAAGAGCCCTCTGTGACTCGAAACTAGTTGAGCTTTTCTCCATTAATTTTCGATTACTTTAAACGTAAAGCAAACTCGTACTAAGGGTACTGATAGAAAATACACACGTATTGATGTCTTTTTTTTTTGAGGTGGGAAAATCATCCAATGACTTCTCTCGCCTTGCGCGAGGTGAGTCCAGACTCTTACTGACTAAAAACCACCCTGTTCCTACTCCTGATTTTCGAACCGGAGCCCCGGTAAACCCGCTAGGTAGTCCGCAGCTCCGGATCAGACGTAATGATGTCTTACCATTCAATTTGTGTACAGATGCTATGGTGAGTCGTCCGATTTGTCCAGTCGTGCTGATCATGGGCCCCCTCGATATATCTACGTGTTTACCCACTTTGTACAACGTCACTTTGCCTGTAAACGAAAATATTATTGCATTAAGAATAATCTTCTCGTTCCGCTTTCTATAAGGCCGTGGTATCAATACATTTGTCTCAAACAGTGGCTCTCTTACGCTATATTGTCATCATTATTAGCCGGTAAGAGCTATAGGTCTCCTCTAAATAAAAAGGGGTATGTCATAATTTTCACGCATGGGAGGCGAGCAAAGAGATCATAATTTAAAAGTGTCGGAGAGCCATGTTTCGGCACAAATCGGTCGGCTCGAACGGACTGAAAACACGGCCTCACAGAAAACCGACGTAAAACAACGCTTGCGTTTTGTTTCGTTGTGTGAGTGAGGTTACTTACCAGAAGCCCAATTACCCCCGCCTTCCCCATCCCAATCCTGGATTCCTCAAGAACCCTTAAATTCCTAACCACCAAATGACCGGCAACGCAAGAACGCCTCTGGTTTTTTGGGCAACAGCGATTGCTTACCATCATGTAAATTGTCTGCTCGTTTACCAGTTTATATCATAAAAAAATTATCAAACAGTGTAGCTGGCTTTTACGACAACCACGAGAATATCAAGGGGCAAATACCCATATTGTACACTACCAATAATAATTTAACTCACCATTCTGCCTCGCAATGCTAGGAATCTGCCTCGTCTTGTGCTCGTTCTCCACAAACATCTCCAGAGCCAACTCCTCGCCCACCTCGAGCCTCTCGAGCGGTTCGTTCAGCCTCGTCAGCTTGATGTACTCCGCCGCCAAGGTGATCAACTCCTGCTGCGTCGGCTTCCAGTCGCTCAGGGTTGGCAGGTCCACGTCGTATATGAAGGAACCGCTGCGGACTGGAATAGGGTATGAACATTAAAAAGTCTATTTAGTCTGTCAGTAAGATAATGAAAAAAATATTAGACACGTATTTTTTTTTTGTTTTGTCATATAAGATAACAATACTTAGATAAAACGAATCTAAGTTTAGGAGTAGGAAGAAATATGTGCGTCATTTCTATGTATAAAATGTACCTAGAATGACGTCACGCGATATTACAAATACATAATTCAAATCGATATATCTTCGAATGCATTTGTTTCCGTCAGAAAAACAAATTCAGGCATTAATGTAAAAATTAGTCATCTACCCTGTAGGTTGTGTTAAAGGTATGGTTTGGTTAATGAATTAGTTGGCATATTAATAAAATCTATTGTATAAAGACATTAACTCGAAACAACAGTTTGTTTACATAAGTATATAGAGAAAAGCTCTACTAGTTTCGAGTCAGACTCTTTATCCCGAGCAGTATGCACAGACGCGGCTACGTCGCGCAACTAGTAGAGGTTTTCTTAGAATATTTTCGTGAGTAAACCATAGTTTTCATTTAATTTAATATGTCCTACAATATTATCTTACTGTCAGGTCCAGGAAAGCTGTGCAGTTTGACAGGCACTGTGTCTTTGAACGCGATGGTCGCGCACGCGCCCAGCATGAAGGAGCAAGTCCGCCAGAACGCCTTGTTCACCTGCTGCGGCTCTGATACTGTGAAGTTTTGGAGCTGACGGGAAATTAGGGAAGAGTAAGTGAAATTATTGTGATTAATTTTACTTTTATAAAATGCAGTAGTATCTATTCTAGTTGGTTTTATGTGTATATTTGTGGGCATATTTCTATCAAATAGTTGATTTCTTGAACTTAGGCCCTGGCAGGATAGATTAATATCTAAAACTATATATGCAGCAAACTAATACAAAAAAATATCAATACATATAACTTATCTTTGAAATTGTAAACATAATAGCTTTGTTTCTATTACCATATGAATTAATAAACAATCAGTTAATGACAAAATAAGAATCCTAAAAAAACATTTAATATTACTTTAAGGATCACTATTGCAAAATCAACATTAAGTACTTACCTCTAAAGTGCAGTTTTCTGTGAGTGGTCTGTGCATGTCCCAGTAGACGGAGCCATCAAGAAGTGCTAGAGCACTGGACTCTACATGCCAGTCACTTAAATCTGGAAATCAATTAAAAACATAAAGTAATGTCTGCGGAGATCTACAGTTTCTGCTTACCCTGATTGAATGAAAGGGTGAGTTCATACAATTGTCTAAATAGGGATTGAAAGAGGTCTTAAATTAAATTAATGGGAATTTTATAGAAAAGAGAAGGAGAAAATGCAGGCTTTTCTACTTTTCTTATAATAAAATGTTCTGTAATAATGTGATGTCTGAGACTGTGCCTAATATTGGCAAAAGGACTGGTCAGTGAGTATCTTTAAACCTTATGCAATATGAGGACAACCAATTCTATTTTATTTTTGTTTTTATAAACACTACCACTTGGATTTTCTCCTGTGTAGTGGGTGCGTTTACAAACATACAAGTTCACATACACATCACACCCAGAACCGAAACAACAATTTGTAAATCACACAAAGAGTTATATACGATGCGCGGCAACCAATTGCCAAGCCACCACGCCAACTGTACAGTCTTCATTGGAAGTCATAATATAGCAGAAGAAAAGTGTTACATTATTATCTTCATGTAGAATACTCGTCTGTACATTATTTTGTTAGACCATTTACAAAGAATTCAATCAGAACTTACGTCTGGCACAATCGTAAGGCGTCGAGATTCCCTTGTTCATTATTAAAGTGCAACTATTTGGTACGCCTTTGTACTGAACCTCAATTTTCTCAATTCTACCGACATTTTCCAATTGACGCTTCTTCTCTAATGTAAAAAGGTGGTAACGGCGATCTATAGCTTCCTGACTACTTAGGAATCCTAAAAATATACAAAATAAGTAATGTTTATTCGGTTTTCAAAAGATAAAAATTATGAAGAGTACTGTATTAATTATTACTTACTCGTCAATGGTAAAGCTTTTGTACAGCTATTTTGCGTCACTTTTGTTGATAAACACAAAATTTGACGCCTCATTTTGAAAATAAATGCAATATTTTGTAACAATAAATTCGAGAAGAATTTTTAGGTTATATACAGGTGATCATGACATGAGTTTGACAGTTGCGTTCCAGATACATATTTTTGACAAATTGAGCTTGGCCACACTCAGACTACTTTTTTAATACAGCCTGTTCACAATCACACCTTATTTAAAAAAAAATATGTAAATAGTGAATAAATTATTTTTTTCGAACTGCAATGCACAAAATACTTTGTAATTTTGTACACAGAATTAATTTAGTTTTACTCTTTACAGGTTCCGATCTTTCTCAAGTTCAGTTATTTAAGCAATAACCAATACCTAATATTGAAATCAGGTTTAAATAAACAATTACAAATATTTATTATTTGGTCCTTAAATAACTATTAGAGTAAAATAGGCCCTTGCAAAATAAAAAACAACATTCAAAACAAAAGCTTTATTACTTAAAACTATCCAACCATAGTCCTCTTCCTTCCCCTAGCTCTAACTTCTTCAAACTTACTAATGGTTTCTTCGATTTTCTTCTTACACTGCTTTTTATAGGCTTCTAATATAGCTTTAAATAAGTCTGGGTAATCGTTATGAGTGCTTATTATTGCTCTTTCAAGGACATAAAGGTCTACTCCTTTATCTTCAGCACTAGTACCAATGTAGGAGAGGCCAAAATCTATCATCACCAGGTCTAAATCCCCACTAACCCAGTCCTCCTCCTCATTCCCAGCTTTAGGAATAAGCAACATATTCGAGGTCGTCAAATCTCCATGTATGATATTATTTTCGTGTAATTTTCTCACATTTTGTCCAATCATATCTGTTACCGCGTTTAATCTTGATTTTGTATCATCTGTGACATGTTTTATAATAAAATCTTTTACTGTAATACTCTTTTCTAAATGTTCCATGTAAATTCGTGATCTGTGGAAGTCCACCAAGTATAATGCTGGAGTTCGTACACCGAATGCTTTACATCGGACTATGGAACGCGCCTCGTTTTTTATCCGATCTTTGGTTATGTGTTCATCTAAATCTGGATGGCGATACTTTTTCTTGAATCTCTCTTTAATTAACGTCGGTTTTCCAAGATAGTTGCAAATGTATAACTTAGCTTCAGCTCCTTGTTTTAGGATTTTCAGATTTTTCAGCCCTTCTTCCATATTGACTCAACAGTTGTGCGGCTTTGCCGTCGATGATAACTTACTTACTTGATATTTATAACTTATACACTACTCTAGTATTGTAAATGTAACGAATAAACAATTAAAAGTAATAATTTTAGTGATTTATTCAATAAATCGGCGTGCTTTGTTTTGAAATGTTTCATCTGTCATATTTGACAGTTAACAAACATTGACAATCGAAAGACACAAATTATAGCTGCGTTCCGTTTACTAAGAGTTAGTTTATTGTAAAAAAATATGTTACAATGCAATTAAATACTAATATGTGAATATATTAAATTATCACCACTTTTTAATAAGAATCCTTTTAGAAAACTTAATTTAAATAACTTTAAAACGGGGCACGGAACGTTTAAGACTTGAAGACAAAGAAAATAAAATCGTCGGATACAAGCCGCACCCAACACTTAACACGTAGGTAGGTATTGGATGTTTATCTACTTTCTATGTCTATGTATCTGTATGTATTCACTCACTGGAGAGCGAGGGAGGCTGTGGGCGTGATATTGGTTGCAGCACCCGGGCCGACCGCCGGCACCACGAATTCATTCGAACAATAATTCCCATCAAATACTTAATGGAAACAGTGATTTATCTCTGTAAGATTTAGTGCCGGTACGCCGTTCGAACGCTCCGCTGGCTTTACGTAAAAATATACAGCCTTAGTGTATTAAAACCGGTAAAAATACCAAAAATAATTTTAGTGTTCAATTGTGATTTATATAAATTGTGAGAATGATGTCGGAAGGCTTAGAATATGAAACCATTGTGCAGAATGGACCCAGAAAAGTAAGTGCTTTTTATTTTATTTTGTTACATTGATGGTATGGGCGAATAATGTTGAGCCCCTTAGTCATGGCGAGCGTGCCTAAGTTATATATATATCGCTAGGTTCGTATGGGGGGAGGCAGTGTCCTATACAACTGTCTGGGTGCATTTTCGTAGTTATAGGATATGCAGTCGTCTCGAAATGCCGGCTGATGCGATTTCCTGCGTTCCCGTTTTAAGTAAAACGTTGGCGGGAAATTACGTAGGCTGGGACATTTCATAGGCGGATATAAATCGTTAAGGAACCGTATACAACAATAAAACATTTTATTGCTTAATAAATATGATTTATTTCAGCTATAAATTAAACTATTTTAACGTGCCTAGTTTATATGTAGGATCTTAAACTATGATTTTGTTTTATAAACATAGTTTTTTTTATCCTTGTCTTTAATTATTTAATAGTAAAAGTCGTGTTAGAATTACCTGTCTTACTTACCCTAATAAGCAATACTTTTTTAATTAAAGCAAAATGAATGGTTTCGTTAATTAAGCGACCCTTACCCGTTCGCTATTGTGTCTGTCGCCTCTTTATAACAAGGGAAAAAGAACGGAGATGAAAAAGAAATCCTTCATGAAGGTTTTAATTCATATTTTTATTAACACAAAAAGAAAAAGTTGAACGCAGTTTTTTTTTGCATTTAAAAAATAAAGATGTTCCATTTTTGAAATTTAAATAAAATGGCTGAATGTTTTCAATTTCTGCTTTTATGTTTGGCTTTGGGTGAGGCGCGTTGTATTTTCGGTTTTCCGCGTCGCAATGTGACACGCCTTTGTCATTTTACGAAGCCGTGGCACGCCTAATAATACTTTATATTATAATAAACATGTCAGTAAGGATGTTGCAAAAACTTTATTATCTCAATTTTGGTACACAGTAGATTAATGAAAAATAGTGGAAACGAATAATGATTAAACACAGTGTTATTTAAAATTTAATTTATTTATAAATACTCAATACTTTTTGCTTTGCAAGCCTATAAAATCAGGACAATTTTTTTGATGTGATGACGATTTGGCCATCATGGGGTAAGTTCACTAATCTACAAAAAGTAGCTATTCGTTATGAAATCACAAAAATTTACCTAATACCATAGGTTTAGGTACCTACATAGCATTTTTTAAGGATATGGCGCTCATTAATTGCGTGGAATGTATCATCACGCCTATTTTTACTCAGCCCTAAGAAATAAACAGAGATTTAGACTATACGCATATTTTTCGAGTTATTATTAATCTCGTTTAAGAAAAGGTTAACTTATTAGGTAATTACGATACCATACCGTGCCACGCAATGTGATCAGCATTAAAAACTATAGCCAAATAAGTGAGATATTTGATTTGTACGTTCTTACCGCCGATCTTACGAAGGTGCGTATAGTCACTAATCTACAAAAAGTAACTAAAAAGCAAATAGTTATATCTCCATAGGTGTAGGTACCTACATAGCATGTTTTAAGGATATGGCGCTCATTAACTGCGTGAAATGTATCATCACGCCTATTTTTACTCCGAAATAAGCAGAGGTTTAGAGTACCTAAACGCATTATGTTTCGTGTTGTTATTAATCTCGTAAAACAAAAGTTTAACTTATTAGGTAATTACGATACCATACCTGTACCAATAAACTGGTACCTACCTACTGCGGATTACTAAGCGGGTTTACCGAGGCTCCGGCTCGAAGTGCAGGAGTAGGAAAGGGGTGGTTTTTAGTCATCAGTAGGAAAGAGTCTGTCACTCCCCTCGCCTCGTCCAAGGCGGAAGAAGTCATTGGATGCTTTTCTCCTCTTAATAAAATCTAGATTTTTTATAATCATTTTGACGTGGAAAAGTGTTCTTCTATTTTTGTATTTGCAAAAATAAATTCAATGTTTCATTGTTTACATTTTGAACACAAACGATAAACTTTGTACCTACATCTCCAAAATATATTTAGCTGTTACATTAACGGTCAATGGCACAGCAAATCTGTTAATACTGTTTCTATAATAATATTATATACTTAGTTAGTTTCAATCCACTTCATGGGCAAGACAATAGACGCGTAAACTATTGGAATGATAATAAAGCGTACATGATGCGAGCTAAGACATAAACAATAATATCGACAGACTGTTCAAGTTTCGACCAGGAGCTTGTAAAAAATATGGATGAGGATGTTTAACATTATATTACTGCTAGAGATACGCAGATTTATTGACAGGTACTGATTTAGGCTAGGTTAAAGAAAAATAGCAAGAACAATCCGTTAGCTACGGAATATTTTACGTAATCAGGTTAAATCGGGGCTCCGAGCTCAAGGCCGTTGGTAAAGGGTGGTTTTTAGTCAGTAATTGAGTCTAGACACTCCCTCTCGCCTCGCCGAAGTATCGGTGTACCTGCTAAAAGTTAGCAAAAGGAAACGAATGTCGTCGTGACACATAACAGATAGAAGATATTTAATTTCTTTCAAAACAGAAGTTGCTATTTCGATTAATTTCGACAAACATGGCCCCCATATCCAAGTATTGGCTAGAATAACCGTCGATTTACTCTACCATGTTTTGAATTTCCGGCTTCACACCGGCATACCAGTCATATTTACACAGATTAAAAACTCTTAAAAGTTCTTGTGTTCTTCTTCGGCCATCATTCTTCCATTTTATATCTCTCGTAGATACTCCAAGACTCCCTGTTACGATTTTTAAGCATGTGTCAGATGGATGAGTTAATACTTTGTTGCGTAAAACAGGTTCCACTGTCCGATGGGCCGGCAATTAATTGCATTACTTTTTGAACCAGTTTCGGACGCTAAAATGCTACACTGTTTTCATCTTTGTATTGTGTCCTGGTGTTAGAGTTTTTATTGATTGGATAAACTACTAAAAAAGGCTAAAATTTAAAATGATTAGCGAAAAGACTCAAGTAAATGAAACATTCATTTATGAAAATCAAACCATTAAAACAGAATACACATGAAAAACTAAGAAAACACACATACGAAAACGTAGTATTCTTCGATGTTTTTTAATTCCTGTCCTGAAAATAACAAAAAAGCGATCAAGCCGTTCCCGATGCCACGAGACCAAGAGAAACAAAGATTCATTTTTATTTATAGATCTTATTAATTGGATAACCGAACCCTTTTCAATTGTCACCATAGAACACAAACCTTTAGAAATATGTCACCAAGCAATTTCATTGTTTTGTTAAACTCCATACGACACGTCGGTCGGCCATCGCCATCGCTAATTAACCCAAATTAGTGGTTCCGTGAAAAGGAGCGTTCCCTTTATCTAGCTGTCATACGTAATTTGGCGCGTAAATATTTGACGTTTGTCTTTTTTTTTAATTGTTTTAAAAATAGAATGTCAATGTGTTTTCTTTTTTTTTTTTGGTTTTGTGTGTTGACAAAATAAAGCACGATACACACCTTTTTTTAAGGGGGGAAAAATCATCCAATGACTTCTTCTGCCTTGGGCGAGGCGAGAGGGAGTGTCAGACTCTTACTGACTAAAAACCACCCCGTTCCTACTCCTGCTTTTCGAGCTGAAGCCCCGGTATAACTGCTAGGTAATCCGCAGCACTTTACGATTTATTTGTGAGAATCGTAAAGTGTGTAGCCTGCATACAACTTTTTAGGGGATATATTTTTTTACATATACAGTCAACAATGCTGATTAGTCATCAACGCACTTGCAACCCTTCCAGTATTGCCATGAACGGAGCTGGCCTCGTGTCATCAGCTAAAACAGTCCGTTCATTTACCTACCTCCTACAAAAATAATATTTAAAATATGAAACAGCAAGTGAAACCAGAGCAACCCACTGTACAGCCGTGTAACAGTTTACATTTTGAGATAACCTCCCACATAATGCTAGTTAGTCGGTAACGGTTTAAAATAACCGTGAGATCTTACCGTCGCCTGTTCACTGTTGAGTCATCTGAAGTGGGACAGGTTAATATTATTAATGACTAGTTTATAGCTTCGGATTTGCGCTTAAACTCTTCTATGTCTCTTCTGGTCTTCTCGATCAGATAAGCTATTCTGTAATTGTCAATTCGACTTAGAATAGTGAGCTGAATCGCAGTCCGCCATGTCATTGGTTGTGAGAATAATTTCGGCCAATAACGGACCAGAATGCGATCAAGCTCACTTCGAATATTTCAAATTAAGGATTACACAGAAAATGGGACAATCATCCAATGTCTTCTCCCGCCTTGGGCGAGGCTAAAGGGAGTGTGAGACTCATACTGACTAAAAACCACCCCGTTCCTACTTCTGCCCTCGAGCCGGATCCCCGGTAAACCCACTAGGTAGTCCGCAGCTCCGGTTTCTGTCCGACTTGGGATTTGAATCGAAGACCTCTTACTAACACTATTTTACATACTTCATATAGAGTAACTCATAGGTCAAGAGCAACACTTGACGTTACAAGTGTACAAAAAAGAACATGGCCGTCCCACAGATAATAAAAGCATTGAGATAGACACCGCTAAGTAATTAATTTGAACATAATCAGGAATGTTTAATGAATGAGGTCAGTACTCTCGTCGCGGGTCGGTGGGTTCTGTCCTGAGAAATTATAATGTTATAGTAACATTGTAATCTTAGGTAAACTTAAACTTACGCCGAATTTGTGTAAGTAGATCGGTTAGGAAAGATGTCGAGTTAAGTCCAAAAGTTTAAAGTCTAAATTATTTATTTGAAATACTTTTGAACGTCAAAGCAAAAATTACAATATTAAAAAACAATGTCTGTCTGTCGGTCAGTCCTCTAGTAAAGCTATTTGCTAAGATTATTTTTAAGTAGGTACTTATTTTATTTTAGTGGTAGTGAAATGACCACAAAAGCTTAATGTATGACTGAATAATGTGAGCAGATAAAAATATAAAATAGAGGTTAAACTCCGAAATGAAACTAAGAAACATAAAAAACGAGACAGTACCTATATACACTCTGTGGTAGAAACGTCAAATAAATACCGCGAAAATTAACAAAAATGGCGTCAATTCTACGTAATCTGTGTACACCTCATATTCACCTGCACACCGGATACGTTATCAGCACTCAAAGACTTATCAGTAACTTTGCTATGTTCAGTGAGTTTGTTCAGTCAAGTTATAAAGACCGACTGACTTAATACTGCCTTGCTTTTCGTCCTTAGTTCGATATCTACCGGAGCTACGGGCAACCCTTTGGGTTACCGGCTCCCCAACTCGAAACAAGAGTAGGATCAAGGTGGTTTTTAGTCAATAAGAGTGTGACACTCCCTTTCGCCTCGCCCAAGGAGGGAAAAGACATTGAATGACTTTCCACACTTAAAAAAAATCGAAATCGGATTAACACGCTATGATTCGCTTAACGATCTAATTTCAATAATAATATTAATGCAAATCCGATAATTTTTTTATATCTACCGACTGTTCCTTTTGGCGAATTTAAACATAGAATGCCAAATAATTATGTCACAAAACTTTACTATTTTCAAAGAATTTCTAACCAGATGTTATCCAAGTACCTATTACAATAAAATAACAATATAAATTATGTTTAGCATACGTATCTTTGTATTAAACCAGTATTCTTACATATCTAGTATTGACTAGACCCGATATAATCTAATGGCTATACATCGCAGATCAGGCGGGAGTCAATGACCTCTAGACGCTACGAACCTATGAACCGCCAAATCCGGTACATTTAGGGTCCCGTGTGGGTTTTTTTTTAGTAATAGTTGAGTTAAATAATGTTTTTGATTGATTTGATTTTGTTTTGAGCAAGCAATTGATAGTTTGTTGTTCTTTTTAAAGTAGATGAAGACACTAATAAAAATACATTATTAATGTTCATAGGTAAGTATTTTAGGTTAGATTAAAGCTAGTCTACTATTTGCTATAATTGAAGTTAGATGAGTAGATGTAAAACATATTTATTTAAGCATTAAAAAGTCTACGTTTGGCCACCAACGCGCTTTCTGCGAAGATGTGGCCGAAAATGGAGCACACAGACTTAGAAAGTACCTATTCACTCTGACCTTGAAAAAAAAGCTATCATCTTCCTCCCATAACTCACTAATTAGATTACATTTCTTTTATGGAGGGTTTGTCCTGGCCTTTTCTTTTTGAGAGGGGTTAAATCATCCAATATCTTCTCCCATCTTGGGTGAGGCGAGAAGGCCCTGTTAAAAAGAAGTCGATAAATAAAGATGGAACAGTAAATAGACATGATGATGCCGCAATGATTTTTATAGGCTGTACCTACCTACTTTGTGTGTTCATGATATTTACCGTTTGGCTAGGTATCGATAGTAAATACGGAGTATCGATCTATGCGATTATCTGTATAGATTACATAACTGTGAAGTTATTTTTAGCTCTATAGATAAATGGTATGAAAGAATAGCTTTTGCCCTCTTTTTCGTCAGTAGACCGGTACCCTTAGTACGAGTTTGCTTTACGTTTAAAGTAATCGAAACGAGAGCGTGTTCGGCGCTTTGATTGGTTGGTTTATTCGAGCCAGCCAATCCGAACGCGCTCTTGTTTCGTTTATGTTCAACGTAAAGCAACACTCATACTAAGGGGTTGCGACGAACGCCGCGGAAGACCTAGAAGAAGGTTTTTAGTCATTAAGAGTCTGACACTCCCTCTCACCTCACACAAGGCAAGAGAAGTCATTGGATGATATTCCCCTCTAAAAAGGCGTGAAGATAACGGCAAACCCTCATTTATTTAGAGGAAACCCTTTTAAATTGCGATATCCTTTTATACCCACATAGAGTGTGGGTTGCCAGATCCAGACTGATCATTTCATAAACGAAATTGTAGAATTCACCCATCCCGCCCCTCAACTCACGCAACGCGACTTGCGAGCACGTTACAACGTTTGGTTTGACTTTTGCAGCCATAGTATTTTTCATTCCGGGACAGCAAAGTAAAATTACTGGACACGGGACAGCACACAACATTCCGGGACAATGCTGGAAATCCCGGCCATCTGGTAACTCTAGTTATAGACTTATAGCAAACGGCATTATGGTGTTTTGCAGAGGAGGCCCATAGTCGAGCCGTGCATTGTCACGGGCTGTTGATGTTGATAAAAATAATACATAATTTTCCATTTTCTAACTTCTCAAATAAAACAACTCGGTGGGTTATAATTGTTTCTTACTTTCATTTTGAATTACTTAAGGTCCGAAAGTGATGCGATGTTTATCTTTAGTTTTAATAAGATCTGATAACACAGCGGTTTATTATAGTGATATTAATGACATACCTAAGTTGATAGCGTTGCTTAGTAGTCGCTATACGATTTCAAAGTGGAGTATCTTGGTCGTTCTTCTACATAGGAATCTAAACTTTAGAACAAATAACTTCACTAGAGAACTGACCGACAGCACAGAATCGACAGACAGACATTTTATTTTCTTTACATTGTTATATTTGCTTTGACGTTCAAAAGTGCCTTCCCGGTCTATTTGAAATAAATATTTTTGACTTGGGTTTCTTTTTTGGGTAATTTCAGAACTCTCCCAGGAAATAGCTCAAGTCTAGCTTTGTGACAATAATGCCGTACCTTATTACATGCGGACTCTTAGGGTACTTTTCCACAAGAGATGGCACAATTTTTCTCATATAAAATACCTGACTTAGCTGAGCGCATTCGGCGCTCAGATTGGTTGGTTTATTCGAACCGGCTAATTAGAGCTCCGAACGTATTCTCCTTTCGAATACTTTAAACGTAAAGCAAACTCATACGAAGGGTACAGTTCAGGAATAAAAGGGTGTCTGTCTATTAAGTATTTAATACTACCGATTGTAATATACCGATTTACAATCGGTAAATTCATTTTAAATTGCAGTTGAACTTAACTAACTGTATAATACACATTTGTATGAATAACAGGATAACTCGTTATCGCGACTCTATATTAATCCCTATGACACAGTTTACAATGACAAATATGTATTTGTTGTAAGTATATAAACAACTAGGTATAACTGTAGTAGTGTGTAGTTAAAATAAATACCTACTTAAATAGATTTAATCCGCCTCTCTTCATTCCTCTCTCCAATTCTTGCTACAGGCAAAACTCATACTAATTAAAACTACTGACTGCCTTTTTTATGGCATAAGCCGGTAAACTAGCAGACGAATCACCTGATGGTAAGCAATCTCCGCCGCCCATGGACACTTGAAACACCAGAAACGTTACAAGTGCGTTGCCGTCCTTTTGGGGGTTAGGAATTAAAGGGTTGTTGGGGAATCAGGGATTCGGAAGATTGGGAAGGGTAACCTCACTCACACAACTAAACACAACGCAAGTTGTTTCACGTCGGTTTTCTGTGAGGCCGTGGTATCACTCCGGTCGAACCGTCCCATTTGTGCCAAAGCATGGCTCTCCCACACTTAACAAGCTAGCAGGTTACCGAGTCTCCGGCTCGAAAAGCAGAAGTAGGAACGGAATGGTTTTAGTTAGTTAGTAAGAGACAAGAGTCTGATACTCCCTCTTACCTCACCCAAGCGGGAGAAGTCATTGGATGACTCCCCCCACCCTTATAAAAGAAGGTATCTTCCACTTAACTAGACAAACAAATAAAAACTTAAACTGCTACAGTTAAGTATGAACCCTTACATACCAAGACCGCTGTTTACATTAGTAACAGGATTACTATAACCATAACGCCCCAACAAGCAGTTAAACTAAGGATTAATGGCGTCGCCTCTCAGTTATTTTTAACTTAAACCGTTTTGAATGGTCTTTTAACGCACTACGAGTTTAACTGTAGAGGTTATCTGTCAATTTTTTAACGTATGTTTTATTGACTTATGTGATGTGACTTATGTATGGTATTGGATTTGCCCCTTTTATTAATACGAGTCTGGCAAAGGCAAAAATAACATTACTTCTTCTGTCTGTTGACGAAATACTAAAAAACTGTTAAAAGGATTTTGGTGCCATTTTGAAAAATCAATAGATCAATTATTATGTTATCAATAGATCAATTACTATCCCGCGACACACGACGCGGCGTTTATCGTGGAATGCTGATCATGAATATAAGCTTTTTGCATGACTCGAAACTATACCTACTCGAGTTCCTAGTCAAACAGATGTCACACGAAAGTTATAATAAAATCAGTAGATCTTTGGTTAAGGACATAGTGTCATTGTGGTATTTTTAGATTTCATATATTTTCTTCTCTACGTTATGAAGTTTACATGCATTCTTAAAATATCACATTTCGATCTTGACCGCCTTCGAAAAGGAACAATGTAAGTTAACTCGCAGCACATATGGCTGCCCAAAAGGTAAGGAGATGGCCTTTGGATTAAGGCTGCCCATAATTGGACACAGACTGCCAAGGTTGTCGCGAAATAACTTTATTGTCGACTGTTTTCAGATTCAATTTGTTTATTTGTATTTTAAAATTCATAAAGGATAGCTTGAATGATTCTTAGACCAAATTGTCAGTTGTGTAAATGTAAAATTAAATTAATTTTCTAAAAATACAGAATAAATAAAATAATTGATCATATTACTAGTAATATATTCGAAGAATGTTTACAACGGAACTATTATTTTGAACCAAAGTCAAAGTCAAAATTATTTATTTCAAATAGATTTTTTAAGGTCAAAGCAAATATTAAAATGTACATCTGTCGGTCAACCCTCTGGTGAAGCTATTTGCTCGTTTCAAAGTGTAGATTCCTATGGAGAAGAACGAGCAAGAAACTCCATAGGTTACTAATTTTCAATCAGGTTCACAATACAATTCTTGGTTACATTGTTTCAACTATATGGGAACAATGTAACACTAATATTCCGTTAAAGAGATAGAAAAAGAAAATAACCTTGAGGAGAACAAAATTAATGCAGTCTGCAACAGACCAATGTCTGTTGCGGTCATCTGCGATTGGTCGAAGACTAAAACATTGGTTTTAGTTTTAAAACGTAGGCACACGTAGGCTATCGAACGAAATACACACACACGCACAGTTTTTATACGTGATTTTTTAAATGATTAACTCGCCTAGACAGTCATTCAAGCACTATGCACCCTATATTGCCTGGCGACCCCAAACTACGTTTTTGGACGCACGCCAATCCAGACTTTATTATTAGCTAAGTTATAAAAGGGATCAATTTGGGGGAATTTGGAATTCCCAACGTTGGAATGAGAATAAAATTTATTTGTAATCGAAAACGAACTGCTATTTATAATCTGTGCATTTATGGCGGGAGTTTGTTGCGTTTTGTTTTTTGAAATTGTGTTTTATTTTGGCAAAACGCACTTTACACTAATATTATAAATGTGAAAGTTTGTTTTGGATGTTTGTCCATCAATCACGCTGAAACTACTGAACGGATTTTGATACAATTTAATATACAGTTGACTAGGGTGATAGGATACTTTTTAACCCACGGAAACGCAGGCGAAGCCGCTAACATTTTCAACCTAGTATTTTCAAAGTTTAGGATTACACAACGAGTTTAATTAGATATACTTAAAAAAGTTAAAGAAAGACTGAAAAACACTCCCTAAAACTCTCGAGGCCCTTAAAACAAAACTCTCACAGACAAAACACTAAGCAGCAAACTCCTCCAGACCACTGACGAACAAAGATGCCCATTCACAACGAATATCATCCATTCCCAGCCCTAATAAAAAAAAAACAACTTATCCGGAAGTGAGTAACATGTGGCCACATAAAGCCACATTGTATAGTACTGGCCGCACAGAACTAAATGGCCAGTTAGAGCAATGAACCGAAAAAAAAAAACATTGTTGTACATGATTTAGCATTAGATGTAAACGTCATTTGGAATATGTATTTGAATTTGAATATTCTTGGGTAACTGTAAACTGGGAATTTACGTTTTATGTCAGTCTACTGCTGGATCTTGTAAACGAGCAGACGGATCACCTGATGGTTAGCAATCGCCGCCGCCCATGGACACACCAGTGGCGTTGCCGGCCTTTTGGGGGTTAGGAAATTAGGGTTTGTTGGGGAATCAGGATAGGGAAGATTGGGAAAGGAGGGGTAATTGGGCCCCCGGCAACTTCACTCGCACAACGAAACAACGCAAGCGTTGTTCACGTCGGTTTTCTGTGAGACCGTGGTTCCACTCCGGTCGAGCCGGCCCATTCGTGCCGAGGCATGACTCTCCCACACTTGAATCCAGATCCAGCTAGATCAATATTTTCCTACGAATCACAAGCTTCAAAACTATAAAATTATTAAGACTGTATCATTCGACTTACATTAAAAACTAAATTAACACATACCCAATTAAGTTAAAAATTAAAAGAAAAAATAAAGAAGTAATAAACAATAAACATTGATCTGTAGTTATTTGAAATTGGAAAGCGTACGTTCCGCGTCGCGTCGAGAGAGCATTGTCTCGCATTATTAAAGGACGGATACACACGTGCGACTGCGACTGATTATTTTAATTTAGTTTTATTTATCACTATATCTTTTGTATTGTCATAATAATATGGAGCACATATTAATAAGAAAGTGTGGGATAGCCATGCTTTGGCACGAATGGGCCGGCTCGATCAGAGTGATACCACGACCTCACAAAAAAATGACGTGAAACAGCGCTTGCGTTGTGTGTGTGAGGTTACGGAGGCCCAATTACGTTCCTTCCCAATTCCCGATTCACCAACAACCAAAAAACTACCTAACCCTTCTAGTGTAACGCTTGCCGCTTGTAACGCCTCTAGTTTTTCCGGGGTCTAAGGGCGGTGGCGATGGCTTACCAACTTACAGGTGATTCGTCTACTAGTTTACCGGCTTATACCATAAAAAAGTATAAACAAGAGGATTTGTCATATTCTCCAGCAGTTGATAAGGTTTATCAGAAAACTACGTTGTCCTGTCTTTCTTTGAATTGATATGAACGTTGCCCAATCAATACGAGTAGCTCCCTATTTTACCATATTATGTTAGAGATTACATAAAAAGAAAACGACTGCTCTAGTGAATTAAATTAAAAATGAAAGAAAAAAGCGTAACTCCAAAGATTGTTTACAAAGTGATCTTTATCGCAGTCTGATAACTATCTACAAACATTAATAAACTTCACTTTTTACATAATTACATAACACATCATAATACATGTAAACTATACTTAATTATATTATGCTAAGCAGTAGTTTCATTCACGTAAGCGATTTTTTATCTTACAAAATAATCGAGAAATCTTGCTGAGTCGCGCACGTGTAGCCAGCCTTACGTTTCATACTCATAATGTACAATTTCTCTCATAATAATAATAATATCAGTTTATGACCAAACCGTTCTTATTCTTAATAAATTGTAACGTACGGAGAAAAGTTATTAATTTGTTGCGAGTTGGGAGTTGGCTACCCAAATACAACCGAGTTACCTACTTTTTAAATGAATCTACAGCTTCAAGTTCATGAAATCATCGCTTAATGCTATGATTTTATCCTCCCTCGTAGATGCGTATGGAAAAACCCCAAGAATTATTGTGCCTCGAAAATCGAACTTGGTATACATTAATTTTATCCTTTCGTGAAACATACTAGTTAAATAAATTATTATTAGCAGCATTCGACGCGGCTTTTGTCGCGCTGCTACTGAATGCTGCTCATAAATATGAGCCTCTAGCATGGCTTGAAACGTAAAGTAAGCCGATAACATAATCACACATGGTATACATTGTTGGAAAACATATTTTTAAACTGCGATCTCCAACCCTTCTCCTGACTGTGAAGATTATGGAAAACCTCCATAATAATTTGTAGAGGTGGTTCATATATCAGCTCTCTTCCTTTGCTCTAAACCCAAGGTAAACCCAAGACTATTTTCTGTCCGTGAAGTTTTCAAAATAAACATGAACCTAGTAATGTATTTCCAGCAAGTAAATAGTGATTTCACCAAAGTTTATCATGGTTTGTGGCTCGTTAAATGTTTATAGCTGCGCGAATAATTTTCCAGTGAAACAATGAGTAATGTTACGATTCATAATGGTGGATATTGAAGTAGTTATATTAACCGATGCCCGATTGGCACACCCTGACCTGGTAGCGTGATTAAAAATATAAAAAACAAACATGGCGCTCATTAAAACTGTCAAATTGATTGTTAATGGCAAAAAATAAAATAATCTAAAAACTTTGAGTCGAATTCGATACTCTATAATTATTTGACAGTCATGCTTGCAATAAAGGGTAGATGACTAATTTAATTTTAATGTCCGCCTTGTAGATTATCTTAAACCATTGGATAAGTGTTTTTATTTTCTTTCGAAAACAAATACTTTCGAAACTATATTGATTTGAAATATCGCGTGATATCACTTGTAGGTAGGTACGTTTTATACTTAGAAATGACGTAAACTCTAGTCCTAAACTTTGATTTGTTTCATTTGAGTATTGTTATCATCATACGACAAAATAAAAAAATACGTTTTTAATATTTTTGTGATTACCTAAATGACTAAATAGATTTTTAATTTTCATACCCGTCGTCTTCCCTATAACATGATCAATGAAACAGTTGACAGTTTCGATTTATAACATAAAAGCTGATTAAAACAAGCTGTATGTGCACCCACTTTAACTTATTTCCGTTTAATCCCTTGCGGAAAATCAAGCGTGTTAAATTATCATTTAATCTAACCAACGAAAGGTGTGCCAATTACATTCCTAAGTACAATAAACACATAATTTCTTAACAATTTCTCGGTAACCAATCACTCAGTTTGACAGCGTCACCAACTGACTTATAAGTGACATTAGCGACCACAGATAAGATATGAACGAGTGATTCCCGCCTAAGCACTCTTGTCCGACAGATTAATTTAAAAGATAACTCGTTTCGCGGTAAAACGTTATTGTGGTAGATTACGATAGGAATTTAAGTATCGAGAAAATTGGGATTATTAATATTTTCCTTAATATTGCTTTTATACTTAAGTAATGATAATTATCACCAGTTATGTTGCTAATCCGAACGATAAGGCTGAATTGCCCATACTAATGTAACGTCTACATTTATATTTTTTAAAGTTATAAGTATGTAGCTATTTTAATTTTATTTTGATGAACTACCACCTTAAAAATGTGCTTAGATTTTTGGGACGAAAGATTAAGAGAGGAAGGGATTACACTCATTGATACCAACCCGATGACTACCATTGGTGAACATCAGCTAATAGTAACCAGCAAGCGCCATTCAACAGTGCCGAAATATCGGAAACTCATCGAAATAAATAAACATGTGTAGCGCGGGGATTAAAAAAGTAACACACGTAGTCTATGGTATGACTACTCTGTGGTTGCAACGTCACGATGTCGCCCAATGAGAGCGCGTGAACGACCACCTCTCCCGACCGCCGCAACCTCGCGCGCCAGCGCAGCCATTGCGAGCGGTGAGAGAGAGAGCGCCCCGACCACCGACGCGTACGGACGTGTTGTGAAATCCTCCGCGGCTCTATATCACGCCATCTTGTAATCTAGAACTTTCTATTATCCGCCATTTTGTGTAACAAGTTTTCTTTGTTAAGTTTTAGTCTCGTGTTCGGAAAAGTATGTAAGATTAATAATAAAAGTGATTGATTTTAAAGTGCCGCTTTATTTAAAACATCCACTGAGTCTGGAAGTTGCCGTTTAAACTGGCTCCCAACTTAGTGCTTATTTACACTGGCGCCCAACTAAGTGGCCGAACCGTTACGACCGTTACATAAGCGTGAAGATGCCGACAACGAGGAGAGGAGAAGCCGCTCTCGCAGAAGAGGAGATCGTCGCCGAGCGCGGCCACGCGGACGAAGCCGCGAGCGCCGGCTCGAGGCCGACAGAACCTGCTCCCCACTTCACCCAAGAGTTTCTATCCACGCTGATCGAAACGATTACGCGTGCGCAGGTGGAGGCTAACAGAAGTCTCGTTAACACGCTGATGGGATCCGGCGGCGACTTCAGAGCTTCCACCCCAGTCGGGCCTCCTCCATTTTCCAACGCGACCGGCGGTGGTACCGCCGTCGCAGCGCCGCCGTGCAGCGAGGCTAACTTCGTGAAGTGCACGGCGAGATTCGACGGGACCTCCCCGGACGCTGAGGTCCTGGAAGCATTCCTGGACGCCGTCGAGATCTACAAGGAGTGCGCAGCAGTGAGCGACGAACACGCCCTGCGTGGGCTACCCATGCTCCTTGAGGGCGAAGCCGCCGTGTGGTGGCGCGGCGTAAAAGCGTCGGTGACAACATGGGCGGACGCGACCGCGCGCCTCCGTGCGACCTATGGCGTCGCGCAGCCCGCGCACCTCATCCTGCGCGAGATCTTCGCGAGGGAACAGCAGGAAGAACGTGCGGAGTCATTTATATGTAGAGTGCGCGCGTTAATCGCTAGGTTGCCTTATACTCTAGATCAAACGTTACAAACTGACATTTGTTACGGCTTATTACATAGACGCGTAGGGAAACGTGTGCCGCGAGATAGTGTTCGTGGGTTAGACGACCTATTACATAAGGCTAGGATCGCGGAGGATACCTACAAAGCGTCTAAAGTAAATACCGATAAAGTGCGTAATAATAAGTCGACCGATACACCGGTGGCATCTACTACCGACCGTGTCCTCACGCAGTCGAGTTCCGCGACCATGGGCGCGACTTCGTCACGTTGCAACAACAGAAGTAGACCGCGTTGTAGTTTTTGCAAGCTTTTTGGGCATGTTAGCGACGAGTGTCGTAATCGCGAGAAGGCTAAGTCTAGCAAAAATAATAATACAACACCTAGGGAGGTACGTTGTTATGGGTGTGGCAAGCAGGGAGTCGTGAGGTCGAAATGTGATGTTTGCGTGAACACAACGTCGAAATCCGACGACAAAATATCTTTCAACAAAGTTGATGTAGATTTTTGTAAGAATAACGTCGATGTCAGTAATAATTCAAGTAGTTACACTAGTAGGGTTAATACCGAGTCGTGTGTTAGCATTACGAGTGCATGTTTAAGTACGCGCGACGATCACCCGATGGTGAATATTAGTGTCGCGGGCCGTAGGGGCGTGGCCGTTGTAGATACCGGCGCCACGCATAGCATAGCGAGCCCGCTTTTACACCGAATCTTAGTAAACTCAGGAGTTCGATTTACCGAAACGAGACGTTTCGTGCGCCTAGCCGACGGCACACAAGGATGGAGGAACTTGCTCTCAGCCGAGACTGATGTTATAATTGTAGGCCGTCGAGTAAGATGCCAGTTCCTAGTGTTGCCTGGTAGGAATACTAGGACTCTTTTAGGTTTAGATTTCTTAGCCCGGGCCGGCATGGTAATAGACGTCGCCCGACGTACATGGTCGTTCTCGGACAGTCCGGAACGACGTTATAATTTCGTGTATACTTACACTTTAGGTTCCAACAATAGTGTCGACGCCGGCCTATTGCACGCCGCTTCTGCCGATGACCCAGTGCAGCGACCGCGTGAAGGTAAGTTTACCCCCGCGCGGCGGCGTATACCTAGTGCGTGCCTCGTAGATCGCGCGCCGCGCGCCGTGCGCGATGTACCCGCGTCGAAGGGCGCTGCGCGTCGTCGTAATAAAGTAAATTCGCTTCGAAAAGGCGGGATCAAGGTCGATCCAAACAAGGCTGCAGTTGTCGCCAACCTGGCTGCTCCGCAGAACATGAAGCAACTAGAGTGTTTCTTGCGCATGTCGTGTAAGTATCGACGCTTTATTGCTAACTATGCAGGAATCGCGAGACCCCTCACTGACCTCCTGAAGAAGTCGAGTGCCTGGCAATGGGGCACCGAACAACAGGAGGCGTTTGAGCGCATAAAGTCTTTGCTAGTTTCCGCTCCTATTCTCCGCCAAGCGGACGCGTCAAAGCCATTTATCCTCTGTACTGATAGCAGCGCCTATTGTATTGGGGCTGTTCTCATGCAGGGGGAGGGCCATGACGAACAGCCAATCGAGTACGCGAGTCGACTCCTCACTAGTGCCGAGAGGAATTACTCCACGATTGAGCGAGAGGCTCTCGCTGTCGTATGGGCACTCAGTAAGTTCCGCGGGTATGTGAAATCCGCGAAGGTCATTGTTAGGACTGACTACCAGCCCTTAGGGTGGCTGATGGGTCAGAGGTCACCTAGCGGTAGACTGGCCAGATGGGCCCCGATGTTGCGAGAGTTCGATCTCAGCATTGAGTACACACCCCGTCGCTCACAGGTAGTTGCAGGTACCATTTCGCGACCCGTAAGTGCAGGCGACCAGGACGAGTGTGAATTACGCATGATCAGTATCGATAGGCCAGAGAGAAGCAGCAGTGTTCGCAGCAGTCAGCCGATGGACCCCAGAGGTACGTATGCGTATCGAGGACATGGAGTCCGACGAACCCTCTAGGGGGAGACCACGGTCTGACCGCTGATACGAGTACACCTTCTCTGACAATACTAGGTTACTCTCTTATAGGTATGTAGGTTAGGTAAAGTTGTCAGCTCTACAACTCACGGTCTGGAGAGCGTACGGACTCGGGCGAACGTAGGGCAATATCACGTTTCGCACCTCACGCCTTCCGCAGGCCAAGTAGAGATTCCCGTTCGCGACAAACGCGATTGTGGCAGATTGCGCTATTAATCTAGACTAGCCCAACAGTGAGGGCACTTTGTTAGGCTAGAGGGGGAGGATGTAGCGCGGGGATTAAAAAAGTAACACACGTAGTCTATGGTGTGACTACTCTGTGGTTGCAACGTCACGATGTCGCCCAATGAGAGCGCGTGTACGACCACCTCTCCCGACCGCCGCAACCTCGCGCGCCAGCGCAGCCATTGCGAGCGGTGAGAGAGAGAGCGCCCCGACCACCGACGCGTACGGACGTGTTGTGCAATCCTCCGCGGCTCTATATCACGCCATCTTGTAATCTAGAACTTTCGATTATCCGCCATTTTGTGTAACAAGTTTTCTTTGTTAAGTTTTAGTCTCGTGTTCGGAAAAGTATGTAAGATTAATAATAAAAGTGATTTGACTGTAAAGTGCCGCTTTATTTAAAACATCCACTGAGTCTGGAAGTTGCCGTTTAAACTGGCTCCCAACTAGTCGGCTTTTACACATGGTAAATATCCCGTCTCAAGTTCTAATAATAGTCTTTTTAATAAATCACTTACTGCCGCACACATTTAGTGATTGCTAAAACTATTCCTTAGTAACGATTTTGTATCGAAAAAAATTGCTAAGGTCTGAGTTAAGTAACTATTAAATGACTCGGAGTACGGTAAAATCTTTATACGAACGACAAACTTAAACAAAGCGTTACTAAGACCATAAGTAACGAAGACACCTATTAGCCCCCAGGCCCCCACCATAATTCAATTACGGTCCCAAACCGAAGTCCCTAAGATCGTCCCACTTCCATTTACGATCCAGACTAAATCTCGGTGCGCGTGCACACAAGATGACACGGTACAAGGTTAACATTCTACAGATCTAAATAAAGTTAGTGACGCATGCGCCGGAGTTGAACGAACGAACTTAGGCGCGGTGCAGACGGGCGATTATTGCAACTGTTGTCTGTTGTTGTTTGTTTAAGTTTGGATGGTTATTTTTGAAGTTATTTTAATAATATTTTGGCTGTTTTGTTGGTCGAGCGGTCATCAGCGTGACCGCTGAGGAATTTGTTCGATAATGATTTGTATAATACCTATTTTTATATGAAAAAAAAAATGGATTACTTTCTTTTTCAACTATGTACTTACAAAATAAATAAAAAATCACCAAAATTAACTTTTGATCAAATAATCAAACGACACTTAATTTTAAGACGCTCTCAGAAATAGTTCTGTCACTACAAATTCTTTTCATGAGACAGAGATAGAACGATATTTAATTACAACTTAAAATTGAATACCGTTTCAGTATTCGGGCGTTTGTAAATCAATGGAATATTTTTTTTTCAGTCATATATTATGCTCTTTAATATTTAGGTCAAATCCTATCCATTTAAAGCCAACTTCAAACTGTCTGTCATCAACTTAGTCGTCGACGTGTGTCATGAAAGTCGCTCGTGTGTAGTCAGCCTTAGATCCAACTCAGCAATTTATAAGGAAAATATTGTTCAGATATTAAATAGAGCCAGATTTATATTTTGTTTGCTAGAGGTTAATAAAATAAACGTTCCAATTTGATGTTGAATGCGCGGTCAGCAGTAGGGTTTTGTGAATAGTCATGCAACGTGTCATGTGCCCGATTTTCACTCGGAACAACTCTTTGTGTGATCACACTAAATTGTTGTTCTGAATGTAGGTGCTTTTCCACCAAAAACGCATCCACAGGAACGTAGAAGATGTGCTATTCTACGTTCCTGTGGATGCGTTTGGCTTCCACTAATCATATTCATTGGTACACATAACTTAGCACTGGTGGAAACGGACTCAGCTAAGCTAGGTTTTTTATATGAAACAATTGATACACATAACTTAATACTGGTGGAAACAGACTCAGTTCTATATTTTTTATATGACAGAAGATAAAAATGCGTGCTATGGAAGGCCCTACTATCAATCCATCGATACTTCGTATACTGGAGCTGCGCAACTACCTCGCACAGCTACATAGCTCAGTATCAGTGCAAACGGTCACATAATTTCATAGCTTAGCTTAAACATCTTCGTAGCATAGCTACATAGCACATCTCTGTTGGAAAAGCACCCTTAAGAAACCTGCTGTCACTTGCAGTAAGAGTGGGGTTGCTGCTAAGGGTCTGAGTGTGGTTGCTCCCTGCTGTTTGGATTCCTATGACCTCTAAATATTATGTAAAAAGTAACTCGACACTTGAACTTGAATATAATATGGACCATGAAATAAATATCCTAATAGTAGATCATCGTAGCCTCCAATTAATACAGTATGTAGTTACTTAATTAATTTTAATTGAAATATACAAACGTAAACATCTAAAGAGGAAATCCATATTTCCAATTAATGATTAAGGAATTTATGTGTATAACGCACGTAGTACCTATGTTTGTATGTTTTAAGCAAATATTTATTAGTAGACCAATAGTAAGTCAAGGGCGCCATCTGCTGACGAACGGGTAGGCAGAAGTGCACATTACGGCACAAATGTCGCTATACAATGTACGATTCCCAAAAGTATTCACCATTTGTGTTATAAGTCCCATTTAATAGGTGGTGAGCCTATTGTCATATACTGTGCACAATTCCAGACTCAGTGTTTCTCTGGGAAATTTTCGAAAATCCTAAAAAAACTTAGTAATACTCTACCCGACCCGGCAAGTTAAACCCGAGATCCCTTGTCCGGCAGTCGCACTTGCGACCACTCGACTACCGAGGCAGTCTTTTATTTTTTTTTGAAACATTGTCATAAATCTACTTTCACATATCAAGTGAATACTTTTCTTTTGTAAAAATCGTTAATCGAACAGTAATGTCTTAGACTTCAACAAATGCACAACACAATAAAAAATATTTCCGTTCTTTATACAAACATTGTGATTGGTCCAAACGGGGAGGGTTAGCGATAATGCAACTGTGCTCTTACACGCATACTCTTGCAGAGAAGAAGGAATACTTGAACCTTTTAGACTGTGTGTTTCCCTATAATGAGGGGGCCCAATGTTCAGCTACGGTGGACTGTTACAGGCTATTGATTATCCTGGAGCTACGGACTACCTACCGAGATGCTTTTAGACCTTAAGACATTATATTTTACCTTATATACATTTGACATAGATCAAACAGCAGAGTTTTATAATAAACTTGAACCTTTGAAACTGTGATCTCTAACTAGTCTATATGAAACATCAATTGTGATGACTATGGCCTATACCCCTGTGGCTGGCCTAAAGTTCAGCTGCAGAGGACTGCAACAGACTGTTGATGATCCTGGCGGACTACCAAGTGGGCTACTGGGACTCCGGCTCAAAGAGAACTAGTAGGAACGGGGTGGTTTTTAGTCAGTAAGAGTCTGACTCCGTCTCGCCTCACCCAAGACGGGAGTAGGCATTGGATGTATTTTCTCCCCTCAAAAGAAAGACAAAGGCTGTTTTTTCTTTTTTGATCTTTTACCTACGAAAACTATAATAGGTAGCTACCAAATCATAATCTGTCCGTGGTAACTAAATGAAACACTACAACAGAATTGACCTTCGCCCTCAACCTTTGGCCTTGAGTGTCCTTCACGTGCGATTCGTCGCACTTTCAGTCAACACTAACAAGATTTGTCGTCACTTCGTCCGCAAGGGTGCCCTGACGCGATACGTAGGTTATAACAGCAGTTAGTTAAATAGCAGTTCAATAACTGTTAAGGATTTTTTAGGTTAGTATTTTAGTATTATTGATTGTGACAAAATTGTTTCCTTTTCAACAATAAATCGCAGTCTTAATAAGATATATATTATATTATACACGGGTGCGCTTATGATAAAAAAATGCGGAATTATTTCCATTAATGTCAGTCTCATGTTACAGAATATGTATTGTTGATAGATACTATACCGAAAGCCTAGAAAGAGAGTCTAGAAATCCAGAAACTGTATGTTTTAAGGAATAATGCTTTAAACTCGAGGGACCTAATTTAATACCTATCGCTCAGCGTTCCGGAGCTGCGGACTACCTAGCGGGTTCACCGGGGCCTGGCTCAGAAAAGCAGGAGTGAAACAACGCTTGCGTTGTGTTTCGTTGTGTGAGTGAGATTACTGACACTCCCTCTCACCTCGCTCAGGGCGGGAGAAGTCATTGGATGAATGTTCCCCCCTAAAAAAAAATCGCTTAGCGTGCCAATTTTGGAATCGAAGAACAAATCAGTCTATAGTAGCAGCGCGACAATAGCCGCGTCGTGTGTCGCGGAATGTTGCTCATGAATATGAGCCTCTAGCATGGCTTGAAACTAGTCAAGTTCCTCGTCAAACAAATACGTGAGTAAGCCGATAACATAATAATTAAATCAGTCTAGATAAAGATTACATAGCTGTACCTATTCAGTAGCAGTACCTATCTATTTGTACCATATAAACCTCTCATCCCTTGTACCACAAAACAGTTGCTCCAGTTCTTAAGATGTTTTCGCTCAAATGAAAGTGATCCGCGATCTTAAGCGTCGCGGTCGGTCGCCCGTGCGGTGCTGCTATTGATAAAGTTTTTTGCAAAATAACCGTTTTTTTGTCTCACGCCTGTCTGCAAGATGGCGCCGGTATGCGCGGATCGCGATGAAAGTTTTTCATATTTTACTTACTTATTGTAGCTGCATGACTTTGACGTGTGCTATTTTGTATAGATTTTTTGGTAATAGATGTCCGTTATTTGTTTTTGTATAGATTTTCTGTCACAAACTTTTACTAACGGCCGGACGGAAATTACTAATCTTAATCCAAAATATTTGGACCGATTAAGTTTTTAACAGGAACTCCTTGCAAATCTCTACTATCCCATTTTTTTATGTGGAAGAACCATGCTTCGGCACGAATGGGCCGGCTCGACCGGAGTGATACCATACGGCCTCACAAAAAACCGACGTGAAACAACGCTTGCGTTTTGTGAGTGAGGTTACCGGAGGCCCCCTATCAAACACCTTCCCAACAACCATTAAATTCCTGACCCCTAAAAGGCCGACAAAACACTTGTAACACTTCTAGTGTTTCTGTTGATCAGCTGTCAGCTAGTTTACCAGCTTATACCATAAATAAAACCGGCCAAGTGCGAGTCGGACTCGCTCATGAAGGGTTCCGTAACAGCAAGTAGATGACATAATATAAAAGTTGTAAAATAACTTGGTTTTACATAGTGTTTGTATGAACGACAAAGTTATATTTGCGGTTTTTGAAAATGTTTTATTTCTTAAAAACTAATAATGATATCTGGTTCAAACTAATTTTCGTTGTTAGTTTCCATTGAAATCTACAGCATATATTTTTTTCAGTTTTCTCACTCTCTTATTTTAAAAGTTAGAGGGGGGGGGGACACACATTTTTCCACTTTGGAAGCGTCTAACTTTCAAACGATTGATTTTGACGAAAAGTGGTTTTAGGAACCTTAATGTCTTTTTTAAAGACCTATCCATAGACACCCATCACGGATATGTGAGCTGAAAAAAAATTTTTCGTTATCAGTTCCATGTATGGAGTGCCCCCCTTTAATTTTTAAATTTACTAAATTTTATTCAAAATTCTAATAGCGGTTACCGAAATACACCATCTTACAAAGTTTCAACTATGTAGGCCCAACAGTTTCGGAAATAAATGGCTGTGACATACGGACGGACGGACGGACGGACGGACAGACGGACAGACGGACAGACAGACAGACATGACGAATCTATAAGGGTTCCGTTTTTTGCCATTTGGCTACGGAACCCTAAAAAAAACTGGAACTCCTTGCAACAAATATCAAAAACCAATCTTAATTTAGAGATTCTAGATTAAGATATTTGATTAATTTCGGCCATAACACATCATCAAAATTTACTACCACGAACACGCATATACATAAACATGGACATTTTTTCACATTTGACGTCGTTCGTTGTTGTTGTTTTAAAACGGAATTATTTTGGTCATTGCTCCCTAAGCACGCAAATAGTACGTCTCCTTGTGGGTGTTGGGACAGAAATAGAATGTTTTTGTCGCACTTTTCCTGTTGATTTACTGCCGCTGTATTATCCTGTTTCTTTAAAATATTTATTTCCCTTTATATGGAGCGTGGATTAGTTATAATAAGCACGGCTATATTAGGATCGGTAGTTACAAAAATGGCACAAAGTATTTTGTTGACTTACAAATCGCACCCTTAAAATGAAAGTGTGTGTGTGAAGTGCAAGTTGTGGGAAATGAGGCAGAAAGTCTCTGAAAATTATAGTATTGAATACATTTTAGTATAACTCTTCCGTATTATATTCCGATTGATTTTTACTAGATTTATGGATTAGTTTTTTTGTTGTAGAGTATTTTGTAACGGCAATTTATAATAAAATCGAATGTTACAGTTGAGTTAAGTCACTTTCATTCTAAGTGTGCGAAATATTCTATCCAAAAAGTACGACCGCCAAAACCGAACCTTCTTCACACAAACAAAACGATCACAAGTAAAAACAACTACCACAGCTCCCGTCAAAAATGACAACACCCTCAAAAACGTTAAATCCCTTAGATTAAAATGTACAAATTCTGAGCCCTCAATAAGTATGGACGGGGAGGAGATAAACCACGTGGAAGTCAGCTACAAGCTTCTCCAGGACCACATAAACAAGTTGACAGAAAATCAGACAAACATAATTAGCAAATTCGAAGTGCTGAACAAAAATGTTGACGAACTTAGAAAGACTTTGGCACAGTTCTCGGACAAAATCAACACATTGGAAGAAGTTTCAATGGATAGGAAGAAACTTAAGATTGAGATCAAAATCTTGAAGAACAGGATAGACGAGTTGTATGCGATTGTGAAGGAAGGGAAGGAAGATGATTCTAATCCTAGTGCTGACCCTCAAGAAGTGGAGTCTTGCCATTCCGGCTTCTCTTGCTCTTCAAAGGTATTACTTATGACCCTATTCAGAAGAATTATTTTTGAATGCAAGTGTACTTTCATTCAATAGTCCTAATATGTCTCTACCATTCTTATGTAAACTGTGTAGGATCGAGAATTGGATTACGTTGTTTAGGGTGCTTTTCCCCCAGAGATGCTCTATGTAACTATGCTACGAATATGTAGTAGCTAAGCTGTGAAACTATCTGACTGTTTCCACTGATACTAAGCTATGTAGCTGTGCGAGTAAGATGTGCAGCTTGAGTATGCGATGTATCAATAGTAGGGAAGCCATAGCACACATCCATAGCATCTTTTCATATAAAAACATAGCTTAGCTGAGTCCATTTCCACCAGTACTAAGCTATGTGTACCAATGAATATGATTGGTGGAAGCCAAACGCATCCACAGCAACGTAGCATAGCACATCTCTGGTGGAGAAGCCCCCTTAAAATAATCAGAATGCGTAGAAAAGTAATGATTGAACGATTTCACTGATCAATGTCTGCCTAATGACAAATACGAGTCGAGGAGATATCACATTTCTAAATAATTACCCACCTAAGATAAATTGAGTCAATATATCGATTAGAACATTGAATTCCTGCACTTTTTGTGTGTTCAGTGTTCAATCAATTGATGTTCTTTGTAGACTTAAGCAACAGATATTTGAGGATAGTTACTTTGTTCATAACTTAGTGGTCTAATCGTCTGTTTGTTTCTATTATTTTGTTGAATTTTAATCAGAATATGTTGTTAGTTAGATAGAATCCAGATTGTCCCTATTTCATAAACTCTCACCTCATATTAATGTGGATTATATTGATCCATTTTATTTAGTCTGCCCCGGCAACCGGCTGCCGCGCAACGTGTAGCGGGTTCCATTCCCGCACTCAGCAACTCTTTCTATGATCCACAATTTGTTGTTTCGGGTCTGGGTGTCATATGTATGTGAACTTGTTTCTATGTTTGTAAACGCACCCACGACACAGGAGAACATCCTAGTGTGAACCAAAGTCGCCATATACCTTTTCAACAAAAAATAAAAAGCATATTTTTATTAATTACCAGTTCAATAAATTAATACTTTCGAAGAAAATCGATAAATCAATTAGAAACTCTGCATTGGGGAATGGGGGCATCGCCTCGCCGCCCAGTAGACTTACAACAAAAAAAAAACAGAAACCAAATTGTCTGGTTTGTCTGTTTGCTCGCAATCTCGCTGAAACTAATTTCGGATGTAATTGGATTATTACAAAACGTACCTAATTATGTCATCAGTGGTTATGAAAAGTCTTAGATAAGAATCGAATCCGTAACATTGTGAATTGGACACGGTGGTTCCGTACCGTCGGTTAAACTTTACAAAAATTGATAGAAGGGATTTTTAATAATTAGTATCTTGGTACTTATTTTTTTTTGTAGCAAAATAATGAATATCGAATCAGTACCTTTAATTACTTAATTTAATTTCTTAATCGTAATTTCTCCTTTCTGTCCTTCATGACAGTCCACTGGTGGACTATGGGTCTCCTTCACATAAGTCGGGTTTGCCATGATCTTTATGCTTGGCAGGCTGGTGGATCGCACAATAGATACAAAAAAACTGCCATGAATAACGCTTATTTGTCCACAATCGTGTGACGGTGCTCAGCTTCAATCCTCATTTTTTAAAAGGTATAATTCGCACTTATAAAATGTTTCGGGTTCTATTCGGCCATTGCAACTCATTATCCCTATACATAAAAAAATGTCTCTAATAGCTACATACATTCATTTTCACAGAACCCTAAAAAGTATTGCGAATTTCGGCAACCACTGAAGCGCTGTCTGCCGACCGATTTTTGTTTTTATTCGCAACAAAAGTATCTTTTGTGAAGCGTTTTAGCTAGATTGCAGAAAAATACAGCTCGGATACTGTGGGATTTCCTTTTATTTAGCATTTAGTTTAGGCTGTGACTTTTAAATGTATTTCTAGTATCTTTCTTTCCAATAGAATAGGGATGATGACGGGGTATGCCTAACCGAATTGCCCACGCTAAATCATAATTAGGTCCGCAATGGGCAAATTAAGTAAAAGGTACCTACAACAAGAATTACGAGTTGTTTCAAACGTATTTATGGGCTTATTTTATCAAGTATATGAGAGTTGATGAATAGCCTAAATGTAGAAGGAATATTACGAATCATTAAGTTTCTATTTTTGGAGTTAGGGAGCTCAACTTACGTCACAATACTTAGGTAGTACTTAATAACAGAATACTTTTATCAATAAAAGCTAGAAAGTCGCGCGATATTTCAACACTCGATATATCTTCGAATAGATATTGGTTAGAAATAAGAAAATAACTTTAGAAACTACGTGTCTAATATTTTAAAATAATCTACAAGACAGAGACAGACATTGAAATAAAAATTAGTCATCTACCCTATTGATGCTAAAAGCGTAAATTGGTTATCTACGAAGGCAAAATCTTTTAGGAAATTAGTTAATACTGACTAACCGAACTGCCCACGCTAAATCATTTTCGCTGGTACGCAATGGGCAAATTAAGTAAAAGGTACCTACGACAAGAGTTACGAGTTGTTTCAAACTTTTTATGGGCTTTTTTTCATCACGATTTTTTATGAGAGTTGATGAACTTTGGAGCCTAAATGTAGAAGGAATATTAATCATTTACATTCTATTTTTATTTTATAGACAACATTAGGGACTCAATTTACATACATACACACAAAACTTAGGTAGTTTTTTCGCGTCTACTTAATAACAGAATAATTTTATTCATTGAAAGCTAGAAAGTTTAGCATTTAACACTCAATAATTCAATAGATTTTTTGCTTACAAATAAAAATAGACTTTAGAAACTTCCTTCATAACAGTACCTTTAGTATGAGTTTGCTTTACGTTTAAAGTAACCGAAACGAGAGCGCGTTCGGTGCTCTCATTGGTTAGTTTACGGAGTTCGCAGCCAGTTCAAATCAGGTGCCTTCGAACGTAAAGTACGTTATAAGTTACTCTCATACTAAGGGTAACTAAGAAGGAAACTAGTAACATTTCTTCCACTATATTTGAAAACTGCATTCGTTGTTATTGTTACTGTTTTGAATAACGTATACCTATCATTGATATGGAACAATCTAAATTTCGGCCACTCTTCCTGCTCCAGAAATTGTTTTGGTGGTAATCTAGTTATTAATTTGTAAAACCGTGTGTTTTTGGGATACAATGCCATGAAACATTTTGGAAGTATGTAGCTGAAGGAACAATTACTTCTTTGAAAAAAGGTCTACACTCCTCATTTTTTATTTTCACTACACCGACTTAAGTAGATACCCTATAATTTGACGCCTTCAAAAAGAGTGCACAATAATTTGCGCGATGTGCTCGATCAAAGAAAAAACCCAACCGTCATGCGCCAAACCCCATTTGCTATGAGAAAAAACTACTTTTTATCAGATAAATAGGTTACCTATAGGTATTCTAATTTCTATAGGCGAAGCCGCTAGAAAATTCTAGTGTTAATAAGTAGTGCAATTACTACGCTTAGGAACATTAATTGGTGGTCTATGGTGTCCATAGGAATATCCATGAATGAACAAAAACATAACACAGTGAAACAGCACGCTGACAAACTAAGTAAATCTACTATGCAAATACGATTACTTTACATATTCCTTAATTCCTACCAACTGAAAACCGTCTGAATGGGTTAAGAGCTGAAATTCCGCGCGGCCTAATTAGGCAATGGGCAGCATTTAAGTAACAGAATGAGGCAAGTGGCGAACATTTAAATCGCTTAGTGACCGGCTCGCCATGCGTGACGATGCTTACTTGTGACACAATCGTGGATATTGCATCCGAACTGACATAGTTCATTAAAGTCCGTGAGTCCACTGTGGGAGGAAACCTCTACATAAGGTGTTTGTGATAATCTCCACGCTTGGTAGGGTTCAAGATCACAGTTCAGAAGGTTCAGGTTTACCAGAGACGCTGCTGCTAGTCTCTGATAAATGTGTAGTATTCAATTTGCTTTTACGGACATTTTATTTTTGAAAACCGGGGTATTCCATCAAAAGAAGCCTATTGCTTTTTGGAATAAAAGATTAGCCAGTGGCGGTGTGGACCCTCAACACCGACGGCGCCCGAGTCATCTTAGTAGACCTGCTCCGGAGTCCCCAAGATTGCTTTAAGGATCCTACTAGCAGAAAGAGTAGGGCTGGCCATTAATGTACTATTGTTATCGACATGGCTAACATAATTAAGCCTTGATATAACGATTATTTATCTGCAGGTTGCAAATGGGCGACGAGATGTCTAAACGCAAGAAGTTCTTGTTTGTGACGTGGGTGGGGCCCAACGTGTCCGTCATCAACCGCGCCAAGATGTCCACCGACAAAGCCATCATCAAAGACATCATCTCTGTAAGTATCAAAACCCCCTTCTAATCTCTCATTCTCCTCTAATAACATCTTCTGATTTGTTTCCTCCAAAACAGTCAATCATGTCCCTGGGACGCGCCGGACTTCAGTGTTCCGGTGTTTTCATGTTTGTATCCCTGTAATCCTGGCTTACAGGAGTTGCAGCGGTAATTTGGCGAGGTTGTGGCGGGCTTGTCCCATAAAAAACCCCTTCTAATCTCCAATTCCCCAGTAACCCTTAAATTCCTAACCCCTAAAAATTCGGCAACGCACTTGTAACGCTTATTCTTACCATCAAGTGATACGTCTGCTCGTTTACCGAATTGTTCCATAAAAAAATATCATTAACATAGTAAGGAGAAGTTGGATACAGTGCACTTAATATTAAACCTATCACATGTTTTTCGCTAGTTATAGCGAAGCCCATAGGTGAACAATACCTAGTCATACTGAGATATGAAAAAAAATAAAATCGATGTCAATCCAAAGATCATTGACTTCAACAAAAATCGATACCTAATTAATATTAAGATATACCAAGCACTCACTATACTCAGAAACCTAAATCAAACAAAATCACTTTCATAGAATACAATCAAGCGACATATAACTGTCTTAGTAGACTCAAACAAAAAAAAAATACAGAATCAATAAAAATGGCATTTGACCTTACCTACTTAAAGTCGCGAAGCCCTTGACCGGTTCATTGAAATGAGTCCGAGTCGTTGCGCAAATTGGCTAATAGGTAAATCGCATTTAAGTAACGGAATGAAGCAAGTGGCGAAGCATTTAAATCGCTTAGTGACCGAGCTCGCCATGCGTGACTAGATGCCTACTTGTGACACAATCGGGATATTGTATCCGAACTGAACATAGTCCATCTAAGTCCGTTAGTGTCTCACTGACGTGGTCTATTTCGGCAAGTCCTCTTCATATGTGAAGGTTTTGTGAATAATCTCCACGATTGGTAGGGTTCAAGATCGTAGTTCAGAAAGCTCAGGTTTATCAGAGAGAGCTGCTGCCTAGTCTATAACAAAGATAAATATGGTGTGTAGTGTATATTCCTCAATTTATTATTCTACAGACAGTTTTAGTAAAAGTCTTGAAAACCGGTTGTAAACCATCAGAAATGATGCTCAAATATCGAAGCATTTCGCAGATAAAATGACTAAGGAGTGATATCCCAATCACTCCTCTAAAACCACCCCGGTGGCCACCATCAACTACAACGGTACCGAGTCCTCTTAGTAGACCTGTTCCAGAGTCCCCACGGTTGCTTTTAGGATCCTACTAACAGAAAGAGTAGGGCTGGCCATTAATGTACTATTGTGATCGCATGGCCTAACATAATAGTCTTTTAATATAACGATTGTTATTTATCTGCAGGTTGCAAATGGGCGACGAGATGTCTAAACGCAAGAAGTTCTTGTTCGTGACGTGGGTGGGGCCCAACGTGTCCGTCATCAACCGCGCCAAGATGTCCACCGACAAAGCCATCATCAAAGACATCATCTCTGTAAGTATCAATAATCCCCTTCTAATCTCCCTTATTCCCGATTCCCCAATAACCCTTAAATTCCTAACCTCAAAAGGTCGGCAACGCACTTGTGCATAGTGTCCAAGGCCGGCGGCAATTGCTTACTATCAGGTGATGCGTATGCTCGTTTACCGGCTTATTCGTTACAACATAAATATCATTTACATAATACCTAAGTAGAAGTTAGGTACAGTGCACATAATATTAAATCTATCACTTGTTTTCGCTAGATATAGCAAAACCCATAGGTGAACAAGAGCCATAGCGAGAAAAATAAAACGATTCCAATCCAAAGATCATTCAATTCAAAAATCGAGGATTTATTTATACCACGTATTCACTATACTAAGGAACCAAAAGTCAACAGCAATAAAACAAAATCACTTTCATAGAATACAACCAAGCACGTATTATGCCTAACATATAACTTCCCTTGACTTAGTAGACTCAAACAAAAAAAAAATACAGAATCAATAAAAATGGCGGGCAATTTGACAGATTAGCTAAAGTCGCGAAGCCCTTGACCGGTTCATTGGTAAATGAGTTCGAGTCGTTGCCGCAAATTGTTTTGCTAATAAATTAAACGTAAATCGCCATGATTCATATAACGGGAATGATTGGGATTGGCAATATGTGGCGTTGTTATTGGCGGGAGCAGTCGATGAAAATGAGTAATATGTTAAAATAAATGCGTATGTGAAGTTTTTAGTTAGGAATGATGATTTGTATTAATGTTAGTGATGAAAATAGAATGTTATGGTTTTATGATCTAGGTCTGAATTTTGCATGGATTCAACATAACATTGATATCTAGATTTATCATCACTAGTGGTCGCCTAGTGGCCGAAATTCGACCATATATGATTGAATTTACAATACCACTTAACGTACGTTGAAGGATAATTTTTATTTAACTCAAACTCTTTTATAAAACTCTTTTCATATGAGACGTCAGAATATCATCGCAATGTCTATTGATTTTGACGTTTTGTCAAATACGATCAGATACTATGCATGTGTGTGTAATGTTTTATTTATTGATTTAATGTACTTTATAAGCATTATTTTTGAAAAATATTAGCGTTCTCCACTTCTCCTACACATAAACTATAAATGTACCAAATTTTATGCTCCTACGTCCGCGCAATTTTCGTAAAAAGCGGTCCAAAGTTTTTGCATCACGTATTAATATATAGATAATATAAACACATAGTTAAGTCTTACGATTTCAAAACTAAATAATGATAATTATAAGAGACTAGCAGACCCAGGAAACTTTTTACTTCTTCAAACATTTTGTTCTCACCTTTTAAACCTTCCCTGGACTTTCACAAGTAATTTAAGACCAAAATTAGCCAAATTGGTCCAGCCATTCTTGAGTTTTAGCGAGAATAATTTAGAGAAATTGATATTGACAGGGGTAATAACAAAGTATACCCTCTAGACACCTGGAGTACTATAAATAGTATTAAATAAGATGTTGCTGTAAAGGCCGAACGTTTTAGAACTTTGTGCTTCGAGTACGACCGGGCAGCCTTTTTATAGCATCAATTCCCGAGTGTTTGTTTTTTCCCGCTAAATAACGTTCGGCCTTTACTTCTTACATTTATTTAATACTATTTATAGTACTCCAGGTGTCTAGAGGATACACACAATTGAATAATCAAAAATTGTATATTCAAAATGCAATAAATAAATACAAAACAACAAAACTCAGATCACATGAAATCATACAAATACTTTCTAACATTAAAACCGACAGTTTGGGCGACCGCAGAAATAAAATCGTAACCAACTATACATTTGTACTTTGCTGTGTCTAAATCTATTTCTTTACTGCCCGCAATAAGCTTTAGTTCGACTAAAGTAGCTATTTGGGCAAGTAAATTACTCGTAAGACCAATTTTTTCCTCTAAAATAGCATAAAATATGGCTAGAAGGCGGTCTAATGTGAAGACTTTTGGGCCTAACTGTGTGTTCAGTTTTTCAGTAATCTTGGCTTTTGCCTTCACTTGCTGAAGCCGTTTTCTCTGTTTCCCATGGTTCTTCATGAACAGTCTCTTGTCCTCTTTTGGCGGGTTATAACTGGCCAAGTAAGCTGCAATAAGAAGGAATTTAGCATAGTATGGCAGCTCGAAACTCTGTGCAAATGTTTTTGTAGATGTTAATTCTTCTTTTAAAGTGTTCTCAAAGTTGTGAACTGGTATGCTTTCTCCATCACTGTTCTCCTTCCCTGGTGATGGATTTACAGCCTTTGAGTTACTTATACGCAAGTACAGGAGCTCCAAACTTGACTTAAGGATCGGAGATATATGTCGCCATAGTTTTGACAAGTCCGTAGCATTGATCTCATTCTTGATTATAGGCTCACAGTATTTTATGAAGTTGACGCATGCCATGTGCTGCAATTCAATCAGATCGCGACACGGTCTATAAAATACGCTTAAAAATGCGTTGAGAAAGTTTGCAAACAATTCTGGTTTTTCTAATTCCTCTCTTATATCGTCATCAACTTCGTGGGTTATTAGCAGGTGGTTTATAAAGCTCTTTTGGTGCAAGAAGATGATTTTGAAGAGCTCCTCCTTATTGTAGTTCGGGAAATATAGCTTGATAGGCTCGCGGACACCCATCTTAAAGTAGAAATTCTCGTAAACCAAATGTGTGATGAATATTGTGCATACATTAAGATTACACAGCTCTCGTAATCTTAAGAACGCGCTCATTATGTTATGGTCCATGGTACGCAGCCGCTCTGCTCTGTCGAACACTATTACGACCGGATTATTGCCAATTGCGGCCTCTTGTAATCTATTCAAATTGTTGGTTAGATCCATCAATGTTTCACATTTAACTTCGATTTCCTCATCATCTAACCCTGACAGGATACCTTCGTACATAATTTTAGGTGTATAACACTCGATACAGTCAATAATAACATGTTTATAATTTAAATTCCGTAGTACTGAGTTGACGCATAAAGATTTTCCTGTAGCCATACTGCCGCTGATAAATATAGAACAAGGTAAACATTCGTCACCTTCGCCAAGTAAATTAAACAAGTCGTTTAACTGTTCCTCTCTGCACGGCACTTTGTTTTGTATTTCTTCCATTTTTAGTTACTTTTTACAGTTTTTGTAAACAACGTCTCTCGTATTCACTTTCGTTTTAATTTTGACAGTTCAGTGTTTTGGCGGTTCAGTTGACGTTTGGGTCGACGTTCCGTTTTCCATGAGTGTGATATTGAGCATGTTACGTGCGGCCTCACTACGTTGATTTTACACGCACTTGTAAATTGAAGCAATCAATAATAATGTTGCCCAAAGTTGGTTAATTTTATTGTAAATATTGATTAATTTATATTTTTCTGTTACAGAATTTTGCAGTGGAGTTACAATTGGAAAATCAATCCGAAATAGACATCGATCAATTCAAGGACGCTCTGAATAGGGCGGGAGGAGCAAACTATGGTACTGGGGTCAGAGATTTATGAATTGCACAATAAAATATCCGCCTACGTTTTAAAAACATATCAATACTTTGATTTTAAGAGCTATTCTGTAATTTTTACTCACTTTAAATGTTAGTGAAAAATAACTAAGGATAGCTAATTAAAATCAAAGTTATGGTAATTTTTATATTAATTAGGCCACCATCGGGCCAAATTGTTTTTCTATAAGTAGGTATGTGCTTTTATTTTTAAATTTTTATACTAGTGTGATTAAGTTTTGCATTGGTCATTATAATTATGCTGTTTCGAACGTAAAATTATCTATTTATTTTTTTTACAAAATTGATATTTGAACTTATTTTTTATTTAGGGAAATTGAAAAATTTCTATAATTTATTTTTTTAAAGTCATTGTGCAATTTATACTCGTAAATATAACGTAAGGATTTGCCAAAAATCTTAAGTGAATGTTGCCATGTATAGGGCGCGTTAAGTGCATTTATTTTTTTGTCTACCTGTATTTTACTGTGACGAAATTTTACAATGTATTGTATACAAAAGTATTTGGATTTTAAACTGGCTTTTATATACATTGACTAGTGTTATACCCAGCATTATTGGTAAACGAATTGAAGTAAATACATAAACATTAACCAAACGACTATAGTTTGTTTTATTTACTGCTGCATGCAATTTCACCTTTAGAATACACTAGTTACATGGTATACTTGTTTTCTCAACGTCACGCCTTTTATCCCTGGAGGGAGGTGCACATTACGGTACATAATGCCGCTATGGAATATACACTCACTTACCAACATTTATGTTATAAGTCCAATGTAATAGAGGTGAGCCTATTGCCATATACTAAGTATAATTTTAGACTCCGTGCTACTACTGAGAAACGAAAAACCGAAAAGAGCCCAGTAATACTTTGCCCGACCCGGGAATCGAACCCGAGACCTCTTGTCCAGCAGTCACACTTGCGACTACTCGATTAACGAGACAAGCGATTAAAAAATAATAGAAAATATTAAAGAAATAATTATGACAGGGGGACATATTATTATATCCCGCCTTGCCAAGACAGAGACAATTCTATCAGGTTGGGTTCCAGCATAGTGATAGAGAGAATGGTTCACTATACATATTATAATTCACATATTTATTTAAAATCCTCTAAAATTACATTTTTAAATACTACAAGATACAAGATAAAATAATATTTAAAAATATAAAAATAGGAGCCGACCAGTAGCGGGAGCATGATCCAAGCTACCGGTGGTTAGGGCTCCAGATACAGAAACCTCCACACAATATGTGCCGTTTCAAGGAGTACTGCCTTCTGCATCAGGCCCTTGATCCATCCGCTCAACCCCAGCCTCCTAAAGTGGTTGTCGAGGCTGTTGGGTATTAATCCGTTGGCGATAGCCGATTCCACATATCGACAACCTCGTGAGCCAAGTCATGATATTTTATTTGTTTCTTAGCTTTCACGAGGTTCTCGTCATGGGGGATGCTGATATCGATTATCATCGTGCGGCGCGCTTGTCGGTCTATCACCACTATATCAGGTTTATTGGCCACAATAGTCCTGTCAGTGATGATAGATCGATCCCAGTACAACGTGATATGGCCGTTTTCAAGAACTGGATCGGGCACATAGGTACTTATTGTAGGATGGAACCTCAAACTCCACAAGTTGATAGAGCAAAGCAAGTTGCTGGTGGATAATCTTGGCTACCTGATTATGTCTATGCAAATACTCACTATTAGCGAAACGACCACAACCAGAAATTATATGTCTTATGGATTCACCAGGGCTATGACATGCTCGACATATGTCAACGGTCCCATCCTTAATAATATATTTCCGGTAGTTATTCGTAAGGATAACTTTGTCCAATTGCACAGACAAATCCTTCAGTTTCTCCAAATAGATTACTGAATCGTAGCCAAGATACGGACGCCAGAAAATCTACACTGGATCCATGCAGGGCCCGAAATACCTCCTTGCGGTCATTGACGCTCAGTACCACAGGTTTGCGTCAGTTCTCTTTTGCTAAAGATAGTGGAGTGAATCCATTGTCCACTGCTACTACTTCTCAATGCAAACCCTCCTTTACTTTCAGGAAATATTCCCGGAGGTTGCATACCACACGGTTATGAAGGGTCTTAGCATTTAAAAAGCCTCGACCCCCACACTTCCGCGGGATGTACAACCTCATGATCGATGAACGAGGGTGATGCATACGATTTGCAGTCAGCAGTGTCCGGACTCGCCTATCCAGGGTGTCAAGTTCAGTCTGAGTCCACTTGAGTATACCAAAAGAATACATCAGAACCGGCATGACCCAACCGTTATAGGCTCGCACCTTGTTTCCGCCTGATAATGAACTTTTCAGCACTTTATTCAGGCGGCCAAAGAAGCGTTCCGTAACGATTGCTTCATGTCCGATCCATTGATGCCTAATCCTTGATATACCCAGGTACTTGTAAGTATCATTTGCGGAGAGCGCTCTTAGTTTTGGGAAATCTGAGAGTTCTAGACCCTCAGATTCCACAATCCCTCCTCGCTTTACATGCATGACCGCACACTTATCTACTCCAAATTCCATTCTGATACTAAATTTTTCAGTTATTTTCAGTAGTTCCATCAGTTGTTTCATATTTGGAGCAAACAACTTGAGGTCATCCATGTAAAGCAAGTGGGATATGACTAGGCCTCCAATTATATTTATAATAGAACTGAAAGAAAAAAATATTTACAACCATTCCTACAAGGCTGGCAATGCACTTAACGCCTTAGGTGTTTCAAGTGTCTATGGGCGGTGGCGATTGCTTACCATCAGGTGATACGTCTGCTCGTTTACCGAAGTGTTGCATTATTGTATAAAAAAAGAGACAAGACAAAACCATACATGAACTTGGTAACACAATCTTGTGACTAGGGAATGAAAATCTCGCGAGATTGGGGATCAAGCGAGATCATAAAATATGATATCGCTCACCTAGTAATGAATATATTGGCACATTTACAAAAAATACGAAATTGACTTTATATGGTTTACGTGTTTAAAAGTGCATATTAATCTATTTATTTCCATATTCATCGAGAGAGGTCGTAAGTGCCATTATACCATTATTGTAGTTTCCCCCCTCACGCACGTAAAACAACGGTTCATTGGTCAGTAAACTAAAAACTAAACAAGTCAGGTAAACTATGAAAACCGTAAATGTGCCAATATATTATTACTAGGTGTGCGATATATAGATAATACATAATACTCTAGCCGATGCAGGGAGGAAGGGATACAGGGAGTAAAACAAATTTGATTCAAATACAACTTTATTTCAAAAAAGTTAACACTTTCGCTTACGGAGTACAGACAAAATTAAATGATTCAGTTTTAAAATGAATAAAAAAATCTAAAGCCTAGATTTCTTATTGCATTCGATACTATATTAGTTTACATTTGTTATAATATAAAAATATTATGGCTTATGTTTTGGCTATGACGAACACATTACACTTAATGCTAATGTTTTTAGATTTTCTAGCATTTTGTTAAATAATATAATATGTTATGTAGCTTCTTATTGTGGACTGCTCTACATGCAACTGCGTAATAATATGCTCTTGTAAAATAAGTAGGATAGAGAAATGTGAGGGTAAAAAGGACTTATTGTTTTATACCACTGAGGTACTATAAATAACTAGAAATGGGTTTGAAACCTAGACTGTAAAAACCTAGGGCTTACAAACATTACTATTTTAATCTCATTCTCAGCCGGATCACCTGATAGCAAGCAATCGCCGCCGCTCATGGTCACCCGAAACACCAGAGGCGTTTACAAGTGCGCTGGCCTTTTGGGGGTTACGAATTGAAGCGTTTTTAGGGACTCGGGGATTGGGAAGGGGGTAATTGGGCCTTGTGGAGTAGGCTAGCCGATTTTCAAACTTCAATTTACTATAGTTTTCTAAAGTTACGAGTGCATAATCATTCTTTCTGGCTTGCAGATCAAAGACAAAATTAATCTGTCCAATTTCATCCCTCAATTTTATATCCTTATCCTACATTACAAGGCAGGTGTACATATTAAAATTAAATGTTTCAAACACACTTTTCACCAGTAATGAGCTCCTTATAATAGTGTGAGTTTATTCTTGTTTATTAATTTATATTTAAAGATTAACATGAACACTAAAAATACAATATTATTGCTAGTTTATAATGGTGTAACAATATAAAACATTTGACAACTGCAACTAGGTATATTAATATATGTTTCTATTAGAATTGCTATAAGGCATTGTGAACATATAAGTACTATTTAGTATTTGTATTGGTACCTTTACTTATCGTTGTAGACAACAACATATGAATTTTATAAACGTAAATATAATAATGATTAACAGCCCGTAAAAGATCATTGCAGACTGTGAGCTTCTATATATTTAGCAGGATGGGTGGAGATCAACAGAAAATTATGTAAATGACATGTAATTATGCTTTTCTTTCGCTCATGGACTATGTAGAGATATTAATATTATATGTCGCAACGTCCGGCATTTTATCCCCGAAAGAGTAGGCAGAGGTGCACATTACGGCACGTAATGCCGCTATACAATGTGCACCCACTTTTCCATTTGTGTTATAAGTCCCATGTAATAGGGGGTGAGCTAATATTATATGTAACAGTTACTTTTCATCAGTTATGTTATGAGTCTCACTTAATTTAAGGTGAGAATACAGCCATAGAGACACCAGACTTGGTGGTACGACTGAGACTTTTTGCAAACGTTTAAAAACACATATGTTGTTGTCAAAAACGTAGTTACATCGGACGGTAAATAGTCTTATTAATTATTAAAATATATTGTCAGCAACAGGTAACTTATGCAATAACTACAAACCACTCGCATTGTACATTAATATTGCTTCCGTTTCTAGCGTGTGTGGCGAACTTGACTAACATTTGGTGGCAAAAATACTTTTATGAAAGTCGTCAGACCACCAAAGACGGGGCCCACTGGTTTCGATGACAGGCCAAAGTAACGTGTCATGTTCGTAAACGGGCGCTGTCAACTGGGACTGGTCAGCTCCAGACTGCATTAATTTTGTTGTCCTCAAGGTTATTTTCTTTTTCTATCGCTTTGACTGAATATTAGTTTTACATTGTTCTCACATAGTTGAAGCAATCGAAACAATGTAACTAAGTATTGTATTGTGAACCTGATTGAAAAAGAGTAACCTATGGAGTTTCTTGCTCGTTCTTCTTCATAGGAAGTGTAGAACTTTGGAACAAGCTGATAGCTTCACTAGAGGACTGACCGACAGACGGACGTTATTAGTATTATTATATTTGCTTTGACGTTCAAAAGTGCCTTCCTGGTCTATTTGAAATAAATAATTTGACTTTGAAAGTTACCAAGGGTACCTATATACCAAGGGAGTAAATAGGTTTCTTAAGAGTCTGCAAATATATAATACCCTAAGTGTTGCAAGCGTTCATAGGCCACAGTAATCATTTACCATCAGGTGGGCCGTGCGCTTTCTTGACACCGTCGTGGTATAAAAAAACTATAGCCACGGCTCAAAGCAGGGGCCTGAGTCTGTCAGAATGGTCGATCACTGAGCAGTGCGAGTGGGACGAAGCTATGTAGGTTGTATAGCTCCGTCCCTCTCGCACTGCTCAGTGATCGACCATTCTGACACAATTGTAATAGCAGACTAAGGTCCCAGGAGTAGAGTTTTTAGTCTGTAAGAGTCTGACACTCCCCCTCTTACCTCTGTGACTTCTCATTTATATAAAAACTCGGTCAACGAGCTAGTCTTAATCACGAGTAAATATTTGTTATTATTCTTATATTTTGAACAACCTATATTAGTCAAGTTCTGGTATACCTAACTAATTTTATTTAGTACTTTTTTTCAACACTCTTTTTATACTAATAAGTTATATTATTATTTATAAACATAGATATGAATTAGGTTAAGAATTGCGTCTTATTATTTTCATAATATGTAATTCAAGATTTTTAGTAATAGCAACCAAATTCAAAGTGCCTTCCCGGTCTATTTGAAATAAATAATTTTGACTTTGACTTTCTTTCGGCAGTCAATGCTTTAACCATATCTATGCTTACAATAATCTTATAATTAAAATACAAATATATAAAAAAATCATTTAAAAACCGCATTAACTAATTGATAGCCATAATAATCATTATTTTAAGATTCATAATTATTCCTTAGAGACAACAGTTGCTTTTAAACCTACCTCTTTTACTTACACTAACAAATACAAAAAAAAGATCTTACTCAAGCTAAAAAAAAATATATGAAAAAAGTCTATTTTTCTTTGATATTTATCTATGCTTGTTGTCTATGTTTCATTTGAGTTTGACATTTGAATAAGGGGGAAATAATAGTTTTTTTTTTGCGTTTATGGTTATATTCTAACTTTTTCCATACCAATGAGGTAGGTGACATATAGGAGCAATATTGTCTATTGCCTTACATCGGATGATACTAGACCATTATACAAATTAATGTAATTGGTATTTTTAAAGTCATTAAAGTTTGATTTTTTCTCTGGTTCTGTAGTCTAAATGCTGAATTTAATGTTATCTCTTGTTAACTGCGTTTTCGGGTGTTGATTTCCATCTGTTGGATAAAAATGTTGAATTTAGTACTTATTTGTAATAAATAAGAGGATGACTCGATTGAGTAGGGACTGAGGAGTGACATGAAAGAACATGGTTTTTGACTTAGGATGACGTAGACGGAAGAATTAAATATTGACAACACTTCTATTGTAGTTCTGTCAAAAACCTTAGATAAATACAGATATTCTGCATAAAGGTAGATAGATTATTTTGGCTGTAAAATGGTTAGTTACATTTATATTTATTTTTTTACACCGCTACGAACTTTTATCTTCGTGGGGGTAGGCTGTAGTTGCACATAATAGGTGATAGTCCTAAGTAGAAGTAATATAGATGAGGTGTATACTGTAGTACATTACCAGTGCAGTATCAGAGCGCGGGCCCGGGCGCGAGTGCCCGCAGTAGCGCGGCCCGCGTGTGGGCCCCGAACAGGACGCACAGCAGGGACACGCCGTAACCCGTCGCACGCTCGCCCTGCGGGGGACAATGTTAATTCATTAGACTTTTCGTATTATACAACGTCACGCCTTTAATCCTCGAAGGGATAGGCAGAGGTGCACATTATGGCACATAATGCCAATGTATACCCACATTTCACAATTTATGTTGTAAGTCCCATGCCATATTGCCATATACCGGGTACATTTCCAGACTCCGTGCTACCACTTAGAAATTTTCGAAAAACCGAAAAAAGCCTAGTAATACTTCAACCGATCAGCGCCGCCAATCGAATCCGAGACCCCTTGCCCGGCGGCAGTCGTAGAGACATTGTTAGAGAGAGTATGCACATGCAATGGCCTATGATAGCACTGTCTACACAAATAATTTCCGTTACGTGATATGTCTGCCAATAGATACTATTTTCAAAATACAAATACAATACGTACGCAGTGCGCAGGCGCCGCCATGTCGATGTGCAGCCAGTTGCCGGGGAAGTCGAAGCCCAGGTGCGACAGAATGAACAAACCCGCGCACGATGGCTGGGCGTTGTTACGGTCCTGTAATACAATAATAAAATGAGGTTTTTATTCATACAGAAACATATAAAGTTTAGTTGTATATAGTTGAATACAGTATATAGGGTAACTGGTAATTAGTGAACGATATTTAAACACGTGATTGTACTCATGATTACAAACAACTTTCAGTGGCAAAGAAACTTTTTTGTTTAGGTAGTCATCGTTTTATTTTTATCACAATAACAAAACTTCATTACCACGTGTGCATAAAGTTCCAAAATACCTACCAGTCTTCCGATAACGCGGGCGCGGGCGTCTCGCTGCTAACAGCTGATCATGCGAAAGCACGCGCGCGTGAATTTCTGTTGTTTTGTCATTGTGATAAAAATAAAACTAATGAGTATACAAAAACAGTTTCTTTAGTAATTAAGTTTATATTTATGCAGGTATACTCACAGCAACACTATTCTTCATATCGGCGACGCAGCTGGTGAACTCAGTGAAGTGCAGCTCTGGCGCGAAGGGCAGCGGGTGCGTGAGGTCCCCGGAGCGGAGCCCCGCGCCCACGGCCAGCGCCTCCAGCCGCGCGCTGTTCGACAGGATCGCCGCGTGGTACTTGCCCGTCGCCGTACCCTGCAACAGGCAAATTAAAGTATAACACCCGAGTACTGTAAAGCTACTTAATTTTAAGTTGTACTTAGATATCTTTCTATCCCTGTCAAAGTCAAAGTCAAAGCATTTATTTCAATTAATCCTAAATAAGGCACTTTTGAAACGTCAAATTGAATTGTCCGTTAGTCTGTCTGTCAGTGAAGCTAGGCGATCGTTCCAAAGTGTAGCTTCGAATGGAGAAGAACGAGCAAGAAACTCCATGTCTTTTATAAAAAAAATGTAGTGACGGATTTATTTCTGAAAGCGTCTTGAAAGTAAGTGACGTTTGAGTATTTGAGTATAAGCCCCTTACCATTAGGTTTATACAAAATGACGCATTATTACATGCATCACGCACAGTACGAGTTTGCTTTAAGCCGGGTCCAGACGAGTGTAACGTGTAATGTAAGATTACGTGTAATTTAGCATCAACAGTATGGACGGCACACGAACTCAAAGCGAATTGTGAACGCGAAAATATTTCAAAAGCTGTTTCCACTCAGTTGCGTCTTTGTGTTCGCGCGAAAAACCGACAGCCGATGGATCAACCCCGAGCGCCGCGCGAGCGTTACATGTAATGCTCGTACTGCCGTCCACACGCAGAATTCGTGTTACATTACACGGTGGATTACATTACACGTTACACTCGTCTGGATCCGGCTTTACATTGAACAATAACGAAATGAGTGCGTTCGGCGCTCTGATTGGCCGGCTCGAATGTACCAACCAATCACAGCGCCGACCGCGCTCTCGTTTTCATATTGTTAAACGTAAAACAAGCTCGTACTAAGCACTCTGATCTGATCTCACTGAACTATATATTTTTTTTATAATTGCAAAATGGTTTTATTCTCCATAATCTTGTCTTTACGAAAATAATTGCTTAAATCAATTAAAGAATTCAACTAGTTCTAGTTACCTGTGCTCCAGTGAGAGTGGCGATGTCCACAATGGTGTCCGCCTTCAGATTGCGGGAGGCATACACCACACCGTCGCTGAGGACCAGACGACCTGGAAGATAAAAGTCAAGAAATATTGGCATAACAAACTAGTAACAATTGTATATGTCTATTACACATAGCACATGGTAACGCTTTATTACGTAAAGCGTTATCATGTGCAACCGTTATCATGTGTAAACAATGTAAACGTAGATTTTAATAAATTCCTAACCAATAAAAGGCTTGCAACGCACTTGTAACGTCTCTGATGTTTCAAGTGTCCATGGGCGGCGGCGATTGCTTACCATCGGGTGATCCGTCACATCATAAACCAGCCTATGTCATTAAAAAAAGAAATTGGGCAGAAAGATAAATTTGAAATTACGTTAAAGCCGCCTCTAGTCATTTTTCTGCACCATAGTAGGAAATAAAACAAAACAAATAAACATAGAAAATAAATAAATGCATTTCTCTTTTATTCTATACTTATAATATATGAGTTAATAGAACATACCTTCAGCGTCCGTATTGTTGATCTCTACGGTGCGTCCCGAGTACAGAGTGTGGATGTCGTCCGGTCTAGAAGAGGAAAATACAATAAGTCCTGACCTGATATTATTATACATCGTCACGCTTTCTATCCTCGAAAGGGTAGGCAGTGGCTACACATTATGTTCATTTTTTACAATTTATGCTGTAAGTCCCATGTAATAGGGGGTGAACCTATTGCCATATAAATTGCCGGGCACATTTCTAGACTCCCTGACGTAACATGCTAGGTTATACGCAGCAAAATAGAAGTCTTTACCCTTTTTTCATTAGGTATAATGCAGGTACCAGATAGTAGTAATTTTTTAAATACTGTTTTTTTTTGCTTTTTCATGCTCCTTACCTAGTAGCAAGTGGGCCGACAGAGTTCTCAGCGAGACACAGCACGGCGTGTAGGTTGACGGTCGGCTTGGACTTGACAGCCAGAGCAAACGCCGCCAGTACCGCCGCCGCACCGCCGCAGTCGCCTTTCATACCTACCATTGAAGTCTGCAGGAGGCATAATATTAATTATTATGTTATCGGCTTACTCACGTATTTGTTTGATGAGGAACTCGACTAGTTTCAAGCCATGCTAGAGACTCATATTCATGAGCAGCATTCCGCGACACACGACGCGGCGATTGTCGCGCTGCTACTGATAGCATAATATTTAACTTAGTATGTCCCATGAAAGTTACAACAAAGGCATAATAACATTTTTATTACAACATCAACAGCCTATAAGTAACCACTGCTGACCAAAGACCTCTTCTCACACGTAGAAGGTTTGAGCATTAATCACCACGCGTGCTCAATGCGGGTTGGCGATTTCAAACTTATAATTAGAAATGATAAGCCCAGGTTTCCTTACGATGTTTTCCTTCACCGTTTTTCTGTGGTGTCTTAATAATATTAGAAATTACATATGATTTTGAAAAAGTCACATTGGTACTTGCCGTTGGTAGGTTTCGAAACTGCACTCTCATGCTTGAGAAGCGGGCGTCTTAAGCCTTTGGGCCACCACGACATTATTACATACTAATAATATGTAAGATTTTCATCCCTCAAATAAGATTTTTCAATGCGAGAAACATTTTCAAACATTAGTATATAAAACAAAAAACACCTTTTTAGTTATATAAGGAGCTTTAAAAGTATCTGCCACGGCTTTAATGGGAGATAGTGTTGTGTTTGAAGAGTACAATAGTAAATATAAATTATTGATGATAAGTCATTTTTTTCATATAAACAATCTATGTATGTGTTTGTTATGAAAGAGCTATCTCTTTCACTGTCTCTGTTGCTTCGTTTTCGTGAACCACTTTATGCAGAGTAGAATCAATGTTTATTTAACTTCTTTATGTTCTCAAATTGAATTACTGGTCCGCGGTACGAAATTTCTTCACTATTGTAATCTTCAAACACAACACTACCTTCCATTAAGGCTGTGGTAGATAATATCAGAACACTTTGTATATGCATGTATTCTTTGTAAAAATAACACTAAAACAGAATGTATTATGTAGTATGTACATTGTACATTAATATGTATGATTCATGTATGTATGTACAAATAAGATGGATGAATGGATAGAAGTATCTACATATAATGAATGATAGTATGACTGTATAAAACCCACAAAACTGAGAAGCATGATACCCTGCAGGCGAGCAAACCCGCGCTGATTCGGTGATGACCTATTTTGGAAAATAAAATAAATAATTTTGAATGTTATATCCAATATAATAACAATAGTATATATAATAGAATAATAATAATAGTAAACTGCATGACAGTATATCCCCTTTTAACTTTAAATTATATCATGTGTATCTTTAATAATTTAATATCATCATTATACAAATAAATTACCTATAATAAATCTATTATCAACAAAAATACAATTAAAATCCTCCACCAAACTCTCACACCCCCTGCAAACCCCGCCCCCCATCCCCCAATCCCCCAAAGCATGAAAAGACGCCACAAACTCACCCTTGCCTTAATACTGAGGCCGCCGGTGTCGTAGACGATGCCCTTGCCGACCCAGGCCACGCTGTCGGCGGCGCCCGGGGCATGGTACGACAGCGTCACGAGTGCCGGTGGGCAGTCCGCCGCCCTCCCCACTCCGTAGATGCCCCCCATCCCGCGAGCCTTTAGTTCCTCTCCCCGAATCACTGTTGGTTCGAGGATGTCTAGTTCTTTTGCTACTTTGAAGGCTTCCTGTAAGAAAGATTAATATGAAGTTGTAAAGAAAGAAAGAGAGAAGTTATTTGGTGGTTTTATTTCTCCGAACAAACAAATATATTCAATGTAACATCTACTTTTGCCAGATATACAGGGTGACTTTGAATTCGACGTATTCCTCTCGGGAGGTGATAATACAACTAATTTCCTACAAAAATAGCCCTGAGGTCCTTGGGCGGAAAGTGGCTAGTTTCTGAGATATTCAACATTTTTGGTTTTGGTAAAAATATCCCGAATTGATTACAAAAACATCAATAAATAAAAAAATACTGGTTGGATTTTAGTTATTTTAGTTTTAATCAGTTGACAATACATCAGTTATCATTTATAAATACTAATAATGGCAGAAATATCATTCGTTTTAAAATAGCAAGTAATTTCCTATTAAATTTTGTTTTGTTTCACTAATTTGGTCAATAGATAGCTGGATTTATTTCGAAAAAAATATATGACACTAAGCGTACAAACTATTAGAAAAACTTCCTTGGTTCTTTAGCTACCCAGAAACGTAAAATTATTTACAAAATTCCCAAAAACTAATGAATTAATTGATGATAAGTAGAGTGTAAAGAGAAAAGCGCAATTTCAAAATCATCTTAATTTGCAAAATTTTGTTCAAAATGATCTTCCCTACGACGAATACATGCCCGAACACACTTCCTTATCCCTCTGACGTTCACTCTTGGGCTGAATATGCGTTTTATTTCGTAATTATCTTCAAATATGTTTCAGAGAAGAATTACGATACACGGCCAATTCCTTCTGTATAAACAAGGGACTTCATGTAAAAATCAACCGGCGTTAGATTCTGGACACCGCGCTTGCCATGTAGTTGGACCCCCATGCCAATATAACGCCTAGGAATCAAAGCATCCAACCATTGCCCCACAGTAGTCGATAGTGCGCTGGATAAACTATCACCTTGAATATCCATTATTAGCCACAAAAAAGTCAACAAAATCCGAAAAAAATAAACCATCGTTAGCGCATCGTGGTTTTAATTCAAATGTTTGCAGGGGTATCATAAATAATAATTTGATTTGACCCTACTTTTCATCCAACAATTTAAATGGTGAGAATTATGAAAAAAATAAGGAATGTTGGCTTGGGTCATTGTTTTAAATTTGAATTTAGAAACAAAATGAATGAACTTATTCTACTTATTGAATCAATTTATTAATTTGATTGACGAATTTATTCCACATGACGATTGTCAAGTGTACTGTGCGGCAATGGTCGAAAACATTGATTCTCAGGCATTGGATTAGTAGGGCGACCAACTACATGACATGCACAATGACCAGAACCTAACACCGGTTGATTTTTACATAAAGTTCCTTGTTTATACAGAAGGAATTGACCGTGTATCGTAATTCTTCTCCGAAACATATTTGAAGATAATTACGAAATAAAACGCATATTCAGCCCAAGAGTGAACGTCATAGGGATAAGGAAGTGTGTTTGGGCATGTATTCGTCGTAGGAAAGATCATTTTGAACAAAATTTTGCAAATTAAGATGTTTTTGAAATTGCGCTTTTCTCTTTACACTCTACTTATCATCAATTAATTCATTTGTTTTTGGGAATATTGCAAATAATTTTACGTTTCTGGGTAGCTAAAGAACCAAGGAAGTTTTTCTAATAGTTTGTACGCTTAGTGTCATATATTTTTTTCGAAATAAATCCAGCTATCTATTGACCAAATTAGTGAAACAAAACAAAATTTAATAGGAAATTACTTGCTATTTTAAAACGAATGATATTTCTGCCATTATTAGTATTTATAAATGATAACTGATGTATTGTCAACTGATTAAAACTAAAATAACTAAAATCCAACCAGTATTTTTTTATTTATTGATGTTTTTGTAATCAATTCGGGATATTTTTACCAAAACCAAAAATGTTGAATATCTCAGAAACTAGCCACTTTCCGCCCAAGGACCTCAGGGCTATTTTTGTAGGAAATTAGTTGTATTATCACCTCCCGAGAGGAATACGTCGAATTCAAAGTCACCCTGTATGTGTTATTTTGCCATGTACTAGAGTACAAATTGAGTCTCCATGTTATGTTGTTTTCCAAAGCAATAAAGAAGCCATTTTGAAACTCTTTTATGAGTTAAAACAGTAGATACATATACACATTTTAAGGTAGTAGTGTTTAAAATGAGTGTGGGAGAGACATGCTTCGGCACGAATAGGCCGACTTGACTGGAGAACTGACGTGAAATTGTTATCCGAGGCCCAATTAACCCCCTTCCCAATCATCCCAATCCCCGAGTCCCAACAACCCTTAAGTTCCTAAAAAAAAATTAGTGTTCATTAAACCACATTTACCGTGTACCCCTTGTAGAAAGCAATCCTATATACAAACTTCTCTACAATATTCGACTACAGTCTTAAACATAGACGGTTATGCTTACCTCAATAAACTTATCAACATTCATGATATTGGTCGGAGTATCCGTGATCCTGGCGGCCAGCCTGGTGGCGTCGGCTGCATCCTGCAGGGTCTGGACCTCCTCCGCAGACAGCGTACTGTCACACAGCGCGGGGTCCAACGTACCGATACCCTCGTCCTCTGATTCCCCGTCTGAAAGGGGTTAGAATACTCTGACATTTTTAGGGGTGATTTAGTTGATGGGGTATTTAATGAGGTGACTGTAATGGGAGATGGTGATTGAAAGTGATTTTTGAATTTGTGACAGAGAAAAATGCAATATATTGATATCTGAGAATTTGAAGATTTCTTGCAAATCTAATTTTAATCTGTCAGATATATTAGCACGAGTTTGCTTTACATTTAACGAGATCGAAATGAGAGCGCGTTCGGAATCGCTCTCTGTTTAGTTGGTTCATTTGCACCGGCCAATCAGAGTGCCGAACGCACTAAAGTTTCGAAAACAAACTCGTACCAAACCCTCAAAATTCAGCTCTGCGATTTAAACTGCATAGAGCCAAAACTCCTCTATAAGACTTACCGCCGTACTAAGAGTCATTTAATGGTTACTTAACCCAGTCCTTAGCAATTGTTTTCGGAACAAAATCGTTACTAAGGAATAGTTTAAGTAATATTAAATGTCAGTAAGCCCTCAGATTTCAGCTCTGCGATTTAAACTGCATAGAGCCAAAACATCACTATAAGACTTAGTTAATTCCAATATAGTACTGACCGGGTTTATCCTCCTTAAGCAGATGTATTTCGACGGCGACGGCGCGCGCGCTGGGCGGCGCGGGCGCGGCGGCGAGCGGGCCGGCGGCCGAGCGCGCCTGGAACTGCGGGTAGCAGCGCGCGATACTCACCGCGCTCGGCAGCACGTCGCGCTTGCGGCACACCAACTGTATAGAGAGATGCATAGTTCATTTTAGATATAGGGAACAATGTCTGTGTTATTAGTGAGACCTCAAAAAAAATACTAATTTTAATCACTTTTTTTTTAAGTGGGGAAAATCATCCAATGACTTCTCCCGCCTTAGGCGAGGTGAATCTTAATATTCGGTTTGAATTAATTTTTTTTTGAGTGGGGAAATCATTCTATTACTTCTCCCGCCTTAGGCGAGGTGAGAGGGAGTGTCAGACTCTTACTGACTAAAAACCACCCCGTTCCTACTCCTGCTTGTCGAGCCGGAGCTCCGGTAAACCCGCTAGGTAGTCCGCAGCTCCGGATGAAATTATTAACCACAACGTTTGCAAATAGACAATTTTCATATGGAAAGTGTTAATACTGAAACATCTCTTGCTACATCCTAAAAAATTTAAAGAAAAAAGAAATCCATTATGGTCTAACGTATTCCCAAGAGACAATTAGGTAAGTAAAACATCAAAAAAAAAAACTTGTAAGAATCATGTGGGTAAAAGTCAAGTCTGCATCGAAAAGGGTAGTACAGCTTATGGAAGACATGATCTTGTCTTGCAATAAGATTGTTACAAAAGTAAACTCACCACAATGGTCTCATCAGTAGACCGTTGAGTAGACCGCACGATTTTGGCCAGAGCATGGTTCCTGGCGGGGGCAGCGTGGCGGGAGCGTCGAGCCGGTAGCGACGCCAGGGACACCGCGCGCGGCCACAGCTCGCACGAGTCTCCAGGCGATGACGTCACGCATTGCAGACCACGCCGCCAGGCCTAGGGGAATGTAAATCGTACTATTGTAGGTGGTGCATCTATTGCTAAGTATTGAGAGTTTATGCTATTTATTATGCTTTATTTACGATCACATCCATTGATAAGGAATGTAACGAAAAATCAAAAATGTGTCGAGGACGTTATAATTAATATTTATAGGTACATATTTTCGTTTGAAATGCGCGAACAGTTAAAATAATGTCAAAAATTTAAAAATAAAAATGTCTGAACTAAACCGTTGTCTGCCTATACAAATTTTACTTTAAATTAACAAACAGCATTACTAAGAAACAGACCCTTATATTTTCTTATTATTTTAAAAAGGCCTTTTGGAGACCCAAAAGGGTTAAAGGACCCAAGAGTTAAATATTTGATTTCAATTGTCTAATTTAACTTTTACTTTGTACTTTTTAATAAGAGAAAATAACACTCCTTACCTCTTCACTAACTCTAGGCTCCAGCTTACAGCGCACATCGTCCCAGTTGAGGGCGCTGAGATGAGCCGCCTGCCCCACGATCAGTACCGGCTGCTGTTCAGGGTCCGAAGGCGTCAGTCCCGCCCTGAACTTTATGCTCACCGACGCGTTCGACATTGTGCGAACTGGATAGGGAAATAAATTGTAGTGTTAGATATGCAATATTATAAGTATATAATGGGTAATAATTTTGGTCGGTTTGTATAAATTGTCTGTCGTAAATAATTTAGGTATCTTAGTTAAGACCTAGGGAAACTTTCAAAGTTAAAACTTTTTGTAGTAAGTCTCATTTATGAAATGTAATAGGAGACAAGCTATACACTAAGTAACATTTTATATAGATCCTATAAGAGTCTAAACAATCAATCTCATAAAGAATACTCGATAAAGAATTAACCATAGATAGGTAACATAACATTATGCAATAATACAAATTTTCTTTTCACTAAAGCAAATTTTCACGTTTTTCACATTATTTTATACACAAAACAATAGTTAAAAATTAACACAAATCAAATCAAAGCTTTAAAATTACTTTGTCTCGAAGCCCAACTAGCGACATTAGGTTTTAATCTATACTGCATCTCGACACACCTGTCTACACTCTAGCAAATATCTAAATAACATACAAAGTCACTTTCAAACATTTTTTTCTCTATTATACAAAATAAAAAAACAAATCTTGCTTGACAACTACTTCATCTGAATTGTGTATAATATATTAAAGGCATAATGGCCTAATATTTGAATATTGTTGTGAGATAAACATCATAATATCGTTCTCATATAACAAATTCTAGGTATTCTAGGTATCTAGACTACTTAGTAACTGAGCGATTGAACTTTGGTATTTAGTTTGTTTGTTTTTCTACATACAAATAGGTACTAAATGTAGTATGCAGGATATGTTAGCTTTATGAAATAATATAAGTGCTTGACTGCCGGTAGATAAGTGCTAAAGGTGAATCTGCCGCTATGGACATATGCCATGCATAAGACACTTTTAAAAATTAAGGTAATGTGATTTAGATAGCTGTTCTTGCTATGCTAGAAATGTCTTTAGCAAACCATAGTCAACAAATCTTCTAGAAACCACTCTTTTGTTAGGGGGCCAAAACCAAATACAACATAATTAGGTGGATCAAATTCGAACTTCAGAACAGAAAAGACTAAATAAAAAACAGAATATGTCAAAAATGTACAATTGCTTTTTTTAAGAAAATAAGAGTGTTAAAGAGAAACAAGATATAATTTATCTGATTTATACACAACAAGATAGTTACTCAGAAAAACGAACAAAAATTATACCTTCCCGCAGCTCAAGTCTGCTTTCCTTCACAACAAAACTTCAACTGAGAGCATATATCACAGTATGGTAAATATACTATGTATTTAACAGCCATTACAGTAGACAATACACACATAAATTGAAGCGACATTAGTGCACTGGTTACGGTAATTTCATGTGAACTTTAGTAATGGTAATCAAGATTGGAAATTATGAGACTATTTAATTAATTTTTGTTTTAACTGTTGCTTGTTCAAGTATAGAGAGTCTAGTAGAGTCTTTTTTTTTAAGAAGACTTAAATTTAAATGTTTGCTTGTGGTGCTAGCAAACATAAGCTTGAAATAAATCATTATTTGTAACTAGCTGGCCCAGCAAACTTGGTACCAACTTAAACTTTTTTTTCACCTTTTAAATCTTCCCTAGACTTCCACACACAATTTATGGCACTTGCCAAATCGGACCAGCAATTCTCGAGTTTTAGCGAGACTAACAAGCAGCAATTGATATTAAAATATAGAGATAAAAGATTAATGCATGTTTGAATTGTGATTGAAACATACCATTGGAAGAAAAAAATGTGACTATACATATGTTTTGGATATAATAATTACTTTCTGGTTTTTATAATAACTATAGTAACGAATTAAAGAGTAGGCTGCGCAACATCGCCGTGTCTGTGTACGCTGTTTGTGATGAAGAGTCCTTCTATAAATCGAAACTACTAGGACTTTTCTCAATAATTTTAACTATCTTAGTTAAAAATCATGATTGACTCAGGAAAATTATTGTTTATTGATGAGTAAGTGAGGATTATCAAGTGTTAATGACATACAAGACTACTTAATCAGGAAAATGAAATGTCACATAAAAATACCTAATTAAAGAGGTTGATGAGTCTATTAGACATGGTTAACACTTTAATTTCATTGTCATAGATTAACCTCTTGTATGACGGTAAGTGAGACATAATAGAAAACACAGATCTAAATGAGACACACATCGAGACTCTGTCATCTGCATTTCCGGCATACAATGGGTTAATCTCTTTTAATCTTGTTTTGTAAAATGAGTAAGTATTTGGATTGATTAAAGTATGTTTGTAATCTATATTAAAAGGCTTTGTTTTATTCTTCAAGATTCAACAATAGCCATTAACTTTAAATATTATCTGTATCTAATGTATTGCAGGCATTTTCACAAACAGCATATCTTCAATTATATTTAACTGGGCATCAATAATTGTTGTTTTACTATTTCAAAACAGATATTTAGATGCTTATTTAAAATAACTAAAGCATGAACTTTACCTCTAATATGAACTAAACTACTACTCAAACCTCAAGAATACCCACTGACCAAAGCTTAAGCATTATTTTAGTACATTCCTAACAAAGAAATATTGACTATCATTACTTTTTAACCACTCTGAAAATATTACTTTCCATAGCAAATAGTTTTACAGTATCAAAACTAATATTTACTGAGCAAAGAGGTTGGATAACTGCCTGTATGTGTGGACACAGACTACACAGAGTAAGCAATACTTTTAGATAAGCATACACTCGATGCAGATGCCCTCTTTGTCATCGCTACATAATATAATAACTACATAACATAAACTCCAGATTAAACAGACAAATAGCCTGTTGTGACGTAAAATTATCAACATAAGCGATTTTATCCCACTTTTTAAAGATTTTCATTCAACATTGAGAGAAAAACTTGCTAGTCATGACATTCGTTTCCAAATATATACAGAATGTTATTAATACGAGTCTAAAAATATACCAATAAGAACAAACAAGCCCAAATTAAAAGGTCATTCACCTGCGACATAAGTTGGATGCTTAATTACATTTATATACGTATTAAACACTCTTAGCAACAACATGATTAATTATATAACACTAAAACATGACAATAACCTTGTTTGTGTTGTAACAAACAAGGTTTTTGAGCATCAAAAACTATACGAACCGATAAGCGCTAACTTTTAAAATTGCTTACCGTTTTTCGCGTTCTCCTTTTTCTTGAAGTCTTTTACCGTTCTAGGCACATTGGTTGATAGTTAAATCGTATAAAAGTACGTTAATAACTTAATTATAAATAGTTTATTGTTTACTTTCGATAAAAAGAAAGTGATAGCACTTTCTTGTACTCCAACTTGCCAAATCATTGAATAATTTCGTTCCGTAACTTCATGAAACGTCACAACTTTTAATAAATTTAAAAATATATTTGCGACTATTTAGTTTATCTGACTAGGGGTACTTATCATTATTACATATGGGAATGTAAATAAAATAACATAAAACGATGAAAGTACTAAATTTTGGATTAAATATTCAATTTTATTTTATTTCGTTTCCGGACGAAACTTGGTTCCATTTGACGCAGCAGTTTTAACTACGGAGTTTTTATTTTGTAGTATTTGTGTTTTAAAATATTTTACGATCAATACGTTATTTTTATATAAATTTACTTGATATTTGTGCAATTATTTTTTAGTTTTTCAACTGAGTCGCCTTTACTTTGACCTCTATTTGTCTTGACTAGACGGTGACATTGCGTTAACATGAACTTATTGTGCGCGCCAAAATTGAAAACGAAAAAGAAAAAAAAAGATTGAACTACATTTTATTGGTAAGTAATTGTCTATAGTTGAAATTGTTTACGTATTCACCTAAATATTGACCTAATTTACTATGTAAGTATGTCTCTGTTATCTTTGTAGTTTGTTGCAGAACATCAGATATTACGGGTATCTGATGTTCTCACACCAGATCGAAAGAAGTTACGGTTGTATTACAACCAGATGTAGGCAAGGCTCGGTTTAAAAAATACCGGTTAATACCGGTTTATATCGTTTTCCTCCAAACTTTTCTTAAGAACGTGAACATTAAAGAACTTTATTTTAACCTAAATTAACCGGTTTATTCGACGAGGGGCATGTCGGTACACGCGTTGTAATATTATTGAATACTAGCAAATCCGGCGAACTCCGTTTCGCCACAAATAATTTTCCGTATTTTTTTTTGTTATTTTCTTTGCTATAAACCTCACGGAGCCCGAGACCTTTCCAACGAATGCAAAACCGTGGAAATCGGTTCGTCCGTTCTGGAGTTATAGCGTCAGGAAGGAAAACCCGACTTATTTTTATATAATAGATAATATTATTTTTATATAATATAACCGGTTTTTATTGATCTAAACCGTTTAATCCGAAAATACCTTTATGAAAAAACCGGTTTCGCGAACGAATGTAAAGGTTTTGCGTACAAGTACATAATAGCGGTTTGAAAATTTAACCGGTATCTGAGCCTTGGATGTAGGGACCTGAAGGAGAAAGTACCTATAATTACCTTTATAATGACTACGTTCTCAAAGCTTGTGCAGATTCGGAAATAATGATCTCCCATTTATTTAGGATTAGGAGTTTAGGAGTATTAGGATTATAAGGGTTTATACCTAATTATCTACAATGAAAACAACACAAATTAAATCGAATTTCCTTTAATAGTTTCATCATTATCAGCTACAGAACCGAACCACATAACAAATGTCAACCGTAGCACTTTGCATTAGCTTATATTTAATTATTTATTTATTAATAATTAAGCTTTATACTAATTTATACAAACTTTAGAATTCATGACTGTACTGCATGTAAAATTATTGCGGTGCAGCAAGCCTGGTTGGAAAATAGACCTTATTAAAATACGAATTAAGATTATTTTTTGCGTGTAATGGAAGTCGGTTTAATGTGAAATGTACAGTCAGATTAAAAAATTAGTGATCACTTTAATAATTATATTTCTTTTTGTATTTTTTTGGCATAATTTACATATAATAGAGAAAAGAGATTTTATTAAGACTTCCATTACAAGTCTTGTCCCAATTTTGAGACCCAGTCCTAAGAATAGTATTGAAAATAATTTAATTATACAAATAACTTAAGTAATGTACTTACTTACAATTTATCTATGGAAGCGCCTTTGTAATTAATCGATGGCCTTATCATTAATGTGTAATAATTTAAGGTTACCACACCGCAACTTACTGTTATACTATAAAATAAATGCGAACTCTAAGGGACTGTAGTTTCTAGTGTCATTTCAGATAATAATCAGAAACTTTTACACATTGCTATGGCATTTGATTTTCTTATTTTTTTTAGTCTATAGTATTGCTTGAATATCTATTAGCTATCAGAGACATTTAATGATTACTTACTTACGGCGTAGGTATTGAGAATCATATAATTGCTACTTAACCCAGTCCTTAGCAATTATTTGCGGAACAAAATCGTTACTAAGGAATAATTTAATTAATCATTAAATGTGAGTACGGCTGTTAAAGTATTTATTACTGAGTAACGATTTTATCCTGAAAACAAATACTAAGGACTGGGTTAAGTAACCATTTAATGACTTTGATTTTGGCAGATAGCTTTTGTTTATAATTATTATGTGTCCAATTTCACAAGAAACAGTCCCTTAAGTTCGTTAACTATGTATTTGACATACATATTGATAGAGAAATTAAAAAAGTAACTGCACCAATGTACAGTCAGGTTAAAAATAATGTGACTAGGACCTTTTATTAATAGAAAATGAAATATTTCTCGCGACCATACAAAACTTCATGACATCAGCTATAAGACGTCCACTGCTGAACATAGACCTCTCCCAATGACTTCCAGGTAGGCCGGTTGGAAGCGACCTGCATCCAGCGGCCAACTTAACTTTTGTGATGTTTATTAAGTAATTATTCACTTATAATTTTATACACAATAAGTTGTGTTTTATACAAAAAATAATGTCAATATGTATGTCACAATATCTCTGTAATAAAATCAATGAAAATGTTTATTTGCAATCGACAACTATTTCAATAAATCAAACGGCAGGCAAAGGCACTTATATAATGTGTAATAATAATTAATACGTAACTGTTAAACCACATTTACACACTAGAAACTGCAAAACAAATACAGTCACATGTGATCTATACCATAAATATATTTTAAACTACAAATCTTAATTCCCTAACAATTTCATTTAGAACTAAGAAAACGAAAAATAAAAAAACAAAAATAAAATAAAACTGAGTTTTTATTAACATTTGAACGAGATTTTACAATTGTATCTATTTTAACAGAAAATAGTACGCACCATAACAAAGCGAAATATCAAATAAATACAATATACGAAGGATTTAAGTACATTAAACAATACTATCTACCGTACTCAGAGTCATTTAATGATTACTTAACCCAGTTCTTAGCTTTTCAGAACAAAATCGTTACTAAGGAATAGTTTAAGTAATCATTAAATGTCTCTGAGTACGGCAGTAAGAGTGATTTTACTTAAACAATGATAAATAATAACATCCCAATTACAAGGTACAGTTAGCTACATAAATATGTTACTTGTGACGAAATACTTCAAGTAATATTTAAAAAATAAATAAATAATACAACCAACTAACTGCCAATTCCGATAACCGAAACAAACCAGAATCTTTAGATCTATCTTCGTTTTTAACATAAACTCTATAGAACTAATGTCGATAATCGATCTTTAATCTAAAGATTTTTGATCGAGATCGGTTATTGAAATCGGCACTCAGTCCACATTTCGGATATTAAAAACTAAATAAAATTGTCATATTAAAAAGCAGCACCGGCAGATATTTTTAACTGTAGCACCAAGTCACATATTTACGCAGTTACCTGTACCATGTATACAACTATAAAGCGTGCGATAACAAAACAAAGAAACCATGTTTTAAAAACAAGTAAAAAAAAACGAAGGTTAACTAACCAAAGAGGATTAATGTAATACGAAAATTACTCAATGATCCATTATTATCATCATAAAATTATATTGAGAGTAATACGTCCACTGCTGAACATAGGCCTCTCCCAATGACTTTCAGATAAGTCGGTTGGAAGCAACCTGCATCCAGCGGCTCTCTGCAACCTTAATCAGGTCGTCTGGGGCCTTAGTCTGCTATTACAATTGTGTCAGAATGGTCGATCACTGAGCCGTGCGAGAGGGACGGAGCTATACAACCTACATAGCTCCGTCCCCTTAGGCCCCTGTTCATCTCGTCTAAATGCCGTACTCAGTCATTTAATGGTTACTTAACCTAGTCCTTAACAATTGTTTTCGGAACAAAATCGGTACTAAAGAATAGTTTAAGTAATCATTAAATGTCTCTAAGTACGGCAGTTAGTGTTACTTTAACATTTGTTCCTTTTAACACTTAATGATGATAAATGATGCATCACCAAGTAATTCTGTCTGAAACCGTCATAACATGTTTTTAATTGTACTTTAAAGTATTTTTAAACACTTATCTAGCCCCTCTATACATAAAATTCACTAGCCACGATTTTATAATTAAAAATTGTTAGTTCTTTATAATTACAAACTATTTATTAACGATTTTTCAAAAATATTTCAAGTAGGTATTATTTGGAGTCGTTAGTTCCATTAGAAAATTAAAAATAGCGCGTACAAAATTTTGGAACGGCGCCATCTCTTATCAACAATGGAACTAAGTTATTCCCGATTCCTTATCGAAAAAGTTCAACATAAATGTCCCATAGAAATATGAGATTATGTTGAACATTTTTCTTATTCGCGTTGTTAGAACAATATAATAATGCTAATGCTAAATAATTCAGTACTTTCTCGGTACTGGCTTACAATGGCCCATCCAGCTCATTAGAGACCTTCCATTTGGCATTTTTACATACATTAATACGTAAAAATACCAAACGAGAATATAGCTTGCTTATAAAAATGTAAGCAAGAATGCACTATACAGTCATTCGTCGTCACATTATCGAGACGCACTGTACACTTTTAATTGCAAGAAAATACTGATCACAGCTAATTTAGATCAAATTTGAGTAATATAAGGTTTAATATTTAATTTAAAAACCTAACTGCCTTATACGGAATCCAATAATACTTGGGCAGAGAGTGGGATAGCTGAAAACGATTTATTTTTATATGTAAAAAAAACTAATCTGATATTCATTTTAAACATAAGATAGATTTCATTTAATATTTAAATATTTATACAAAACTTAAGCTTTCCATTATTTTTAGGTTAGTTCAAGCTAAGCTAAAATAACTTCATTTGTTAACAAAAAATTACGGATCAAATGGCAAGGGTCAATTGTAATGTTAAATTTAAATAGTAACATTTAGATATAACAATAATATTTATACACAAAAACATTAGTTATTGTCATATTTGTTATTTATTTATTTCGTAAAAATGGTTCAAAGTGTCGAAACAAATTTTGGAATAATCAAATACAATTTTGTCATGTTTCAAAGTACAGTCAAGCGCAATAATATGTGTACACTCTGAGGTACGGAAAAAAACATTTACCAAAATTCATATTTGCTTAGAAAACCACTTTAAACCATTCCCGTTAGTTGATTAGATAACACTGTGACCTGTTTACTGTTACAATTAATTCATATACAACCAATACACCCGTAGTGGTAACTAAAATATTTCATAAAATTAATGAAAACATACCTTTGTCATACCAAGGCTTTCAAACTAGAAGAAATTGAAACCATCACAAAATGTTGCTAAATATAAAGCGACGGGCTTGAGACATAAACGTATTTTAAGTTAATAAAACCAAAATTAAAGGCGATGTTTTGATATTAGGCTTTCTTAAGGTAAACACAGAGGTCATAATCCTAGATCAAGCTCGAGCCCTCACACTCGGCAGTAGTATGAGCACTCGTTCTTTCCACATTTCCTTCCACTTATGTACAGACCAACCTATTCCTTAATGTCAAATTTCTTCATTCAATTTTCAACTTTATTATTTTACAATACAAGTTGAAAATCCAATGAAAATAATTGACATATAGGCGTATTTTGGTCTGCTGGCCAATGAACATAATGATATTTACTAAAAGAAACCCTAATACCAAGTCGTTAAGTTTATTTTTATGTACAAGTATCATCTATTACTAGCCCACGACACGAACAGCTCACGAAGTTACAAGAAGCGCTTTCTATTAGAAGAAGATGTATTAATTTCATTCTGAAAATTGTATTAATAAAATCACGGTGACGATATCAACTGGTTGAGTTACATGCAAAAGGTTTGTTTTATACTCTCTGACTCATAGGACTTGTTACATAAAAATAATCATTACACAATGAATTTTTATTCGGATAGTAGTAGTAATAGTAATACTACTAGTAGTAGTAATATCTATTACTACTACTGACTGTACTTTCCAAGTTTACTGACAAAACAATAATAATTATCTTCTTTTAACGATTTCTCCCAACCAAGACACCTGGATAACACACGTAGAATATTTAATAAAAAAACTATATTTTTAATAACAAAGCCAGGTGTTAAACTAGTTCAGATAAATTAATGTCACACGAAATTGTAGCAATTATATTTGCATTCTTGTTTTTATTTACATAATTATATTACACAACAAATATTGTTGAGATATTTAAATAAACAACAAATGGAAAGAGTCTATTAAATTATAAATAACTCGATTAGCATTTCATAATAAATGTAAATAAAAAAACTTGTTTTGTTCAACCAGCTGGCAACTCCACTATGATTTTATTAATAAAGTTGTGAATAAATTAGTGATAAGTATTGTCTTTTATATTTTCTTGAACCCGTAACAAACCCACAAGCACTGGTTTACAGATATATTTCCTTTAAATAACAAACTATTTATTAACTAAAAATCGCGGTTTACTCACGTAAATAAACCTTTAGTCTGCGGATTTATGAGACGCAATAGAAAACTCATTGTGTCTTGTACTGATCAGTTCTCCACGACATACGACTGGTTAATGGAGAAAAGCTCTACTAGTTTATAGTCACGAGCACGCACGTTGCTTATGATGAAGAGTCCCTCTGTGACTTGAAACTAGTAGAGCTTTTCTCAATTAATTTACGTGAGTAAACTGTGATTTTTAGATAATTTAGTATGTCTCATGATAATTATTATAAAAACTATTTATTGTTTTCTCTAGCATTATTATTTATGTCCATTTTTATGCTACCTAAGTATAATTGACGAGAAGTTGAGAAATCTACAAAAAGAAGATTTTAAGGACAAAATAAACTACCTTTCCAATAGTAAAATAAATTATTTTGTGACTTTAAAAATAATCAAAAAGGATATCAATGCCAAAATAAATACGTAAATAAAATATTTTTTTATAACAAACAAAAGATTTCTTCAAAATAAACTTCATTTTTTGCTAATGGAAACTTCTCACAGCCAAATGTATTATTTAAACAATTTTGCCTATAATTTTTTATCAAACCACATTACGACATACATAATTTTATTCCAATACAATTTAGTAGCATAGCAAATTTTAAAGAATACTACTGCCCAAACGAACATAATGTAGTGAGGCAATAAATATGGAGAAATAATATAATATTGAATTTATTCCTATTTACATTGCTTCCCTATATTTTTGTTCTATTTGACAGATTGTAGACCAAAGTCCCATGAAAGACGTAGGTACGCCTGTACACTGTTCATGATGAAGAGTCTGAAACTTAGGATATTCTCCATTAATATACGTGATATATCAGACACTCGTGTATTAATTTAAGTTCCTTAACAACTAGTGAAATTAATTATTATGTTTTTCGGCTAACTCACGGAACTGTTTGACGAGGAACTCGCCTATTTTAAAGCAATGCTAGGCTCATATTTATCAGACACGTAGTAGTGAAACTAGTCGAATCCTTCGTCAAACAGGTACGTGAGTAAGCTGAAAAACATAACAATTAATTTAGTATGTCACACAAAAGATATAATATAAGCAACGTGTGAAATTTTCAAAATAGGTCGCATCCAGTATGACCACAGTCTTCGATAACCGTTTCACATTGTATCACGCAATTCCCTGAAGGGGCAAGCAGATATTATAACGTACAAAAATCGATTTAATTGTAGTTCAAGACTACAAATTGCTGTTATACACATTATCAAGGTCCATTGATCTACAAAATCTCAAATAGTAAGAATAAATCTTTTGTTCTGACCCTAGTACTATCACGACTGACTACATGCACCAGTGAACATACATAAATACATACATACATATGTATAACGAACCAGTCTGCACTACCCAGTAACAAATTTCCTCCATAAAAAATAAATTTTCATCTTGACAACATTGTATAATTAAAATATACTGTCAATCCTATAGATACAGGTTTATTTTGTACTATTATTTATTTAAAGTGCATTGGTAGGAATTATCGATGTTTGTTTCAAGTTAAATGTTGCAAAGAAATCGTGTGATATACGGATGGAGAGTTACTGAACTTATCTGAACAGAATTCTTGGGTAAGTGGTGTTTAAACGCTGATGGAATGAGAGAATAGAAAAGTAGATGTGCACAAATTGTTATTCCAGAGGGCTTAGTATGAGTTTGTTTTACGTTTAGTCCAGAGCACTGGACGCACTCTCGTTCCGATCTCGTTAAACGTAAAACAAACTCGTACTAAGGGTACAAGGTCTAGCTGTGATGAGAATGAGAAAATATGACGAATATATTTCGAAGTGCTCGAAACGATATATTTATCGACCACTGACTTTTATATTCACTCGTTCGCCTGGTATTGTCATTAGTTTAGTCAAGGCAACTGAAAAATAGCCAGTCATATGCTTGCATATCAAGCTTGCTCAAACAGTCCAATAAACTTTTAATTTTATGTCTTAGTAATAAAGTTGAAAATCAATCGACGGTAAAGAGTAGCTTGATGTGCGTAAGTGAAGACGTAGTTTTCTGAACAGATAAGTTCTGTAAAAGTAGAAAATAATTAAGAAACCTTTGTAAATATAACTTCAATAGATTACATACAGGTACAAATTGAATATTTTATCTTATTTTATATACCGAACGATTCTATCCTTACAAGTAATTCTACTAACCAACTTTGTCACATGCTGGCCGTATGAACGAGAAAATTATGCGAGAAACATTGTCTATGTGCCATACTTAGAGACATTTAATGATTACTTAAACTATTCCTTAGTAACGATTTTATATCGAAAACAATCGCTAAGGACTGGGTTAAGTAATAATTAAATGACTTGAAAGTTTTATTTAGTCTATGGTGTTTGAGTACTGTCAAAATCAAGTGACGTTTGTGTGACAGCTTTTTGACAGTTGTTGATTTTTTAGTATTTTTGGTCTTTATTCTGTTTCTCGTATTATTTTCTCTATCATCAGCCCTCTACCGTACTAAACCCATAGTCAATAGTCTACGTATATAGTAAATATTTATCGATCTCTCATAAATTAATCGACCAATAACAGAAGGCTATTTTTCACAATATCCATAAGCCCGGCCTGTGATTGGCTGACGTTATATCTATCAGCCAATCACAGAGCTGAAATATATTGACAGCGTATTTATTGAACATCAGGCTTGTATACTATGAAATAACAAACACATTTAAAGTCCGTTCAATCAATTTTGACCCCTATTTAATAGGCATAAAGATGAAAATGACAAAATTATAAAATTGATTACCATTGGTTGTTTTAATAAGTCTTATTACGAGAGCGATAGAAGTCAAAATCGTTTGGATGAACTGTAAATGTCTTAGTTACTCAAAATGGTATACATGTAGGTATATTATTTAGCTTATAATTACATGTCAAGTTATCAAAATGCACCGCTAGGGGGCGTTAATAGAGAGAATCAAAGTCTATTATCTAATGTTCATTTTAAATGTTGCGTGTTGTTCTCCTCTCCTGAAGAGGGGATAGCCATAATCTCCAAGCTTAGTAAACAAATATATTTAAAAGCAAGATATATTTATTTAACTGACAAGACCCAAATTGCTAGAAGCGCCACCTAGGATGCGCAAAAATACTTGCTGCGACAATACTTTTGTTAGTCATTAGCTAAATAATATACCTACTTATAACGTTTTAAAGATGGCATCTAAACAAGATAGATAGATAAATAAGCTAATAATTAAATATTTATTCATGTTATTTATGACTTTGAAGAACGTTCACCCCATCTATTATAATATTTTGCGTTAAATATACAGAGTCTGTAGCCAAATGACATAACGAGTTTGTCTACAAATAGATTAAGAAACTAAAGTATATGGGTTTGACATAAATTTTGCCATTTGTCAGTGTCATCCACATACATTGAGTTTTCTACTCTCTCTGTAGACAAGCGCTAAAGTGGCATTTGGCAAATAATAGAGATGTTATAATACTAGTAAAAAGAAACTTACGGATGAAACATTATTCAAAATCATAAAAGAACATTGTTTTCAAAAGGTATTATAATATTTATTTCAACTATCAGTATTTAGCCGCCATCTTGGCCAAGACATAGCCCGTACAGACTAACTAGCCGTCACAATAACATGAGATATTTCATTAAAGTCTATAGTAAAACTCTAATTATTTATCGCTAAGCGGGAAGCGAGACACAACCATCTAGCAGAGCCATTCGCACTGCGGTTTACGCTGAAAGAGAAAATAGAGTTTGATAATACATTCAATAATTATATATTTATTATAATATGGGCTTTACAATATGTTATCAATGTGAGAAGGGATTTCTCAAAATATTGCAATATACAAAATAAAATGTAATGTACAATAATTAGTAATTTCATATCAGTCGAGTCTCGTTAATTCAAACTTTTATAATTTGAACGTCTCTGTAATTCGATTTTATCACGAGGTCGATTGAAAATGTCTTTATATTTCGAAATAGATCAATATTTTTTATTAATTTAGTCATTCTACGTAATCAAATGACTTGTTAATTCGAACTTATCATCTAACTATCGATAATTCTAAGTTGAAGAGTAAAAGGGACAGAAAGTTCTCAATTTTGAGGCAAATTCAAATTTCGGACCATTTGATTTTTCGAACATTCGTAATTGGAATTATTTGAAGAGTACCTCTAACTACAAATTAAAGAGAGTGGACTGTATTAAGTAAGAGATATTTTTGCACGTAAGTATGAGTTCTGTGTATAATTTCACTATTTGAATGAGTGTAGACAGTAGCGTACAATACGTACGAGTATGAGTAGGCGCGGTCACCAGATCGCGGGCGCCACGTCGTCGGGGAAGCCTGCCTCGCGCGCCTTCCAGTACTCCCCGTTGAACACCCACGTCTCCTCGCCGCTCTCCAGGGTTTTTCTATTATTTACAACGTAATATATTGACTATTTGTACTCAAAAATATTTTTAGGGATAGATATAACGTTGTTTTACACACTTTTGTCGGAAGTTCTCACTTTCGAAAGTCGATGTCATAATACATATTATAAAAGGCTGGTTAAGATTGTATTCGTGCATAATAGGTTACATGCCGCATTATCAATAAAAAATAGGAAAATTACGTCGAATAAAATAGAGTATTTGTTGAAACAAAACATTAATAAAAATGTGCTGTTTGGTTATCGTGAGATGGACAGCGCAGCTTAGTGCTCTCTTTAAACTGTTCATCTGTCCCCAAAGCATAAAAGATTTAATGAAAATCATCCAATGACTTCTTCCACCTTGGGCGAGGCGAGAGGGAGTGTCAGACTCTTACTGACTAAACACCACCCCGTTCCTACTCCTGCTTTTCAAGCTGGAGCCTTGGTAAACCCGCTAGGTAGTCCGCTCTAAGGTGTGAAACCCTACTACCAGCAATAGGCTAGTTTCCTACTAGTCAAATTCAATACTTTTTTCGAAACGTCAAAAACGATATTTTCTATGAACTTTGTATGAAATAGTGCGTTATGACGTCATACGTTTTTGACGTCAAATAGCAGACTTATTTCTAGAAATTTAGCTAGAAAAAATCGAAAATTAAATAGTTCATCAAATGTATGAATGAGAGTGTGATTATTTTTGAATATTTTATTGTATTGAAAAGTTGTAATAATTTATTTTTGACCGAGGATAGTACCCAATTATCAGATGGTACGTACCGGAACCATGCGGCGGTATGCGCGGCGACGTCCCTGCGGCGGTCGCGCTGCGCCTGCTCCAGCTGGTGCTTCAGCTGCTCGGCCGCCTCCACGTCGCCCTCCTCCAGGGCGCGCTGGTCCGGCCTAGGGGGAAAAGCAGGTAAACATTTGGAATAATAGTACCAAAAGGGCTTAACACACTGATCATCATTATTAAGGGTTTTAAAAGATACCATGGCTTCAGAGAAAACTTACGAGTGAAGTGAAAGTACGAATGCATTAAACAAAGAAACGTTGCTCCACTAAGATTTTCTCCTGTGTCGTGGTTGCGTACAAACATACAAATGCACATGCACATGATATCCAAACCCGATACACCAATTTGTGAATCTCACAGCCATCACGCCAACCGTGCAGTCATCGTTTTTTCGCCTGTGAACAGTTATTATATTGCCGGAACGTAGGTACTAGTATTCTCTGATATTGAAGGTGTACAAGGACGACGCCGATCACTTCCCTTCCGTCTGCTTGTATTTTTTGAATCCTTGATTATTTAATGGCTTTCCCATAATGAATGTAACAATGAATTACCTGAGTCGAGTGTCAGTATGCGGCAGAGTCCCCCGCATGGCCGGCTCGAGCTCGTTGAGTTCCATCGCGAACCGCGTGAACCCGTAGTACAACTCGTGCTCCGGGGGCATCGCGCCTGTGCAATATAACAATATTTATTATATTAGGAAGTTTATAATAATGTAAGGCTTGCCTACACAATACTACAGTTAGTTATGGACAAATTACATTCAGAATCAATTAAATAGTTTGTTTAGTTTGAAGCAGTTTCTTTCACTCGTAATGTCGATTTTGCTGCAAGACTTGACAATCGCTAACTCCATTAACCACGATTTTTCTCTATATCGTCTCTTTCTGGCACCACATTCTTGTTTAGATCTAAAGTGTGATTGACCCAGACAATCTTCCCTATTCCCCAACAACCCTTAATCTCCTAACCTACAAGCTTCTGGTATTTCGGATGTTTATGTGGATTACTTACCATTACCATCTGCTTGATTACCGGCTAAGACACCTCTTAAATTCGAAGCAGTCTTATTAATTACCTAATATGTTTACAGATCTTCTTTAAAGGATCAAAATGATATTATGTAGATAAGTATAAGGTATAGTTACCGGGCCTCCAGAGACACCTGGCGGCGGGCGGGTCCCCGGCGTACAGGGCCTCAGACCAGCGCCCCGCCAGCCGCAGTCGGGCTCCGCCCCCCTGCACCATGCCGCGCACCTCGTGTCTACTGCTAGACCACGAACTCGCCTATACAACAAACATGTCAACATTCATTAGATAAAACACATTACCAACGTAATTCAAGGTTATATTGTTAGTGATTATGAGCCCCAGTCGTGGCTTGAAACTAGTTGAAAACGACATTCATATAACATGGAACGCAAGCGTTGTTTCAACCCTGTTTCATTCGAGTTTCTTTCCAGTCGTACCAACCAATTTCGAGTCGAAGCATGGTTCTCCTATAGGAAAATTATAGTAAAGGAACTCCAAAAAGTTTCAAGTTCCTAGTTATTTTACCAGACATTTTAACTGCAATTCGTGAAACAACGCTTGCGTTGTGTGAGTGAGGTTACCAGAGGCTTAATTATCCCCTTCCCAATCCCAGATTCCCCAACAACCCTTAAATTCCATGTTTCGGGTGTCCATGAGCGGCGGCGATTGCTTACCATTAAAAGATCCTTTTGCTCGTTTGCCGGCTTATTCCATATAATTTTGAACTGAGTTACACCATACCTTAATAAAGTTGAGTTTGCAGGTGATGTCGGTCCCGTGGCACGCGATGTGCATGTCCCCGTACTGGTCCACCCAGCGCTGCCCGCCGAACAGGTTGTGCACGCATGTCGTCACCTATACGTGGACAAACAATATAAATGTTTTATCATGACTCCTCCGGTGTCTGTTCGTTTGCCACCTATTTCATAACGAAACGAATGAACGAAAAAGAAACGAGAGCGGGAGAATCCATGGGAGACAGGTGTGATATTATGTATGTATGAAAGCAGAGACACGCCAATTGCTACGAATCTTACATACTTCTCATCTACATCAACAGTCAAAAGTCTCGTCTATTATATACTTTTAATTTGGCCCTTCTTTAATATATCACCAATCTGGTCAATATACCAACCTCAAAATCGCATTAAAATTAAATAAAAAAGGAAATAAACACGAAAATAATACAATAACAAACAAAACTATATTACTATATAATTTGTATGCCCTATGTGGCGGATCACGGCATGAGCACTTTCTACCTAAGACCTTTATGTAACCTGTGAATCACGAATAAAAAAATTGAATTTGAATTAGAAAAAACTTACTTTATTCCAACTATAATGGTCTCCGGTAGTAAGCAGCTTGACATGGACTCGGCCGGTGGGCTGGAACTCCATGGACTTGCCCCAGAACTTGGTCTTGATCCTCGCCTCCTGCCAGAAGCACCACCGCGAGGATTCTGCGTGACACGCTGATATTGGGGGGTGGTGGGATACCTGGGGAATATAATTTATGTTAAATGATCATACAATCTAATATATAAAATTCTCGTGTCACAGTTTTCGTTGCCATACTCCTTCGAAACGGCTTGACCGATTTTGATGCATTTTTTTGTGCTTATCCGGTATCTATGAGAATCAACCAACATCTATTTTTCATCCCCCTAAATGTTAGGGGTAGTACAACCCTAATTTTTTTAATTTTCCGCGGACGAAGTCGCTGGCAGAAGCTAGTAATCTATGTTTCTAGAAGTGGATTGGAATAATAAAAAACATATTTTTATTGGTGTAAGTAAGAAATGTTCGCGTTTTAATAGGACCGTGATAAGATTACTAATCAAAATGTCTAATTACGTTTCACTTAGTCAAACTGACGGATATTTGACTTATTTTGTATTTTAAATAAGTCAAAATACGTGTCGGTTAAGCTAAGACATTATGAAAGACTTACTGAAAATACATCTACAGCGGAATTAAAACTAAAAATGTATATGATTGTTAGTAAAAAACCCCTTAATTGCACACATACCTGTTCAGCAATAAACCGGAACCCTTTATCGTCGCGCACGCACTCGTAAGTCTCGGCCAGTAAAGGATTGAACGGTTTGGAGGCGGCGCGGTGCGCGGACGATGCGTACGCGCTCACCGCGAACGCGGCGATCAGCGCCATGCGCTCTATCGGACTCTTGCATTCTGCTGCTGAATCTAGCAGCTCGGAGTATTCTAGTTCTTCGCATAGTCGCTGGAAACAAGTTTGTGAGGTTAACATCATGTGTTTATTTTCAGTTTTGTTCACTTAGTAATAAAGTCGAAATTAGATTGACCAAATCTGTCATAAAAAATTAATTTGATTAATGATTTTTACAATTAGGTTGACGTCAATAATTAGGTAATAAAATTCAATTGAATAACAGTACTTTAGGTACTTAATTCATTACAAGTTAATTAGAGAAAACCTCTATTAGTTTCAAGTCAAACCGGGGCTCATATTAAAGAACCACATGCGTTGAATGACATCAATATTTTTTAATTAAAAAAATATTTAACCAAAATGGCTTACCTGCAGCATATTAAGCGGCTCATTAATAGTAACAGGCATGGAGATCTGACTCAAATCCTTGCCGATGTTCTTGTAGAGCAGGTTCCAGAGACTGGGCCCGCCGGGCGTGGGGCGCGGGGACGGCAGGCGCGTGCGCCGCGACCAGCCCGCCGCCGGCCCGGGCTCCGCGCGCAAAGTCACCTGCTCCGCGGACACTACTGGGGGCACCCACCACTACTCATCATACTGCTTTGGAGGGGTTTAAGGTCCAATTTCACCAATAAGAATGGACACTTGAAACACCAGAGGCGTTACAAGTGCGTTGCCGGCCATTTGGGGGTTAGGAATTTAAGGGTTGTTGGGGAATCGGGGATTGGGAACATTGGGGATGATTGGGCCTCCGGTAACGCAACGGAATACTACGCAAGCATTGTTTCACGTCGGTTTTCGGTGAGGCCTTTGGTATCACTCCGGTCGAGCCGGCCCATTCGTGCCGAAGCATGACTCTCCCACACTATGTTCTGTTATGGTTACTGTTACTGAATTTGTTTCGTTTATTTTTTTCTTGGCAAATTGAAAGTCAAAGTATTTTTTGGTAAAATTGGACCTTAGTAGAACCAATGCAGATATAGGAAAGGTATGTGAGAATATTTCAAAAGAGGAGTATTCAAGAGAAATACAGTAAGACAAAGAGATTGAGAAGGGGGAAAGTACAGAAAAAAAGTGGGAGATAATAGTTACACAACTAAATAGTTTCACTAGGATTAACGCTGAAGGCCGTACTTCTCTGAACCTGAATCAGGGTCTGATCGGTGTCTAAAAGTAACGCTATATTAAAAATATATTTTAATTAAAGAGTAGATAGATGTTTGTAGTGAGTAAATGAACGCTAGAGCAGTATTTAGGAGACAAAAACATGCAATAGTCTACTGATTACGAACACAGATTTATCAAGAAACGAGTAGGCAGAAGGTGTGTTATATTCAATATAGCACCCACTTTTGCAGCAGTTATCTCATTAATACTACGTAGGTAATGTGCCTATTGCCATTAATTAGACAACAACTATGCTACTAATGAGGGACTAGTGCAAGTTTAAGACGTTCGGTGCTCCTATTGGCCAACTGCAATTACCCGACCAATCAGAGGGCTAAGTGCGGTGACGTTTCTATCACATATAACATAAAAAACTTGCACAAGGCCCTCTGTCCGAACATGCTATAGCATGGACATCCCATACATATTAACATTTTCTTTTTCTATAGATAAATAAAGAAGCTACTTCTAAAAGCTGATTACTTACACAGCGGTCCTTGCAAGCGTGATACAGAGAGTTACGTGACGTCCTACATGAGCGATCTAAAAGCGAACGCGAAACGGTGCGGTGACACGCGAATTCAACGCGATACGGCGGCTATGTCCTACGTGCATGTGAATCGTTTCGTTTTGTTTCTGTTTCTGACATTATAAACAAAAACGTGACGGCACCGCGTCCAGTTCGCGCGACAATATCAAGCCAATTGGGTAGTATCCTCGGTCAAAAATAAATTATTACAACTTTTCAATACAATAAAATATTCAAAAATAATCACACTGTCATTCATAAATTTGATGAACTATTTAATTTTCGATTTTTTTAGCTAAATTTCTTAATTTTTTCTTGCAAATTTCTAGAAATAAGTCTGCTATTTGACGTCATATTAGAGTATTTCATACAAAGTTCATAGAAAATTATGTTTTTGACGTTTCGAAAAAAGTATTGAATTTGACTTGTAGGAAACTAGCCTATTGATTGCGTTCGAGCCGCGCCGCACCGCATCCCACGTGCGGTTGGTGACGTAGGCCACGTCAATACAGTACTCTCAATGGATCTTGGCAGGTCTGAACTACGTGCAGAAGGCTGCGCAATAAGTGTAAAGGGTCAATTGTATTTAGAAATGGTCAATCTCTAGCCTAGATCGCCGCCCCCCGCACCTCGCCTCATGCCACCATTTGGTTCTAAAAAAGACTTATTGCGCAGCCTTCTGCACGTAGTTCAGACCTGCCAAGATCCGTTGAGAGTATGTACTGTACATTCTGTTACTTTGTTGCTTTCGCGTCGTGCCGTACCGCATCGCGTTCGCGTGTAGTTTGCTCGCGCAGGACGCCGCGTTAGTGATTACGACACACAATGTAAACTCACTCGCACCGTCAGAGTTGTCGGAGCTGGCCGAGCCTTCCTCGCTGCTCAAGGAACCCGCTTCTGATGAGGAGTCGCCTTCCAGCTCTATCACTCCTGACTGGAAATAAAAAGTTATTGTGTTAACATCATAACGATGGTATTGAATACCTGAAGGAGAAGGCAGTGGTGTAGTTACACTACATATTAACACATTTTCCACTATATATTTCTGCTATGGTTAACAAGTAACAAATCTATTTTGACTGCACAGTTGTTGCGGTGGCTGAGCAACCAGATACCGCGCAACGTGTAGCAGGCTCGATTCCCGCACAGAGATTTCGAGTTTGGGTGTCGTGTGCGTGAACTTGTATGATTGCAAACGCACTCACGACACAGGAGAAAATCCTAGTGTGGGGCAACGTTTAAAAAATAACAAGATTACATGAATGTTACTAAGAGTATACGAAAACTTATAATTCTTTTACCGATTCAGGAAACTTACTAGAGACACGGCTATACTTAAGATGATTTAAGCAACGTGGGAAGTGTTTTTCTTTTTTTTTTTTGTCAGTAATTAACTAGAAACGGTTACACTTAAGACAATTAAAGCAACTTAGAACAAGTTATTCTTTTCTTTTTATCATTAAGTACCTCATCAGCGGCAATGATCTCGGCGGGTTTGTGGTCGGAGTCGTGCTCCTCGGCGTCGAAGAACTCGGACGCCGACACACACGACGAGCTGTAGCTCAGCGACTGCTGGAACTGACGGTTGTTCACCTGCCCAGGGGATTTATTATTATTATTATTTATAAATAATGAGTCTGTTGTGAGAATTTTGTGTTGTGAGATTGTCGATGGATTAGGGAGCCAGTGGATGCAGGTGGCGGCTTGTCGTTCTACGTGGAGGACTAAGGGGGAGGCCTTTATTCAGCAGTGGACGTCTCTCGGCTGATGATGAGGATGAGATTGTCCATAAATGAAATATGTGGTTTTCTAGTAACAAACTTTAGTAAGTCACAAACGGTGAAGGAAAACATCGTGAGGAAACATGGGCTTATAATTTCTAATTTTAAGTTTGAAATCGCCAACCCGCATTGAGCAAGTGTAGTGATTAATGCTCAAACCTCCATGCGAGAGGTCTTTGGTCAGCAGTGGCCATTAATAGGTCATTGATGTAACGTAATAAAATAAAATTAGTTCAAAAAATGCTTATGCCATTTTGGTTTAAAAATAAAACCGTTGAAGTTTTAAAATTAAAGGTTATGTTTATTTTTTTCTTCCTTCAACCTTCTCCTTGTGAGAAGAGGCCTTTGATTAGTGGCCACTTATAGGCTGATGATGATGGTGATGCGCAATCAGTATGACTATTGCATTGATGTGATGTGATATAAAGTACGTGTTGTATATAACTAAATTAGCTGGTTCCGCGCGGTTTCAACCGCTCTGCTCTGCTTCTATTGGTCGTAGCATGATGCTTTATAGCCTTCCTCGATAAATGCGCTATCCAACACAAAAGAATTATTCAATTCGGACCAGTACTTCGGGAGTTTAGCGTGTTCAAACAAACAAACTCTTTAGCTTTATAATATTAGTATAGATAGATAGTATAGATAAAAAATATGTAGGTTTTACTTACAGCATCAGAGTTAGGTCCGACAGACGATATCTCGGCGAGGTCGGACGCGTCGTGTATCCTCGACAACCGGGAGCGGAGTTCTGTTCGAAACACTTCACTCGTCATTATTTACGTTTGCCAGTTTTTGACTACACGACACGCAAACATGTGCGGTATGTGCTAGGTTGTGTTTGTGACCATGCTTTGGGTGTGAACTAAATTAATAATTCGCACCCCTAGATGAAGACTCCTGTAACTCAAAAAGTGCCTGTTTTGAGTTAATGGCATTTTCAAATGCTCGTATCGAGTACCTACACGAACATATAACTCACGTAACAATATCGTCCACCATTTTGAAAAAATGGCGCTTAATAGTTAGATTTTTGATATCTTTTCTTAATGTCGAAATATCAGGTTTTCTTTATTTCTGAAAAAACAGGTTTTTTGAGTTACCGGAGTCTTCATCTAAGGGTGCGAATTATTAGAAAATTGTGAATATAATCATGTTAATCTATTTATTTTAGGTGTGATTGAGAATATGTAGTGTTTTTATAATAACTATCGTGAAACGAATATTAGTGGAAAAAAGCTCTACAAGTTTTGAGTCTATTCAGAGTAGGCTGCGCGATGTCGCCGCGTATCGGCACGCTGCTCATGATGAAGAGTCCCTCTGCGACTCGAAACTAGTAGAGCTTTTCTCGAGACGTGAGTAAAGTGATTTTTTAATTATTTTGTAGTGTTTTTAAGTGCATCAAAGTGTATTTGAGGAAGTGACAAACGTGGGTAAACTGTGAACATTATTCACAAGAATTCTGATTAAACAGTTTTAGTTCAAAATCATGACAAATTATGAGTTTGTTTGATGCAAATTGAGCCATATACTCGTATTATCGTGTATTTAGCTCTTTACACATCCTAATCAATGTTGATTACAACTATGCAGAGCTGGGCACGATTAATCGTTAATCCGTTAACATAAGATTAAAATTGCATCTTTTTATAAAATACATGACAAAATGTTTTTATAAAAAGATTTTACCTAACCTGACCTACCTAACCAAATCCAAATTAATGGAAAAAAATTGTTTGCCCACATGCCATTTTACCCGTCTTTTTTTGTTTGTAACCTATTAACTTCCGAAACCAAATATTTTAATATAAAGATGCAATTTTAATCTTGTGTTAACACAACGATTATCGGCGCCCAGCTCTGCAACTATGTATGTCATAAACTATCCTACAGCAAGCAGTACAATATCTACAACACATATATAGCAATCTCACCGGAATTCTGTTGTAGTGCTGTAGTGAGGTTCGTCCGTAACGCTGCCATTACGGCGCCCGGCGTAGAAGCTGTCTCCGCCGCGTCCATTGCCGCTCGGAGACGACCACGCTCACATACCTGGCGGGTTAATGGTGGTTGAAGATTTAAACTTAAAAGTTGAAGTTGTAATTAGACGTACTTTTTTTTTAAGGGGGATAATCGTCCAATGACTTTTCCCGCTCTGGGCGAGGCGAGAGGGAGTGTGACTCATACTGACTAAAAACCCCAGAGCCCCGGTTAACCCGCTAGGTAGTCCGCAGCTCCGGAGACGTAGTCTTCTACTAGGGAGGTGATAATACAACGAATATCCTAAAAAAATAGCCCTGAAGCCTCTGATCCGAAAGTGGCTAGTTTCCGAGATAATCAACATTTTTGGTTTTGGTCAAAAAATCGCTAGCAAATGACGCTCGAAGAACACCATGCTCGCATACCGGAAGGGTTAATGTTAGTTGAAAAAGTAATCAAAATCGGAAATAATTACTAGCCAGAATACCTCCATAGCTGAACGAAGGCCTTTTTAATAAGAGTTTTGCAATAATCCCACAACCGGTGGACATTTAGAGGATTGCATTAATATACCAAAGTGAAGGATGCTCATGCCCGTCACTCCTCGGCTCGTCAAAGTTTTAAGGCATATCTCTGACGCAATTGGTAACTATTTGTTATTTTCCGTCCGATTTTAGAAACTGGTCCATAGTCGACAGACTTTCTCTTACGTTATTACCTGGCAAAACCAGTAGCTAACAAAAAACAATAATCCCAACTCACCAATGTAGCCACAACAGTCTTCAGATTAGCGACTAGATCCTTAGCTAGCACGGTGAAATCTTCCCTGAGCTGATGGTCAGGAGTCAGACTGGTGAGGGAGGCAGGTCCTGGAGCCGTCGCCAGGGTCTCAGCACCAGGCAGCGACTGGGGACGAGCTGCTGCACACGCTGTAAGTTCAATTAAAAAATAATATGAGTGATGGAATGTGTATGTGAACTTATATGTTTGTAAACGCAGGTCACAGGAGGAAATCCTAGTGTAGGGTAAAGTTTTTTTTTTTTCAATGATGTTGTGGAATTGGTATGATATGCATCCGTTACTGTTTGCATACTGTGATATATTATATTATAGTTTGGTATAATTTTCTGGTCTAATGTCAAATGCTACTCAATTTTAAGACGCTTAAAACTAGTTCTGTCCCTATCAGTTCTTTATAAAATGATAGAGATAGTACGATATTTAATTAGAACTTAGAATTGAGCAGCATTTCAGTATTCGGGCGTAATAATTGTAAAAATGTTCATCATCATATCAGCCACAAGACGTCCAATGCTGAACATAGGCCTTACCACATAATAACTTCGAGACCAGTCGGTATATTTTTTAATACCAACTTATTCTACATGTATCTATGTCCAGCAGTAGATGACTCATTAACATGAATTAAAATCATACCAAAATATAGTATCATAAAACCATTATGTGAAAAGAAGTAACCCTGATTGATATTTAAAGTATATTTTTTTTTTAGTTAAGATTATGTTTATTTTGAAACGTGAATAGCTGTGTGGTGACGCTAAGAATAAATTTTCAAAAACCTGTGAAGATTACTTGTGGTATGCACTATATCAGTGGTTGCGCATGTTTGCGCTAAAATATCCGGCGTTGCGCAAAGTTAGCGCAAACTGGTACATTTTAGAAAACTGTCGTGTATTGCATTAAAGTATTTTACTAGTGAATTTTCGTTGCATAAAATGAAAAATAAGTTTCAATATGATAGTAAGATGGATTCAATTGTAAAGCACGTGCTTGCAATGTGGTAACTTTTCATATGAGTAGTCATAGTAGGTGCAGACGTCAGTGTCTTTATTAGACTTAGAACTTTATTACACAGATATAAAGTTGAAAATCCATAAAACAGATGTGCCCAGCGTCTGTACATGATTAAAAAGTACCTTTTCTTGTCATAATATTAATATATGGAAAGCAAGACATGCGTAAACAGGGTTTTGAAATGGAGGTGCTTCCTGATTGCGATGTTGTATACCTATAGCTATGTAGATATATTATTGTATACAGTTTTTTATATACTACCTACTATAGAATATAGATACCAGATATTATTTATACTAGACCTGTAAAAGTATATACATACTTAAAAAATAGGTAATTTAATTAAGGGATTCATAAAATAGAATTTATTCCGAACGACAATGTACAAGTCAGATTTGTAAAACATATTTTTATTCTAAAAGAATTAATAAGTATATTAAATAACTATTACTCTATTTACCACCGATATATGGTATGAGTAACAACAGAATATAATGAAACGGGAAGGTCTATTTTTTATGGTATAAGTCGGTAAACGAGCAGACGGATAATAGTAAGGTATCGCTATAGACACCTGAAACACCAGAGGCCTATCAAATACCTTGCCGGCCTATTGGGGTTAGGAATTTAAGGGTTGTTGGGGAATCGGGGATAGGGAAGGGGGGTAATTAAGCCTCTGGTAACCTCACTCACACAAGGCAAGCGTTGTTACGCGTCGTTTTCTGTGAGGCCGTGATATCACTCCGGTCGAACCGGCCAAGCAGTGCCGAAGCATGGCTCTCCCACATTATTCGGCGATTAACCCAGCACTACGTATTTATTATGACAACGAGATACCAACACTACTTCGAACCCTAACTACAGATAAAAAATAAGGAAAAAAAACTCACATTTCCGATACATTTCCTCTCTCAAAACTTGAACAACATACTTGAACACAGTTCTAGCGTAGAACACTAATACACCATCACTGTCCTTACCCATATTTCAAAATATACAATTCAATTAACAAAAACTTCAAATAAACGTAACAATTTGAACAATTTTAAGCACAAATCCACTATATTTTTAATTTTTCTAAGTATTATTATTGAAAATTCACAATATAAGAGTAAAACCTCATTGTTTTATTCACGGAAACTACTGGCATATATAGACTTGAGTCATTATGCCCGTCTGAAGTGATGTTCAAGCAAAAATATACTCTACAGTTTTGAGATAAAGGTTTATTTTGCTTTGTGTCGATAATTGTACTGAGGTGTTGTAGGTACATTAGATAATACAAGATTCTGTTTATCTTTGATAAAGGATTCTGTGAGATAATGTTAAGGTTATTGGTGACTTGTTTTAATATTCGACCTTATTGACTGAAGAATAAAGTTGAGATTTAATAGGTTATTTTAAAAGAGATAAAAATTGATTTGCGATTTGTTTTGATCCGATTTCTTCTCGATTAATCTTTAAGTACGTAACCTACATTTTGTACCAGGTGGAAAAGAAAACATGAAAAGATTCAGAATATTTACGAAATTGCAGATTTTTTTTCACGAATTGGAAAGACCAACGTATAAATCGAAAACTTAATTCATACTAAAAGTAATAGTATCCACGCCATTAAAAAATATCAATACAGAAAATTGCACCGACAATTTTCCTAAAAAACACTTATAAAGTAACTAGGAAACCCGACAAACTCCTGAATGATTTTCCCTGCTTTCCTACTTTTCTCTTGAGATTTTCCTGAATTTTCTTCGCTATAAACCTCACGTAGCCCACGGAAGTCGGTTCGTGCGTTCTGGAGTTACAGTGTCAGGAAGAAAAACCCGACTTACTTTTATATTATAGATATTTCTGTAAACCCATCAACACAGTAATAGGTACATTTCCTTCTTAAAACAATATAAATACATATTCCAATAGCTTTGCCGGCTAAACCATGCACTATAATAAGAAAATAGCGTAGTGAGCGTCCATATATACAAATGCAATGCGTTCGACAAGGACCAGGGGATAAAAGGTAAAATAAAAAGTCTTACGAACTAAAGTGGATGCCAGAAATGTTGATAGAAAAGCTGTAACGGAAAAAAGAAGAGAATTTATTAGGTATTTCGTTTTTGTAAGAGAGCCGTGCGTTTTATCGAATGATTGGTTTAAAGATATGTATGTATTGTAGAGTGGTTTGCCTGAATTGAGGATCTACATTGTAAAGTTCTGTAAAAACTATAGATAAGAAACCAAACGAGAGCGCGTTCGGCGCTTTGATTCGTTGTTTCATGCGCACCGGCCAATCAGTACCGTTAGTACGAGTATCTTACACACTCGTTTTATTTTCGTTCAACGTACAATAGTACTTATCACGTAAACACTTGTTATTTATTGTAGAAGAAATTGATCCATTAAAAGAATTTTCATCTTGAAATCAGCTGCAGACCGTTGGTCTCCCTCACTGACTTAAGTGACTAAAAGCCACTGGAAATAGGTCAATAAGTTATTATTTCTAGCGGCTTTCTGCAATTTTTACTCCAAAGCAGGTCTATAAGTTGGACGTTTTTGTCCACGGAGTAAGAGTCATTAGGTTTGGAACTCTTAATATACCATAATAAAATATTTTTTAGCTATAACCTCACCCTTAAAACATACACTATCTTTACCAATCATTCTGCCAATACCGAGTGCATTTTTGGCACAAAAATACATCCAGTACAAGAACGCCTCTTTGGTGATAATAGAATTATAGTAGCTGTTATCACGATATGAAATGAAAGTATTAAATGATTATTTTAGTTAAATCAATTAATATAAGCATCTACGCAATTTGTATGTTGGTTTGTTTCTGAACCTACAAAGAAGTGAAGTTATGTGAAAAGAAATATGGCTTCAAATGGATAAGACTTACTCTTAGTTACTCGACTAATTTCGAGCTAGGCTAGGGGCCCATAATCATTAGCATGTCGGTTATGAAACTAGTTGACTAAAGTTATCGAACTGTTATATGAGTACGTTCTAGAACCTAATTAATTTAATGTCTCACGTGTCACACTGTAGTTTCAATATTTAAATAGTTTCAAATGATTTGATTAGTACATATAAAGTGATGGAATAGAATAATTTTAGAAGAAATCTTTCTTGGAAGAATTACATGTAGGACTGGTATTTCTTCGTTGCATTCAAATTTGAAATTTTCTCATTTTATTTAGTTTTCATTTCCACTGCGTTCATCAGATCGGTAGAATCATGAATATGATTGGACATAAAGTATATAATTGATGAATTAATATTCAAAGAAATCAATCTTAACTCTTTACTTAACAATTATTTCAATTTACAAGGCTTCTTGATTAAAAATAATAATATTTCATGAACGGAGATGACATGCTTAGCACCAACTCTACAAGAGTTTGACATGCCTAGCCAAATGTCAATGTCAATGTCACGTGCAAGTGATCGGCGCCATTTTGAATTCTTTTTTTTTCAGAGCCATGCCAAGGCGGCGCATCATAATGCCAAAACTTACCGATTTCATAAAATCCTTGTAAAGACATAAGTTTTAAAATAATTATTTGATTGATTGCTATAAAAAAAAATTAAAACGAAATATTTATTCGAACATTTTACTTGACAGTATAAATTAATAATAAACAAAACATGATTTTGTAGTTAATATATGTAAATTGTTAGTAAATGTTAATTCTCTCGGCGTTCGGTTTGGGAGGAGCAAGGAGGGGTTTGTAGGGAGGCCTAGAAACAAAATATCTAATCACATGTACAGTTAAATTGTTTGAGGGTATGTACAGTAAGTACCTACTTCTATTTAGGTATATATCTAATCTATAGAATAATTAGCTATCTGCTTTTGAGGTAGGTAAGACAAGATCGGTTCGATTGGATTGGATTGATTACTTCAATTTCTACATTTTGTCAACTCGCCTTCATCATTAGCTCGTTCCTCTCCCCTACTGTCTGTCCATAGACCTCTCTAATCACGGAGAAAAACACATTTCATGACTTAAGTCATAGTATATAAGGTACAAATTCCTATAATTTACTGTACACACCCTCAAATAATAGCATAAATAAGCGGCTAACACACTTACTAACATTTAGAGTAACATTAAGATTTTGTAAGTAAATATTTAAACAGAATGCTTAGAATATAATCACGCTTACCTATGGGCAGGGAGGCGGCAGAGTTGGGCACTGACGACGCACCGCCGCCGGGAGAGGGGGGCGCTGTTAGCGCTGACAAAGCCTGAGGAAGATGTACATCACGGTCAGATTAAATTGACGCTTGGCGTTAACAATACATATACCGTTATATTTTGTTATATATTCTTTTACTGCTAACCGTACTGACATGTGCTGTGGACTAACGGACAAATCTGTCAAGTTATAGTAACAAAAAGAAAACAGCTCATACCCTACAGATAAGGTACCAAATTTCATCAAAATCCATTCAGTAGTTTCAGAATAATTGACGGACAAACATCACACTAATATTGTAAATAGGGAAGTTTGTCTTTCATATTTACAATATTAGTACAATATTAGGAAAGTTTGTCTTTCCTATTTATAATATTAGTGTGATACGAAAGTTTTTGAGTTTGCCTCAATCACTCAAAACTGTTCGGTATGAAATTAAGGACAGGGGTAGATTATAGTCTGGAATAACACATACGTTTTAACCCACGGAAAATCTGCTGGGAGAAGCTATTACAATACAAAACAAACAATAATTTGTAACGTACCATATGTGAACTGGACGGGTCTATGTGAGAAGCTTGTAGTTCGACGGAGGCACACTTGCTGTTCGATTTCTTCTTCCTCAGGCCGAACTTGCGGCGGTCCTTCTTTACGTTGGGGGAGGCGCCTTCCAGAGATACCTGAGTAATATAAACATTAACATTTATTAAGGAGGTATAGGCAGCACATTAAGTATCAACAGTAGGTTAGACCTTCTTACACAAAGAAGAAGGATCACAATCCATACAAAATCACCCCACATCCTATAACAAAGTAATTATCTCAAAAAAAAAAAGATAGAAATGTACATTTATATTTTTTGACATGTATCACGTTGTCATAGGACGTGGGGTTTTACGATCCATCTCCTTTTAAACTTTTTTCTTTAAAGGTGTACATCATACACTTAGATATTTTTGACAGATACTGCATCATAATAAATACAGTAATTACTAAAATGTATAAATCGCCATTTACATTATAGAACTTTCATATGAGTTGAGTTGACTTAGAAGGAACAAAATCGTTCCCCAAAGCTCAATCGGTAATCCGCAGAAGACCTAGAAACTCACCAAATGACTACCCTGTCCAGTCTACAATAGCAATAACATAAGTATTATAATACTAACATCATTAAACAAGTACAAGAACGCAAGGGCAACACATGTATAGGACATCTACGTTGCACTATCACCGCTTTTTACAACAACACGGACCTGCAAATTGGATTCAAATATTAATGTGATAGAAAAGGAACAATTATCTTATCATCAGCCCGTGGTAGTTCACTGGTGGACTATGAGCCTCCTCTATATAAAAGTTTGATGTTATTTTCACGATACTCACGATAGGCGTGTGGTTTGCACATCGTAGTTTAAAAGGTTTTAGATGATTTATATTATATTCAGCTATGATCGTCCCACTGCGGGGTAAAGGCCTTTCTATTTTCTTTCCTGTCTTTTCTGTTTAAAGCTTTTTAGGTGACTTAGTACGGGTTTATTTCATGTTTAACGAGATCAAACCGATCGGTGCTCAGTACCCTTAGTATGAGTTTGCTTTATGTTGAACGCGCTCATTTCGTATGAGAGCGCATTCGGTGCACTTGAAACTAAACCCTTTGATTGATTGGGTCATTCGAGCTGCCCAATCAGAGTGCCGAACTCGATTCTCGTTATACGTCGTACGTAAAATAAACTAATACTAAGCCCTCGGGTAAAAGGACTGGTGTATGTATTGAGTTAAATATAACATAATTAAAAGTTAGGTAATGTGATGACTACTCAATGATAGCTACCATGAAAATGAGGGAAAAAGAAAAATATATATTTCACCGACACGCAACGTTCTGTCAACTTGGAACCCAATGAGAAACAAAAGTGCATCGCCCACATAGTTTCTTTGAGGGTACGAATCCAATTATTTCCAGATAATAACTTCAATTGGTTAAAAATAACATGTTTAAGTCGTCTTATAGAGAATTATGCTGACCTTATGAACACCCTGAAAAGAAAAATAATATAATTCTACTGAAGTATTTGAACTGAATGAGTTAGCTCGACTGGTTTTGAGCTACATTGTTTTTAAGGGGGAAACTCGCGAAATGACTATCCCGCTTTGGGCGAAGAGAGTGGGAGTATCAGACTCTTACTGACTAAAAAACACCCCGTTTCTACTCCTGCTTTTCGAGCCGGAGCCCCGGTAACCCGCTAGGCATTCCATAGCTCAGGGTCGGCTCACGTTCACCAGCTGCGTTGAGGCCAGCCACGGTATCCGTATATTTGAATTAACAAAGGAAAGGAGGTGAAAGAGGGTGGTACTCGCAAATAGATAATAAATTATAGACCTATGCATATTTCTAACAGATCTGTAATACTTATAATAAGTTATCTGGCGTGAGATCCATATGAGAACAGTGCTATTCGTTGACCATAAGGTGATTCTTTTGGTAGTTTGAAGTTATCTGGCGTGAGATACATGAACGGTGCTAATAGTTCACCATCACCTACTGGTATTTTGTCCACAATTCGAATATAAAGTTTGAAAAGTAACGTGATCCTTACATCAGTATCATGATGGAGCTGCTGCTGCAACTCCAGCGCGTCCAGCAGCCGCTGCAGCTGCTGCACGGACAGCTGCGCCTGGCCCAGCTCGCGGGACGCGTTCTCCAGAGGACCACCAGACTCTGAGGATTGATAGAGATGGAAAATATATAATGTGGCAGTTATAGGAGCCCTGCAAATAGGGGCGATGAGGGGCATATAAACATTACAAAAATAATTAGTCCGTCAGTTAAATAGGTAGTGTAAATATTAGACTCGTATTTTTTTATTTATATAAGATACCTGGATAAAACGAAAGTTTATGAGTGGGAGCAAATACGTCATTTGCAAGTGATGTCACGCAGTATTTCAAATAATTATATCGTCGAAAGTATTTATTTAAAGAAAATATTGTCTAATATTTTTCATTAATCTACAAGACGGACATTATAATAATAAAAATTTGTCATCTATCCTATTAACAACCCGCATTTGCGGAAGATGTTCCATTTTTAGGACGTTAAAGTTAGGACAAATACTTTTGCATTATTTAATTATACTACACTGAAAAAGGAATTAACAATCTGTTTGTGTCACAATTTTAAGCTGCAAGGTGGGGTCCATGTTTGAGCAAGTCTGTCATTGAAAGTAGCTATATAAGCATAGGTATAATATAAATTTCAGTTAGATGCATAATAAAACAAATATAAATTAGTACATAAACAGCCGACTACAACTATTTCTACCAACACCCTGATATTACCATGCTGTTAACTACACGTGCAATACTAGCCACCATTTGTTTATAGAAAGAAAAAAAAGTCTAATTATTCGGCCGGAGGGGGGAAATCATGCAATGCCTTCTCCCGCTTTGGGCGAGGCGAGAGGAGTGTCAGACTCTTACTGACTAAAAACCACCCCGTTCCTACTCCTGCTTTTCGAGCCGGAGCCCCGGTAACCTGCTAGGTAGTACGCAGTACCAGATTCGATTAGTATAGCATGCGATTTAATTATTCAAGATCTTTTTAATGGAATTACTTAAGCGATACATATATAGCTATAATTGAGCCATTCGATTTTGTAATGTTCAATCTATATACATACCTACGTACATTTTGAATTGTATCTTGACTTAGTAACTTAACCATAAAGCATATTATAACAAGTAAATATCATAAAATAACACAACCTGTATTTACAGCATATACCTAAAGCTAACATAAGCACCTTGACTTAGCTAATTATTCATTCACGACTCAAGTTATGGAGTTATCAAGTTAATAATTTTCATGTTTCAAAGTCTACTTCGTAAAGTAAACAGAACTTCAGTTAAGTGTGGGATCTATGTATTCTATGTCTAAGCTAACAACTCGTACTGCCGTACTCAGAGACGGTTAATTCGTCATGCGTCGAAACGTGGATCCACGCGAGAAACAATTTATTTTCTATTGTGTCTTATATACCTGCGTGTATATATAGTGTCTACACTATTCCTTAGTACTGATTTTGTTGTACGAAAACAATTGCTAAGGACTGAGTTAAGTAACCATTAAATAGTAAACATAAAATTATCTATTTGTATTTTATAGCTTTATTATTTATGCTTTATAGATATACGTTTTTCAGACTAACCGCCATACTCAGAGTCATTTTATGATTACTTACATAATAACCCAGTCCTTTGCGATTGTTTTCGATACATAATCGTTATCTTTGTCGTCTCTGAGTGTGGCAGTTAAGTATTTAGTAAGTTGCGAAGGACAGACTGCTACAATTTTATACGGTTGGAGAATTACAAGATGGAAATATTGTTTAGTAAGTTAAATTTCGTAAATATTCATAAAGTAGGCACCCTTTATTTGTGAATATTTCACCATTTCATCAAACAAAGATGGTATCGTGTTGATTTATATTATATAACTTTAATAGGAGATCAAACAGAACTAACTGAATAATTACGGACATATTTTATAATTTCTACAATAAATAAAAAGCTGGATCTAACTTAAAATACCTATTACTTATCATGTTAAATAAAGCCAAATTAAAAAGCATTGTTAGTAATCTTTCACCAGAATACAAAGACCTTATTCTTCAACCATTATAAAGTCATTGAAGGACCATTTCAAAATGGGTGTGTTTTTTGAAAAATTAATGGTAACATACCTATGATCCAGCCGGAGAGGCGTCCTCCTGGGGTGCCTGACACGAACCCCGCTTGGGGGCCCCTGATGGGCCCGCCGGTGGGGCTCAACAGCCCTACGGACCAAACATGTCAATGTGGAGGACAGGGGTGCAAGCAGTTTGGAAACATATCGTGCAGAACAAGCAGTAATATGAAATAACTAACTACATAGTCTTTAAAATAAATATTTAATGTGTAAAAATTATTGAATCAACTTTAATAACATGAATTTTAATTTATTTATTGATTTTATTAGAAATTACTTCTAAAGACCTTCTGTTTTCAGGTAACTACAGAAAAATAAATAAAGGATGAGTGGAGTATGGAGAAAATAATATAATTATGGATGACAGGAGTAAAGGAGAATGGTAGAAAGAGAAGAAAGTATAAATATTGCGTTTATATATTGGTTTCAGACATAATTACAGCAGATATAGAGACATTTTTGATAACAGAGTTTCTTGCTTGCTTCTTGTTTGTTTGTTTATTTGAACGCGCTTATCCCCAAAACTACTGGTTCGATTTGAATAATTATTTTTGTGTTAGATAGGCCATTTATCAAGGATGTTTATATAGGCTATAAAACATCACGCTATGATCAATAAATGCCGAGCAGAGCGGGAGAAACCGCACCGGAATCGATAGTTGAAATATACACCGTGGAATTTTATTTGTTGTTTTCCTGCGACAGATTGACTTATCTCTATCTCAATAAGAATCATTTTAACGATAACAAAATATTTTATGATTTTTGTTTGGTGACTAATTTGTGATAATGTTTATGTAGCGGGTTTTCCCGTAATCTAAGATTTTAATCATATAAGTTATAAAATTTAATGTGTTTTAATAACATATTGGTTTGAATTTAAATAGTTTTAGTCTATATTGTTGTAAACATTTCCTTATATTATGAAATTATGATATACCTACCTACCTACTTGCAAGTTAAACCAAATTTCTTTTAATAAGAAAAATATATTTTTATTTTGTTATTGGTTTAAACTACACGAACCACAAAATTTTACTTTAAACTAATGCCGATAAAGCTGAAAATAGCTTGATACTAAGAAATGGTAATGAATCAACGATCTATTGGCATCTAAGGTCTTACAAGATCTAATTAATTATTCTAAACAATACTAGAAGGAAAACTTATCATGCAAATACTTGCAACAACAATTACCCTACGATAAAACACAACAATTATACTCATAAACTATTATAACTAATAAATCTACGATCTAAAGGAATTACAGCTCTAACACCATTACAATAAGTACCACAATTCTATCTTACTTTTGAAAGAAAAGAGTTTAAAGAAAAACCAACTCTAACTTTATTAAAGTACGTATCACAATTCAGTCTACTTTTCAAAGACACTATTTTCTAGTTATGAACACATCAAGTTACCCCAACCTATCAAAGCATTTTCAACCTTATTACATAGAATAAATAAAGTTGAAAATCTATAACAGATATAGGATAGCTTGATATGCTGGTATCTATTCTAAATATTGTAATTTTGAACTAACCAGAGCAGTATGAAGGATCGCTAGAACATCGATATAAGGTCTTCAGTTCATCACTCGCGTTCACTTCGATGTTCGAGTCAGTCGCGGAACTCGCTCTCGTAACGTTATATTTCTTACTATGAAACAACTGATACACTTTAAAATCCTTTTCCAACCACTTCTCTCTAACAAAACGCATTAACCGCCTATCAGTCTGCGATTGAGTAGAAACCTTAAACGAAGGCGATAAGAGCGCTATTTCTTTGATCAAATCCTGTCGTAATTTTGACGAATTCTTTTTCTTCTTCATAATGTATTCTCTTGAGGTTGCTTTTGTACTGGAGGGGATTTTCGCTTCTGGATCTAGTACACGTTTGATCAGAGTAGTCATAGAACATTCTTTAGTAATCTTATGGATCCAATTTGGGGCAGCAGTTGCATGTTCATTCGTTTTCTTATCTACTTCAGTTAATTTAATTTTATGTATCGAGTGGACTTTTACCACGTTACCAGTGATGGAAGCGTCGCCTAAGGACGGTGGTGGCACACGATCGTAGCAAATCATTAGTTCATCACACTGACTCTTTGTCTGGACTTCGGAATTCATCACAAGCTTTAAATCTATCGCACTTATGTTCGCATCTTTAAGGTTTAAATTGGTACAGCTAAACGTGTTTTTTGCTTTCTTTGTTATAGGAACTTCTTCGCTTACTGGAAAGCAGGTGACGACATCCCATTGCGTGGAAATTTCTTTCCTACAAGCCCCACTGTCCGAATCCTCATTGTAAATCTTGCCTAAAAGACTCAACCCGTATATATTGCCACAATTCTTCAAAATCTTCTCATGTTTCTTTCTCAACTTCATAAATAAATTGTTTATATCCTTGTGCAAGCTCGGTATGTTTTTAGATAGCAGTGATAAGTTTTCTAAAAGCAACAATATGAATTTCTCATCGATAACCCTAGGGGCTGGCTGCTCGAAGATTGATAATTCTGGTTGCTTCGTCGGAGAGTGAGATGGAGATCTTTTCGACACACCGTTATAATCTTTAAGCCTAACTTTCTTTTTGGGCTGAAATTTTGTCGGTTCCTTATTAAAAGACATGATGTAGCACGATGTGTTTTCGTTCTCAAATGAGGGTTTTGGATCCAAGCCTCTGAGGAAGGAGGTATTACTGCTTTTAAAAGACAGGTCTATTGAATGTTCGCTCTCATGGACAATTTTGTAAGCCTTAGATGTCGCATCACTGCTACTCGAGTAGGGTTTCAAATCGAACTCTTTATTCAAATCGATTAATGTGTCTGGACTTTTACTCCTCTTCTTAAATATCTCGTTGGAGTTAGTATTTTGGATGTACTTCAGCCAATTTTCTTTCATTTCTTTTTGTACTTCTGTCTTCACGCGCTCCGAGTCTGCGAATTGAAGACTAAGGTGTGCGTGCTTATTCTCGACCGCTGTCGGGGGTTTCTCCTTAAGTTTAATAGAAATTGACATGATCCCTTGTACCTTAGGGTCACTGTACATCGATATATGTTCCAGATCGTATTTAGAAAGATCGATCACGACTGAATTATCGTCATAGTTCTCGTAGATGAGATTTTTGCCAGGATACTCTTTGACGGGTCTTCCCAACTCATCCTTACATTCTGGATGTTTTAAGTCACATTTGACGTTGTCTTGTTTCTCGTTGGTCCACGTCTTATCCTCCATCTTCTTTACTTTAGAGAATATTGTTGTTATTCTTTCTAATAACTCTTTGAGGTACAGTTGTCCCGGATCTATGGTTTTTAAGACTTCAGTTGACTTTGGTTTCGATACTTCTTCTTTTAACGTTGTGATGCTTTTTGAGGCCGTTTTCGTGACAGCCTCCGTCTGCACTTGACAGGAAATTTCTTTAGAATCTTTAGAAGCGACTGTATGTTCACTGGACCGTGAACTAGTTTCCGATAGACTCTTGTAATCTTCTTTGAGTAAAACGTCTAAGTACGCACTAAAGAACTCCCTAGCTACATCAGGGGATATTGAAGTATCGCTTATAAGATGGTTTAAAGTTTGCTGTATCTTTTCCGTAGAAGAATTATTAGAGTTCTCGTTAGGGGATTCGGTTGAAGTAACCTCTTCCATCTTCGGAGACATTTTGCCAATGTTATTGATCAAGGTTTTAGTTGTTTTAATATCTCTCTGTTGGTTACTTCTAGTCGTTTCACACATGTACACCGTGTTCTTGAGTAACCGTTCTAGCTCTTGTATTCTTCTTTCTTTCTCGAAACTCTCCGTGTCTCGCCTTGGGCTGGGACTTTTAGGAGGTAGATCTGGAGCTTTGGTCACAGGTTTAGTGGTATTCGGTTTCTTTTTATACTGAAACAGCATTTCACTGAGTCCATGAAACTGTGTTTGTTTTGAAACCTGACCGATGTAAACACTTGAGAGGTTTTCGTCTTTCGTGAAGTATTTGTTTGACTGTCTGTCTATGGAGCGGCTGTGCCTCATGGCGGTTTTGATTGGTTCCACCGTAGTATTCTTTAACCAATACTCTAGTAGACTTCTGAAGAGTGCCTTCACTGGATGTACTTCTTGGAACTTGACGTCATACAAGTCTTTGATCACTTGTTGTATGTAGACCTTCACGTCAGTCACAGTGGTGTTCTTGGCGTTTTCAAATATGGACACCATGAGCCGTTCCGTGATGTTGTCATAGTCTGACGTCGTCATGGCGTCTTGTAGCGCCTTGTTCTCTATGATAGTCACTTGGACTTCATTGCTCTCCGTTTGCACAGTCTCACAGGCCACCTCGCGGTCTGTACTCTTCTCAGAACTATCTATCTTCTCACTATCAGCTTCATCAGTTTGTTCAGGTTTCATTTTGTATTTGCCAAGCAACATGCATTTACTTAGAGGTCTCCTTAAAGTAGGCTCATTAAAATAGTTCCTATACTTTACCAAGTTCGTAGATTTCTTACTCCTCTTCATTGGCGAATTGATAATAGAGGCGCGCGATTTGTTGCGTGTGAAGAAGTAGTATGCTGCGGTAGGTTCGACCTTACTCTCACTGAATAAGGGTTGTTTTGATTCGGAGTACCGAAACGGTGACGTTTGCCTGTGAGTTTTAGCTTCGTCTTCAAAGACAGTTTCTATAGTTTTAATAGAATTGATATCTAGATCTGTGCTGTGTATTTGTTTCTCTGCTTCAGTGCTACCTACGGAGATATTTGGCGATTTTTTTCTTTGTAACTGATCTTTTCTGAATCTGGCGACACAGTTCATGGAACATAGACTTCTGTGGTTATTGAATAGTTTTTCGTTGAAGTGTGTTTCGCAGATTTGAGCGGTTGGTGTATTATATTCTTTTTCTTCGTCTATTGGGGGTGAGAATGACATGGGACTGTAGTAATTATAGCTACTGTGGAGTAACTCGTCTGTGGACAATTCTTTCTTCCTGGGGAACGGGGAGTCGTCGCTCGAGCCCGAGGAAGTGTCCAGGCTTTCGTGGGAGGTACCTTTGGGAGGGGAGGGGATTGTGAGATAGGGGATTAAAGGATAGGGGTGTTGATATGAAGATTATGTAGGTCCTAAGCTAGCCATAACTGGAGAAATTTGTCATTCATGGGATATTAATTCTATGATCTTTTATCATGAGATTTTAAGATTCTATATGTTTTTCTATTATCTCTTTCCTAAAAAATGGTTTAGGATCAAAATAAAAGATTTTATTTCACATTTTATTTACTAAAAGCAAAACAAATTCACACGCTGATCTAAAATTCAAACACCTCTACGCAAAACCTCACAGAAATCAAACTACCTACCTATAAAACTAGATTTTCCAATAATTTCTATCTATCTTGTGCATGCGTTATAGCAAATAATAATAATAATAATAAGACGTTATTATTATTAATAATAATAGGTACTTACGAGAAGAATTGTCTGTGGGTGGTAGATCTTCTAACGGGGCGTGGATCTTCGGTACCGACTCCCGCGCACCGAATGTTAGCAAATGTTGTCGGTATAACCTGTGTGGTGAAAACATCTAGTTGAATATCTACTGTATCCGCGACACACCAGTAACAGCGCAATAGTCGTCGCCTAGTCGTGTGTCGCAGAATGCTGCCTCAAGCATGGCTTGAAACTAGTCGAGTTCCTCGTCAAACTGTTATGCGGGTAAGCCGATAACATAATGATTAATTTAGGTATTTTCTTATTACATAAAGAACACATTTTTTTTTAATAATCGTTGGATTTTAGGATTTTCTCTTATGCCGTGGGTGCGTTTACAAACATACAAGTTCACATACACATGACACCCAGACCCGAAACAACAATTTGTAGATCACACAAAGCGTTGCTCGCGCGTGCAATCAAAACAACTATTACTTTATACACTTTCATATATCTGCCAAACACTAGAGCACAAACCTATGAGCCTTCAGCACATTAAGCCAGGTCCGGAAGACATCAGGAGTCTTCGCTCTGAGGTGGTATATGAACTCATCGGCGTCAATGTCGATGCGCCTCCGCCTCGCCTTGGCCGATATGACGGAGAGGCCGACGTCCACTGATCCGTGCAGTCGACCGCGAGCCACGTCCGTCGGCGACCGAGCGTATACTAGGATACCACCGTCTACCACGAAGAATCGCTGGAATAGGATGAAGTATAGTGTAATAATGTTGATAGGATACGTCCTTTAGTTAGACCAGGTAGAAATATATTAGACGCTTATTTTGTCGTATAAGATAACAATAATAGGCTACTTTCCTACTAGTCAAAGTTCAATACTATTTTCGAAACGTCAAAATATCAGACACTTTTCTATGAACGTTGTATGAAAGTACTGCGTAATATGGCGTCACCAATTTTACGTCAGACTTATTTCTAGCCAGGACGGCGAAGCGAAGATGTGACCGAGGATAGAGCACACAGACTTAGAAAGTACCTATTTACTTTGACCTTGAAAAGACATGTATTTTGTCGTATAAGGTAAAAAATATTTAGACAGAACTTATTTAAATTTAGGAATAGTAGGTCGATACGTCACCGCTCCTTATAAAATGTAGTAAGCCGTGACGTCACGACGATGTTTCAAATGAATATTTCGTCGAATATATTTAATTCTGAAAGAGAAGGCACGTCAATATACATTGTGACTAGGGTTGCCAACCGTACTATGTTTTATAGTATTGAACTTCACTAATATTGAAATTGAATTTCATGAGAAAGAAAAATTGCATTCTTTTTTATTATTCTCTAATAAAGTAGTATATTTTCTGAAGCATACTATATTTTTTACACACGAAAAAAAAACGTAGGCAATTCTAACTGTGACATAAAAAGTATAACAAGTGCTGAAAAAGGGCGTAACATCATCTAAGTATTTAATAATGTGTTATCTAGGTATACCTTGTGCCATCCTTTGAGAGGCCATTTTCTCTTCTTGTGTAGGTAACCGTTGAAGACGTCTGGCCTCTTCTCGAACCTCTGGCCGTCTTTCAAACCCTCCAACACCTCCCACTCGCTGCCTCGACGACGACTGTTAAATAATAAAGTTTCTAAATGAAAATGGCAACCAATCTCGCGATAAGTTTTAAAAAATACCTCTTGTACTAAATAATAGCTTATTTTGTCGCCCTAAAAGACAAATGGTAAACACATAGTGATCAATTCCATTAATAATAATACTTCTTGATGCGAGTGAAGCCGCAGGCAAAAGCTAGTAGTAATAAACTGCCATTCAACTTTATAAGTTGCAAATAAAATATGTAATACAATACGCAATTTCTATGAGAACCACTTTTCGATCAACCGTAATGCGTCAGACTAAATATGAAACTTTTAATTAAAATCAGAAGTTAACGAATTTAAACTTAAAAGAAATGTAATAAAAAACATTTTCTATCAAAGATGTCACGGTCCATTTACACGGAAGCTTAAGGTAAGCGTCCACAGGCCCGTATCGTACGCATCGGACGAATCGCACGCAACGGATTTTAGTTTGTCTTGTATAGAAACTCATACAACAGCGTCCACTGATCCGCATTGTACGAACCGCATCATTGGCAATACCTGCGATGCGTACCGATGACGGAATGCCGATGCTAAAAATCCAAGTGAAAGTGGGATCGGCAATAAGATTGTTAATATTCGCGTCGGCAATCCGAACACTGCCGATACACGGTGAACACAGTCTTAAAAAATTAATCCGTTTGATGCGATCCGTCCGATGCGTGTGATGCGGGCCTGTGGACGCTTACCTTAAAAGGCCAAGGAGAAATGAGGTTAATATTTGGACCCGAAAATAGAAGTTACACGGTTAACCCATATCAAAGTCTGAATTAAAACGTAACGTTAATTTAGAGATCACTCAAGTTCCCAGTAAACTGTGACCTTTCGAGGTCGTTGCTTAGACTAGAGTTATTTTCGAGTGAATCCACGAAATGTTGTGTCATTGTGTCATAATTAATTACTACTTTATGATATTAATTTCGGTAAGTAACTGGCGAAATGTTGATTAAGTACGAGGCTCATCATAAAGATGGAATATTTGGAATCATTTTATTTGTATACATGAGCTCAAGTGCTACGCTGATTCACAAAATTATTTCCTTTATGGAATGTTTAAACATCTGTAAGTTTTTAAACTGATATGGTCACTTACATTAGTATTAGAACTTGAAACGGGATATTTACGTTTATGAGTTGTTTATCGGAAACTCATAAACACAAATAAACATGGTAAATATCCCGTTTCAAGTTCTAATACTAGTATCTGTGAGTAATATTTTACATAGCCTCTACACATTAACAGGCTATAAATGGCCACTGCTGACCAAAGGCCTCCTCTTACACGGAGAAGGTTTGAGCATTAATCACCACGCTTGCTCAGTGCGGGTTGGCGATTCCAAACTTTTAATTAGAAATTATAAGCTTAGGTTTCCTCACGATGTTCTGATCAATGAAGACAGAAGTGGAATCAACTTAGCACTTGTCTAGCCACAATTTACACAAATGGCTATACGAGAAGATCCAATTTTGGGGATACCACAATACCATCACCAGTATTTGGTATGCAGGACGTCTAATGCCTCCGTTTTGGCTAAGTGCCAGCTTGACTCACATTAGGGGGAGCTAAGATGACGCATGCTAGGCTGGCTATCGATCATACAGGTATCTAGGCGGGATATGGGCGAAAACGACGAACTTTTATTTTACGAGCGACATTTTTATAGGCGATTTTTACTTGGAATTTAAGAAATGTATACAAAAACTGTATTAGTTTTCTTCAGCTTACTAACACTCAGAGCCATTTAATGATTGCTTAAACTATTTCTTAGAAACGATGTTGTATCGAAAATTATTACTAAGGACTGGGTAGTAAGTAACCATTAAATGACTCCGAGTACGGTGGTTAAATGGAATTTGATCCACGTTGTTATTTGAACTAAATCCAACTCTTAATCGACTAGTAAGGGTGTAGAACTACTATTGTTAAGTATAAACATATCCGTGACGACACACGGCGAGTCTTTGCGACCCTAGGCCCTAAGCATAGGCTCAGGCTCTACTAGACACCAGGTAAGTCTCCAAACGCTAGGTACGTATAGTCTCATTCTTCGCTTATCTTTACTAAACTTTACCATTTATTCTGACCAGCTCCAAATCTAAAACAGACAGTTTCAACTTACCCCCTATTCTTGCCAGCTCTCGTGGGCTGCGGCGGCGGCCGAGGGGCGCGGTCCCCGCTGTCGGCGGACAGTGAGGCGGTCTCCCCTGAACAGTCCGAGTCTGAGGGCGCGCGCCGCAGCGCAGCCGCGCGACCCGCAGCGCCGCGACGGCGCTCACCTGTTACCAGAAACGATTATGTCAAGATACTGATTACCACCAAGTCATCACACCAGAGTATCAATGATTGTCAGTGATGTGCACTGGCACCAAGTAACATAGGGTTAAGATAAGAATACAATGAAGATCAACTACAGTCATCACACACAAGGACACATCACAGTCAAGGGTTAACTCCTAATTTACTTGGGTCCAGTGCTCATTTTCCATGATTCCATCCGTATGTCATCCTTTTGTATTTCGTCCCTTTTGATCTCGGTTTGTTAAATGTCAAGTTACTATAACCTAAAAATAAGGCTTTATAATAATGTCCCTAACAGCCCTCTGCCGAAATATGGGTTTCCGGCTTTATGTCAGGTATCAGGTTCTGTCTGTGTCTGTCTGTCTATCTAATAGGTTCAGGCTAAACAGTTTTTGTCAAATGTGTAGTCCCTTAGTCATTTCTAAAGATTCCCAGAGCAGAGGTTAATAACAATCGTACTTAACATATAAATCGCAGGCAAACTCGCGTGAGAAGTAATAAATAAATGTAATCAAGACCGTGCAAGTTCATTACACAGATGTTTCATTGAATTACTTACAAAGTGACAAAGACATTCTGTTGATTAAGTGCGCGCCTTGTTTGATCAGTTTGTTAACGCAATGTCTTTCATTATGCGAAAGGGTAAGCAGAGCAGATGTATAAAATTGCGGATCTAGTTTTAGCTGGTTACTATTATGACAGATATAGAAATGTGGGGGAGCCATGCTTCGGCACGAATGGGCCGGCTCGATCGGAGTGATACCACGGCCTCACGGAAAACCGACGTGAAACAACGCTTGCATCGTGTGAATGAGGTTGCCGGAGGCCCAATTACCTCCTTCCCAACTTTCCCAGTCGAAAATATCATTATAGGTAGGTACTTTGCCCGCTCCACGAATTGAACGCTGAGACCCCTGCTGGGCAGTAATTCTTGCGACCACTTAACGGAAAACCAGTCAGTTACGATGACAAAGATAATAAATTATTGTTCAAGTGTTTACTCCGTTTGATCAGCCTGTGTAAAGTAAACACAAGCCGCGTCAATGTGTGCGTGTGTTCAATAATCTGTGTGTGTGAGCGCTGGTGTTTGTAATAAAACTAAATATGTAATGATTAACGATAAATATTTTGATTTGGAGATTGTTAAGTACCAGATTTGTTGATATTTGAATATCGTAAAATTATTTTAATACAATAAACAGCAGTTTTCGACCTGCTAATAATCTGCTCAGCGAGTGATCTTTATTGCGAAAAGAACACGGGTATCTTCGGGTTCAAGTTTCTATCTTAGAGACATAAGGTCCGGAGCTGCGGACTGCCTAGCGGGTTACCGGGGCTCCGGTTCGAAAAGCAGAAGTAGGAACGGGGTGGTTTTTAGTTAGTAAGAGTCTTACACTCCCTCTCGCCTCGCCTAAGTCCGGAGAATTCATTGGATGATGATTATCCCCCTTAAAGACCTAAATGTTTATTTTTTTAAGATCAGGTGTGGAATAAGCTAAGTTAATTCAGTGACTTTCCGTCAGAAATTGCAACTTTAAAATTCCCCCCTTTCAAATAAATAAGGAAACTCAAGAAACAGTTTTCCTTCTCTCGAGACCTTATAACTTGGCAGTGTCACTAGAATTAAACTACCAAAATAATTCCATATGAATAATAGAAACATTCAAAACCAATAAACTGGAAAACTTGGCAAGACACAATACGTAGAGGTTATTTGCAAAAACTTTAATGTTTTGAATGAACATAAGTGGTGCACTGCGACGCCTCGTGGTGCAAGCCAGGGTATATTTATCACCAATCATAGTCTTCTTGTGGGTGTTATGTCATAAGAGCCTGTCGTAAGGTAGTAAGCTCTTGGTCAACACCAAGGGATTCGCAGATAGTCTGGTCTCTGATAAACATGACGGTTTTAAAATGGGAAATGGGATCTACGAGCAGTATGGAAAGGAAGCTTATAGTCCAGTAGTGGACCATCACAGCTTGTTCATGATTGATGGTTTTAATCTGCACAGTTGTGAAATAAAATCTGTTTGTAATGTATCAACACGCGTGATAAGCGTGAGTATTAAGGCAAAATCTTCAATATATGTACCTAGAGAAGGATCATAGTCCAGTAGAATGAATCTATGTTTGATTATTTGCACATTTTGAGAGCAAGAAACGGAGCTACAAGCGTTTCAATCGTATATTTTCTAATAGAAAGGCAAATTAATTACCAAAAATAATTACAATGAAAATGACGCAAGTGGTTCCGTTTCCTTACTCCCAAGTGTAGATGGTGCACTGCGACGCTCAATGGTGCAAGCTAATACGATTGTGATCAGAGTGCCGGTGCCTTTACTTGGGACATCACGCGAGCTATAATATAATAACTTTCCCAATTGATGTGACCTGGATAGAACAGGTATATAGGAAAAGCTTTTATAGTGAATAGGTTTCCTTAATCAATTTAAAACTACCTTTGCTCATTTTACTTTATTGTTCACCATCTTGAAGTTTATATTCGTCAAAAATATTTAGCATGTCGACTGGTTCGGTAATCATGTGTGGTCGCAAGAGCAACAGTCCAACAAGGAGTCCTTTTTGGAGAGTTAAGTTGAGGATGCCCGAAGTCTAAGCAGTAGATCGAAGTATGACTTGGAACCAAACCAGAAACCTCACACTTACCTCCACACTAAGCAGTTTTACATCCTATCATCGGACTTAGACATTTTAAAACTAAGAACTTCTCTCAGCTTGCCTGGTCACCTCACTCTACCCATACCACCGTAGTGGTTTAAGTGACGTAAAAATCTCACACTTCTAAACACAATCACACACCACACTAGAGACTAGGGATAGCCTTCTATCCCCAAAAAGCTAGGGGTCTTTTGAAGGTTTCCCCCCAGTTATAAAAAGAAGGTTCCATCTTTCATAAAAGGTGATGGATACTCACGTTTGTTCTCGAGGCGCGTCGGCTCTGTGACGACATTCTTCACTCCTCCTTGATTCATGTCAGTGCCGCTACACGCGCCCACCAGTAACCATCTTAATTCGGCTGTAACAGAGAGAAAATACATTTATTTAACACATTGAACGCCGTAGTGGTCACCTGTGATCGAACATTAGCGGAGGATTTGCCTTCCTGACTTAAGGTTTCATAGACCCATATTAAATACTATAAACTGCCATCCATAATTTAGATTAACTATGCTAGCTTTGATCCTTGGGCGAGGCTAGATAGAGTGTTAGTAACTGACTAAAAGGCACCCCGTTCCTACTCCTGCTTTGAGCCGGAGATTCGCACTTCTTAACATCATACCATTTTCATTTTAGATCATCATATTATTTATTGTCGAGGCGTAAGACGTTCAAATTAAATCTTACTAGTGTATAAACATGCAAAATGTCAACATAATTCTAGAATCAATATTAGTAAGAGCTATTTAAACCTAATCTTCCAAAAATACAACAAGGTCTTCGACGACATGTCTTTAAAAAAACATAGGAACGCTAAAATTATCTGGCTTACGATGGCGACGCGATGACGCCACAGCAGGGCTTAGATCATCAATAATATATCAATGATCGTAAAATTATGTATCATTACACGTAATCGTGATCATTATCATGCTGTATCTGTTTTGGTTTGGGTAACAAAGACATTTTTGTTTACTGTTCATACTAAGATGTCTATGCCTGATAGATGACTGCCATTTTTGCTCTGCCGTCTGGCTTTGCAATTTTCTTCGGAAAGACGAACATGTATCATTTATATCGAATTAACTCAGCATGTTATCGTCATCATTGTCATCAACCTGTAAATATCTCATTACTGGGTCTGTTCCCAGAGAAGGCCTATGCCTTATTCCACACGAAGAAGTAATGAGAATTAATCGATGTGCTTCTCCAAGGTAGCTTTAGTTGGCGAGTAATAAATTAATTTAAAGTGTGGGAGAACCATGCGTCGGCACGAATGGGCCAGCGCGACCGGAGTGACCAACGTGAAACCACGCTTGCGTTGTGTGAGTGAGGTTACTGGAGGCCCAATAACCCTTCTCAATTTTCCCAAGCCCCGATTCCCCAACAACCCTTAAAATCTCAACCCACAAAAGGCCGACAACGCGTGTTTCCGGTGTCCACGGGCGGCGGCGATAGTTTACCATCAGGGGATCCGTCAGCTCATCTACCGGTTTATATCATTAAAAATCTTATAATTTTAAATTCAAAAATTAACCCCAAGCTAACATCAGAATAAAAATTCAACGAAAAAGTTTCACTGCAAAAAATTCTTTGTACTCAAATTACAATAGTAATAAAATTCACATTTGAAACATTTTGTAGTAAACTCCTAATGAGTCCTAGATTTTGCAATGCGGCACTGCAGCTAGTAAAGTAGGCCGTCCGTGGTAGGTACTAACACGACGATAACAATATCTTTTATTGCGATAGCAAATTATTATTAACAACATAAACATAAGTCACGTGTAATCATGTGATACCTAGGGCTAAGTCCGTAATTAATAACCTTAATGAGGAGACAAAATCATCCAATATCTTCTCCCATCTTGGATAATGCGAGAAGTGTCTGGGACTGACTGTCTAAAACCGCCCCGTTCAAATCTTGCTTTGAGCTGGAGTCATTTTTTGCGCTTTACCCGCAATTCCAGCCAAGCATCGGCCCTGGTGAGCCCCGTCTGTGGTCCGAGTACCTAATTAATGACCTGCCATCCGATTTCGGTTAGACCAATTTTTACATACAAATCCTCATGACCATCAATAAAGAAGGAAAGAAAAGAAAAACCGTTTATTACGCCACGACACATAAGCGACCGAGAAGACAAGTACACAATAAAATTAAATGAGAGGTGCATCGCAGAGCAAAAGGCTGGTGCTCAGCTTAATGCCGAGGCCCGGGCACGAAGGCTCAAGTCCGTGACGCTGATTTTCATAATCTCCAAGCAAGCTGGTTGGAGATTGCATTATATGTAAATGGAGAGGACACTGCTGCCCAATCTCTGATAAATGTGTAATCGATGATTTCACCTGAGTAAGCTAATTTGTGACTTCAGAAATAAAAGACTTGTGTATATTTTTGAAGGTTTAAATTCAAAGGTTATTCTTGCAAGTGGTAAGGTTGGCTGGCTTTGGTAAGCATCAATAAAATAAGGCATAAGACCTTTTATTTATCCGTGTAGTGATGGCAGAGAATATCTTCATTTGTCACTATTCCTATTGACTACACATTTGGCAGAAACTTAACACCAGTGTTCTCTGATAATCCTGAACCTTTTATACTGCGATCTGATATCACCTGCTGCACCAGTATATGGCAATAGGTTCACTCCTATTACATGGAACTTATAACACAAAATAATGGTGAAAAGGGAGTGTACATTGTAATATTGTATAGCGGCATTATGTGCTGTAATGTGCAATTCGACCTACCCCTTCGGGGATAAATGACGTTGTTGAAATCACCTGCCAAGTATAGAAAATCAGGTGTAAGGTCATTCTTATGTAAAGGAAGTTCATAATCCAACTAAGGCAGTCCTCTACCTCTGTCATGGGCTGTGTGACTGACACTTATCTCAAGACAGTCGTAGAATAAAATAATAAAATCTGCCTGTCTATGAAGTGAAACTGTATAATCTACTTTATCACAAATCTCCGTTCCACAAACTGTTTAGTTAGCTCCGAAGCTAAAATCGATTGTAGGTACACTGTCTCGTTCCATTAATCACTTTAGCCTTCATTTTATGGGGTGGCTTACGAGCGGTTATTACAAAAATAATCTTTAATCTCTAAGTAATATATTTCATAGTCCTTTGTCCGCACATTCTCTTTGCATTACTTTGGGAGCGATTTTCATTGACGGCGTATAATCTTGGGAGATTTTTGAACCTAAATCAATCAAGTTGATACAATGGAGTTCCGATAACTTCAAATTCTTGTTCTTTCTTCCACCATCTATAGACTTATAATTGGCAATATCAAACTCTCCTTTTTACGAAAACTTGCTTTGTAAAAGCTTTCAATGTCAGGAACGCGCATGCGACATGTTTCAGACAGATAACGGTACAGTAACTGCGTTACACCACGAAGGCCGTTTATATGTATTTATAGAAAATGAAACTCTAACTCAATTTGATTAAGTTTGATATTACAAAGAGGATGATTTTCCTCTTCCCTATAAAATTCACAGAAACTGATCTTTTGAATTAAAACATAGACGCATGGAGGTACGACTAAAGAAGGGTTTCAAATTAAAAATATGAAGTAAAGTAAGCAAGGTCACGGGCAGGACTAGGACCTTCAAACTCTTTGCCTAAATTGTAGGTAACTTAGAGCAATTTCAGACAACGAACTCCTTTGGTACCTACAGCTACATAAGTAGGTAGCTACTAATTAAGTATGATAACGCTTACATACCTATTCGTGTGATGCTAAATGGATTCTTTATTTTCATTGTTAATTAAAGAAGCCACTGCACATCACTATTGTCACTAATGTATTATTATTTTAACACCAACAAAAACAATATAATAATACACATTTACATGATTGACTTATTATTATTATTGGTAAAGTTTAAAATTAATATTTAATAAAAAATAAATACACTTTTATCACAGCACTGTTCCAAATATTTACACATTAAATTATTTTATTTGTATAAAAATAATAAAATAAATATTTTGCTTTTTATTGCAAAATAATAAAACACATCACCGCTAGTGTTGTACGCGCACAATACTGCGGTTTTATCGGCAAAATTATTTTCTTTATCAAAATTATCGATAAGACCAAGGATATCAATAAAAATATAAAGATTATCTAATGTTTTCACCGATCCGTCCCGCCATACACGTGGATTACTCATCTTTTATTTATCTCTAGGAAACACGACAAACGTAATAATGGGTATTTAAACACAGGTTTTATTTTTTTTAAAGGCGACTCCGTAGGCTGTCTAATTGACATCAGTATGTCAACATTTTAGACTCTCTAGAGACGAAAGTTATTAAAAATACAGAGGACAAAATTTCCAACTCTCGAGGGAACTTCGAAATTGAGCACTCGGTACATTTTACTGGATGCCGGCCGTAATTGATCAGGAACATACACAAATCAGTCTATGAATTAAGTAACTTAATCAACAAGACTGTTAATTATTTTTTTATGGAATAGGAGGCAAACAAGCAAATTGATCAGCTTGGTAACCTGTCAGTGCTGCCCATAGCCCAATATCAGAAGACTCACAATCACAAATGCGTTGTCCACCTTTTAATAATAACAAAAATATATCCATGAACTACACTTAGGTATTTAATAATCATATATGTTTCCGTCTAAAAATAAATTCCGCTCGTTAATGTCGAGTAGGCATATTTCCATAGGTACTTTCGGTATAATGACTCATGTACAAAAGTAAATATTCACATTCAAACGTAGGTACCTATTTATCTTTCCTAAAACATTACACTCACGGCTATATTTTATATGAATAACATTTACTAAGCCAATATGTAAAGAGATAATTGAAAAGGAGGCACTAGGGTATAAAAGAGCCGGAGCTGCGGACTACCTAGCGGGTTTACTGGGACTTCGGCTCGAAGAGCAGGAGTAGGAATGGGGTGGTTTTTAGTCAGTAAGAGTCTGACACTCTCTCTTGTCTCACCCTAGGCGGAAGATAATCAATGAATGACATTTTACCCTCAAGAAAATCTATATCACAACCTAGTCGAGCATGAAGCAAACACTGCCATGCATGACTTGGCCGTTGCCAGTCATATAACATTAACAATAATAATAAAGGGATCACAGTTAGGAACCTTCGACTTGCCACGACTATCTAGTTCCATTACTTTTTAGAGATAAATGACCAGCTTCATCTAGACATAGCTAATTTGTACAGAATGTTTTTGGTGGGATACTGCTTTCTCGAACTGATAGTGTATTTAGATAACCAGATCAGACAGTGAATACTATATCTGTCTACTTTTATAAATAACCAAAACAAAGCTTTACATTCGAAAGCAAAAATTAACATACGTCTTATTAAAGGGCGAAAAAAGGGCAAGTAAGCTCCTTATCCGGTATTACTCCAATAAAAAAAATCCCTGGGGCTTTTCTGTGCACCTTTTGTTTATATGAGACGGCTAGCGAGTTATCTTATTTAGTCCAGTCGGGAGAATTTGTACGAGATGACCTCGGGATAAGATCTCCTATCTCGGTGACGACTTGGTCCGTAATCCACAAACGTGAGCTGCAGTGGATTTGTGGATTTGCCTTGTAAACTACACCTGTCTGGTTGGGACATTGGCCTTTGTCTTTGAAATTCCTTAGGTGTATCATGTATGGGAAAAATTCTGGGACATGATGGTATTTTTCTACTACACTGAAGTTGTCTCAAAAGTTATTTTCTCTTCTAATAATATGTTCTGATTTGTTTCATTGCTGGATCCAAGACAGTTATTCATTTCACTGGGACGCGTCAGATTTCAGTGTTCTGGCGTTTTTATGGTTGTATCTACTGTAGATCCTGGCTTACAAGAGTGGCAGCGGTCTGCGAGGTTGTGGCAGGCTTGTCCCATTAAAATGTCTCAAAAGTTTTAGATTTTCTTAACAAATCTAAATCAAATATCCTCTTATCTTTTTAAACGACACTTTTAACTGTTTCATGGTTTATTTTTCAAGTATGTTATCCGTCAATAGCCAAATCGTGTCGTAGTTCAAATGTATACTTGAACACATCTGCTTTTCTTCGAGGAATAGGATGGAATGCTTGACATAAATATACAATTAGCTCACACTCCGAAACATCTGGCAGAATTGGAGATCTGAGACAAATGTTTCATTTATTCCGTTTATCGATTATGAAACTATCCGAGTGTCGATGAGATCCGAATGTTCGGAGTTCGGAATTGTGCCGGAGGGGAGCATATCGGAAGCGGATGGACTGAACTGAATTGTCGCTTCGTTTGGCAGGAAGTTGATATTTTCATATACTTATATCTATAGGCTTGCTCTGGTTCCAACTCGTTTGCTTCGATCCTTGTTGGTTTAGGGAGATTTTAGATGACCTACTAAGTTACAATACTTTACTACATTAGGTACGATTGTATGTCCCTTATAAATAAGTGGTAAACTTTTATGATAAAACAAAATAAAATATAATAAATTCTAATCTAGGACTCCGGAAACTAGAGGTCTAATAAAAATAAACATCATCATCAGCTATAACAGACAATGTAAATGTATAATTCGCTACCTAAGCAAATGTCCAAAAAGACAAAATAAGCATTTCCCTAATGGACAGCTGAATTCATAATTGCGCCATTTTTAGCGAGTTCGTCGAGAATTCTGCAAACTCGTACATTTTTAAATAGACGTGATGGCATACATTTTTTCATTTTTAATAGGTTAGAACAATTAAGTCATCACAAGCAAAAACATAGGCATGAAAAGGCAATAACCTTACATGTTACTCCAAACTCGTTTTCGAAAAAACTTGACCTAACTAACAGACTAAAAGATTACTATAAAGTTCAATATACACTTTGATTCATCAATTTTATCTCGCCTAATTTACTAATACAATTTACCCATTATAGTGAACCAGCTTTCCTACCAGTTCATTAAACATTTGATTCACGAGACGTGAGTCGTGCAATTATGTCATGGCGGTGACATCATCGTCTGCTCGCTGTTTGCTAGAGAAACCAGTGGAACGGCGTACTGGGTCAAATCTAAGGTGTGAACCAAGGCCGAGGCTATAAATACCGAAATTTAGAATCCTTTTGTTACTCTTATTGCGTGCTAACATCGCTTTAATGTACCCAACGAGCGAATTTTAAGTGGTTCCAACTTAAAGCGTATTATTATAACCTATTTCGGTCCGCAATTTACAACGAACCCGAGTCGCCCGATTCGGCTCCGATTTAGGAATTCTGTCCGAAAATTGTGAGGCTATTTGCGAGATTGACATTGCCCAAATCTAGGTGACAAACGATAAAAAAAATTGGACACGTTCAAGAATCCAGACATTTTTGTCTGATAGACTAGACTATTCGTAAATTAGTTTCGTGACATAATGTTCGGACGGCAAAAAGTTAACTAAAAGTATAGGTACTAGTTTTTTTCAGTTACTATTTCAAACAGAAAAGAACAGAGAGCCCACAAAAGTCCCAAAACATTTGTTCCACTCCGAAATAAAAAAGAACAAGACAACCAATCGCTCATTCATAGATCCGATCGTGATTGGGAATTCTTATCAAATTCCAAGCTCACGAATGAAAAGAATATCGGCGTCTCTTTACTTTGCGTGATAAAGCCGTGTTTCAATGTAAAGATGGCCGCATATGGGTCAAGGTGACACTTTTCGGGAGCCCTGTAGCTATTCAGTGATGCGTTCCGCTCTCCACTGGTCATTTCTCTATAGCATCTATGAAAGGTTTCGCTTTTACGTCAAAATAGTCTTTAAGATCACTTTTAAAACTATTCGAGTGGGATAAACCTCTGCTTTGTTGATAGAATGAGATCATCCAAACATAAAACAATGATGACGAAGATTTGCAGATTTGTCGGGTTTAAGTTATCTAGTTTGTAAAACATTTTTATAATTATGATTCTTTATAAACCTAAAATCATTGGTGTGCATGAAAATGAGAGTTCTCTCACTCTAAAAGACAGTTGTCAAGCAAAGGAAAAGATTTCACATAAGATCCCAAAATTGAAACGGATAAAGCGTTCCATTGAAGGACAACTTACAATAAAAGGACATACAATATTCATTTCTAACAAAAGATCTTACCTTCCAAACAGGTGACAGAAACGGTATCCATTTATTCGTTCAGAAAATACTATCCTTATGTAGTAACAATAATGAAAGAGACGTCAGTCGAGGAAAACTGTCTAGAAACCAGTCATATGACACCATTAAAATTGTAAATGTAAACAATACAACGTTGCATGTCGACAGCTAAACTTCAAGCGATACAAAACCAATTTACCAAGGTCTTGCTTTGCATGATCTTTCCTCACAAAGACGGTCAGTTTATACTGGTATTGCATAGCTTGATGTGTGTGTACTTAACGTTGGTGTTGGACGTGAATAATAGAATGATGAGACTACCAGTAAAGGACGTTGCTCACATTTGTAAAATGGACGAAAAGAGTAACAATGTTTTTCAGTTAGACGTACCTACTTAATCATTTATTCATTTGACTAACAATCTTATTATGGTAATTTAAAACAATGATAAATTCATTCATAATTTAATTTACTCGTTATGGCACATTCATGAGAAATCTTCGGCATTTGAACCTCATTAAATATTTAAAGTACGTAAAAAACAACAATTTCATTCATTAGTTCGTTTAAAATTAATTCACTGCTTATGGCAATGTCTGAGAAGTGAGAACATTAGCGTTCTGCGTAAATAAATGATGACATTTATCGACCTGGACGCTTATACATCGTATGAAAATTAAATGCATACAAAATTGACACTGCAGCAGTTCATGTTTAGCCCCTAACCGACAGACATCAACACTTAAAGAATCGTTTGGTTCGTCTTCAACAGTCTGGGACAGTCCACTACTGGACTAAGGGACTCCTACATAAGACTTCACGCTTGGCAGTCCGGTTGAAGATCGCAGTTTAAAAGGTTCAGGATTATTAAGGAGCAGATCGGTCTTTGTCAAAGGTCCTTTAGTCGGCTTTTAAAACACGACTAGAATCAGGGTAGTGTCAAATATAGTCTAGCCTGCCGTTATCCCACAGAGAAAAATAACTAATAAAGAGAAATTCGATGATTGGATGGTTCATTCGCACCGACTAATCAGAGCGCCGAACGCACTCTCGTTTCGTTTTCGTTCACCGTAAAGCAAACTCGTACTAAGGGTACAGGTATTCCAGAAACTAAGCCAGATTAGGGTCATTTCATTAATACTCTATTACTAATTAAGATATCCAGTTAGACCGGGGTACTCTCAGGAATAATACAAACTTAGATCAAGTGGAACTTTCTCCTGAATCCTCAGGGGTATACCTTGGAACTTGGGAGTATAGAATAGTTAGGAGTTATCCAAGAAATTATACCTACGTGGATTATGTGTTACTGATTGAAGAAGTTCATTAAAACTTTTATGCTTATACTCATTAATGGTGTGTATACGTGAAATGAAACTGATACCAATTTGGTTTGATGTTTTCATAATTGACTTTCATATACCTAATTGTATATTAGCTTAGTCAAATTTAAAGCCTTTTTCCAGGTCTCTCATTCAAATCATTATCGCATAGGATGTCTCCTTAAAACATTGCTATTGAAACATCTAACTATTAAAATTCTCTCGTAATCCTGTTTCAATTACATACTCCATTTTTTCTGTATTGTTTTATTAATTGAATAACCACCAAAATTTCTGGCGCAAAAATTCCTTGTAAAACTAGTTATTATCTTGACGAATGATTTAATTTGGCAGCAATTTGAATGATATGAATCAAAAGTTACGTTAAGGTTTGTGCACAGTGATGCATGTGGTTTGGTGAGGATCTTGATTCTGTAAGTATGTCGCATTATTCTTGGCAAAGTTTTTAATACCGAAGTTTGTTGACAATCAAAAGATATCGAGATATTTCATTTATAGATTGAGGAAATAAATAATTATAAGAATAACGGATAACTGCGTTTATTGTCGATAGTTTTTTCTGGGTATCACACTCTATATTTTGGTCCCGAAAAAATCGCATAAACATGCCTTACCATCCCCTATTCGTCAGTAAGAATACATCCTAACAGCGATTTCTCATGTAGGCTTAAGATAACTAATCTGTTTGATACGCGAAGTAATTATCTGGTTATCTAAATCTCAAAGGACTTTTATAAAACACAAAACAAAAAGTAATAATGGCTTGCAAAAAAGTACGAAAAGTAAGCACACTAGGGATTTGAGAGCCCAAAATCTCGTTTTAAAAATGACGTCATGCGAATATTTGTAAAAACCACTGATGGCTTTTAAACTTTAGGGAAAAAAGGTGGATCCAGGAAGAACGCTCAAAGATGGAATTTACTCAATGATCTGACCAATACACTAAATGACACAATGCAGGAAAGGAAAACCAATAATTGTTGAATCACTAATAACGTTGTGAATACACATATTTATGAATAAGTTGAATGAATTACATGTAAAATACTGTAGTATGTCACGATTCCCTCAACATTAATAGGTAATACCAGATCACTGCGTAAGTATAGGTCTCCTCTACATAAGAGGGTTCGTCAGGATCTCAACACCTGGCTTGTTTTAAGGGGGGAAAATCATCCATTGCCTTCTCCCGCTTTGGCCGAGGCGAGAGGGAGTGTCAGACTCTTACTGACTAAAAACCACCCCGTTCCTACTCATGCTTTTCGAGCCGGAGCTCCGGTAAACCCGCTAGGTAGTCCGCAGTCCACACAGGCTTGCGGATAAAAGACACAGGTTTTTTTTTATTAAAAGAATTAATTTGTTTTCCACAGTCCGTAAAAGGTTCAGTGGAGAAATAGAGAAGTATACTCTTCTCTAGAGTCACTACACGGCCATAAAATTAACATTTTACTACAATTAAAAATCCCTGTAAAATTTTGATCGAAATCAGGACGACATCCTTAGCAGTATTAGATCAACAAGGCAGGCATAATAAAATTCGTTGACATTCAATTTCAGAGCAAATTAAATTGCTGATCTGCTTTCTAGAAGGCAGTACTGAGTGTGGAGGGGGGTGTCTTTTATTAGGACTCATCAAATAACACTTTCGGAGACTCGCTGTGGATACTTTAAAAATGTAATCTTCTAAAGTGCGTTCTGCCATCTTATTAGATTCGAAATCAATTTGTAATGAGGTCATTAGAACGGTTGAAAAATTGACCTAAAACTATATTGAAATTTTCGATGTCTTTTGATTTTTTGGAAACAGTGAGTAAAGTTTCCTAAGAAAAGGAGGATCCTCCGACCAGGCGAGGTGATCGTGGCTGGCGGGCTTTCTGCCCAACTGTTTATTTGCAAGTAAACTTCACATATGCTATGTAGGATTTATGACGTCATCCGTTAATTTGTTTATCCATCGTCTATGTGCGACTTCTGTCATCTGTCACTTGTCATGTGTCACCACAGATTCAAAAGTAAACTAATAATTTTCAAATATTATGATGTGCAGTCATAATATTTTAACATTTTTTGATTTTTTGTGATACTGATTGATGTAGACCACACTGTACACTATGGATGCATTAAAATGATTTGATTTTGATTTGATGTAATTCGTTGGTTTCTACGGTTATATCTTGTACGAAAAATCATTAATTTTAAATTAGCAGCGGTTTATTTTTGCACCAAAACGGCATTATATTTAAACTAATTTCATTTAAATATGTACTTAGTTAAATTAAAAAGTGTAGGCAGAAATAAACCCTATTTAGCTGATGTCTTTTCTCTTCTTTTCGTTGTAGAGGACAATACAGTAGCTACAAGTCCTATCGTAAAAGCATTAGCGTTCAATAGTAAATGCGACTTAGCAAGATCAAAGCTCTTAGGACATCATTTATGTATCAGTACAAGTAGTCTTTGTATATTTTATTTGTCGATCTTCCTTTTATTTCAATGAAAGACTATGTTTTCAATGAAAGTCTTCTTTAAATAGTTACTAATACATTAAAGTAGTATCTTATTGAAATCTGATCCAGCGATTTAACTATGTCGCTAGTTTCATTCTATATTTCTTATTTTCTTCTTCAATTTCATAGTTATTTCTTACTTTCTTTTAGTCAAAGACTTCTAGAACTACTTACTAATGCGTCTAGTATCTTATTGAAGTCTGATCAATGAATTATGTCGCTGATTTCAATTCTATAATTCTTACGTTTAAATAGGAGTCTACCTTTTCTGGTGGCTTTCTGATATACATATTTCAAACAAAGTGAAATTAAAACTTTGAATCTCTAATTTCATACAAATCTATACTTTGTTCAATCATCTTAAGGTTGAAGATCGAGCTCAGTGATGTGGAATTAAAGAGTCTTAATTCTATAGATGGACATGATCTGATGGTGATGAATTCATTAACACCATTCAAACTGCACTTCATACCTCTCATCTCATCTCATCTTTGATGCATTTTGAGTCTTATAACCAGGTGGTAAGGTTAGAAATCAAAGTTGATACGTGTCCACGAGACCACCGAGGCAGTACTTGATAAGAACTGTGTATCAGTTGATGAGTTGATGATAAAATGCTTTCAATCAAGTATTTATTACAGTATCTCAAATTAGCGGAAAGATTAGTTGTGTCTGGTACATATTAATTAGGCACGATAAGGTAAAGTGCATTGTTTTTTTTTTGACTTTAATCAGATGTAGGAGTCAACAGAAAAATAAATACAATGATGCTTTTATATGAAGCTCGTTCCAGTCTTTCTTCGATAGATTTTAGACTTTATACCTTAACGACAAAGATGAGAATATATTAGCAAGTTGTATCTATTTATTTACAAGAAAATACGTTGGAAACGTCACAGTACTCCTAGATACCTTCAAAGAGTCATAAGACCACCACAGATGGAGCCCAGTAGGGCCGATGCCTGATTCGGAGCTGCGGACTACCTAGGTCTATCGGGGCTCCGGCTCGAAAAGCAGGAGTACAAAAGGGGTGGTTTTTTAGTCAGTAAGAGTCTAACACTCCTTCTCGCCTCGCACAAGACGGGAGAAGTTATTGGAAGATTGTTTGATGTGAATAGAGGTCTGACCGTGGTGCACCAATACTTTCTGCATTGCATTTAGAGTCCTATAACTAACTGCTATTAGTTACACATCTCCCATCTCTGCGAATATCGATTCCAAATTAAGCAATAAGCTAGTATATGTCAGTATATCTCATGTCATTAGTCCAAAGCAACAGAGAGCTACCCTAACACCACATCACGTCTGTTTGCCCCCAAAGAGGTCGATACGTGGATAAATATGACGTAAAAGGGAGCGTGTTTATTGCCACTCGTAGGAAACTCTAATAGTACGGTGTCCGCAAACGTAATCAGTGTGCGGCAAATGGGTATATAGGTACTGGTTTATTACATGGGGCTGATAAAACACCTATGAACCCCTAGCGTGGCTTGAAATTAATCGAGTTGACTCGTCAAACAGTTAGGTTAGTAAACCGTTTAACATAATTAACGGGCAAAAGTTATTTTAGATACTGTATTTTTATGGTGTTTTTTGGTGCATCGTGCCTAAATAAATAATTTTTGAGATAAGATGCAGGTTGCTTCCATCCGGTCAATCTGGTAGTCATTTCGGGAGGCCTTTGCGACAGTGGACGTCTTGTGGCTGATATGATGATGAAGACCAAGAGCCCAATAACTAACAGAAACGCTGTTCGTTTTATGGTAACGTTACAAAATACTCTTCATACTCTACAGACTCCCGAGGCTGCGGACTGCCTAACGGGTTACCGGGGCTTCGGCTTGAAAAGCAGGAGTAGGAACGAGGTGGTTTTTAGTCAGTAAGAGTCTGACACTTGGGATGATTTTCCCCCTTTAAAAATACTCTACAGACTATTGACAACAGAAAACATAACATTAACCAACAAAAATAATTCCAATCCTAAACACCAGAACCACACGATACGTGAATTCAAAATAATTCTTCATTTCCCGCAATTATTTGCGTAGCTATTTACTATTTAACTAAATAGCTTTCGGAGCACGCTGTATTTACGAGTTTGGTGGCGGCACGAATTAAAATAACCGCGTGTATACGCAGTATCCATTTAAAAAAGTGATTGTCCAAATATTTCAAGGGCGGCTATTTACATTATCGTTTTTTATCGCGCATATGCGTTCTGGTTATAAGATGTTTTTTTTTGGGAATGTATCTGTTACGCATTCTTTGATACTTCTGTTATACTGAATGGATTGGTTGTCAATAAGGTAGTTACATCTACGTTAGGAAGTTAATCATTATTTTTTTATGTCCACCGATACTAAGCTATGTTGCTGTGCGAGGAAGATGCGCAGCTCGAGTATGCGATGTATATAAAAACATAGCTTAGCTGAGTCCGTTTCCACCAGTGCTATGTGTACCAATGAATATGATTGGTGGAAACCGAATGCATCCACAGCAACGTAGCATAGAACATCTCTGATGGAAAAGCACCCTTATGCGTGAAAACTGGCCTTGACTTATTAATCACTTCTTAGGATGCAAAAAAATGTTTCAAAGCAATAGTTTGCTCCTTCATTTCAATCAATAAATTTTGGTACCGTCTCAATAACACAATTAACGAAAATATTTATAACTAGGCATTTTTGGTTAAATGCAGTTTCGATTCCTATCAAATTCGCTGGCCAAAATAAAGTCACTCGTGGGAAGTTCACATAAAAAAGGACCACACAGCAATAATTCAGTTTTGACGCAACGTAAACAATAGAACGGAAACAATGAATATTAATGTATTGAGAGGAAAAAACTAGTTTGTCCACGTATGGTTTGGAGTAATGCCTACTAATTAACTAACCAGTCAAAGTAGGTATGTTTAGGTGCTCAAACTAGTATTTATTATTTTACTCGTCACAACATAAACCATTTTATGTTCCATAATTATCATTCCTCATCCATTTTTCATCTTTACTCTAGTTATTGTCTTTCTTTCGTTAATTCTGGAAGTCTAGAAGATGTAATATTAAGATGGGACGGTAAAACTATGTGACAACTTCCACTGATACTAAGCTATGTAGTTAGCTGTGCGAGTAAGATGCTCAAAGTAGCTGTGCGAGGAAGATGTGCAGCTCGTGTATCGATAGTAGGGAAACCATCACGCATCTTAAAATATAAACAAAGCTTAGCTGAGTCCGTTTCAACCAGTGTTAACCTTTAAGTACCGACGCGTGGTCTGACAGACACCTTGATGCTTACGAAAATCTAGGTACATATGTTAGAGTGGACTTATCACTCTGTAAGTCTGTCTACCCCTTAGTTAGTCGACCAGGAGCGTTCATGGAAAATTGCTGCATCAGCGTTCGTCATTTCAGTGAGTTATGCCTTACTGAAAATTTCGAGTGGTCTGACAGACCACTCGTCTGTACTTATGTAACTTTTTTTTATAGGACTTTTACCCAATTTTAAAGTTTTTTTCTTTTAATTCCAGTCAGGTACAAATATGACCTATACAAATATATTTATAAGTCAAGTCAAGTACTTCGAGCTTGAAACGGGCAAGTATCAGGGCAAATAAAAGTGTTTCTCTCAAATAGATAATTTATAAAATAACCCTCCAAAATAAAAACTATGATTTTTTTTACAAGAATGGCATTTGTCCATCAAAACTGAAGGGCAAGACTGCGTACAAATTTGACACTTGTAAGAAGCATGTATGCCTATAGTGCAGCAAACCTGTTTGCAAAGCGTATTTGTGAAGGTAGCTGGTTACCTCCAATTTGGTGCCTTGCGATTTTTACGATATTTGTTGATTATGTGTAAAGTATAATGTTTTTTTTTATATGGTTATTGATCTTTAAGAAAAAAAGACTTTCGGAAAATATATATTGTTTGTTGAATCATAGTAGTCAACAAGATAAAAGTAACTTTTTTCGTTCAAAAAATGTGCGTCTGCAATAAAAAAAATTAATATTAGTAATTAATGGTTATACTTTACTTTATTGTTTAATTTATATAATAGTTAAATATATACACAACACAAAAACAAATATATTTATATGATATATTAATAAACATCAAAGATTTCCATAATAAAAGTCTGGTGTCTGGCAGACCTCACGTCGGTACTTATGTAACTGAAATTGGACGTCGGTACTAGAAGGTTAAGCTAACTATGTATACCCATGAATATGATTGGTGGAAGCCACACGCATCGAAGCATAGCACATATCTGGTGGAAAAGCACCCGAAAACGGGAATGGAGGTAACGTACAAACTAGTTATTTAGTTATGACCAAACGTAACTAACTTCGGCTCACTCACAGTGTTCACAACAGATTAGCCAGTCAGCAAGGTTAGTTGCGTACGAAGGCAGAAACTCAATTAAAAAAACTCATCGGAATGCCACCAACAACATTGATCAACTACCTATGTGGGTTATTTTAGGAGACAGACAGAACATAGTATACATTTCGAGAATTGTATTGAAATTCCTTTTATTCCCTGAAGGGTTAGACAAAGGTGTACCTTCTACATATTTAAAGTGACACCCCTTTTGTTTCAGAAATGTTAATGAGTTCATAAAAGGGAGCTAAGTAAAGTAGGTACGTAAAAAGTATAGTTCAGATTAGAATTTCAGAATCGAAATAATATAAGTGTGGGAGAGCCAAGCCATGCTTCGGCACGAATGGACCGTTGCTTTGGCTTGTGTTGTGTAAGGTTACCAGAGGCCCGATTAACTACCCCGCTTCCCAATTCCCGAATTTCCAACCACCCGTAAATGCCAAACCCCTTAAAAGGCCGGCTTGGCATGTTACACCTCTGGTGTTTGTGGTGTCAATGGGCGGTGGCGATTGCTTAATGCTTAATCAGGTGATAGGTCAGCTCGTTTACTGACTTATACTATAAAAAATACCCTAACATTGGAAATAGAAAACTATATTATGTTTAATAAAACTTAGGTTACTACGATTTTATTTACTTCTAGCATAGTTAACTAGTAGAGACCCATACATACATAAATTCATGTAGGTACGTAGTAGGTAGTTAAATAAATTGATTCCTTTGTGTTGTTATTGATATTGTTACCGATGATTCTATGCTTATCATGCCGCTGAGATTGAGCAATTGTATATTCTATAGGCAGTCAGGTGTTCGTCATTGTTGAGTGCTTTATAGTATGGTGAGGGCATGTAGGTTGAATGACTGATTGCCTCGTTGGAGCGGTTACTAGGACGACTAGGGATAGTTATTTTTTTTTTTGTCTTCAGGAACTACCGTTGCGGGTTTTTATCATCTTTTTTTTATCTTTAAGCCGGTAAACGAGTAGACGGATCACCTGATGGTAAGCCATCGCCGCCGCCCATGGACACCCAAAACACCAGAGGCGTTACAAGTGCATTAGGGTTAGGAATTTAAGGGTAGTTGGGGAATCGGGGATTGGATAGATTGGGAAGGGAGCGTAATTGGGCCTCCGGTAACCTCACTTACACAATGAAACACAACGCAAGCGTTGTTTCACGTCGGTTTTCTGTGAGGCTGTGGTATCATCACTCCGATCGAGCCGGCCCTTTTATGCCATGCTGATGGCTCTCCCACACTTAAGGAAATTCATCACCGTTACTAGATAGTGAGTTCACAGCCAGAAGTAATTAGTTCGATAAGCGATGAGGCAAAGTAACACATCGTCATACAACACAGCCTGTAAGTGGCCACTGCTGACCAGAAAGTCCGAGTGTTTGCTCACGATGTTTTCTTTAACCGTTTGTCTTTAGGCAAAGTATTATTTTCCAGTAATAACTATAGCAGAAAACAAGCCTGTACCCTGTCTACAACACAATATAATAAAACTTGAAATAACTAAATGGCCTACCAACTTGAACAATTTACACTTACTACATTCATGTTGCAATAAATATTGTTATCAATGTCATTTGCACAACACTACAGATTTATAAAAGAAATCTCGTATCATATCTGTCAAGATAAAACTATAAGTAGTTATCAAGAAATGCATTCAAGAAGTAATCACATTAATATTAACTACCTATAAATGTGTAAGTTTGTTTGTTTGGATGTTTGTTCGAATCACGTTGAAATTATTGAACAGATTTTGAAAGAATTTGGTATATGGACAGGGTATGAACTGACTTGGGTGATAGGATTTATTCTTGATAACTACTTTTTATGCCACGGAAACGCGGGCGAAGCCGCTGGTAGAAGGTAGTGGAATAATATTTATGAAAGTAGTTATCACAGTTACGAAAGGTTGACAAATTAAGGTATTTGAATCAGAAATCGTGTTAACTAACTATAACTAGTAGAAAGATCGTAATGCATTTTAACTCTGAAAGAGCTGTACCTCTTTGGATCAGGGACTTTACACCAGTTATGTTATCAGCCCCATATAACAGTGGGGGTGAGAGCTTTAAGCTACTGAATACTCATAAATCAGTACTATTTTTTATAGAATAGGGGACAAACAAGCAGAAGGATCAGCTCATGGTAAGCAATCAGCGATAGTTAAAATATCTCCAAATAACGAATTTCTATAAAAATACACACTCCACAATCAGAAAAGAGTACACCAGTCCAATGCGCCTGTGACCACAACACCAGAATTTATACAAAAACCTAATTAACATGAATTGGCATGAATAAATTGAATAATTATCGACGTAATTCATTAGCTCTGTAATTAGTTCAGTTATAAATTATGCATCTGCATTAATTTGTTGTCTTTTGTTCTATGGGGATTGGAGATTATTTGCGTGGCAAACTTTATTGTTTATAATGATGAATATTTTAAATGATCTTTGGAAATGTTGAACAGCTGTGAATGAGAGTGGAAAGTCAACAGTGAATTTGTAATTTTATAATTTTCAGTAAATTTAGTTCGTTTTGTACATTACAATTCCTTAAAATTAAGGTCTCAGGAGTACTTTACTTTTTTAAATTATTAAGTGCAGTATAATACACATTAAATAAATTATTCCTTGATTGAGTTATTGCTGCAGATTATACTTAAGTTTAGGTTTGGCAAAAGGCATTCTTTATAAGTGCTTTAAAAATAGGTATATATGAGTGTTTGTATTTAAAACCACCAATGCATGGCTATCAGTCCCCTATAAGTCTAAAAATAATTACCAAGTCTAGATTTAAAAATAACACCTAGGTCTAAGTGATGACATCATGCAGTAATTGCCTATAATGATTTCATTCTTGTAGGCTTTGTGAAGAGCTAACATTGTGATTCAATTGAAAATAGACATGATCATCAATGATTCACATTGTACAAACACTTAAGGTATTAAGGCCTAGGTAATTGGTAGAAACATGCTTTTTTTGAGGGGGGAAAATCATCCAATGGCTTCTCCCGCCTTGGGCGAAACGAGAGAGTGTCAGATTCTTACTGACTAAAAACCACCCCGTTCCTACTCCTGCTTTTCGAGCCCCAGTAACCTGCTAGGCAGTCTGCAGCTCCGGTATTTAATTCGATAGAAACATGCTAGGTTGAATTACTTTGTTATTTAATTTTTTGTTATTTTATGTAAAATCAAATGAAGTATGAAATATAGATACATTGAAGAGACAGATAGTAGGATCTTGTTATTACGTTAATTCACATTTCATTACCATAATAACCTTCTTTGTGAATGAAAATAAGGAATAAATCACAAGTATATAGTAGTACTATAGTCCCTAAGCAATTATTTTCGTAATGTGTGAAGCACATAATTTGTAAAAATCAGAAACAGTACTACATTATAAGACAACAAGCACCCAATAGCATAAATCAGAAACAGTACTACATTTTGAGACAACAAGCACCCAATAGCATAATAATCAATCAACAAAAACATTAAAATAAGAACAAAAAACAATACCAAAAGCCCTACAACTTATCTTTTTAAAAGATAAATTTATTTTTAAACCTATTAGCTCACATTTATCCAATACCTAGTGTTCAAGGTCCTCTAAATAGCCGACTATGGGCTCGTGACCTTCAATTAATTCCGAGATTAAGATTCACATGTACTTCCTCATTATCTGTGACTCTTTGAATTATGTATGAGTTTGTACGTCTGTCAGATGGATGTATTAATATTAGATGTTATTATTTTATTGTTGTGGGGTAGGTTTGATTGTGTTTTATCTTATTAATTATCAATGTGGAATAGTTAGTTTGTTTTTTTATGTATGTTTTGTTACTAAATCTTATTAAAATGACAGAAGGTATTGTGATGAAATTAGGATAGATTAGATCTAGAATAATACACAGGCTACTTTTTCATCCCTATGAGCAAGCAATTTTGTACTAAACAATTTAAGGGTTTATTTAACCCTTACTAATAAATTAATTTTGGTTGGCTTTAATGGTATTTTCATAGTATGATACTTATACACCTTACACTTATATACCTAATAGGTATTTATCATGTTTGTTTATCTTTCATAGGTATTAAATAAAGGTATTTATACTACAGGAAGTAAAACTATTTATATTCCCATAAAGATAAAGACTTGCTTATTGGACTTTTCAATTGAAATGAGATTATAAAAAGGCAGAGTAGATGTTCATGATAAATATAATTTAAAGCAGCACTTTGATGTAATAATAACAGTTCCCAATAAATAAAATGTGAGTGAATGATATAATTTATGTTCCTGGCAATGTTCCAACATACATTTTAATATATCTTTGTTTTGATTTATTAAAAATGTTAACCACTTTACTGGTACACCAGCAAATACGATTCTAATAAGAAATATAACTTTAACATAATGCATAATGTTTTTATAACAGAGGAAACATAAAAAAGTATGCATTGAACATTTCTATGTATAAACTAACATCAATTACATTCATATATCAAAAATGATCCAATGCCAACTCTATCCACGGTAGGAAAAAATAATACGGCTTCCTACATTACACTTACAGTACATCCACACACATATACCTACGTATCTATACACTACGTTACCTACAAACAGGTTTTATAACGCCGCAGACACTAATAAAACCTAATTACCTTCATAACATACACTTATGCCGCCAAATTCTGCTAAAAAAGGGGTGTCTTCGACGACATAAAATTATCTATTTTAAAAAACATACCACTCGCTCACACACAAGTCTTGGCACTGTCAACCCGCACTAAACGTGTTTAATAACAAAAATATGCAATATACTTACGTAATACACTCTAAATAACAGTCAGAACACAAACATCACAGTAGTAATTGATTTTGGATATTGCCGATTAGATTTTTTTTTTCACACACAAGATTCGCGAATAAAAATTATCACAAAGAATTTTATTTACAACAAATAATGGTGTTCACTTGTCACACTTATAATTTACAGTTCATTTTAGTAATAATTGATATAATTTAGAAAGAAACTCGTTAGTATGAAACACCATTTTGAAAGATTGAAGAAAAGATCGTCAAGGATTTTTCCCCTTCTTTCATGTCAACTGCTTGCGTCATTGCGGCAATTTGACGTTTGTTGTAATAATGTTACCAGCTTTTTTGTAAAAACAGCTGTCCACAAAACAAATGGAAAATATAACTAAACTAATTGAACTATCTATTCAAGAAGATATTTCGGTTAGACAAATACAAAAAAATTAATTATGTACTAAAAATAAATTCATCGCAACATTATACAATTCTCATAGTGTAATAAGTCTGAAGAAATTTGTACTAGAGCTGATAACAATCATTTCAAAAATAAAATTGATCTTGCAATATTTACGAAGCCAATCCATGTGTAGTATAATTAAAAAATAATGTATGAACTTTAAAAGTTAAACTTAGATATTTTTGAATGTTTGAGATTATTTTATTTTGGAAATATTTTGCCGAATTAATGGAAAATGGTTTACTGTGGCAACATTATATTTCGACTTGATACATTGTAGTTGCGTTCGTAAATTAGGATTTTCATGACAAAGTTGCGTTCACACAGCAATAATTTTAAAATCATGTAAATTGCATGTAATTTTATATTTCATAACTTCGCGCTGTTCTTAAGCTAATATTCTATACTTAGTAGGTAAAAAGTAGTAATTTCCTACGGTATAATTGAAATCTTAAATGACGGTCATTAATTCCGTTTTAGCAAACTCTGTCAAGGTGATGGAGGTAAGATTACAAATATTATGTAGTTATAGCTTTTAAAATTAAAAGTTTATTACTCTATAAAACGGAGTACTGAAACATGTAAATATTTGTTCACTACGCTATTAAATTAAAGCCCAGAGCATCGCTCAATCTGAAATGATATTTTTTTTTACAAAGACATTTAGGTCATTCACTTCGTTTGATTTATGGCTAGCAATGATCTAATTATTATAAGAAACCTTTTATTTTAACGTTTGAACTAATTTTGGAGTTAATGTAAATAAATTTGGAGTAAATAGAGTGCGTCTTTTCTAATTTACCTGCAAAAAGAGCAAGCCCATTATGAAATTTTATGCTCCGTTAATTGACTGTCTGATAGTAGTGATAGTCAAGTTTGGAATTATGGCTGGCTTCTGATTACGAGAGACCTACATAAAATATACCAACTTCATTATTCCGAGTACCTATTCTCCCCTCCTAAATCCTGAAAGATTTTGTTTGTTGCAGTCAATGAATTAAGACGTGATTTGCTATAATTTTATTAGCAGGCGTTTGGTGAATGAACGTCGTACAGGACTACCTTGGTATCAGTCTAGTCGGGCCAGCCCATTTGTGCAGAAATATGTACCTAGTCCTAGCACTAGGTATGGCTCTCTTTTAGTTTACCTATACATATGAGGCCCTACACACAGTCACCTTAAGTTGTAAACATTTTTAGATATTTTCCGATTTTATCTCCGTAGTCGTGTCTTTGGTACCTACTTCCACTATCAGGTCATCAGTTTGGGAAGGGCTTTTACTACTTACCCACCTACACATTATTAATACGTGTATGTACGTGACTGAGATAGGAAAACTGATAATTCTTTTGTTATAGGTAAGTATGAAGTTTCTCAATTTAGTGAAAATTCGTTGTTGCTTTAAGTTTTTCCCATGGGCGGTTTACGAGTGTTCATGTCACAATGCAACATGAGATATATCACAGTAGACAATCGTTAATAGGTCCTTCATATTATACATAGATAGAAGATGATTCAGCTATTGTGAAATACGTTTTTTTTAAAAACATAAACTGAAATGGTAAATGTGTGTGTACATTGTATAGCGGCATTACGTGCCTTAATGTGCTCATTACTACCTACCTCTTTACCTACTCCTTCGGGGATAAAAGGCGTGACGTTGCCTAATAAACTGACTTTGAGTGTCGCAGTAAGTTCTATACTCTAATCTTCGCCTATGTAAATACTGCCAGCCAGTTTCAGAATCCAGTAGGTACGTATTTATCTGTTGAAATAAGCTTTGACATAAACTTCACAAAACATTTTTCAAAAACTCACATCTCTTTACTATCGATACATAAATTACTTATCAAACCTGCCCGTAAACCAACGAGGCATAAACAAAACTATTTCATAACGACAACAAAACGAGTCGTATCAAATTTGATATGAAGTTTGAAAGTAAAACCTTCGTCGATGCTTATCGTGGAGTTTCCGACCAAAATACGACGACATACTGTCATTTCATTCAATAGTTTAACGTATATAGGTACGTACTTAGGTACCTATCATATGTATGTAGGTAGGTAGGTACTTGCCTTAAATATTTAAGTATTTATGCGACTGTGGGTTAGGTAGTAAGTTACCTACCTACTAATTATGTATAGTACTTAGGTAGGTATTATGAAATTTAGTTTTCAAGGTCAAGGAAATATGAACTAATCTTGTTGTAACATGCGAATCAGTCACTGGATAGCTGGTTACTGTATCTGCAACAGTTTCATGTTTGTGCGTGGTGTGCTTAAACTGTGTGAGAAAAAGCCTTTGGCCAGCAGTGGAAGCTTATAGGCTGTTGATGATGATGATGATGAATCTGAAGTGAACATAGGCCTCTAATGGCTTCCAGATCAGCCAATAAATTAATACTCCATGCCCATACCTTTTTTTTGGAATAGCTAATAATAGCAAACCAGCTGATGCTAAGCGATCAGTGCCGCACATGGACACCCGCAACACCAAAGGAGTCACGCACGTGTAACGGTCGCGTTGTCGGACCTTTATAAAAGAGTACGCTCTTTTCTTAAATGTTGTATCGGTTCGGAAATACCGCCGACGACAGTTCGTTCTGCAGTTTTGCTGTGCGAGGCAGGTTTCGTGAGAAGTGCATAGTTGTGGCCTGCCAATCAACCAAACACCCATAGGATGGTGGGAGATAGGGACACCCTATGGGTAGAAGAATTATGGTGTACTTGTAAAGTATGTGCATCGTTTCATAAGCTTGTCATACATATTGTACCCACTGGTACCATTTCATATCGACATCAGCATGTTGACATCTCTCACGATTTAAACGATAAGTATCAGACAGAATTGCATAGTAAAATACACCTTAAACTATATAGAAATTAAACAGATTTTACTTTGTACTTTCATATGTTTTATTTGTAAAATTTTCGTGTTGTTTTACAATAAAAATGATTCTCATAGTAACATCACTTGGGGTTTTCCCAACCATACAATTTTTGATTGTTTTGAACAGTCTTTCATTGAATTATTGTTTCATAAATTCACAAAAAATCCACAATCTTAACTTATTATCAAACTCCCTAAGCTATCAAGCTTCCTACTCTTGACACTACAACTTTATTTCGTCTCCCATGACACCAAATCAACCAATTTGCAAAAATATTCCCAACTATCCTCTTCTACAAATTGTACCAAATAAAAATGCTATTTTTGTACTCTTCTAATCTTCTTTACGTGTATATTTCCGTCTCATTCCCACTGTTAACATTCGTCATCCTTTTCCAATAGACATACTCTTCTTTCAACCCTTTAGCCCCTAAATAGAAGGGGTATTCCATCGTAGTTGCTAAGTAAAATATCCCCCTTTTTCTTCTATCTATACCAAGACCCATAACAATAGTTTCTAGAGGGACATTCCCATAACATTTAGAGTCCCTTGCTTGCTGAATATCTTTGCACTTCATCCCAATAAATTTCCTAGGATTTTTGAGAGCAGAAATCCAAATTGGGAGGATCCTGAAGTGACTACAAGTGGTCGTACAAGGGTAAATGCTAATGTCTGATGGTTGGTATTCTCCCCCGTTTACGTAGAAATCCACATGACCCATGGGAGTGGCCATGCCGTAACCATCAATATTTGTATGGATGACCTGGACAAAATCTGCGTCAGAAGCATCTAGGCGATCTTTTGGTCCTAGGTACCTAAAACACGGTCCTGAAGGTTCTAAAGCGGTGATAGAAGATATATTTCGTCCTGTAAAGGTTTGAAAATGTTTGGCTATGAAGCCTGCAGTGTGGCAGCCTAGACTGAAGCCTAGGATTTCTAGTGTGGATGGATCTAGACCGTACTGTGTTAGTTGGGCTAGTACTTCTGCGACGTGCTTGCCTACTGGACGCATGAGGCGGGTTGCTCTGAAAGCAAAAAATATGAATGGATGAATTAAGAGATAGTTTCTGTATCTTTTACTGCCAATTTAGGTAATCGATCTTTATCCAAAATTTTTCGATCGGTCTTCATTTTTGACAGAAACTACAGAATTTTTGTCAAAAGTCTACCTTGATCTAAAAAAATGGATTGAGATTGGTTCTTGAAATCGATATATTCTTGTTAAGAGATGAAGGAGAATATATGCTGAAAGTGTAAAGACACAGTTACCCTTGGATACTTAATAAGACTGTCACTAAATATTTTACTGAAAAAAATCCAAGCATATGTTTATATCAAACGTTTAAATTATTTAATACTTGATGACTCCATACTTACAAATGATAATGCACAGTGGCAAATCTCTGGTTGTCCACCAGGATGACGTTGTACCCTCGGTCCTCGTACTCGTTGGCAAACATCGCAGATATCGGCAGGTTGGGGCTGTCCAGGTAGCCGATAGCCACTAGTAATGTCTTTCTGGAAGAAGATAATAAGTAGGTTTATTCTTTGAGGTGGATAGGCAAAGGAATTGTCATTCTTGTAAGTCAAGGCTTCAAACTGGGAATGCGACCCCCAATGAACATAAGAGGTTTGATATTATCTACCCTCTTAATAAGAGGTTTAAAGAATGTACCTAGTATAAAAAGTTCAGGCTTATCGCCATCGATGAGCCATCAGATCACCTCAGATGGGGCCCAGTAGGGCTGATGCCGACTCGGAGTTGCGGACTACTTAGCGGGTTACCGGGGCTCCAGCTCGAAAAGCAGGAGTAGGCAGTAAGAGTCTGACACTCTTTCGCCTCACGGCGAAAAAGGTCATTGGATGATTTGCCGCACTAAAAAAAGGTTTGGTCTGGTCTCCAATAAATGTTCAGTTTCTTGGTCGGGACTTACGACACCCGCCGGAAGATTGGGGGAGTTAATAAAACAAACGTGTTCTACTCTGTTTGCAACCACTCGTTTATTTATTATACGTTAGCCAATTATATTTATTATAGATATCCAGGACCAAAATATTTACCTTTTAAAATTAATCCTCGGATCATGGGCGATATTCTTAGCGTTCCAATATGAGTATTTGTATCTACTCCGACCGTTGCCCTGTACCACGAAGGACAAGTACTTCAGCTGGCTCTTCGGGATTGTAGCTGGTTTTGTGGAACCGGGACCTGGAAAAAGTGACATTTCGTGTCTTAGCACTTAGTTTCGTTTGCACAGCAACGTATACTGTGGATGCGTTTGGCTTCCACGTGGCTTCCACCAATCATAATCACTAATACACATAGGTGGAAACGAACTCAGCTATGCTATGTTTGTTTTACGGAAAGATGCGTGCCATGAATGACAATCGATATATCGCATACTCGAGCTGCGCATCTTCCTCGCACAGCTACATAGCTTAGTATCAGTGGAAACGGTCACATAGTTTCACAGCTTAGCTATTACATCTTCGTAGCATATCTCTGGTGGAAAAGCACCCTTATTCTTCTACTACTTAAAACTCTGCCAATAAAATACCAAACGACGTATTGTGATTATGGGAACATCCCCATTCGATATCATTACCTTTTTTGTTCTAATATTCTTATGTAGGTATGTTCCTAGTTATAATAAAAAGCGATGTAGTGTAATGATAGCGGAAGAGTTATGCGTCTACCTCGTCTCTGTTGTATGTTACTATGAGAGTAGTGTGAGTGTTTGTGTGTGTAAGTGCTTGCATCACAAGATTATGCTCTATTAATTTTGTGGCGACAGTTTTTGTGTCTTTTACCTTGTAAGAGTGTGTTTGTACATTTACATATAGTTATGATTTATTTATTTTATATATTTTAACAAGATTGGTTGCGAATTCTGAGGTCTTTTTTTTGAAGGGGGGAAAATCGTGCAATGACTTCTCCCGCCTGTGGGCAAGTGGTGACGGAATGTTAGATTTTTACTAATTAAAAACTACCACGTTCCTACTCCTGTTTTCCGAGCTGGAGCTCTGGTAAAGCCGCTAGATAGTCCGCAGCGCCGAATCAAGTATCAGCCTTACTGGGCTCCATCTGTGAGAATTCGTTGGCCCGAGACGTATAATACCGATGTTTCGTGTGTTGAGCAAAGTATTATTAATAGTGATACAGATTCTCCAGTTTCAAAATCTTTATAATAGGACAAAGTGCCCAAACTGTTTAAATGTTTAGAGTCTTCTAAACAAAATATGAACGAAACCTTAATATAAAACTCAATGGAGAAAAGTAAGAGTTACGCCTCTATTGATTAGTATTCACAACCACTCAGCTGCTGTAAGAGATCGATCTATAAACATGAATATTTCTAAGTGATACGGAAACTGATTTAAAATACAGGATAATGTCAGAGTAAACAAATAAGTCACTTGGAAATTGCGTGATTTAAATTAGAATTTGAAGGAAATACACTGAGTATCTTGTGATTTGTAGGAAAAGTGAGGCATTTCTAGGTTTATTTCAATTTACCTATTTGCAGTCTAGATTTTTATTTATTTATTTAGACGGACTTGATGTGAGAAGAGGCCTTTAGACAGCAGTGACAGTAAGCTGTTGATGTGTGATGTTTTTATTTATTAATTAACTATAATTATATGTACACACCTACAACATAAAAGACAACACATATATACATTAGACGATATTTTATTTTGACCCTTTTGCGTAAATTAAAAAGTTCTACCAGCTTCAAGGAATGAAGTGGATGTTGCAAGACGTGACAATATGATAGCATGAGGTAAATTCCAACCACTGTTAAATACAAGAACCTTCGAGATGTCAAACCATCAATCAAACAATTATTAGAGTTGAGACGTCAATTTCACCAAAAAATATAGACTTAGAACCCTCTAAGTATTTTTATTATGTGCAAATTATTCCCATAGATATTAAATATTCAAGTAAGTAAGTAAGTAAGTAGTTTTTATCAATATTTTTATGCAAAAACAGATTCTATTGAATTCATAAGAGTATTACGATGTTAAAAGTTAACCTCAGCGACCTCTAAATTGTTTTTTTGATTGCCGCTGTCAAAGTGACAGTGGAAACAAAATGGAGGATCCTCCCAAAATTCTTGACGTAAACACAACATGAGCTATTGTTTTCCTGTTGTCAAAGTAATTTGAGGTCATTGCCAATAGGTATGCGGTGCAGAATACAATGTCACGAATCCTTCAATTGTTTATTGTTAAACTTAATTTAGAGTGTTTTGATTTTCATTAAGGATGTGTGGCCTTTGAAGTTAGTCACTTGGTTTTATGCAGTTGGGCTGAGTATGATTGGATTTATCGTTCAAAACATTTCGTCAAACCCTTATAGTTCTTAAAATGAGTATGTTTATATTACCTTCAAAGTTTACTCTACTAACTTATTTACTGTCGAGAGTCTCGGGTTCGATTCCCGGGTGGAGCGAAGTACTGCCGGGCTTTTTTCGGTTTTCCAAAACTTTCTCAGAAATAACACGTAGTTCAGAAATGTGCCCGGTATATGGCAATAGGCTCACCACCTATTACATGGGACTTACAACATGAATTGTGAAAAGTGGGTGTACATTGTACAATGGCATTACGTGCCATAAATGTGCACCTCTGCCTACCCCATCGGGGATAAAAGGCGTGACGATATAAAATACTGATTTAATTACTTCAATGAGTATGCGCACTAACATACGATGTTCCGACATAATTATATCGCCAGTTAATAATATTGAAGACAAGACAATTAATTTAATATTGAAAACAAGATTAGTTCAGGATATATGTAGGAGATATTGTACAGCCTATAATAAACAGGACAACCGAGGTAGATTGATTGTATATAAACGCTTAGTTGCCTATACTGGCGGTGAGCCAATCACTGTTTATTGATTTGTATTATAAACTTAATTACGTGTAGTATCTAAGTGAATGTATTTCATGGACATATTAATAATGGCTAGAGACTAAAAGCTAGGTTTTTGAGTCAATTTAGTGTTGAATAGTGTGAGTTTTTTAGATACATTTATCCGGATAAGAAAATTTTTTACACTATGATTTTCTCGATTGTATTGTGGGTGCGTTTACTTACAAACATACAAGTTCACATACAAATGATACTCAGACCTGAAACAATAATTTGTGGAGCACACAAAGAATTGCTACGTGCGGGAATCGAACCCGCTACGCGTTGTGCGGCAGCCGGTCAACCGTGCAGTGAATTGAGTTGAGGCAACTGCAGATTTCGGGTCGGGGCGAAATGTGATTGATGTTTTTTGGATTTCGGAAAGTCAGCAAGGAGTTAGGAATTATTGTTGTGTGAGTGTATGGTAAATAGGCTCACTTTCTAATACATAGGACTCATGAAATACGAATAGTGGATGTTAATCATTTGGGATTAAAAGACATTGTCATTGTCATTGTACATAAATGTCGAAATAAATTGTTGTCATTTTTTTTTAACTTAAAAATACTTACAAATAGACATTAATCCCGCTGGATATCCTAAAGTGGTCCTATTGTCTTCAGCCACACTGGTATACGGCGCTAAAAATAGGAACACATTGGCACACAACACAAACTTTAACATTTTCACTAAATAATTACAACATACGTTAAATAAACAAATAAAAACAGTAAAATTGAACTAAACTTTGTTTAAATACTTTAAATAATACTTTTCTGTTAACTTTTACAAAAATAAATTATTAAAACTTTTTCATTTGACATTAGTTTTCGCGCGTAAAATTTTGTGATGGCGGCGGGCAACAGCCACGCTCGTGTACAGCCTCTTTACTACTGGCCGGTTGGATTACCAAGGAGGTTTTACTTTTATGAGAGGGCACTAAGAAGTGTGTTGTTGTGAAAAACTGTGGAATTTTTGCGATTATCTTAGAGATAGTTAGTTGTCCTTCACGAGTTTCACGCACTTAAACAATGTACCTAACATGGTGGATAAGAAAAAATATGATACTTTGAAATAAACAACATTTAGAATTATACTACCTTTATATCATCACGCAGCGTTTACCTACTATGCTACAACATAATTAATATGAATTATGGATTCATTAAACTTAATATTTTGCTTAATTCGGGAATCGTGCTTTTTGCGCATAACTTTAAGTATCTACCATGAACAAATACATATTAGAAAGTATGTTATAAATGAAAAACAATTACGTATAATAATAATTGAGTGTCAAATGATTTCAGTAACTGTAGAGAGATGCATAGTTTTATCAGTTGCTCAAGATGTGACTGTGAGTCAGGTTTCGTAAAAGGTTACTACGGTCAAATGGTAGGTGCACCGCTTTTACCAACACCGAGTGAACCAATGGTTGTGCACGATTTTGTTCCTGTTTACTTAGTATTCTTATAATCTGATCTTTAATATAGGGCAGTGCAGAAATACTACCTTTTACTTCCACTTCCTTTTGATTTTGGCTTAGCACCATTTTATATGAAATTGTTCTTGGTGGGTTAATACTAATTAATGAAGAGATTAAAATAAAAGCGTCAATATACAAAAATAATTAATATTCCTTTATTTTCTTAAGTTAAATACATTTATATACATAACTATATTGGTACAATTTTCATAATAAAGATTAGGTTACATACTTAATAATTTCATAATCAGTCTTTAAGTAAGACAAGTAAATAATAAATGGGCCCCCATTCACAAGATGGTGCAAATATAGCAAAAGTTTTTTGTCCAATCACTGCAGCTGTCAAATATTGAACGTCCAATGGTGTGACACTAGCTAATTCCCTATTGGACGAAGAACGAGAGCTTCCCACTAGCACCATCTAGTGAGTAGAATACAGTAGCCCTTATTGAAACGGAACAGTTTAAAAGATTTAGCTGTTCAGGTCTATATCAGAAAGCGCTGCTGGCTGGGCAATCGGCTGTCGCGATTCTCGCATGGAGCAGCTCTTTGTGTGGTCCACAAATTGTTGTTTCAGGTTTGGGTGGCATGTGTATGTGAACTTGTATGTTTGTAAATCCACGACACAGGAGAAAATCCTCGTGCGGTGCAGCGGTTAATTAAAATAGATAGCTTGACTTTCACAAGTGGTTATTAACGGATATTTGCACTTTGTCTTTGACTTAAGCCTATGGTATTCTGTGGTCTCCAAAACCCCATGGACTTCTTTCTCCATCCTAAAATCTCAAAGGCAACTGATATTGGCACTCTTCACAGTCAGGAACACCTTTAGACTTGCAGATTCCACCCTTGCAAGGGTACTCTCCTTTCCTGGGGTGCTCTCCCTTTCTGGGATACTCCTGAGGCTTAGAGAACCAAGGTTTATGGAGTTTGTTCAACATCGTCAGCTCGAACTGGTGAAGATGGTCCATTGGAGCTGGCGATACGACGTGGAAGGCCACTGTGATGATGAGGATTGGGAGCTGGAAGTAACGCAAAATAAAAAAAATTAAGCAAAATTTAAGTGTGAGAGAGCCATGCTTCGGTACGAATGAGGCGGCTCGACCGGAGTGATACCACGGTCTCATAGGAAAATGACATGAAACAACGCTTGCGTTGTGTAAGTGAGGTTACCGGAGGCCCAATTACTTGCCCCTCTTCCCAATCTTCCTAATCCCCGATTCCCAAACAACGCTTAAATTCCTAACCCCCAAAAGGTCGGCAACGCACTTGTAACGCCTCTGGTGTTTTGGGTGTCCATGTGCAGCGGCGATTGCTTACCATCAGGTGATATTATATTATAAAAAGAGGATGCAAATAGTCCAGCAGAGGAGTCTAAAGGACTGTTGATGTATGATGATGAATGTTGTCTCTAATTCTGTAACTTACTATATCATAAAAAATGCCATATAGGCATGATACAATATGTCATACTGATTAGTAAAGGTGCATGTCCGAAATTTGATACAACATACTATGTTGAGAGAACGTATGCATATAATATGTATATGGGTTTAACCTAAATCAATATTTTATTGATAAGCTAAAAATTAGCGATTTTCCTCATATCACATTGACGCATATAAAAATACTAGCTACTTCTGCGTGATTTCACCCGCTGCTCGGCTCATATTGGTCACAGTGCGATGTTTTATAGCCTATAGCCTTCCTCGATAAATGAACTATCCAACACAAAAAGAATTATTCAAATTGGACCAGTAGTTCCGGAGATTAGCGCGTTCAAACAAACAAACAAACAAACTCTTCAGCTTTATAATATTAGTATAGATTGAATGTTATTTCCCGAATATATGTTCGATTCGATTCAATGGGACTTTTACCGAGTTATATGTACTTTCTAAGATCATTTTTTATACACCACTGACAAACGGTGAAGGAAAACATCGTGAGGAAACCTGGGCTTATAAATTCTAATTATAGGTTTGAGATCGCCAACCCACATTGAGCAAGCGTGGTGATTAATTTTATGCTCAAACCTTCTATGTGTGAGAAGAGGCCTTTGGTCAGCAGTGGCTATTTATAGGCTGATGATGAGATGTGAATCATGCATCAAACCCCTTACCAATCTTCCCAATCCCCGATTCCCCAACAACCCTTAAATTCCTAACCCCCAAAAGGCTGGCACTTGTAATATGCCGGCAACGCACTTGTAATGCCTCTGGTATTTTAAGTGTCCATGGGCGGCGGCAATTGCTTACCATCAGGTGATACGTCTGCTCGTTTACCCGTGTTCCATAAAAAAAGACATATTTCCATCGTAGTTAATAATTGAAGATATCTGTCTACCAATAGTTAAGTACCTATTATGAGCCCTAGTCAAATGTTCACACGTTAATTTTATTTACAACGCAACCAGCTGTATTGTTCATTGATTATTAATTAAGTGCTTAATCAAGAAGTGATTGATGTCCAATCTTAGCGATGGAGGATATTCTCACGTAAATTGGGCAGGTCTTTGTAATATAAATAACGCATAATTTTAATGAAAAAGTTATATGGTCAATGTACAAAAGAAGTACTCATTAGCTTAAAAAAAAGCCGTTCATCAATTTATAGACCTTAGGCCCGAGAAACTAGAACTCACTGTCACACATTTTTGAAGATAATGTGTAACTATTACTACATAGTTTAAAACAAAGTCGCTTTCTCTGTCCCTATGTCCCTTTGTATGCTTAAATCTTTAAAACTACGCAACCGATTTTGATGCGTTTTATAGTAGATAAAGTGATTCAAGAGGAAGGTTTATACAATACATACATAATATATCACTATTGCACTCATGCGAAACTACTGAACCTATTTTGATATACTTCGGTGCAAACACAGATCAGACATAGATTTTAAGAAAGAACGGGAGATACTAGAATAGATTATATGTCTTAAGTTTCTACTCAAAAGAACTAAAATTGAACTTACCAGAATATTCATGGCTGCTTCGATGCTCAGTATAACACTATGTTCATATAATTTCGCTTTAAATACGCGACGCACGGCACAGCGGCCCAGATCGGATGTTTGTGTGCCAGCCCCGTTATCTGACAGATATTAAAATACGAGGTAAAGGTATGGCCACAATATTTTTTTTTGTTTAATGGGCCGACGTTTGGCCGCTATCTCGCCTGATGGTAAGTGATGATGCGGTCTCCGTTGGAGCACGTCTGTCCATAAGCAACCTATTCACTCGGGCTTTGAAGACACCCAAGTTACAACCATCAGAAAACACAGACTCCAATAAGGAGTTCCACTCCCTAGCAGTTCGCACAAGGAAGCTTGAATATATAATAATTGTCCGGTTATTCGGAAAAGTTCGGATTTTTATGAGTTATGGATCAAATGATGGTAAGCGATCAACGACACATTAGAGACGTAATTTTTTATGGAATAAGCCAGTAAACGAGCTGTCGGATCACCTGATGGTACGCAATCGCTGCGGCCCATGGACACTTGAAACACCAGAAGCGTTACAAGTGCGTTGCCGACCTTTTGGGGTCAAAGGGAATTGGGGTTTGGGAAGGGGGCTAATTGGGGCTCCGGTAACCTCGCTCACATAACGAAATAAGCGTTGTTTCACGTCGGTTTTCTGTGAGGCCGTTGTATCACTCTTAACACATTGAACGCCGTGGTAGTCACCGGTGACCGACGTTAGCGGAGGATTTTCCTTCAACAGTTTTCTATTGGCAGTCAAAGACTTAAATAATAAATAATCTTAAAAAGTACATATAACTTGGAAAAAGTCACGTTGGTATTTGTCCTTGGTAAGTTTCGGACCGGCACTCTCATACATGAGAAGCGGGCGTCTTAAACCTCCTGGCCACCACAACTTCGTCTACTTATTTTAAAGTTAAGTAATTACGTTATTACTAAAGAGTTCAAGTAATACAGAGATCAGGGTTGAACGTTCAACAAGTTATCTATTACAACACTGAATATTACTTTCAACGCTTGAAAGGTTTTGTAATTAATCTTAGATACCGACGTAACGAACGTACGAACACATTGGTATCACTAATATCTATCAAAATTAACACCAATAGTCCTAAAGAGTCCACTGATGTATTTATATATATGTGCTATCTTAACATATTAAGTAGCCAAGATTGGGCTAGAAAAATCGCAATTTAAAATGTATAGATTTAGCCGATGGCGTCCCTGTCTAATGTGTAGTCTCTTTGTTGGCCTTTATGACTTAAAATCCTTTTTTTAGTCGGTAAAAAGGGGAACCGCCTTTATTTTTTAAGTCACGTAATATCCATTAGCCTAAAAAATACAATGCTGAAAACCGAATCAAAATCAGTTCAGTCATACGTGAGATAACCGCACATAAACATACTTACATATAAGTCAAACTAACTAACGCTATACGATAGTGTGGACACACCTTAACAAAGTACGAAGAGACATGAATGAGTGGGTGAGTCAGGATTATCCAAACAAAACATTTGATTAGTGCGTCAATTAGCGTCTGCTCTCTAGTTCATTAATTTTGGTGTACAAAACAACGCTTCTTGTTGCAAAATGTATGTCAAACAAACTTCAGGTACTATTCATAAAGTAAATCTTAGATGGATGAGTTTATCGACTTCGTTACGCAGCATCTTTGAAACTTCATCATCAGCAGGAGCCCTTGACAGTCTACTGCTGAACTACTAGGCTCTCTTCTACGTAAAATATTTGCCATTATCTTCAAGAGTGGCACGCAGTTTAAAAGGTTCAGGGGGCCTACTCTAATTCAATGAAAAATGAAGTTTCGTTCGAAATTTCGCAGATTGCATACTACAATTTTATTTATTGCGAACCTTTGTGAACAAAAATGAACGAATGAAATGAAGATAAATAAATAGGTTTTGATATGAAATTAAAAATAAAACGTTATTTTAAGTAATTTCATAAATAAATCAATAAAACCTACGGCCGAAGATTAAACGAAACTTCGGATTCGAGAACCGGAGTAGCCCTACAGGTTATATCAGAGGGCGCTGCTTCTTAGTCTCTGTCATATTTATAATCTTTCTTTTTATTTTTCTGCATAATATATCTATCACTTATCTGTATTTCTTTAATAAAAATATTCCATCCAATTCTGGAAGAAATCACCATTGTGTGATAAGACCGTCCATTGAACGCAAATTACTTAAAATGTATGTATGTTATCTAGGCTACTCAAATGTGTACAATAAAACCTATACAGCGTGTAACAAAATACCCATATACATCAAGAAGCACTGAAGAATACAGGTTGAATAGAATCTCTACACAAAGTTTCAGCTCAAAATACGTTTAAAAAAAATGGTACCAAATACTTGGTGTCGCATGGTTCTTGATTTTAAATCATCATACAAATGTATCACAACACTACAGGGGTCACTCGCTAATTACGAAACATTTCTTCTGTAAATCTGATCGCCTAGTACCAGTATCTACCTAATTTTGATGTTCGTTTTCTGGAATTTTATGTAATTGAAAAATTCATTACCTTAATGTTCAATGAAAACATGAGTTTAAAAAATCCCTTCCCGTATCGTTTGTAATGTTATCTAGAAACCGTGCACTTGATATGTATACCCCCTTTTTGTTACACCGTGTATGAATAAATATGTGTAGTCCCTTGGTCGTCTCTCACGATACAGACCTACAGGTTGAGTAGAGTTGGTAAAACTATACTCTACTGTATCATCACGGCTCTAATGTAATGTGAATAAGCACAATAACATAACTGGCAAAATAGGGATGATGACTGGGTCAAAAATAAATAATTACGACTTTTCAATACAATAAAATATTCAAAAATAATCACACTCTCATTCATAAATTTGATGAACTATTTAATTTTCGATTTTTTCTAGCTAAATTTCTAGAAATAAGTCTGCTATTTGACGTAAAAATCTGATGACGTCATAATAGAGTATTTCATACAAAGTTAATAGAAAATATCGTTTTTGACGTTTCGAAAAAAGTTTTGAATTTGACTAGTAGGAAACTAGCCTATTGTCACATAGCGCCCACTCCTTCGACGAATATAACGCTATCTTACTCTCCAAAACAATGTTGCTTGTACCCTTAGTATGAGTTTGTTTTACGGTTAACGTAATCGAAACGAGAGCGCGCTCGGCAGTCTGATTGGCCGGGACAAGTAAACCAACCAATCAAAACGCCGAACGCGCTCTCGTTTCGGTTAGTTACTTTAAACGTAAAGAAAACTCGTACTAAGGTAACTGTTCTGCAAATGTGTGTCATTGTCAAATGATTCATGTGTAATGATCTAAGGTGGGAGTTTGTTGACTCGTTTTGTCCAATCTTTACTTATTTTGATAGAGGTGAATGACTTTCTGGCCAATTTGAAGATGATGATTAGTCATAATGTTTGTATATTTTGTGTCTTCGTTCATTAAATGGTTACATTAAAATTGCGTTTTTTTGTTTGCATTTTGAGTTAATACATATGAATTTATTGATTTCGTGTTTTCAGTAAGTTTATCAAAGATACGTTGTTTGAGTGAGGTTACCGGAGTCTCAATTACTCTCCTCCCCAATCTCCCCAATACCCGATTCCCCAACAACCCTTAAATTCCTAACCCCAAACACGCCGACAACGCTCTTGCAACACATCTGGTATTACTGGTATGGACACAAGGGCGGTGGCGATTGCTTACCATCAGGTGATCCGTCTGCACGTTTACCACCTTATACCATAAAAAATAACACGATTTGGTTTAAAAGAGTTAGCAGTGTAACATAGATAAATCAATTCTTCATTTTCATTACATTTTCGAGGGAATCGAATAGGCTACCAATCATGTTACCTAATTCTTACCCACCACTTATAGACACACTTGACTGCGTGTCATGATACCCTAGTGTCGTTGGCCATTTCATTACCGTCCAGTGATGATAGTCTTTCTATATGGTTACCACAGACATTGTGGGTTTACCAGGGGACGTTGTTGAAACCTTTGGATTATAGATTGCAGCTACAGGTGATTACAATGTCATAAGATGCCTCAATAAGTGTAGGAGGTGTATTTGAATAGTTTTGGTCAGTTTTGTAAATCATCGGAGGCTCACCAGGGAAGGATGGATCACTTAAATTAAAACTCAAGATGGGATATTTACCATGTTTATTTATGTCGATGAGTTTCCGATATTTCGGCACTGTTGCAAACGCCATGGTCACGGATGAACTGGTGTATGAACTGGGAAAATATCCCGTCTTAAGTTCTAATGTTAGTGTTAGTGACCACCATACCACCAGTTTATGAACTTGTATAAGAATGGACCAATTACTAAATCCCCACATCCTGATTTCTAATACCAGGACACGGCTTCGAAACCTACCAAAGGTAAGTATCAATGTGATTTTTTCAGAGTTATATGTACTTTCTAAGATTATTTAGACACCACTGACAAATGGTGAAGGAAAACATCGTGATGAAACCTGGTGTTAAAATTTCTAATTTAAGTTTTAAATCGTCAAGTCGTAAAAGTCTGAAGTCAAAGTCAAAAATTATTTATTTCAAATAGACCAGGAAGGCACTTTTGAACGTCGCGGTTCCAAAATAGTTGTAACTTGTTGCAGTGTAGATTCCTATGGAGAAGAACGAGCAAGAAACTCCATATGTTACTCTTTTTCAATCAGATTCACAATACAATACTTGGTTACATTGTTCCGATTGCTTCAACGATGTGAGAATTAGTATTGAGCAAGCGTAGTGATTAACGCACAAACTTTCGTGCGAGAAGACGCCTTTGGTTAGCAGTGGCCATTAAATAGACTGTTGATGTGATGTTATGTGAAACTCTGAAAGGTCAGTAACGTATACACACGCAACTGTCTATAGGCAGAGCCGATTGCATGATTTGGTGATCTTCTCGTTTACCGTTAAAAAATATGACTGCCTCGTTGGTCGAGTGGTTGCAAGTGCGACTGACGGGTAAGGGGTCTCGGGTTCGATTCCCGAGTCGGACCAAGTATTCCTGGGCTATTTTCGGTTTTCGCAAGTTTCTCAGTTGTAGCACGGAGTCTGGAATTTTGTCCGGTATATGGCAATAGGCT